>NC_136057.1:1560234862-1560911171 GCF_964261635.1 Lissotriton helveticus
TGTGTGTGCCTCCACAGCAAATTTCCTCAACCCGGACTGAAGGCAGACACCGACAGACACACAAACAATAAGATAACACAGGGCAACGGAGACAGAGATATTTTTATATTCAGTTTGATACCTCAAATTACGAACACATTTACTGCACAAATCTGTGTACAACCTCATGGTCAGAACTTTTTTATTTTAATCGACCACCTGTACAAGCCGCGGCCACAAACTACAATGTAATTTTGTCGTCTGTCAGAAAGTTTAAGAATTCATTAAGCATTACCACTTTTTCAAGACGGTATTACATGTAATATACCAACTTTTGATTTTATTTCACTCAACCTACTGCCCCTCTCAACCTACACCCACCAATGCAGGCCGCCTCCTGAAACCGCACTCTAATTTTCTCGTGTGACAGAAAGTTTAACATTTTTTCACGACGGTATCACATGTAATTTACCATTTCTCTCTCTATCTGCATTATCTGTCTCTCTGCTAATATCATTTTTTCACTTCATAAACAACTTCTCTCATTATATATAAAAGCTTCAAAATCACACAAATAATTACTCTTTATATTACACATATTTTATACTTCATATTTCACATTTACATTAAAAATAGTTTTAGAAATACAACACATTATGACAGCCAAAAATGAGTTTAGTTTCAAACTATGAGGAAAATCAATCCTTGTTTGTGAGTAAACCATATTTTACTGTACATGACAAAACAAACAGTTACAGACTTACCTTTACCAATGCTTTGTACGATGTACAACAGTGACAGTCACAAAATAGATATTCGTTTGACGAAAGTCTCAATTATGCTGCTATCACTGCAACCAAAATTCAATGGCATAGATATACAGTCAATACACACTCTTATATGTCTCTTCAGCCAATCATATTTCCTCCCGCAAAATTTTGTATTCAAATTTACATTTCAGTTGGTTGTCCCTCACAATATTTTCAATGTCACATAAAAGTCACCCATGACCCACTGCCATCTCTGCCTGTTTCCATGGTAACACCTCAATCTGCACCTGGCTGAAGGCACAGGTCAAAAGTTCATATCTCAACGTTCTACAGCAAACTAACAACACTGTTTTCCCTCCAAAAACACCTGCCTATCCACAGCTCTGTTACATGTCATGTCAAACAGAATCTTCCTCTGCAACATCAGACTCTGCATCGGTACTTACTTAAGTAAGTAAGTAAATCGATTATTGTGATGATTATTTAAAATCTTACAATATTACACATCTCAGACAGTACTTACATATAAATGCAGAAACAACTCAATTAACACAAGGGCTCTTTTCAGAGCCACCTTATATCAGACCACTCAAACTTCTGTTTTATCTCCATTTTCACACTCTTGTAAATAGGTGTGCGCGTCCGAGTGCGCGCACCCCGCAACTTTAAAAAAAAAAATATATATATATATTTTCGCGTTTAAGGGCCTTACTGCACACCCTGAGAGAACCTACGCAGCAAAACAATCTCTACCTTCTCCCCTTTCCATGTTCTAACGCTTTGAAACGAGAATATATTTACTCGCGCGCACCCCGCAACTTTTTTCGAAAAAAAAATATATATATTTTCGCGTTTAAGGTCCTTACTGCACACCCTGAGAAAACCTACGCAGCAAAACAATCTCTACCTTCTCCCCTTTCCATGTTCCAACGCTTTGAAATGACAATATATTTACTCGCAGTGACAAAATGGCGGTCAACACTTCCTGATTTCCTTCGAATCGAACGTTAACAGACGTCACGCAGCAAAAAAAATTCCGCTCGCGCGCAGCCGCTTGAGTGCGCGCACCCGTCCGCGCTTATAGATATATAATTGACTTTGACTTTAATTTTCTCAACAACTACTGAACGGATTTATACCATTCCACAAAAAGCGTAATCTGCGAGCCAGACTCTACAGTTTTGCCAAATTTCTTATAAATCCATTCAGCCGTTCGACCTGTAGCCGTGTCTAAAAGTCCTATGGAAAATAACATGGAGAAAACATGTTTTGGGACCCCCCTTTTATCTCAGCCCCCACTTCACCAATCCCCCCCAAATTTTCAGGGAAGGAGCGCAGCGGACCGAGCCATCATCTTTGAGAAATTCGCAAAGATTCATCTACCAGGGCTAAAGTTAATCCAAATAGAATGTTGACGATTTCCTATGGAAACTAGGTCCTAACTATAACTACCTACCGCCAGTAGGTAATATATATATATATATATATATATATATATATATATATATATATATATATATATATATATTACCGACCAAAGTTTTCCTGCGCGTCGCCACAGACTCCCAGCTGGCCCAGAACGCAGAAACACAGAGCACGGACCGAAATTCACGGGATTCAATTTCTTTATTCGCTTGTCGGTTTCATAACGTTTCGGCACCCCTGTGCCTTGCTCAAATGACAGAGATAGTGAGTGAGGGTAAATTATTTAAAGTGAAAGTGCTCAATTGTGATTGGACAAATTCAAATAGACATGGAGAACAGGCTTGTAAGGGGGACATTGATTGTACAATACAAGGGCATATCTGACAACACATTATTCAACTATACTAATGTGCTGATATACTGGTAAATAATACTACAAATATATAGTTGGACACTTTGTGCAAAATATTGCAAAATTATTAAGAACAATTAGGAGGAATTACTTGCATGGATGAGTCATTGGACTAAACACAATTTAGTAACCCCCATTGACGATGTCTATATTGTTGATCACTGTTGAATATATATACAATTAATATTATAAAACATTTCAACATGATTAGACATTCCTTACAACATTTATATATTGCAAACAATAAGAAATTATCATGGTTAAATACCTTTGTTAAAAACACAGTATTATAAATAATTCATATATTTACAATTAGAGAGAGTCAAATAACCCCTATAACTTTGTTAATTCATTCCTTCTCAAATTGTCCCTTGTATCACATTTAAATAGGGCATAATCCTATACATCAATTCATGATATAAATAAATAACAGCCCTTCCCCGGTCTGTTCACCATGCTGTTTTTTATATTTATCCAAATGTGCTATAGATCCTTGCCACTGATAACCTAACAGAATACTGACTTCTCATAATACATTCTGTTTGTGCCCACAACTAATAAAACAAGTGTTTGGTGCAAAGATTACATTTTTTCTATTTCTTATTTTTTGTTGTTCATTCCTGCTGATGATATTACAGACAGAGCCTTACACTGTTTTAACTGAGCCCAGTTAAAATTCTCATTTACAACCAAGAAGACATTTGTTTGATTTATTATTAGTAATCCAATATATATATATTACCAACTGGCGGTCACCAGTGGGTAGTTATAGTTAGAACCTAGTTTCCATAGGAAAAGCTTTTGTTGATTTGCTAATAACTTTGGCATCGTTTGACAAATCTTTTTGAAATTCTTTGAAAACAAGGCTATCCAGGTCAGCTCCTATCCTAAAGGTTTGGGGGTGATTCGTCAAGAGGGGGGCTGAGAAAAAAGGGGGTCCCAAAACTCGTTTTCTCCAAGTTAATTTCCATTGGAAATTTTGCGATGAGCAACAGCCCGAACTGCTGGACGGAATAACCCAGAATGGTAGAGCTTGGTTCAGAAAGCAACCTTTTTTTTAAATGGTGTAAATCCGTTCAGTAGTTTTTAAGAAATTCAAAAAAATGGAAAAAGGAAACTTTGTGCAAGGCTACATCCGAAACTACTGAATGGAATTACTCCAAATTTGGTAGTAAGGTAGTGCGTGGGTCAGAAATGGTGTAAATTTGTTCAAAAGTTGCTGAGAAATTAGAAAAATAAAAGTTTTGATATCTGGGCGGAGCCTAAGTCGCGTGCGCGAGCTTCACTGTGATCTGCTGCTAACACTCCAAACCTGGAAGTATTGGCAGCCATCTTGTGGCTTGGTAGTAGCGAGTCACCTGAAAACGGAGAATCGAAGATATAAAACAAGAGAAGGGGCAGGGTAGAAAATCCCTAACCCACTAGGTCTGCTCGTAGGGGTCCCAGAAGTACCCAAAAAATAATTTACAAAATATTTAAAATCGGCAAAAATTCACGCTGGGGTCGCGTGTTTTCACATTTTAATTTATTGAGTCCCTTGGGTGGTCTAGGTTCCGGGGGTATTTCTTAAAAAATAATAGCAGGGGCTCACAAGGGTTGCGGTGGTCCGCTGGAGTCTGCACAGCCCCGGGGCTTCACTCATGTTGGGAGGGGGTTGCAGTGCCCCCCTCCTGGAGTCTTCTATGTGCTTGTAACTTTAGTGTCGTTTGACAAGTCTTTATGAAATTATCCAAAAAGTTTCTCTTTTTTTGATTAGCTCCTACATTGAAAGTTTGGGGGTGAATGGTGTAGGAGGGGCTGAGAATAAAATAGGGTCATAAAACGTGTTTTCTCCCTGCAATTTCCATACGAAACTTTTCAGAAGACTACAGGTGAAACTGCTGATGAAACTGCTGAACAGAATTACGCCAAATTTGGCACGGAGAAAGGTGATGGTCCAGAAAGCATGCTTTTATTTAAATGGTGTAAATCCGTTCTGTAGTTTCTGAGAAATATCAAATTTTACAGATATTGATATTTGAGAATTATGACATGTGATTGGCTGAGCGGTTACAAGCTCCAGCTTGTGGCTTATTGGCTATGAATGGTTGAAACTAGGAAGTGTTGGCACCCATGTTGTGATTTACTCCATCAGCTCGCATCTCTCCTTGTAGAAGCCATTGGGTCCGCAGTTTTACCTGTGCGAGGCAAAACTGGCATGCGTGTCTGTGTAAGATATGCCTTTACGCTGCCTCTCCTCATATCACCAGGTCGCGGGTATGCCTTTAGAAGCCTGTCCGTCAGCTCGGAGCTCTGTGAGTCAGTCTGTCTGTACGATCCCCTACACTACCCAAAGACTACTGAAACACCAGTGCATTGTTGTAAATTGTAAAACACTACCCTCAGCAGGACTCCCTACACTACACAAACACTGCACTACCCTAAACCGTAAATCTACCCCAGCAAAACCCCGTACCCAAACACCTCTGTACTACCCTAAACCCTAAACCACTACCCCCAGCACAGCCGCCTACACTACCCAAACACCACAGCATTTTCATAAACCCTAAAACAGTATCCCTAGCAGGACCCACTACACTATATAAAATATCACTGCAGTACCCTAAATGCTAAAACACTATTCCCAGCACAACCCGTACAGTACCGAAAAACCACTGCACTATCCTAAACTTTAAAACACTATCCACAGCCCCACCCCATACACTACACAAACACCACTGCACTAACCTTAACCCTGAAACCCTACTTTCAGCACATCCCCCTGCACTATGCAAACACCACTGTTCTACACTAAAACAATAAACACTACCCCAGCACGACCCCCTACAGTATGCAAACTCTGCTGCACTACCATAAACCTTAAAACACTACTCCCAGCATGACCCCTTATACTACTCAAACACCACTGCATTTTTGTAAACTCTAAAACACTACCTCCAGCATGATTTTTACACTACCCAAACACCACTGCACTACCTTAAACCCTAAAAACTACTCTCAGCATGACCCACTACACTACACAAACACCACTGCACTGCTATAAGACCTAAAACACTACTCCCAGCATGACCCCCTACACTACCTAAAGTCCACTGCACTACTCTAAACCACAAAACAGTACTCCCAGCATGACCCCTTAACCTACCCAAACATTAGTGCATTGTTGTAAACTGTAAATCACTACCTCCAGCACGATTCTTACACTACCCAAACACCATTGCACTACCTTAAACCCTAAAATGCTACCTCCAGCATGTACCCTCCACAGTACAGAAACATTACTGTACTACCCTAAAGCATAAAGCAGTACCAGTCCGTCGGCTTGCAGATGTGTGTCTGCGAGCCATCGTGTCCCTAGCTGTACATGTGCGAGTCAGTCCGTTAGGTGATAGGTGTGTCTCTGCTAGCAGGGCCGTTGGCCCGTTGGTGTCCCTTTGCGAGTTAGACCACTGCTCTCCCTCTGCGAGCCAGCACAATGGTGTGTGTTTCCGAGCCAACGGCCTGTAGCTCACACTGTGCAAGCTGAGCCAAGTCGACGGGCCGCAGCTCTCCCTCTGTGAGCCTGCTCGATGGCCCGCAGGTCTCCCTGTGCTAGCTGGATCGCAGCTGTCACTCTGCGAACCGATATTGGTAATATAAGGTGGCTCTAAAGAGAGCCCTTGTGTTTATTAGTTGGAGCTACATATAAGAACGGGTGCACAGCTTCAGGTTATTCAGAAAAACTCGATTTCCCTGATCTGGGAAGTGTACTCCATCACTTTTGTAGATATCAGCCATATCAAAACATATGTTGTTGTAGATCGGCCCCATTCTGTGGCCTCTGAGGTATGCAAACACAGCTTGGTTGACATTCTTCCTAGATTTTTCAATCTGGGGACAAAATTGGTTTAACCATTTCCACTTCTGTCTTGGCATATATTGGAATATACAAAGACAGTATGAGGCAAAAGCAACTTCAATTGTTTAAAGGTGTCCTTCATTACAATTTCCAGACCTACCCCAGTCAATGTGCCTAGGTCGTTTCCACCACAGTGCACAATCTTGAGGTCAGGGTGTTGGAGATGCAAACAGGTTTTAACCAAAGGGAGCAATTGGTGCCACTTTAATACTCTTTGTCCAAACCATTTAATGTCCACATTTTGTGAACCTAGGTCTAAGTCAATACGTCTCTGTTCTGCATACCTTTTCAACCAGAAAAGATAGCTATGTCCTACGATCCACACTAGCATTTTGAAGGTATAGGTGGAAGAAATGGATAGATGTCTGTAGCTCATGCAGTCCATTTGTAGAATAGGAGATCTGTTTTAAGATGGTGAAGTACTTTTTTCCCCATACAAAACGATAACTGATTGTGTGATGAAATGCATTGTTTACTAAAAAGTAGGGTGCATATTAGTTTGTCGAAAAGCATCTTTGTCATTGGTTAATAAAAAGCAGTTTGAATGTGGACTTCATATGATAGGATAACATTTGCTCACTTCAACCACACCTGCTATTTGCATTTGGAAGGCACTGTTCGAACTCAAAACAATGGTGATATTTTAACCTGCAGGTGCATTACGGTGTTGGAGAAAATGTTTCGAAAAGATATCGGCAAGTTTCAAACTGCAGGTGTTGTATAATCTTCTAGAAAGTGTGTTGATAGAATACGTTCAATGTCTCATCTGTATGTGTTCTTAATTTTTTTTTAAAAACTGTTTATGTGGAAAGGTGAAAAATAACCAATAGAGAGAAATTTTGCTATTTGAAAAAATTCAAGGAGCTATTCTGATTTGTTCTTTACATGTATTTATATGTGGAGCAACAGGGAAATTGTGCCATTACTAGTTCCATTTTTGACAAGAGCGGTGCATTATATGTACTGTGTGACAAAGAAAGAATTACATACGTTTGTGAAATTTGGAATGTGCAAACTGTTGGACCTGGCCCTTTTTGGCAGGTTCACCCCGAAACTTTTTTCTTTTTCCTAGCCTGTTTCTGTGACCTGGTGTTGGTGATTTTAGGCCTTTGCACACTTTTTCACTGTGGTACAGTGTAAAGTACATGAGCTCTCTGTGTATGTGTGGTGAGTGACCTGCCCTCCCTTAGGAAAGCATGGGGAATATGTATGCCCATGGTAGTTCCTGATGTGTGGGGAGTGCAGGGTCGAGTTTGGTATGTGCGAACTCGTGAGATTGAATGCTGCGCAATGGTATATGCGGCATGATTGTGTCTAGTGTAGAAGTGCCACTTTTAGAAGTTGGCATATTTGTGTAATTTGTGTCTGGCGTGTGATTGGCTGAGGCTGGCTGGTGAGCCTGGCTCCAAGAGTCTGGGAGGGTCTGCCCGGTAGTGAATGGAGTGTTTAGCATGCTGATGTGAGGGGAGGAGTGAGCCTGGGCCTGCTTGTGGATTGACAGTCTGGTTTGAGGGTCCTGAGTGAGGCTGAGTTTTCCCCACACAATGCTGGCTCCACCCCCTGGGGTGCGTCTGATGTCCCTAGCCTGGCCAGTGAAAGGAATTCCCTATAACCAGTTCTATCTGGTTCTCACACTGCCTGCACCCTGCTAGACAAAGGATTTCTCTGTATAAAAAGGGGCAGTGTCCCCTTCCAAAATGTTCTTGTTTCTGACTTGAATCCTGCCAGGAGCGTGCTGCTGCTTGGGCTCAGGGGAAGGCTTGCCTCCCTGAGCCCTGCCCAGCCCCTGGATACCTGATGGACTTTCCTTTTCTGGGAGCAGCTGTGCTCCACCTTATGTCCTGGACTATTGAGGTCCTGGACCCCTGAAGGACTTTGCTGGACTGTGGACTTCCTTAAGCGCCTGGGAACGCTTGTTCTTTGTCCTAGCGCTGTGGAGCGCTGTGTCCTGCCATTCGCGCTTGGGAGCGCTGATTCATTGCCCTTCTAGCGCTTCATTCCCCATTAGCACTGAGGGAGCGCTTTTATGCCCACAGCCGGTGCCCACCCGGCATTTGCCGCTTGGTTTTATTATTTAATTAGCTGGGGAGCCCACCCCTCGTTAACCCGAGAAAATTACCACCGCAGCCCGGAGGAAACACCGGAAGAAGATGTCCGGCCCGCCGCCTGGTTGTGGGCGGGGCCGGGAGGACGTGTTTTCCGCTTCCCCCTGCCTGGGGGAAGCCATTGCCTGCTTTGCCGGTCTCCCGTGCCCAGAGGGAGACCGGAGAAGAAGATGGCGGCGGCCGCTGTGGGGCTCCCGTGACCGAGAGGGAGCCCCGAGAGAAGAAGAGGAGCCGAGAGGTAGCGTGGCCGGGGTTCGAGTGAAGAGCCCTGTGTGCGGGCAGAGCCCCGGCCTGCAGCCCGTGTGCCGGCAGCAGGGGGGGACGCCGCAAAGAGACGGCGCGACGATAGAGCCTCCCCGCAGCAGAGCCGGTGAGTCGGGGGTGTTGCTGTAAGGAGAGGGGGGGCGCCGGGACACATTGCCGGTGTCCGCCCCCCCAAGTGGCGCGATCTTTGCTCCACGGGCCTTGGTGTAATTAGAGCCTGAGAGGCTCACATTCGTTTCCGAGTCCCCCGTGAGGGACTCCAACGTTCCGGGCTTGTGTTTGAGCCCCGAGAGGCTCCCGCCCATGTTTGATTTACAAGCCCAGCGAGGCTCGAGGTGCCATTGTTGTAAGAGCCAGAGAGGCTCATGGGGGCATATTGGTTCAAGAGCCTGTGTGGCTCCTACCTTTTGGCGCAGTTCTGTTCAAGGGCTAATGAGAGCCCATGCCATCGTTTTATTGATGTTCCAGCTACCCAGCAATTAGTGGGCAGCTGCACCGTTTAGGCCCCTGACTTTTGGGCACGGGGCGTCCTAGCCCCAAACAGGCCAGTTGGCCTAGGGACTGCCACAAGTGGTGGCTTATGTGAGTTTTGCGCAATGTGATGTGGTGCTAGGAAATGTAATGCATTTAATATGATTATGCACCTTGATCTTACACCTCTGAATGTTTTTGGGCATCATGTGTTTTTGCGCTATTGAGTTATGTTCTGGCACCTCTGAATGTTTTTATGCATCATGTGTCTTCCTTGATTTTACACCTCTGAATGTGTTGGTTTATGCATCATGCGTTTTTCTTTCCCTGCACCTCTGAATGTGTTTTTGATGCATCATGTGCCTTGTTATTACACCGCTGAATGTGTTTTTATGCATCATGTGTTTACCTTTTCCCTACACCTCTGAATGTTGTGATGCATCATGTGTAATGTGTTCTTGCTGATACCCCTAAATGTATTTTATTCTCAGGTGGTTGTTCTTTCCAGTACAGGTGGACCTAGTGAGGTCCTGGTTCCCTGCGTGACATTCTCCTAAGGTGGTTAGGGTTGCGTAGGTGGTACTTACCTGTTACCAGTAGTTACTGGTTGTGTGCTATATTTGCTAATTTGTGCTACAGTGATTTTATATCCTTTTATTCTAATTTCTGACAGTATTTCTATTTCTAAAAGTGTTGATCCTGACAGTGGCCCATGTGGCCCTGTCTGGCAAATAATCCCTTGTGAATATTGCCCGTGCCAGTTGGCACAATGTACATGTGTGATTTCTATCTGATGTGTTTTGACAATACAGAAGTTATTTTTATATAACCTTATGTGGGGTTCCTTTTGTGGTGTGCCTAGGATGTTGTTGCTGTTGTGTGCTTGCGCAAATGCTTTACACATTGCCTCCAAGTTTAGCCTTACTGCTCGTGCCAAGCTACCAAGGGGGTGAGCAGGGGTTATCTTGGCGTGTGACTCCCTTGCCCTGACTAGAATGGTGGTTTCTGCCTCGCTTTGGCGTCAGCCTTAGCCTACCAGAAATAGCCAGTTCTAACATTGTTGGTCAGCGGTGCGGATTAGGACTTGTGTTTGCGCAGTACCACAGCGACAGCTGGCTACATTACAAAACTCAGCATTTTTTAGATAGTCACATGTTTGGGATTATTGTTTATGATTTTGTTTTTCCTCAAGAGTGTCATTTTAAAATGGTGTTCCTGCACTTTATGTTTAGTGGCAGATGAGAGGAAATGACAGGGCAGGACGCCAGTAGAGGGGGAGGTTCCCATAGATTAGGAATCCCTTGCTGGGTCCAGTGCCCAATCCCTGTTCCTGTCCCTGTGTGGGTAGATGGAAGAGAAGGAGTGTGGAGGAGAAATGGCTTGCTCGGGAGGGTGGTTATCCCCTGAGTGTACTGTGTGTGTCTGGATCCCCCAGTATGGTAGGATCCAGTTGAGGAAAATTGAATTTTGCCTTGTTATATGTGCCTACGTGTTCCCCATCCTATGTTATATGTGCATGATCGATATGCATATATCCCCCTATGATCGATTTAAGACGCAATTATAGTTGTGTCCAACTCTAGTATGCCAGTTTCCAGTTCTCGTGAAAGCAACGAGTATTAGGCCTATGTTGCCACTCTTTACGTTATGCACGTTAATTCACCGCATTGTCCCCGTTTCTAGGCCTCAAAAGGGCCCGGACACCAGATTCAAGCTCCAGTCTCCTGAACCCACTCCGAGGAGCGATGCAGCCCCCACCTGCATCCCTGACCCTTCACTTACTTCCTGCCAAGCAGCGCGGTGCCCTGCCGGGCTCTGCCTGCCTGTCTGCCAAGAATACGTTATGCCTCCAGTTATCAGTTCAGCTCTCCGTCTTCGCATTCCTAAGCTACTGAACCGCATAAACAGCTTCAGCTATAGTCTAGTCTTCCTGTCTCCATGCAAGAGAATTACTGTATTAATATTCCTAGAAGATTCATAGCACACGCAATACACGAAGAATATATGCATGCACCAGCCTTTGTGTCCAGTAGCCTTTGCCCTGATAACTTTTAGATTCTATCAACATGTACTCCAAACACCAGATACCAGATATGCTATAGGTACATGTCGTCCTGACACCGCAGACTTTAGTCTCCTCTTCTAGTGCAGAAGTCATAGCCCCCAGTTCTCCCCGGTAACACGTCATTGCCCGTTTGCGCGCACCACTAGGTTATAGGTCCCAGCTGCTCAGGTAGCCCCCTCCATGTTTCCGCCCACTTTATGACACTTCTGTGACGTTCACATCACATGTCTACGTACACGCCCTGTGCACGCCTTCTCTTCACGCCCATGTCTTCTTATCTTACGCTTGTCATAAGTTACGCCTACTGTATGTAATGTAATAGAAATGTCTTACTATATATATGTTGAATTGTGATGAAAACGTTGCAGCTGCCTTCCTTCCTATCTTATTTCAGGCTGTCCCGTTCCAGTCCCTTCCCTTTTGCCTGAATAAAGCCTGTTCAACTCGGATACATCGGATCCTGCCTCTTATTTATTGAGCTATCTGTTATTGTTAATATATTCAAAAATAGTACCGGTAATTAATTATTTATTTACCACATAAATGGCGCCCGAACAGGAACGTGCCCCTTCCTCACGCGCTGGCGATGTACGCAGGTCCCCTGACCCTCTGCAGCCGTGACGGAACTCTACTGCGCACCGGCAGATATTTCTGCTTCAAGTCTCCCTCAGGCCTACGGAGGAGACGGAGACTGCGGTCGGGCATCCAGACGAAGCGGTGTGGAATGCGGTTCGTCCCGACCAGAGCCCAAGCCGAGAGTCAAGGTCCGAAGTATCCGGAGGCCCACCTGTTTCTGAAGTCCGAAGTTCGTAGTCCGACGTCGTAGCAGTCCAGTCCAGTCCGAGGCCTTCCAGTTTCTGCTTCCCGGTGAGTACCGTCGCGGGGGAAGTATCTAGACAGGATCATTAGTTTGTTCCTGGTCCGTTGGGTTTGGGTACACAGATCCAGTCAGAAGTATTCACCTAGGTGGGTATGGTATGACGTGTCTCTTTATGGGACCGGTATGTTCTGTACTGTTTTAGCAGTGCATCCAGTAATTCTAGTAAGTTTTCGTTCTCGAGAAATTCATGTGTTCTGTTTTCAGTGTACCAGGTAGTATTTCTGTTCGAACTGTTTTTAATGTATTTCTATGTCATGGTATGAGTGATTTGTTTGCCATATTATTACTGTGATTATTGTGTATTGTGTTCCAAGTGTATTACCGAAATGCCTCTGTTCTCGAAATTACGTCAGTTAAAGACCAGAAAAGGGTTACTCGAAGAAGCAGTTCCTGTCCCTCCTAGGGACAGTCCAGGACATTTTATGTATCACAAGCATGGCTTAGATGCCATAATATATCTAGACTTATGGGCGGACTATACCAAGGAACTAGAAGAGAAATATAGATGGCCCGTATCAGGTACATGGGATGCCGAGTGCATCATGAGAGTAGAAGAAGCATTATGGAAAAAGAAAGCCAGACAGTCCCAGAAAGATGCCATCAAGTTATGGCGCAAAGAATCTCATAAAAGAACAGAAAAAGAATTCAGAAAAACAGAATTAAGTAGGGAATCCTCAGAAAGAGCCCAAGAAAGGGAATTAATAGAAGAAGGTGAACGAGTTAGAGCAGAACAGTCAGACAGACAGAGAAATGCCCTCATTAAAGGTATGTATCCTCTTCTTGCCGAGGGCTTGCCGAAGGCAACCCCGGAAGCACCCTGTAATTTACCGCCACCATTGGTCCCGATTAAGCTACGTCATAAACCGACCGCAGCTCACATATTTCTTTCGTCCTATTTGGACGACACCGTCCCAGCCTATGCAAATCCTGTTCCGCCTGCTCCCGTTAATATTGTAATTCCTGTCCCGCCAACTACTGTTCCCGGGGGTCAAGTTCATATTCCAGCACCCCCGGACCAGCCCACAGTAAATGTACCCGTTTTACCAGTCACTCTGCCAGCCCGTACAGTATTAACTGACGATTCCAGCTCAGGAGGGGCTGAAGGAGGTGCTCCTATCACCCCGCCTCAAGTTAGACGACTGACGCTGCATGACGTAGCGTTACAGCGTACGCCAAAAGTGGCGACATACACAGATCTCAAGCGACTTCTTACTGACTGTATATATGATCCAGTTCCAGGCGAAGATCACATGATCTTATATTCAGTACGTTTAAGACGGATGGCCAGCTTCTTGATCACCCTGCCCGATATGAAGGAACATCTAAACAGAATATATTGTTTTATCCGTACAGGAGAGAATCCAGGAAGTATTCACGAAGCTATGTCACAAAGGAAAGCCGAGGTTCAACTTATGATTTTAAAGTTCTTGATTAACTGTTTAATAAGAGAACAAGATTATCCAGATAAAGACCAAGACGAGATGAAAGTCCTGACCAGGTGGAGTGACAATATAGCCGAGGGAAAACACAAGACACAAGGTAGTGTAGAGAGTATGTACAAGAAAATTCGTAAGGAAATAATACGTATACACCAGAAAGAGGAAGCAAAACGAGCAACCGAGAAAGAGAATGACTCTTCCAGTGAAGAGGTAGACAGCGAGAATCCCTCCAGAATAGCGTATGTAGGTAGAACTAGACTTTCCGGCCTAGATTACAAGAAAGCTTTTCCTCCTCCAGTACCAGAACAGTGTTCTCTTGAGCAAGTATTCCAAGCCACCGATCACATTCTGAAATTACGAATAGGGTATAGCGAGCTTAGTACAATGCATGAACAAGAACTAGCCCGATCAGCAGTCCGATGGACTAGTGATTCTACCACGTTTCCAGATGAAATAGTGGCCCAAAGGTTTCTGAAACTGCCCCCAGCCGAGCAACGTCTGGTGGGCACATATATGATTCAGCACCTCATTACACTGTATGAGGAACAACATTCTGATCCAGGTCCTTTACATGATGTACTGAACGAGTTACTCCAAAACAAATGGAAAGGTCTAGGTACCGATTTAATTAGTGTCATATTAGAACAGCGCCACAAGTACCGAACGTTTCTGAATCCACATTTTGTTCATGTCTCACCCCCAGAAAATAAATCATTCTACATAGACAGACAGAATCCGTTACGAGAAGTACATCCAGTTAAGGTAGAGGGGGGTGGTCTAGAACGAGTATTTGTTTACACCCCTATCACGAAAATAGAACTCCTGGAAATGAAAAAGTTAATTCCCTGTCACGATAAAGATCCAGCAGGGTTTCACCGTGAATTAAAGGACATGCTCCGTATGGGAGAATACACGTATCCTGATATCATTAAAATGTTAAAGGTCCTGTTGCCTGCGGGCATATATGAAAAGCTCAAAGAGAAAGAATGGGAGGTGGGAGAGAAAAAGATAGATTGGACAGCATTAGAAACTGAAGATAATACACGAGTACCAGGTACCGGTCTTGGGGATAAAGCTAAAGCTTTGCCCGAATTGTTAATACAAGTCTTGCCAAGATTACTAGCCACGAAAAAGGAAGATTGGGATGCCATCTCAGCCTGTAAACAGAAACAAGACGAAGATACTAGTGATTTTTATTCTAGATTTGAGAAATGTTTCATTATTAATAGTGGTCTGAAAACAAGTAGTGAATCGTATCCCCATCTTTTTGTTACCAAACTAGTTGAGAATTCAAGTCCACAGGTTAAAAATAGAGTATTGAAAGTCGAAAGTACCTGGCAAGCTAATACTCCGTCACAAATGCTCCAGATGCTACAGTACCACCAGAACAGAATCAGGGAAGAGCAGGAACACGAAAAGAGACGTATGAAAGACACGAAAATGAAAGTATTAGTTGCACAATCTGTTCCACAAGACAGTCAGAAGAGGGGTCCGAGTCAAACTAGTCATCCGACAGCTCCCGTTAAAGGGACATGCAATTACTGTAAACAGCCAGGTCATTATATAAACGAATGTGCAGTTCTGAAACACAACATAGCTACTGGTAAGACAAAAGAAAGACCACGTCCGCATAGACAAGAACAAGTTTCACAGACTTCCCAGCCACCGCAGAATGCACAACAGACAGTTACAGTACCGCAGCCTATAGCTGCAACACAACACGTTACACAGCAGATGTACCAGTATGCACAGTCAGAGTATCCAGATTATCAGCCGTATTCATGAAACAGCCTAGAGAGGGAGGTAGGCTTGCCTCTCATCGAGATTCCTGTAGATCAAGAGGGTCCCTATGTACACAGTCAAGTATTAGGGAAAGACAGAAAGTTTCTGATTGATACAGGGGCAAGTAGGACTACCATCAGTCATGACGAGGTTCCAGGGGCTCCGCTCTCAGGCTCTAGAAATGTTTCCCTCGGATTTTCAGGAAAGCCTATTGTTAATGAAATATCGAAACCAGTTACTCTAGAAGTCGGTCCATTGTCCCGAACTACAGACTTGTTACTCACGAAATCATGTCCAGAAAATTTACTAGGCATTAGGACCCTGAAAGAATTAGGAGCAGTAATATGCTGTTCCCCAGAAGGGGTGCGATTGTTCCTGAGAGATTTTAAAGGTCATTATGTATTACGTGATTTTGATCCAAGATTATTGAATGTACCGCAGCATTTATGGGCGCAAGGTCCAACTGATGTAGGTTGTATGCATATCACACCCCATCGTTTTACCCTGAAGCCAGGTGTTGTATTACCACGAATTCGACAGTACAAATTGCCACCTGAGGCTGTAGCAGCCTTATCTAAAATTATTGACGAGCTTATTGTTCAAGGAGTGGTTGTAGAGACTGACTCCAATATATGTAATTCTCCTATCATTCCGATTCTGAAACGTACTGATCCCAATGCACCTCCAGTTTATCAATTAGTGATTGACCTTCGAGAACTTAATAAATGTATCATACCCCAGTACCCAGTGGTTCCAGATATTTCTTCCCTATTGACAGCAATTGATTCTGAAGCTACGTTCTTTACAGTTATCGATCTCAAGAACGCATTCTTTAGTGTCCCCATTCATCCAGACAGCCAGTTCCTTTTCGGATTCTGTTTAAATGGAAAAAGCTATAAATTTACACGAGCTCCTCAAGGTTTCACAGAAAGTCCTAGTATTTATAGTCAAGCACTTAAAAGACAACTAGACAATATTCACATGCCAACTGACACTGCCCTGCTCCAGTATGTCGATGATCTACTGATCACAGCCCGTTCTGAACGTGACTGCGAACGTGCGTCACTTACAGTCTTGTATTTCTTGGCCGAGATGGGGCACAAGGTGTCCCCTTCCAAATTGCAATTCTGTGTCCAGCAAGTGGTCTACTTAGGACACTTACTGTCCAAGAGGGGTAGGCAGTTGACACCTGACCGTATCCAGTTAATAGCACGTCTTCCACAGCCCAAGACACAGAAGGAGGTACGAGCTTTTATCGGCCTCACTTCTTACTGCAGACAATGGATTCCTCAGTATGCATTTTTAGCCAAGCCACTGATACAGTTAACGACACAGGAGACAGCCGTATCGACTGTCCTCCCTTGGACCCAGGAACATACACTTGTTTTCAATGAGTTAAAGAAAGCTTTATGTAATGCACCTGTTCTAGCAATACCGAACTACAATAAGCCTTTTACACTTTTTGTTACTGAACGTGATGGTACTGCATTATCTGTTCTCACACAAGATCAAGCAGGACAATACAAGCCCTGTGCTTATTTTTCTAGCACATTAGACCCAGTAGCCCAGGCTCTGCCTGCGCGCCTCAAGTCAGTTGCAGCCACAGCACTAGCTATCAGACAAAGTGATTCCATAGTGTTAGGACATTCCCTGACAGTACAAGTTCCACACTCCGTGGAAGTTCTTTTAAACCGAACCCAGACTCAGCACTTGACAATTTCACTTTTAACAGGTTATGAACTGACACTGTTTCAGCCACACATAGAAATCAGACGCTGCAACATTTTAAATCCAGCTACATTGTTACCGTCAGTTACTTCTAATCCTGCCACACATGACTGTGTGGAAGTTGTTAACACTACGACAAAGCCAAGACTAGACTTGACAGACATTGCATTACCTAATCCCGACCTGACACTTTATGTGGATGGTTCATGTATGAGAACAAGTACAGGAGAACTAGTAGCCGCGTATGCAGTGACTACTGAAACTGAAGTTATAGAAACACATCGTATTGACACCCTGTCTGCTCAAGCAGCAGAGCTTGTCGCTCTGACCCAAGCCTGCATACGTGCCAAGAACCTGAAAGTTAATATATACACAGATTCACGTTATGCATTCGGAGTCGTACACGACTTTGGAGTACTCTGGCAAGAAAGAGGTTTTATGACTTCTCATGGAACCAAGATTCAGCATGGCCCCCTCATTCAAGCTCTGTTAGATGCAATACATTTACCAAGAGCTATCGCCATCATGAAGTGCAAGGCACATACGAAAGTCACTGACATCATTTCCCAGGGTAACGATCTGGCAGATCGAACAGCCAAGCTTACAGCCCAGACTCCAGACATTCCAGTTAACACGACACCGACACACATTCCAGATCAGACTACTTGTATGACCGTTAAGGATCCAACACAAGATGTGATAGATATACAGTTACATGCCACTCCAGAAGAAATCAAGAAATGGTCTGAACAAGGAGGGGTCCAGACAGATCAAGGATGGTTGACAAAGGGAAAAGCCACATGGTTTCTCCCCGACTCTATGGTTCAAGTCATTATTAACACCGCACATAGTCCAGCACACTTAGGAGAAAAAGCCATGTTAGACAGTATCCAGAACCTCTGGTTCAACAAGCATTTACGAGCAGCAGCCAAACAGAAAGTGCGTACCTGCATGATCTGTTGTCAGTTCAATCCAGGTAAAGGTATCCCGGTGGAACAAGGTGGATTCCATCCTCCTGACCACCCTTTTGAAGTCCTCCAGATGGATTATATTCAGATGGAGCGATGTCGAGGTTTCAAGTATGTTCTCGTAGTTGTATGCGCTTTGTCCAGGTGGACAGAAGCATATCCAGTTCCAGATTACACAGCTGCGACCACTGCCAGGCAGTTGGTTCGTGAGTATTTTCCCCGCTATGGATTGCCTAGGGTCGTGTATTCAGACAACGGCCAGCCATTCTCATCCGAGCTCATGAAACAAGTTTCCCTTCTGTTAGGGTACCAGTGGAAGTTCCATTGTGTACGCCATCCTGAAGAAGCCGGTCTCGTAGAGAGACATAACCAGACTCTGAAAATCCGCATCGCCAAAGTATGCGCAGAGAAAGGCGTAGATTGGATGGTCGCCCTGCCAGTCGCCCTTTTTTATATGAGAATGGTCGCTCATTCCCGTTCAGGTCTATCTCCATATGAGATAGTGTTTGGTCGACCCCCAAATATGTGGGGTACACCTAGACCACGTACAATTACCGATGTTGACAGTAATATGCTGACAGATTATTTGGCCGCCTTGATGTCTGCACTACAATCTTGTCGTTCACAGGTTGCCGCTGCATTTCCAGACAACACCGAAGTGAAACCGCACGAGGTCGTTCCAGGTGACTTCGTCCTTGTGAGAAATGTTGATCGTTCAAGTCCGCTGGAGCCCCGTTGGAAGGAGCCCCGCCTTGTTCTTCTCACCACCCGGACAGCAGTGAAAGTCGAAAACAGAAAAGGGTGGCTACACGTGAGCCACGTCAAGAAATTCCATGGACTTAAAGCAAAAACTTTTCTCAAAGACTGCCCCGTTCTCAAGGACTGCCCAGACACTGAATCTAAACTTCCCTTGTTAGAGAAAACTCCGCAGCAGGAGTATAAAACAAAGTTGAGGTCTAGTAAGTCAGCCAGTTTAATTGTCTAAGTCCCTCTCGGGTGAAACGGTTAGACAGGTTCCTGACATGTATGAGATAGACCCACACAGTGAGAGAGTTAGTCAAAACTCTAAGAGATGTATCATTACTCTGTTTTTTCTATTTATTCTGAGTCTTATGGTTACTTGCATAAGTTATGCTTTACATTTATGTTTTCCTATTTCACATGTACATATGTTTTCTAATGTTACAGTAGAGCACACATTTAGTAACCTGCCTCCTCACGAGTTATCCTACCGTCTTGCTATGCGTAATAATACTTTTATCCGAATGCTGCACTATTCACACCAGACCAGCAATGCCACTAATTGTTGGGTGTGTGGTCGACTCCCCCCTTTCCAGACATCGAAGGGAGTTCTGCCACTCTTTCCCTATCCATTTTCACACAATGGTTCGTGTGGAGCATGGTCCACGTTAACGTCATCCTCAAATGATATGTCCCTTCTGAATAGAACATGTTTCCCAGACAAGCAAAGTCTTTCCCATAGAACAGGATTAGATCTAGAAAATGAAGTATATGATTTAGGTAATTATTCCTCGAATTTCATGGTTCTGAATGTTCAGTCCGAGACTACTCCAGATTTGCCTGCTATTTCAGTTCTACCAGTTAAAGGCGAATTATGTGTCAGAAAGAATGGTTCTGCACATGTAGGACATAGTGATTGTACCACTATGGTCGAGTATAGTGACAGTGGGAAATCTATTTTCAAAGCCTCACGTCATTCCTATTTTGTGTGTGGTCAGACCGCATATGTACGTCTGCCCCTAGATTGGGATGGAACATGTTACATTGCCTTCCTACTGCCACCAGTTTTCCTAGCCCCATCCGATTATCACAGAAACACACATCTAGTACACGTTAGACATAGAAGGGAGATCGAGTCCCCAATTATCGATCAAACTGAAACTGCCTTAGAACAATATCAAGACTTCAATAAAGGTTTCTTTTTCTTCATAGGCCCTGTCCAGAATAGTAAGTTAATACGTAGGCTAACCAGAACCCTTGAAGCAGTAGTGAATGAGACTACTTCCGCTCTAGGTAACTTAACTGAAGAACAATCTGCTATTAGATTTGTCGTGCTCCAGAATCGTCTTGTCCTTGACGTCATACTGGCCGATAGGGGAGGAGCTTGTAGAGTCATCGGATCTAGTTGCTGCATTTTCATTCCTAAT
The DNA here is from genome assembly GCF_964261635.1 of Lissotriton helveticus. Taxonomy (NCBI): domain Eukaryota; kingdom Metazoa; phylum Chordata; class Amphibia; order Caudata; family Salamandridae; genus Lissotriton; species Lissotriton helveticus. Next base: position 1,560,255,217 of record NC_136057.1, read on the forward strand.
AACGCGCCGTCTGTTTATTCAGCTATAACCAGACTTCATAAAATTGCCCATCAGTTACACCAGAATCCAGGCACCTGGACATGGTCCGGTTGGCTCTGGAGTATAATATCTGCCTGGGGATGGAAAGTATTGTCATTCCTGGGTATAGCAGTAATGATCATATTCAGTTGCTGCCTCTGTTTACAATGTGGCCCTGCGATTTGCGGCTTGTGTGCTACCTCTTGTATTCCTAGTCCTAAGTCCCGTTCCAAGATAATTCGAGACGAGCAAATGATGCTATATGAACAGATAGATGGTATCATGAATATTGATGTTTCCTGATGGAAACGTAGGGCACAAGGAGGGAATGAGGAAAATTGAATTTTGCCTTGTTATATGTGCCTACGTGTTCCCCATCCTATGTTATATGTGCATGATCGATATGCATATATCCCCCTATGATCGATTTAAGACGCAATTATAGTTGTGTCCAACTCTAGTATGCCAGTATCCAGTTCTCGTGAAAGCAACGAGTATTAGGCCTATGTTGCCACGTTTTACGTTATGCACGTTAATTCACCACATTGTCCCCGTTTCTAGGCCTCAAAAGGGCCCGGACACCAGATTCAAGCTCCAGTCTCCTGAACCCACTCCGAGGAGTGATGCAGCCCCCACCTGCATCCCTGACCCTTCACTTACTTCCTGCCAAGCAGCGCGGTGCCCGGCCTGGCTCTGCCTGCCTGTCTGCCAAGAATACGTTATGCCTCCAGTTATCAGTTCAGCTCTCCGTCTACGCATTCCTAAGCTACTGAACCGCATAAACAGCTTCAGCTATAGTCTAGTCTTCCTGTCTCCATGCAAGAGAATTACTGTATTAATATTCCTAGAAGATTCATAGCACACGCAATACACGAAGAATATATGCATGCACCAGCCTTTGTGTCCAGTAGCCTTTGCCCTGATAACTTTTAGATTCTATCAACATGTACTCCAAACACCAGATACCAGATATGCTATAGGTACATGTCGTCCTGACACCGCAGACTTTAGTCTCCTCTTCTAGTGCAGAAGTCATAGCCCCCAGTTCTCCCCGGTAACACGTCATTGCCCGTTTGCGCGCACCACTAGGTTAAAGGTCCCAGCTGCTCAGGTAGCCCCCTCCATGTTTCCGCCCACTTTATGACACTTCTGTGACGTTCACATCACATGTCTACGTACACGCCCTGTGCACGCCTTCTCTTCACGCCCATGTCTTCTTATCTTACGCTTGTCATAAGTTACGCCTACTGTATGTAATGTAATAGAAATGTCTTACTATATATATGTTGTAATTATTTATTTACCACACAGTGGTGGCAGCTAAAATATGTACAGTGCGTGAAGTCCCATTCCCAGTTCCCAGAGTATGGTGCCTGGTGCTCAGTAAGAGGGGTACAGGTTGAGAGTCAGGGGCAGTGAGGAACTGTCTCACCAGTCTGGAGGGGGAGTGTGTGGATGAGTGGTGTGTTGAACTGGAGGAGTTCGTGTGAGGTTTTTATAAAAGGAGCTTGCACGGGAGGTGTACCTCTGGTGGTGTGCAGGAGGTCCTGCAGAGGCACTGGACAAGAAGGTGGATGTCTGGCGGTGTGCTAGATGTCTTGCAGAGGCATTAGGGAGTGATTCTAAAAGTAGTGGCTTGTGTATCTGATGATCCTGTGTAGGTGAAGAGGTTCATGTGTAGCCCAGCTAGGTCCTATTAGGATGGTAGGGGTGTAGGGGCTCACGTCCTGTCTCAGTGGAGGCAGAGTGAGTGTGGGACGGTGTGTCCCAAGTTGTCCCGAAACCCTGTCTCAGGTCCTGGAGGGTTCTCTGAGGGAGCGCCAGGTCAGGGGCCTAGGCTATACTTACAAGTCATTTGAGGAGGATCTTCCTGTGTCTAGAGGACGGGGAGTGTCTGTAACCAGAACTCCGGCAGTCCTGGTGTTGGGCAGTACAACTCCTAAGTGGAGGATGCAGAAGTGCTGGTTCGCTGGGCATTTGACCGTCTAGAGTGCTTGACCATTTGTGGGGCCTCTGGAGGTCATTCCCCGAGGAGGGGGGAGGCCAGGTTCAGGTTCAGCCTGACCTGGAGGGAAGGGCATCTGTAATCAGTGTCCTGGCCGGTTTTGGCTTCCAGGGGTACCGCTCCAAGGTGTGAGGGTGCAGAACTCTGGAAGGGGGTGCAGAGGGATGGTGTCCTTGTCTCTGACCCCGGTGCAACCTGAGGGTTTAGATCCTAGGTTGGGAGATTAGGCAACTTCCAGGTCGAGAAGGAATCTCTGCCAAGGTAGATCAGCTGCAGAGACTGAGGAGGCTGCCCTTGCTGTGTTCTGGGGCCCACCTGCAGTTTGTTGTTTCCACTAAGGTAGAGGAAAGGGGGCTTTGCTGTGTGCTGTGTCCCCCCACCTGCTTGAAGAGGGACTGTGCTGTGTTCTTTGTACCTCAGAAGTGAAATAGTTTCCAGATCCCAGGTGGTAGACCAGTAATGGAGAGAGGTCCTGAGCTGGTAGGAGAGTTGTGTTCTGGTGGGTGCTTCCCTGGGAGGGTGCGGAACCCCAGAAGTAGAGGTAGGGTAGAGGTAGGGTAGGGCATGCTTGGTGCTGGTCAGCCTGAGGGTATGGTCCCTAGGTTGAAGGATCAGTGGCAGTTGTAGCTACACTGAGAGGGAGAGTGGAGAATGGCTTTTGTGTGCCAGGGGTTACTGCATCCCCGCTCTGTGAATTGGTCAGGACCTGTGACATTTGGATGGCCTAGGGCCTGGTCCTGGCCGTGGATGACTAGAGAGTACCAGTGGGGTATCCTAGTTGTGCCAGACAGCTCTTGTTGGGGCAAAACCGGAGGGTGTCCCTGCCGCGCGGGCCCGTGTCCGTGTTTTGTCGCCCAAAGCAGGGAAGCCCATCAGTGGAGTGATTGGTCTACCCTGCGTTTTGGCTGGAAGGGGGGTGTGTTGGACCTGGCCCTTTTTGGCAGGTTCACCCCGAAACTTTTGTTTTTTCCTAGCCTGTTTCTGTGACCTGGTGTTGGTGATTTTAGGCCTTTGCACACTTTTTCACTGTGGTACAGTGTAAAGTGCGTGAGCTCTCTGTGTATGTGTGGATGTGTGGTGAGTGACCTGCCCTCCCTTAGGAATGCATGGGGAATATGTATGCCAATGGTAGTTCCTGATGTGTGGGGAGTGCAGGGTCGAGTTTGGTATGTGCGAACTCGTGAGATTGAATGCTGCGCAATTGTATATGCAGCATGGTTGTGTCTAGTGTAGAAGTGCCACTTTTAGAAGTTGGCATATTTGTGTAATTTGTGTCTGGCGTGTGATTGGCTGAGGCTGGCTGGTGAGCCTGGCTCCAAGAGTCTGGGAGGGTCTGCCCCGGTGGTGAATGGAGTGTTTAGCATGCTGATGTGAGGGGAGGAGTGAGCCTGGGCCTGCTTGTGGATTGACTGTCTGGTTTGAGGGTCCTGAGTGAGGCTGGGTTTTCCCCACACAATGCTGGCTCCACCCCCTGGGGTGCGTCTGATGTCCCTAGCCTGGCCAGTGAAAGGAATTCCCTATTACCAGTTCTAGCTGGTTCTCACACTGCCTGCACCCTGCTAGACAAAGGATTTCTCTGTATAAAAAGGGGCTGTGTCCCCTTCCAAAATGTTCTTGTTTCTGACTTGAATCCTGCCAGGAGCGTGCTGCTGCTTGGGCTCAGGGGAAGGCTTGCCTCCCTGAGCCCTGCCCAGCCCCTGGATACCTGATGGACTTTCCTTTTCTGGGAGCTGCTGTGCTCCACCTTATGTCCTGGACTATTGAGGTCCTGGACCCCTGAAGGACTTTGCTGGACTGTGGACTTCCCTAAGCGCCTGGGAGCGCTTGTTCTTTGTCCTAGCTCTGTGGAGCGCTGTGTCCTGCCATTCGCGCTTGGGAGCGCTGATTCATTGCCCTTCTAGCGCTTCATTCCCCATTAGCGCTGAGGGAGTGCTTTTATGCCCACAGCCGGTGCCCACCCGGCATTTGCCGCTTGGTTTTATTATTTAATTAGCGAGGGAGCCCACACCTCGTTAACCCGAGAAAATCACGGCCGCAGCCCGGAGGAAACACCGGAAGAAGATGTCCGGCCCGCCGCCTGGTTGTGGGCGGGGCCGGGAGGACGTGTTTTCCGCTTCCTCCTGCCTGGGGGAAGCCATTGCCTGTTTTGCCGGTCTCCCGTGCCCAGAGGGAGACCGGAGAAGAAGATGGCAGCGGCCGCTGTGGGGCTCCCGTGACCGAGAGGGAGTCCCGAGAGAAGAAGAGGAGCCGAGAGGTAGCGTGGCCAGGGCTCGAGTGAAGAGCCCTGTGGGCGGGCAGAGCCCCGGCCCGCGGCCCAAGTGCCGGCAGCAGGGGGGACGCCGCAGAGAGACGGCGCGACGATGGAGTTTCCCCGCAGCAGAGCCGGTGAGTCGGGGGTGTTGCTGTAAGGAGAGGGGGCGCCGGGACACATTGCCGGTGTCCGAAACCCCCCCCCAGTGGCGCGATCTTTGCTCCACGGGCCTTGGTGTAATTGGAGCCTGAGAGGCTCACAGTCGTTTCCGAGTCCCCCGTGAGGGACTCCAACGTTCCGGGCTTGTGTTTGAGCCCCGAGAGGCTCCCGCCCATATTTGATTTACGAGCCCAGCGAGGCTCGAGGTGCTATTGTTGTAAGAGCCAGAGAGGCTCATGGGGGCATATTGGTTCAAGAGCCTGTGTGGCTCCTACCTTTTGGCGCAGTTCTGTTTGAGGGCTAATGAGAGCTTATGCCATAGTTTTATTGATGTCCCAGCTGCCCAGCAATTAGTGGGCAGCTGCACCGTTTAGGCCCCTAATTTTTGGACACAGGGCATCCTAGCCCCAACAAGGCCAGTTGGCCTAGGGACTGCCACAAGTGGTGGCTTATGTGAGTTTTGTGCAATGTGATGTAGTGCCAGGAAATGTAATGCATGATTATGCACCTTGATCTTACACCTCTGAATGTTTTTGGGCATCATGTGTTTTTGGGCTATTGAGTTGTGTTCTGGCACCTCTGAATGTTTTTATGCATCATGTGTCTTCCTTGATTTTACACCTCTGAATGTGTTGGTTTATGCATCATGTGTTTTTCCTTCCCTGCACCTCTGAATGTGTTTTTGATGCATCATGTGCCTTGTTATTACACCGCTGAATGTGTTTTTATGCATCACATGTTTACCTTTTCCCTACACCTCTGAATGTTGTGATGCATCATGTGTAATGTGTTCTTGCTGATACCCCTAAATGTATTTTATTCTTAGGTGGTTGTTCTTTCCAGTACAGGTGGACATAGTGAGGTCCTGGTTCCCTGCGTGACATTCTCCTAAGGTTGTTAGGGTTGCGTAGGTGGTACTTTCCTGTTACCAGTAGTTACTGGTTGTGTGCTATACTTGCTAATTTGTGCTACAGTGATTTTATATCCTTTTATTCTGATTTGTGACAGTATTTCTATTTCTAAAAGTGTTGATCCTGACAGTGGCCCATGTGGCCCTGTCTTGCAAATAATCCCTTCTGAATATTGCCCGTGCCAGTTGGCACAATGTACATGTGTGATTTCTATCTGATGTGTTTTGACAATACAGATGTTATTTTTCTATTACCTTGTGTGGAGTTCCTTTTGTGGTGTGCCTAGGATGTTGTTGCTGTTGTGTGCTTGCGCAAATGCTTTACACATTGCCTCCGAGTTTAGCCTTACTGCTCGTGCCAAGCTACCAAGGGGGTGAGCAGGGGTTATCTTGGCGTGTGACTCCCTTGCCCTGACTAGAATGGTAGTTTCTGCCTGGCTTTGGTGTCAGCCTTAGCCTATCAGAAATAGCCAGTTCTAACACATACTAACTACGAAAGTAAGTTAGAAATTAAGGTGTGTTATGTAGTAGTGGTTAATATTTGAGGCTTTAGTTTTAACTTTGAAAGTATTTTTTATTTCTAAGTGATAGTGTTAGTGAAGTGTGGTGTTTGTCATTGGTTCTAAAACATGTATAAAGTGGGACTAATTGTTATAGAATTATTATATGTTTAGGAGCTTTTCAGGTAAAAAAATGTAACTTGTCTTCTGTAGACTACTGTATGGTTTTGAAAATTATATGTAGCGTTTATTTGGATTTGTATATGTATTGTGATGAGATAAACAGAATGTCACACGTTTCCTAATTATTCTTAGTCGGGAAATAGTTGTGCAGGGGTTATAGTACAAAATGTAAATGTTATTAACTCAACAGAGATGGAACAAAAACAAGAAGTATTATGTGGACAATTTGTGGTGTAATTTGTTTACATGAAGAGGTACATTTTAATATAAATTGATGATGCTTTAAGATATAATATAATTAGTGTTTGTGCTTTACACTTGGGTATACTGCACCATGTTAGTAGTTAGTGACTAGGTGTTGCTAAATGGATTATTTATTGCTCGTTGTTACAAAATAAAGGTGGAAAGGGGAGTTTCTTTAGAAGAGATTTTTTATAAATGTGTGAGAGATAAAAAAGAAAAAACATGTTTTAATACATTTTACTGTATGGTTTGTTCACACTAGTAAAGTAACTGTGATTATAAGTGATGAAAATTGTTAGGTTGTGTGTCTGTGCTGAATATACACAGGCTTTTAAGCGGGCCGGGTCTTAGCTGTGCTGTACACTGGTGCGCCTTTCAGATATCCGCAATATTTTTATCTCACTCAAAGTCCTGAAAATACGTATATTAAATGAACCATAGAATACAAGTTTAGGAATTACACCTTGGGTATATATTAGAGCTTTATCCAGTATAAAAATAGCACTTATACTTTTATTGGCAAGTTCGTGGGATCTGTAGTGTACAGAGAAGTTCGTAATCAGTTTGAATGGTACAAAAGGGAAGTGACATATGTTTAGAAGATTACATGGTTTTAGGACTAAGCTCCTTCACGTTCCCTCTCCCCATATCAGCGTCCCGCACCTATCCCTTTACAAGTGGACAGCCCGCACCACTCCCTATACTAGTCGGCCCCCGGATGTTCCTGTGTGAGCTGGCCCCCACTGTCTGTCTACGAGCCAGGCAGTTTGCTCCCAGGTCTTCTGGTATGAGCTAGCCCAACGGCTTTTAGTTGTGCCTCTGCAAACTACTGGTTGCTTTGCAGTTGTTGGTCTGTGAGCCAGGTGAGTGTTGTATCCAGTGCTTTAAATGGGTCGGTATTCACCGGTACTGAGTACCAGCACTTCTGAATTTTCTGGCCCTCAGTATTGGCACTTCTCATTAGCCAGGGGGACTACAGGTGCCTTAATTGATGTCAATGCAAGCTCCGGTTATTTATCTCCTCTAGCACAGGGTAGGTGCCGCTCTGCTTCTCTGGAGCTTGTAAGTGTGCCAAGCCTCTTGCAGAGTCCCTGCTGGAGATTCCAGCAGCGCCCATGTGAATGGCCTGAGACTGCAGCGGTCTGGGAGGACTTGCCTTGTGTCACGCTGTGATTAATAGGACAGGGTCTAACCGACCCTTCACTGTCGATCAGGTGCCCGACGACTATTCGGCTGAATGTGCTTTAGACTCACCCCCGCCCCTCTCCATCAGGTGTGTAAATGGGTTGGGACGAGCAGTCAGTCAATAAGCCAGTCTTATTTAGGATATTGATTGCACTGGCCATTCTAAAGCGAGTGACAGCCCAACAAAATGCTCTGACTTCGCCAAAGACGTTTTTTTTTTTCATCTTTTTGTTCAGGGCAGGAGCTGCTTCTCTTTGTGGAAGGAAGGAGTAGGGATGAATGTAAAGAAGTGAGGTGGCAGGTTAAGTTAGGATTGCCACTTATTTTCAGTTAAAAATACCAGATATTTGAGTTTTGAAATTATGAATTGTCTCAGAAATGGTATTTTAACACATATTTCTGTAAAGTTATAAATCAGGTGTTCCTGTGTGAGCCGGCCCACAGCTCTCACTGATTGAGGAGACGGACTGCAGCTGTTTGTCTACGACCCATTCACTCGGCTCGCAGGTCTTCCTCTACGAGCCAGCCAGCCGGCTTGCAGCTGTTTCCCGAACTACAGGACGGCTCGTAGTTGTCCGTCTGTGAGCCAGGTCGCTGTTTTATCTCTGCAAGCGAACACTGGAAATATACCGCATTCTCTCTCTCTCTGAGATACCCACTTCGCATTCATTGTCCCCACATCAATGTACAGCAGCTATTCCTTTAGAAGTGGACGGATATCATCTCTCACTATACTAGTGGTCCCGCAGCTCTCCCTTTTCGAGCTGACAGTGTAAAGAATTGTCCTTTCTCGTATAAGTTTAAATTGGCTGTGGCCAGTGGAGTCCATGGGTGTTATGCGGTATGCCCAGGCCGTTAAAGAATGTCTTGTCTCCAACTCAGGCCGTTGCTGCAGGCCAGTTGCACTATACCCTTGAGTACAGATGTTGTTTTGTGTTCAATTTGGTTCCTTCTCATATAAGCCTTGAATACTTTTGATGTGATTTGAGGTCCATTGTTGCTTACAATTTTAATTGGGAGACCTTAATGAGTGAACATATCGTCTAAAAATCTGAGTACACTTGTGGAATCTGCTTTCTGAACAATCTTTAGTTCGGGCCACTTGGAAAAATGGTCAATGATTACAATGATATACCATTACTACATAACATAACAGACAGGCCGTAACTCTCCCAGTAGGAGCCAGCCAATCAGCTCAAAAGTGTTCCTCTACAAGTGAGCCCGGCGGCCCGCAGCTCTCCCTCTGCGAATGGCCTGTCGGCTGTCTGCTCTTGCCCTGCGAGGGGTTGGGCCTGCAGTTGTAGCTCTCTAAGTTAAAACTGGAAATATACCACAGCTCTCTCTGCAAGATACTCCGTTCGTGCTCTATCTCCCCACATCACCGCCCTGCACCTATGCCTTTGGAAGCTGACGCCTGCAGCTTTACTTATAGTAGTCAGCCCGCAACTGTTTGTGTGTGAACAGGCCGGCAGCATTCCTTCTACGGGCCAGGCAGTCAGAGCTCAGGTCTTCCTCTAGGAGCCAGCCCGCCAGCCCGCCTGTCCGCAACTGTTTGTCTGTGAACCAGCCCATAGCTCTCTCTCTAGGAGATAGCTCATTGGCTTGCAGCTCTCTCTTCATGGGAAACATTGGTGGGTTCTCAACTATTATTTTTTAAGAAATGTCCCCTGAACGTAGCTAACCAAAGGACCACATTAAATTAAAATGCGCGACCCCAGATTACCAGAATTATGCAGTGTGAAGATGTAGATCACCATCAATTAGTTGAGTAGAAAGGTTTATTTCAGAAGTTAATACACAGGTCTAACGGGCCCAGAGGATCAGCACCAACTGAAGCTGATGTTCTAATCCACTGTCCCCAAACAATGCAGTACAGAATAACACTTTATAGAGGGACTGTAATTGTTGCAAGCAGGTTCCGCAGGAGCGTCAGGAATCCGAAGAATAATCCACAGCCTTCCCCTACGGCCTTCCGACTCTATCAAACACTAGAGTATCGAGAGGCTCGCCAGGGGAAAACAGGGAGACAAAACAAGGAAAGGTTGGGGGAAAAAGTGCTTGATGGTGGTCTTCAGAGTGGATGCGTGGCAACTCCAGATGGGCACGTAACAACAGGTGGGCTGCAATGAAAGGTAAGTAAACAACCTTATCTAGAGGAAACACTATACCCATATACACCTTGATGTCTTTATGCACATGAACCGTACATACCAAAGTGTTGTGATATGTCGCAGAAATGATATGTAGGCTATTATTAGGGATTCGTCTTGAGCTGTGACAAAGATGACATAAGACAATAGTAAACAACTTCTTCTAATCTTATACACGTAAGTGTTTTCAGAATCTGACTTGTTACATTTCTCACTCTGTCTGTTGTAGAAGGCTAGAGATAAACATCCAACAGTCTGATGGATATGAAAGAAAACTGTAGCCAACACCTCTGACCGTTGCATGTAAATCTACAAAACAAAGCATATACTTCAGGTTTCCATTATTTTCATAAACATTAATCAATATAGTATGCAGCGCAAAAGCGCTGTTACCGTGATTCTATGTCGGGATGATGAAATCTGTACTCCACTTGGATCCACGCAAGAACTCCAAAACACAGTTAAAGTTGATCTCTGAAGTAAACAAAGATAGTATATCCCAAAGGGAAAATAATAACCCCACAGGGAGGTGGAGAGGATCCCTGCAGTGAGGAGAAGCACCAGGAGTGAATAAGGGGAAGGATACTAACTGACTAAGGGGGGGGCTTGAGTGAAGACCCAGCCGGACAGCGGAGACTAAGCCCGGCTGCCGGGCGGAGCAACTCAAGAGATAGAGAACAAGGCCCAGCCGGGCAGCGGAGATCAAGCCCGGCTGCAGGACGGGGACTCATGGGAGATGGGGACCAGGGATTATGCCCAGCCGGACAGCGGAGACCAAGCCCGGCCGCCGGGCGGAGCAATAAGGAGGAGAAGGAAGTACCAAGACAGAGCCCAGCCGGATGGTGGGGAAGAACCCGGCCGCCGGGCGGGACTCCAGAAAGGGGTGATTGTTCACGGAGAAACCCGCACTCTGCTGATACAAGAAAGCGGATGTCAGATGGCAACGCCCGCAGTCAGCAAACCACGGGAGGGGGAAAACGAAGACCGGAGCCCGCACTAGAGCGCGAGGGCCGGTAACAATCCCGCAGAGATGACGGAACAGGAAATCCACAAAACGGAAGTCAGGCAAACAGGATCAGGAAGGAAACTGCACCAGATTGAGCTAGACGCAAGAACATAAAGCGTCGCTCAATGAGTCTTGGTGTCCTAAATAGCGGTGAATTTAAAGGGACAGTGTTGCAGGAGATTCGAAGCATGACAGGGACATAAAAATTCCAACACTCTATACCATAAGTAATAGAAAGGAAGAACCATATAAATGTGAAATACAGCAATACATAGAACACCACATATCTCCCCCTTTAATAAACAAAAATAACAACAAAAAAATATACTGTAGCTAGTAAAAAATACAGTAGCTAATTGCAAAGTTTGTTTGGAACTCTTCTAACCCTAGAGATCCTCCGTAAATTAACATCAAATGAAGATGAAGACTGTGGATTAGATGCACAGCGAGAATGAGTGACTTTGGCAAGACGGGACACACTCCACCATTGACCATTGTCAAGACGTACAGCAAGGCCCTTAACCCCTTGCATGCTGATGACGACCCCCAGCCGTCATGCACTACAGTGCTTGTGTGCTGATGACGGCTGGGGGCCGTCATGACCGCACCCGCGCTGAAATCTTCAGCACGGGAGCGGAATCGCGGCAGCATTCAAGGGGTTAATCTCAGTAATGCAGTGAGGTTGTCTGAATTTAGATTTACCTTTTTGAAGCAACAAAGGATATTTGACTCTGACTAAGTCGCCTACAACAAGTTTAATGGCTCTATGTTTACCAGATTGACAAAGTGTATCATATCTAAGACGACTGGAATTGTCAGAAGTGATTTTGTCTTTGGAGGAATCAGAGGGAACACAAATATTGAGTTTCCAAAAGGGAGATAGTGAGGAAGAAACTTTTCTGCCCCTCATCGATTCAAAAGGAATGGAACCTGAAACAGAGTGAGGAGTGGTCTATATGCCCAAATCATGTTACGTACAGCCGTTTCACAATCACTATGACTGTTGAGGGTACTTTGTACACACTCGACAAGAACTCTATTAAACCTCTCAACTTTTCCATTGGATTGGGGATGGTAAAGAGGAGTGTGTAGATGTTTGACTCCCAGTTTGGTCAAAACTTCATGCATGGATGCAGAAGTAAATTGCAAACAATTGTCAGTTAAGAGTTCCTCAGGAACTCCCTCTCTAGAAAAAATGTCTTGCAAAAAACGAATAACAGCTTTGGAGTTAGAATCAGAAATGCATCTTACCTCCACCCACCTGGAAAGATGGTCAATGAATACAATAAAATATTTCATACAGATGGGCAACACATGAAAAGGTTCAAGAATGTCAACAGAAACTCTTTGCCACACTCTGGCAGGACGTGGGGCAGGTTTGGATATATGAGTGCTGGTAACGAGATGTTTATCACTATAACAGCACTGTACACAATTCTTGACTAAATTGCCAATGTCCCGATCCATGCTGGGCCACTAGAAATTCTTTCTTATTCTGCGTTTGGTGGCATTCATATCCAAATGACCAGAATGAGCAGTTTCCATTATCCTTAATCTAAACACATCAGGCGGTATGAGTTTGGTGTCCCTAACTAATAGATAATTTTCAATGGAAACTTCATCAGGAATGTTACAGAACGGTTATAAATCACTGGAAAGAGATCTCTCCTTAGGCCACCCTTTGGCAACAAAGTCCATAACCTGCCTCAATATGGAGTCATTGGACAGAGCATCTTGCCATAGTGACATGTCTGTACAAATGACAGTGTCATCCACATTGGCAATGATACACTCTTTGCTATCATCAGTAATATCTGTAGAAATTTGGGAATTGTCAATCGGAAGTCTAGATAAAAAATCTGCTTTGGCGTTTTTACCCCCGGCTATTTGGATGAGAGTAAAGTTAAATTACAGGAGCTTGGTGGACAGTCTAGTAAGTCTGGCCTTAGATTCTTTGATTTTGAAACCAGAGGGAATGTCCATCAAAGGTTTACGGTCTGTTCTTAGCCAAAACTTCCTCCCCCATACATAGGATTTAAATTTCTCGACACCCCACACACAGGCTAGCATCTCTTTCTCTATCACCGAATACCTTAGTTCAACATATTTCATCCTCCTGGATGCAAACCCTACAGTGACCTCTCTTCCACCATCCATCTGAGATAATACCGCACCCATGCCATAAGCACTGGAATCAACAGTAATGAAAGTGTCCCGACCCTCTTCATAGGCTTGAAAAGCAGGAGCCGAAAGAATGCATTCTTTAATAAGAACAAAATGTTCTTGACATGTAGCTGTCCAAATAAATTCTGAACCTATTTTTAGAAGATTTCTAAAGCACTCAGTAAGATTGGAAAAGTTCTTAATAAATTTAGAATAGAACTCGCACATACCGAGAAAAGAGCAGAGCTGATCTTTATCCTTGGTGTGGAGCTTTCACAAAACCTTTCACAATGCTGGGTTTGGGTTTTACACCATCTTTCGTGAGCATGTGGCCTAAATATTCAACCTCATTCACAGAAAAAATACATTTGTCCTCTCTGAGAGTGACACCATTGCTCTGGAGAATCTGTAATACAAGATTTAACGTTTGGTTAATGTCGCATTCTGTGTTTGTATGTACTAAAATGTCATCTTAAAAAATTACCACATTGGGAACATGCTGGAACATCAAAGACATAACCTTCTGAAATACAGAAGCAGCTGAGGCCAGTCCAAATCGACACCAAAGGGGAAGATGATAGGAGCGTTTGGGCAATTCAATCACTCACCCCCAGTCAACTGGCCTGGGTTTAATCCATCATCATTCTTCAGCTCACTCAACCACCCCAGTTCAGACATGGCCATATGCAAATCAGTCTGACCCTGTGCCTCATGGAAACAGTCCAGCCCAAACTGCCAAGCCATGTCTTCCCTGGACTGGAAACAAGTATCCTGAGACTGGTTTCGGATTCATAACCCTCATCAGCCAGGCTATCTTGAATCCAGTGTCAAAGTGAGCAAGGGACCCACATCTGGGCCTACCCTGCCAACTTAGGGAGAACAAAGCGATACCAAAGGGGATGATGGACGGAGCGTTTGAGCACATCAAACACTCACCCCCAGTCAACTGATCTGGGTTTATCCATCATTATTTTTTAGCTCACTCCAACACACCAGTTCAGACATGGCCATATGCAAAACAGTCTGACCCTGTGCCTCATGGGAACAGTCCAGCCTGAACTGCCAAGCCATGTCTTCACTGGACCGGCAACAAGCATCCTGGGACTGGTTTCAGGGTTTCACCCTTCTTCAGCCAGGATAGCTTGATTCCAGTGGTGCAGTGAGCCCAGGAACTACTTCTGGGCATACCTGGTGGCGCACTTAGGGCGCGGAAGCAAAAGACACACAATTGATGGACGGATGCAGAACAAATCAAAACATTCACCCCCAGTCAAGAGATCTGGGTTAAATCCATCATTCATTTGCTCACCAGCATTTGAATTAAAAAGAAGATTGTTTATCTTAATTTTAAAAAGGTTGAAGACTTTAAATACAATACTAAAGCGTATGAAGGACACATTTTTGTAAAATATTTTCCGGGCAATTGAAGCATACTTCTAGCACGGAACCTTTTTTTAATGAAGAAAGTTATTTTCAACAAAATAGTTTAGTGCATGCAGTTGATACCTGTGGTCGTTCTTATGAGGTGCGAGATGGCTGTCCATTTCAGAAAGAAAAGCTAGTTCCTAGAAATGTTGAAGAATTAATAGCTGAGGAAGTTCAAGGGAGACGTCCCAGGCTCCAGTGTTTACATAGGATTGTAGTAGTATTTGTAGTATAAGTCAACAATGTATTGATATTTTACTACATTAATATGGAAGAAAAACTGTGAAAGAAGATTAGGATATTACAAGGACCGGATCCTTGCAAAGTGGGAAAATAAACAGGGTTGCAAGGTCATTCTCTGGCTTGTCTTTCTAGAAAAGTGTGCCAAAGTCTTTTTCATCATTTCAGAATGTTAGAAGTAAATCATTCAGAAATGCAGAAGTTAGTTAGAAGATTATAGTACGTGAAAAGTCCTGTATTATGTCTAAATGAAATTAATAAAGCTCTTTTGCATTGTTCAGTGTTGGATGTAAAAAAAGTATGTGATGTGAGTTACGTTTCTTTTCTGTTCAAGAGGAATGTAGAGAAAGTGAGACGTTGATAAGTGTAGGTGTTGAAGAAGAGGAGGAAGATACTACTGATGTCAAGTTTGAAAAAGAAATAACAAAGTTTAAAGTAGTATCTGGTGAAAATCCCAACTATGTTTGTATTTGTTGCCGTCGTACTCATTATGAAATTCAAATGAGGAATGAGGATGTGTTTTTAAATAGTGAAAAGGAAAACAATGATAAATGGAGAGAATTTGCTGCTTATCTGTTTGTGGAAGGTTGTTTTGAGTTAGGTACTATACAATGCATTTGTACATATTGTTATAATAAATTAGAAGAAAACAAAATGCCAACTAGAGCTGTCCATAATGACTTAGAATTAGTACCTATACCGCCAGAACTTAAAGATTTAAATACATACATAGGAGGCCATCCTTATTCAATCTGTGCACCCTTTTCAAGCTATAATTCATATGGAGCCTAAAACAGGGAAGCTGCCTCCAACTGTTCTACAAAGAGGTTTAAAAGGAAGAGTTGTGTATTTACCTTTAGAATTTAAGAAAAATTTTGAAATTGTTGGTGCAGAAAGAAGGGAGACTGAATCTGTAGTCATTCTTGCTAATGGTGTACCCACAAAGAGTCCAAAAATATGGCAAGAGTTAGTAGATGTGATGAAAGTGCAAAATCCTACATTATATCTGGTGCAAAACAATATTTACTATCAAAATGTAAATGTAGAAGAAATTACTTTAGAAGGCGAAACACACATTTCAAGTGGACAAATAGAAAAATTGGAGTACTCAAAAAAGAAGAAATTTATGAACATTATACTAAACACCCTCTACATTCTAAAGAACTAAAAGGAGATACTATTGAATTGTTCCAGATAAAAAAAGCAAGAGGAACTCCCATGAGTGTGTGGGAAAAAAGTTTGGAAGTATGTTGTTTTCCACAGCTGTTCCCTACTGGAAAAGGTGGACGATATGATAAACGACCAGTTCAGATTCTGGCTGCAGAATATCGTACTTTACGACTGAACTCAGAAGATCCAACATTTCGTCAGTGTATTCCATAGTTGTTTAATCGTTTATTCGAGAGTGGTCTATCTGCACTTTCATATGCAGTCAACCATATATTGAAAACAGGTACGTATCTCTTACATGTTTCTGCAAAGGAATTTATGGAGATAGTTGAAGGAAGAGATAAACATGTAAAATCACAGTTAAATAATTTGATGGCATGTCAACGTGGTACTAATGAATATTGGTATCGACATCATGGGGAATTAAAATGTATGTTAAGAAACTTAGGAACCCCTACATGGTTTGTTACACTTAGTTGTGCTGAGAACACTTGGGCTGATTTACTGAGTTTTCTATGAGAAGCAAATTCAAATATTGAAACATATTGAATTGAAGACACCTGGAGAACTGTGTTCCCTAGATCCTGTAAATGTCTGCAGATATTTTAATCATAGATTTGAAGCTGCGATGTCTTTCCTCTGTAATAAAATAAAATGCACCTATTGGCGAAGTTATTGACTTTTTGGGGGGAAAAGATTACCAAGCTAGAGGTGCTCCTCATATACATATGCTTTTATGGATCAAGGATCCACCTAAATTTGGAATTGGTGCGGATGAGACTGTTTTATCTTTTATTAAAGAGTATGCTACCTTTGCGATTCCGAAAACAGGAGGAGAAAATATCTTAAGACAGCAAGTTTTACGGTTTCAGAGTCATCGATGTGGAAAATATTGCAGATTAAATATAAGTCAAAGGATAAATTTTACACAAAATGTCGATTTGGCTTTCCACGTCCAGTATTTCCATAGGAAGAGTGAACAGTTTTATGTCAGGAGTGAGGCATACCATCACTCAAAAATCACCCAAAAATGCTTATAATTTAAAAAGAACAGAAGAATTGAAGTACATCAATGATTACAATCTGGTGATTTTGAAGATGTGAAATGCAAATATGGACATACAATATGTTGCAGATAACTCAATTGCTGTTGCTCAATATGTCATGTCATATATATTACCAAGTGTGAGAAGACAGAATTGAAAGAAATGTGGGAAGAAATTTTGCAGGAGAAGACACTTAGCAATGAATTGTACAGCTTCAGCTGTTCGGATCGATTGACATCTGCAAGTTTATATTCAAAGTCAAGAGGGATCATCTGGATAAGTCTTGGTCTTGCTGCAGCTCGGAATCGAGTTTTGAAATCTGTAAAAGAAATTGAATACTTGGCACTGAATGAACCGGAAAGTACAGATATTATTTTGAGATGTCTTCAGTGATGTCATCAGTCATGTCACGGACCATGTCATGAATGATGTAATATGTGTCGTCATCGGCAATGCATTACGGGGGCGCGAGTTATAGTTTGCTGAACTAACTATAACGGTGGAATTTCTATGGTTTTGTATGAGTGAAATGTTCAACTAACTATAACGTCTCTGAAACCTATGTTTTTTTCAGTGAATTTCTAAGGTTTTTTAAATGCTAATTTCTAACTATAACCTACCTGAAACCTATGGTTTTTTCAGTGAATTTAATATATATATATATATATATATATATATATATATATATATATATATATATATATATATATATATATATATGTATATCTTTTTTAATTTACTGAAAAAACAAAAAAAATAAGGTTACATGTATGTTACAGGTTACAGCAGCTATAGTTACCTGAGCTTGCTATAGCTTACGCCATCACAATACACTGCTTATGACATAACATATTGCATCACTCATGAGATCACATCATTTATAGCATCTCAAATGCCATCACTGATGACATCACTGATGACATCATCAAATGAGGTTTTTTAAGAGTTTATGAGGTTAAACATATATAGTAACTTACCCCAAACATTTAATTAGTATACTAGTTGTGTTACTACTGAGTGATACCACTTTTATCATATATTATCTGAGTGGCTGTGTGACTGTTTCTTTGTGTGTAAGGGTTTGTAGGTGGCTGTGTGCGTGTGTAAGTGGATGTGTGAGTAGCCCTGTGGGTGAGTAAGATGCTGTGTGAGTAGCTGCATTGGTGATTGGCTGAGTGTATAAGTGGCTGTATGGGTGAGTGAGTGACTGTTTAGTTAAGTGAGTCTGTGTTGGAGTGGTTGCATTGGAGAGTAAGTGTCTGTGAATGGCAGTATGGGTGAGTGAGCATATGTGTGCGTGCTTGTATGGATGAGTGAATGGATATTTGAAGTCAGTGTGCGAGTGTGTAAGTGCTTGTACTTGTATGGGTGAATTAATGGGAGTGTTGAAAGGCTGTATAGGTGACTGAGTTAGTATGTGAGTGACTGTGCAGGTAAAAAAGCTGGTACATGAGTAGCTCTATGGGTGAGAGAATGGTTGTATAGTGGCTGTATGATTGAGTAAGTGGGTGCATAAGTAGCTCTATGGAAGAATAAGTAGGTGTGTGAGTACTGGTATAGGTCTGTGAATGGGTATGTCACTGGTTGTGTGTGAGTGGGCATACAAGAGGTTGTATGGTTGTGATACAGTGTGTGAGTAGTTCTGTGGATAATCTCATCAGTAATGTCATTTCAGATGTCATCAGTGATG
Organism: Lissotriton helveticus; assembly: GCF_964261635.1. Taxonomy (NCBI): domain Eukaryota; kingdom Metazoa; phylum Chordata; class Amphibia; order Caudata; family Salamandridae; genus Lissotriton; species Lissotriton helveticus. The sequence continues at coordinate 1,560,273,561 of NC_136057.1, forward strand.
ACATGAGTGATGTCACTGACCATGTCATGAGTAACGTAATATGTGAGATCAAAAGCAGTGCATTGCAGGCGCGTAAGTTATAGTTAGCTCAGGTAACTATAATTGCCGAATTTCACTGGCGTTGTACAAGTGAAATCTGAGCCTAACTATAGCATCCCTGTAACCTTTGTTTTTTTCTGTGAATTTCTAAATTTTTTTAAAATTCTGATTGCTAACTATACCGACCCTTCAACCTTTGTTTTTTTAGTGAATATCTAAAGCTTTTCAAAATCTATTTCTGAAGTATAACGTTCCTGTAACCTTTATTTTTTAAGACAATTTCAGTTTTTTCAATTTCCTTATACACCCATACAGCCACTTACACATCCATACGCACAGGAATGCATACAATCACACAGCTACTCAAATGAAATATATTAAAAGTAGTAACACTCAATAGTGGTACTTCTTGTATACTTTTGTAGTACCTTAGTATGCATGTTTAATATCATAAACTCTTTCAAAATACTTACATTCACTTGATGCATCATCAGTGATGTCACCAGTGATATGATTTGAGATGTAATCAGTGATGTTATCTGTAATATCAATGGCCATGTCATGAGTTATTTAATTTGGGAGGTCATAAGCAGTGCATTGTGGGAGCATAAGTTATAGTTGTTTTTTTAGAGTTTTATGTTGCTCAAACTCGAAGATATCAGGAATCAGAGCGCTTTAAATGAGCACCAGTTTCATCAGCAGAATTGTTGAGTGTCCCTGCAAAGACTTAAACCCTGGTACCCCAACTTCAAGGGCCACCGCTTTAGGCATAGGGCTGCATCCTCTCCTCAATAGTTAATTCAGTTAACTATAACTGCCAAATTTCACTGGTTTTGTACAAGTGAAATCTGAGCCTGACAGTAACACCCCTGTAACCTTTGTTTTTTTAATTCTATTTGCTAACTATACAAACCTTTTAACCTTTGTTTTTTTAAGTGAATTTCTAAGGCTTTTCAAAATCAATTTCCTAACTATACCATCACTGTCACCTTTGTTTTTTTAAGTGAATATCTATGTTTTTTCAACTGATAGTCTTGTTTGCAGAGTGGAAGACAAAGTGATAAGGGCCTCAGACTAGTTCTTAGGAATTCTGCTGTATGGACTTACTAGAGGTGACAGGAGGGCTTCTTGGCCCCCAAGTACCCTCAGGAGCCAATGGAACTTCATCCCCCAACCAGCAGCGCACCTTGCGGTGTGATTGCCGAGTGGTGAAGAAAGGGGGTAGGCCCTCCGGTATTTTGCCAGTAGCTTTTTCTTTAATTATAAGAGCCCCCCCTTCCCTGGGCCAATTTTGGCACAAGGTTCCCCATCCGGGTATTTTTCGAATGGGGAGGGGAGTCAAGCAGCAAACCTCTCCAGGCCAATTAGGGCCCAGGGGAACCCATCCCCTGGGAATTGGCTTTTTCTTTATAACATTGTTTTAATAAACAGAAGGGGGGCTGCAAGACCCCCCCTTCCCTGGGCTGATTTTGGCCCTAGGGACCCCATCCCCTGGGGCCTGGTTACAATACTCGGTGCCCAGGTCCCAATCAGGGCACCCAGTTTATCAAGTTATGGAACACAAGGGGAGACTGAAGGCCCCACAATCCCTGTCAGCTCCCCTCTCCTGCAGGAGCCATCATTGCTTTTGGACAGCGGGAGCTGCTGAACATGCAGCTCCCTCTGTCCGAAAGCAATTCTGCTCCACTTCTAGTAAGTGATAGCATTTATTTCTGCTCTTGCTTATTAGAAGCAAAGCAGAGTTTGCAATGGCTTGGTAAGAGAGGTAATGTTTATGTCCAGCCATAGCAAACTGCAGTGTCCCAGGGGTTGGCACCCCAATACATTGCAAGAGCCAGCCCTGGGGGTGGCAGTCTCTAGGGCCATTATTGGCTCCAGGGGTGGGGCTACATCGCCCCCCTCCATTATTTGAGTTAGGTCCGGGGAGGTGGTTGTCTTCTGGGCTGCACTTTAATTATAATCATTAGCCCCGTGGAGGTGGTGGCCCCCTCATTTGTCATATTTAGCACCGCGGAGGTGTTGATCCTTCGGGCTGTGCAAGCCCCCTGCAGCAATATAACATTTGCCATCAGGCGATGGCAGTCTTATAGTTAGGACCAAAGTTTCCATATGTAAAGCAGTTTTTGACTATATGTTTGGGATCCTTTGACAAACCTTCCTGAACATTTCCAAAAAATGTACCTTAGTGATTTTTGTTACACATGGAAAGTTTTGGGATGATCCATCCAGCATGGCCCGATAAAAATGGGGTAAAAATGTTTGCATTTCCATTGATAATTCCCATAGCATCTTTAGACACTGCTATAGCCCAAACTGCTAAATGTAATTACACCAAATTTGGCAAAAAGGTAGATGTAAGTCCAGGGAAGCTCCTTTTTTTGTGGTTTGGTGTAAATCTGTCCACTTGCTGTGGAATTACTAAAACACATTTTCAATTGTATATGTAGGGATGCAGATGACACGTTACTACATGACCCGACACGCCATAAGGAGTGCTGTATTTGGCTCACCACAAGCTGTCTAAAATGTTGCTGCCACCATTTTATGAAGCGGGAGCCAGTCCCAGAGGAAATATATAAATGGAAAAAAGCATAGAAGGGGCCAGTGTAGGATTACCCTGACCCCATTGGTGTTTTGTAGGGTCTCTCAGGGATACAGGTTTTAGATTGCTGAGATCATTTTTTCATGCATATGGATTAAGTTGTTACTCCATTGTGGTGCTCCCTGTGTAACGTTGCAATGGAGGTTAAAACTAACCCTTGGCGTAGGTTGCGAAGTAGCGCTACACGTAGCTACGCGGAGTGCACTTTGCACTTCGCAAGCTACGTGTAGCACTAAGCAAACTGCATAGTACCCTGTTTGCACTGTTCAAGATGCTGTTTTCAATGATTGCACAGTGCGGACAAGCATCCAGCACTGTGCAATCATTGAAAATGGCAACTTGCACAGTGCGAGCTGTAGTTTTCTGCCGCTCGAGTAGATTTTTACTTGAGCAGCAGCTTTCTCAACGCAGACTGGTAGTTTCTCATCGTGAGCGGTCGCGAGCATACATGACCACTAGCAATGAGAAACCTGACCTCCCCGCGTTGAGAATCTTGCCGGGAGGTTTATTTTCCAGGCTCGCAATCGGCAACTTGATGATGCTGATCGCGAACAAGGAAAAAGCCTCACCGGGATGTCATTTTGCTTGCTCGCGGCCGCCAACTTGACGTTGGGGACCACGAGCAAGCAAAAAATGACCGTTGCAGTACGCTATGCGTGTTTGCACTGTGCTACGTGCAGTTTGCGTAGTGCGAAGTAGCGCAAACTAAGTGAGCGTAGTATAGTGCTTTGCCCAGGGTAAGTTAAAACCTCACCTAATCAAATGCTGCCATTTTATGAAGCAGGAGTTGGTCCCAGGAGATACACATACATGTAAAGTAGTAAAGAAGGTGCTAGGGTACTCCTACCTTGACCATATGGCCATATTGTAGGGCTGTCTCAGGGATCTGATGGGAGTTTTGCAATCCCAAAATCTGTTTCTTTTATTAATGTGGACGGAATTCCAACCCTATCACGGTGCTCAGTGCTTCTCGTTTAACGTAACAGTGGAGTCATGAACCTCACTGCAATAGATAAAAAAATACATTCAAACACTCATTTACATAGTAACACATGCACTCATAGAGTTACACAGACGCTCACCCATCCACTCACAGACACACTCAGAGATTCATGCACCCACTCAAAGATTCATACACTCCCTCACAGTACCACTCAGATAGTCACCAACCCACTCAGAGACCCACTCACAGACACATACACTCACTCCTAGACCTACTCAGACACTCACATACTTTCTCACAGACCTGCTCAAAGACTCATGCACCCACTCACAGACCACATGAGAGACTTATACACCCACTTACTGAATCATTTGGAAATGTATTAATCTTCTAAGAGAACCACTTATAGAGTCATGCTCCTGTTCACAGACACACACAGGCACTCACACAATCGCTCACAGACCCACTCATAAAGCACTTGCACCCACTCAAATACTCATGTACCCAATCACAGAGCCACTGAGAGAGTCACTCATCTACTCAGAGACCTACTCACAGACTGATGCATACACTCACACACCCACTCAAACACTCATGCACTCATGGACAGACCCACTGAGAGATTCATGCACCCACTCACAAATCTACCCACACATTTATGGACTCACTGACAGAACCATTTGGAGACTCACAACCCATACAGAGACCCACTCAGGAACTCATGCACTCACTCACATACCCACTGAGAGACTCACATGCCTATTCACAGACCCACTGAGAGACGTATGTGCCTACTCACAGACCCACTCATAAACAGATGTACACAGTAGCAGACCCACTTAGAGAGCCATGCACACATTACCAACCCACTGAGAAATACATGCATTCACTCACAGACCCACTCTGATACTCATACACCCACTCACAAACACACTGAGACACTCACATACACAACAACAAACCAAATTAGTAATGCACACACCCACTCACAGATTTAGTCACACAGTCAGGCACCAACACACAGACCCACTCATAAACCTTTGCACAGGTGTTAAACAGACCCTCACACCCCCTGTGTTGCATGGGGCCCCCAAGCTCCAGGAGGACCCCTCAACACAGTTCTCTGGCCTGAGAGCTCCACTTTAAGTCTGGAACAGGCCCCTCCATGTACCGTGCAGTGGGGCCCCCTCAAATTTTATTACGTCACTGCCTATGCACCCAGTCACAGACCCACTTAGAATTGTTCCACATCCACTCACAGATCCACTCAGACAGTGGTGCATTAATTGACAGACCCACTCAGAGACTCATGCACCCATTCACAGACCTACTCAGAGATGCACCCACTCAGACGTACTCAAACACTAATGCACCCAGTCACATACCCAAACAGACCCATGCTTGCTTGATTGACTCACACGCCCACTGAAAGAACCACTCAGACACTGATACATTCATACCCAGACACTCACACACTCACTGACCGACCTACTCAGAGACTCACGTACCCACTCACAGAATCCTCTGAGACACTCAAATGCCCACTGATAGTTTCTTGAGACAGTCAGGCACCTACTCACAGAGCCAGTCAGACACTCATGTGTCCACTCACAAACCCACTCAGACACTCAAGCATCTACCCATATATCCAGTCAGAGACTCTTAACCCTACTCACACATTCAATCAGAAACTGATATATATATAATATACTTACAGACTTATTCAGACTTATGCATCCAGTTATTCACACGTAGGCACTGGCAGAATTACCCACAAAGTGTTTGTAATATGTATAATGTGGAAATAATAGAACTAAATATTAAATGTGTTGTTATGTAATTGGATCTTTGCTTTTACTTTGAGTGGCCGGAAATAGTCTTTTGAAAAAAATAAAATGTTTGATATTGAGAATTGGGCAACAGGGTGGCTCTGAGGAGAGCCTTTGTGTTCCTAGTAAGCATGTGAATGCTATATATAAGTCCAAATGCAGTTTCGGGTTGTTGTGAAACACCCTGCTTGCTTTATCTGTAAAGTAAATTTCATTTGTTGTTGTGGAAAGAGCCCATGTTATGATCCCTGTGGAATGCAGAAACATGTTTCCTGGCTTTGTCAATCTGTGGAAAGAATTGAGTTGACCTCTTTCATTTCTGCCTTTGGCATATGTTAGAGTACACCAACACTGAGTGAAGCAAAAGTGCTATAAAGTGGGCAAAGGTCTCCTTTATTGCAATTTCCAAATCAACCCAGTAAGAGTGTCAAGGTCATTGTCACGCAGTGCACTATTAAGCGGTCTGGATGTTGGCAATCTGCAATACTCTCAACCAAAGGCAGCAATTGGTAACACTTTATTCTTTCTGGCCATTCCATTTAATGTCCAAATTAGGCAATCCCAAGACCCTGACAATGCCACTCTTTCCCGCAGGGGTAAGTAAGTATGTCTGTTATTGGCTGTGGATAAATCTTACACGGGTCACGTTATACGGAATATGTTTACATTTTGAAGAACTCAGCCATCCCTGCTACAGTTGAGCTTGAAGCTAGTATGATGGTGGCAGAAAATGCAGTGAACTTGTTACCTACTGGTGCAGTGTTTCAAATGAGGTTGCTGTGGCAACTGTTTTCATTGTTAATAGATTGATTTTTTTAAATATACTTGTATAGAGCTAGTATATAGTATTATATATGTATATTCCAAATGAGTACTGTGATTGCATCTCATATGCATTGGAAAACACAGTGTTATTTTAAATGCTGTAACAGACTCTTGTATAGAGTCATGACAACATCATTATAGTTATATGGGGGCTGCACTGGGCACCGTGATGAGTCGCGTCTCCTCCCACAGGCAAAACCAGATTGTGCTTCTTATCAGGAGACCAATAAAGGGTTACAAAATTCTAGTAGAAGAAGAGGAAAAAATGAAGGCAACATTCTGATTTGCTAAATATATAGGTATCAGTGGAAGAAGAGAGGGGAAAATGGCCATCACTGTTTTTTTCCTTGCAGAGGGGAACTAATTATTTTCTGTGAGGAGAAAAAAATGCTAATATTTGAGCATTGACAAAGCAAATATATATTCACAGAAAAAACCATAGGTTTTAGGGACGTTATAGTTAGAAATTCTGCTGTTATAGTTAGTTGAGCTAACTATAACTCGCTCCCCCGCAATGCACTGCTGATGACGTCAAATATTACATCATTCATGACATGGTCAGTGACATCACTGATGACATCTCAAAAGACATCACTGATGACATCACTTATGACATCATCCAGTGAATGTGTGTTTCTAAAACATTTACATTTGTTTTAATATATATATATATATATATATATTACCTACTGGCGGTCGCCAGTAGGTATATATAGTTAGGATTTTTTCTCTATGGGATTTTTGAAAGTTCTATGTCTAATAACTTTGGCGTTTGTGGACGGAATTGGCTGAAATTTTCAGGAAAATGGAACATTTTGTTTCTGAGCAGATACTCAAAATGTGGGGGGGGTTTGTCAAGGGGGGGCTGAGAAAAAAGGGGGGTCCCAAAACGTGTTTTTCCCATGTTAATTTCCATAGGGCGGTTGGCCTCACTTTTAGCCCGAACGGCTGAATGGATTTGCACAAAACTTGGCAAAATTGTAGGGACTGGTAGCCCGATGTGCCTTTGCTAGGTCTCAATATATGTGATCCAGTGGATTTTGAGAAATTAACGTTCAAAAAAAGATATATATCTGTAAGCGCGCTCCGGGCAGCGCTCCGGTTCGCGTACCTGACGCGTAACCGAACTTTGCGTAGCGAAGCTGATTGGCTCTCCGGTGTCTGTCAACATTCTAAACAGTCCGGAGCGGCCGCCATCTTGTCTCTCGGTAGGATCGAGAGACAAGAGGAGGCAAAAACAAAGGGGGAAATGACCATAAGGGGGCATAGTAGATCCTCCCTGACCCCCTAGGTTTTATGTGGAGGCTTTAAAAGGGCCCCGCGTGGAGAGCGCCCGGTACGCGCACCGGGAAGCGCTCTGGGGAGCGTAGTATAAGGAAAAAAGAATGATAGACTTTTCAAATATTGTATGTTAATTGATTGTTTGTTTTGTTGATTTTTTTTTATTTCTTTATTTTTTAAGCAATTATTTATTATTGTGATTGTGTTTCAAAATTTAATAAAATGTCTAATATTTCACTGTCTGAAATGTTGTTATTTTCATTGAACATAGCTTGTAATGTTTGAGTGTGTAAAATGTCCTCATTTTCAAGGAGGACATCTACTGATTGCACACATTGCAGTAGTTCTTGGTCCCAAGTTTCATCCATAAATTCAATGTCATTTGGATCAATGATTTCTTGGTTGGTCTCTGCAAGGACAATTTCAAATGAAACTTTCTGTTCGCCTTCCATTTTGTCTGAAATTTGCATAAAAAAATATATATTAGTAGAGATAGGGCACTGTTGGGATTAATTTTAGATAGGCAGTTTTTAACAGTGAATTTATCTTTGGGCAGTGTATAGTATCAGAGTGGAAGTAGGAATATAAAAAAGTGTATGTGATTTAACGTAAGTAAATTCATAATTATACAAGAGAAGCCTAAGTCCATCCATAACTATAACAGAGAAGTCTATCTAAATCTATAACTACTACAGAGGGATAGTATATAACTATCAGAAAAAGTTTACCATATTAACTTAAAGTGCACAATATACTTCAGTTTTTAAAATAACAACTTACCTTTAAAAAGAAGTTGCAGTTATTAGTGAAAATCCTATTGAAATGTACACCAGGAAGTAGTAGTCAAAATGGCTGTGTTTCCTTCTCTTCCTTTATATATATTCAGGTACATAACCAATCAAATGTCAGGTAAAAAAAAATAGAAAATCAAAGTAACATTTTAATTGGTTGTCAATTCCAACACTTCAGATGTGTTTTGTGAAGTAATTTACCTCAGGGTATTTAGAGAGGTCTACAGGCTAAATGGCTAAATGGAATTCCAACCAAATTTGTGAAAATGGTAGGGATTGGTATGTAGTAGCTAATCTATATTTGGTGAAAGTGTCTCCAGGGTTTCTTCTGTAAATTACTTTCCCACCTTTTTTGATGGAGCGATTCCCGGTGAGCGCCCCGGTACGCGAACCGGCAGCGTTACGGGAGTCCACCATTTTGTGTTTCGGTCGAATTAAGATACAAGATGGAGGGCAAATAATGTTCAGAATGGGTAGAAGGGGGCACGGTAGACGTATCTTGACCCCCTAGGTTTTCTGAGGGTGGCTGAGGAGGCCCATATGTGCGGAAAAAAAAAAAAATTAAATTTCGCGTGGTTAGCTTCCGGTTCGCGTACCGGGTAGCGCTCCGGGGAGCGTACTTTGTTGAAAATTTGTGAAAAAAGTTAGAGTAAAATAATAATTGTGAGTGATCAGATGTAGGGTAGCTCTGAGAAGAGCTTTTGGGTTTATGGTACATTTAGGTACTTATAAGTAGGTACCAATGCACAGTCGTAAATTCAAAATGAAAACTCTGTTGCCCTCATCTGAGAAGTGAACTCCATCTCCTCTGTAGATATCTTGCATGTAGTAACGCAAGTTATTGTTGTACATGGAGCCCATTCCATGGTCTCTCATGTAAGCTGAAACAGATTTGTTTACATGCTTCCTCGACTTCTCAATTTGTGGACAAAATTGGTTCGACCACCTCCATTTCTGTCTTTGGCATATATTTGAATATACCAAGGCAGTTTGAGGAAAAAGTGCCATCAATTGCTCAAAGGTGTCCTTTAAAAACATTTCCAGACCTACACCAGTCAAAGTGCCCAAGTCATTTCCTCCACAGTGCACAATTAACAGGTCAGGTTTAGGCAAATGCATAAAGGTTTTCACCAATGGTATCAATTGGTGACATTTTAATCCTCTGTGGCCAAACCACTTAATTTCCACATCTTGTAAATTGAGGTTAGGTAAATTTCTGTTCTCAGCATACCTTTGAGCCCAGTAGATGTAACTATGTCCAACAATCCAGACAGAAAACATGGTGAGAGGAGGTTCTGCTGCAGTCAGATGAAGTGTGGCAATGAAATGGGAGTTGAAAAAATAAGAGTTTCAAATGAAAAAAACTGTGGAGTTTCTGTGTTAAGGAAGCAGTAGCAGTGATTGGTGGATTTTGATTGCTGAAAACAGAAAGTTAGGGTGCATGGATGTGTTGTTTGAAAGGTGTAATTTGAATGGTCAAGAAAAAATCATTTAATGAAAGATTGCACTGGATACGCAGGTGCACTGAGAGTTCAGAGTTCAATTGAAACATTGTTGTGTGAACTTGCAAACATGAGAGGTCTTTCAGGAGGTGGTTGCTATGCAAAAAAGGCAGAAAGGCCAGAGGGGGGAAGGGTGTTGATTTAAAAAAAGTGAGGGAAGAGTTTTGATTGGGTGACATGAGAGATATGTGTGATGAGTTACAGCATTTCTGTGCTTTTCATAGCTGCAGACTCTGGAGTGCATACCTTTTTGCTCTGCTAAAGGCAATTTGGTGTGTTTCTGAGACTGTTTTGAAACTCATAAAGTATTTGCTAAGGTGAGAAAAGATTTATTTAATTTAGGTAGAGAATAGTATGGTTTAGGGAGAAAATTATGAAGAAAGTTGTGTATTTAAAATGTTGCTTTGTGTCAAGTGTTTTACAAATAGATTTTGTTTCTTTGTGTTACATAGCCATGTTAAAAGTGATGCAAAAAAAGTGCAAGGGTCTTACAAAAATGCTTTCATGTGTCTTAGGGTATTTTAACTCACTTCCCCATGAATGTATGAATATAATTGTTTTACAAGATGTGTTTAAAAACGTTTTTAAAAATCAATTAGGTTTCTTGATATGTACTGCTAGAGTTTCATAGGTTGCTTGGGGCATATTTTCAAGGCTTTTGACTTCCTTTGATGTAATTTTTCCCATTTTAATTTAAGACCTTTCCCTGTGGTGCAAGGTCCTTGTAAATATGCCCCCATCTGTGCTTGGCAAATTTAGATTTTAATTCTTTGACTAACATAGCCATGTTAAAAGTGACCCAAAAATGTTGCAAGGGCCTTAAAAAAAACGCTTTCATGTGTCTTAGGCCATTTTTAAGTCATTTCCCCTTGAATGTAGGTATCTAATTGATTTAGTTGATGTGTTTAAAAACAATTTTTGAAATCAATTAGGTTTCTTGATATGTACTGCTAGAGCTTCATAGGTTGCTTGGGGCATATTTATAAGGCCTTTGTGTCTCTCTGATGTTATTTTTCCCATTTTAATTTAAGACCTTTCCCTGTGGTGAAAGGTCCTTGTAAATACGCCCCCATGTGTGCTTGGCAAATTTAGATCTTGATTATTTGACTTACATAGCCATGTTAAAAGTGATCTAAAATGGAGCAAGGGCTTAAAAAAAACGCTTTCATGTGTCTTAGGGTATTTTAAGTAACTTCCCCATGAATGTATGAATATAATTGCTTTACAAGTTGTGTTTAAAAACGTTTTTTGAAATCAATTAGGTTTCTTGATATGTAATGCTAGAGGTTCATAGGTTGCTTGGGGCATATTTATAAGGCCTTTGAGTCTCTCTGATGTTATTTTTCCCATTTTAATTTAAGACCTTTCCCTGTGGTGCAAGGTCCTTGTAAATACGCCCCCATGTGTGCTTGGCAAATTTAGATTTTGATTATTTGACTTACATAGCCATGTTCCATATAGTTCTAACCTTCTGCGTAGTCTTTGATATGCTAGACTCCATCTGCACTGTGAGATACCTAAGCAAAGGAAACATAGGTGATGTGATTGTGAAATGAGGAAAAGAAACTCCACATTTTTCAATTACATCACCTGTGTTTCCTAAGTTTACGAATGACATTGTGCAGATGAGGTTTAGGTCTGTCCACGGACACAGAAGAGGTCTGGCCTTTGTTCAAGAGTGAAGTGGACATGACTTACTTCATTGGTAGGCCTTCACATGTATTATCTCCTCTGTAGTCTTCAACAAGCGTAAATTTCATCTGCAACCCTGAGTAGGCCTCACCTCAAACAAACCTCTGGATAGGGCACACCTTATCGTCATCCTGAATCAATCATTTAAAATATTAGGGACAGATTTATGATAGGTGTATGCCTCTTTTGCGTCACTGTGCGTCACTTTTGTGACGCAGCGACGGTGCAAAAGATTTGCTATGTGGTGACATATTTACAACTTGATGCATCTAGGCAGATGTGTCATGCTGTAAAGTCCCATGCCACATGAAACTGATGCAGCAGTGATGCAAAAGATGCACCATGTTGCAAGACAGGCCTCGTTTCATCTCCAACAAGATAAGAAGCTGAATCTTCTCTAAATGTCAAAATTGTTGTATTCACTGCTCAACTTATGTGTACTCTTTGATATGCTAGAGTCCATCTGCACTATGAGATACCTAAGCAAAGGAAACACAGGTGATGTGATTGTGAAATGAGGAAAAGAAACTCCACATTTTTCAATTACATCACCTGTGTTTCCTAAGTTTATGAATGACATTGTGCAGATGAGGTTTAGGTCTGTGCACGGACACAGAAGAGGTCTGGCCTTTGTTCAAGAGTGAAGTGGACATGACTTACTTCATTGGTAGGTCTTCACATGTATTATATCCTCTATACTCTTCAACAAGCGTAAATTTCATCTGCAACCCTGAGTAGTCCTTACCTTAAACAAACCTCTGGATAGGCCACACCTTAATGTCATCCTGAATCAATCATTTAACATGTTAGGGACAGATTTATGATAGGTGTATGACTCTTTTGCGTCACTGTGCGTCGCTTTTGTGACGCAGCGGCGGTGCAAAAGATTTGCTATGTGGTGACATATTTAAAAATTGATGCATCTAGGCAGATGTGTCATGTTGTAAAGTCCCGTGCCACATGAAACCGATGCAGCAGTGATGGAAAAGATGCACCATGTTGCAAGACAGGCCTCATTTCATCTCCAACAAGATAAGAAGCTGAATCTTATGTAAATGTCAAAATTGTTGTATACACTGCTCAGCTTATGTGTACTCTTTCATATGCTAGAGTCCATCTGCAGTATGAGATACTTAAGCAAAGGAAACACAGGTGATGTGATTGTGAAATGAGGAAAAGAAACTCCACATTTTTCAATTACATCACCTGTGTTTCCTAAGTTTACGAATGACATTGTGCAGATGAGGTTTAGGTCTGTCCACGGACACAGAAGAGGTCTGGCCTTTGTTCAAGAGTGAAGTGGACATGACTTACTTCATTGGTAGGCCTTTACATATATTATCTCCTCTGTACTCTTCAACAAGTGTAAATCTCATCTGCAACCCTGAGTAGGCCTCACCTCAAACAAACCTCTGGATAGGCCTCACCTTATCGTCATCCTGAATCAATCATTTAAAATGTTAGGGACAGATTTATGATAGGTGTGTGTCTCTTTTGCGTTGCTGTGCGTCACTTTTGTGACGTAGCGGCGGTGCAAAAGATTTGCTATGTGGTGACATATTTACAACTTGATGCATCTAGGCAGATGTGTCATGCTGTAAAGTCCCGTGCCACATGAAACCGATGCAGCAGTGATGCAAAAGATGCACCATGTTGCAAGACAGGCCTCATTTCATCTCCAACAAGATAAGAAGCTGAATCTTCTCTAAATGTCAAAATTGTTGTATTCACTGCTCAACTTATGTGTACTCTTTGGTATGCTAGACTTCATCTGCACTATGAGATACCTAAGCAAAGGAAACACAGGTGATGTGATTGTGAAATGAGGAAAAGAAACTCCACATTTTTCAATTACATCACCTGTGTTTCCTAAGTTTACGAATGACATTGTGCAGATGAGGTTTAGGTCTGTCCACGGACACAGAAGAGGTCTGGCCTTTGTTCAAGAGTGAAGTGCACATGACTTACTTCATTGGTAGGCTTTCACATGTATTATCTCTTCTGTACTCTTTAACAAGCGTAAATTTCATCTGCCACCCTGAGTAGGCCTCACCTAAACAAACCTCTGGATAGGTCACACCTTATCGTCATCCTGAATCAATCATTTGAAATGTTAGGGACAGATTTATGATAGGTGTATGCCTCTTTTGCGTCACTGTGCGTCACTTTTGTGACGCAGCGGCGGTGCAAAAGATTTGCTATGTGGTGACATATTTACAACTTGATGCATCTAGGCAGATGTGTCATGCTGTAAAGTCCCGTGCCACATGAAACCGATGCAGGAGTGATGCAAAAGATGCACCATGTTGCAAGACAGGCCTCATTTCATCTCCAACAAGATAAGAAGCTGAATCTTATGTAAATGTCAAATTTGTTGAATACACTGCTCAACTTATGTGTACTCTTTGATATGCTAGAGTCCATCTGCACTATGAGATACCTAAGCAAAGGAAACACAGGTGATGTGATTGTGAAATGAGGAAAAGAAACTCCACATTTTTCAATTACATCACCTGTGTTTCCTAAGTTTACGAATGACATTGTGCAGATGAAGTTTAGGTCTGTCCATGGACACAGAAAAGGTCTGGCCTTTGTTCAAGAGTGAAGTGGATATGACTTACTTCATTGGTAGGCCTTCACATGTATTATCTCCTCTGTACTCTTCAACAAGCGTAAATTTCATCTGCAACTCTGAATAGGCCTCACCTCAAACAAACCTCTGGATAGGCCACACTTTATCGTAATCTTGAATCAATCATTTAAAATGTTAGGGACAGATTTATGATAGGTGTATGTCTCTTTTGCGTCACTGTGCGTCACTTTTGTGACGCAGCGGCGGTGCAAAACATTTGCTATGTGGGGACATATTTACAACTTGATGCATCAAGGCAGATGTGTCAAATGAAACCTGCGTCAGTTTTCATATAAGTGTTTTGTTGCAAGGTATGCATTAATTTGCATGAAAGCCCTGTAAAACTAACACAGTGAAATTTAGAAGATTTCACTGAGTCAGCTTTATAGCATTGTTGAATCAAATCCTTACGCCTGTTTGAAACAGGCATAAGAAGTGATGCACCATGCAATGTGAGGCTTCCTCCTGTGCATTGCAGTAGACATGTCGCGCTTATGACGTGATTCCTGCAATGTGCTGCTTTTGCGGCACAGATGCGTGACGCATCTGTGCTGTTTTTGCTCAATGGTGCTCCACATTGTAAATGCGGCACACTATGGGTGGCAGAGCAGCGGTGCACATTAACTGGTGCATCCGTGGGGATGCACCACTCAGCATAAATCAGCCCCTGTACATTTAAGTATTAGCAGGGGACACAGAGTCGGTGAGGCTTATCCAAGGTTAAGAAGAGATGAGTCCTGTTCACTGAAAACTTGGACATAGGCCTCACCTCCTCAGCATCGCTGGACATGGCTAAATAATAGCTGCAAAATGTTACTCTTGTTAAACAAATTTACTATTATAATCTCTGAGATTTGTCTCTTACTCTGCAACATCTCATTGTTGTTCTCTTTCTTTAAAGATAACGACAACATCAACATGAGTGACAATCAGCAATCAGTTGATCTCGACCTCATCATTGAACTTGTAATTGAAACGTCAGTGGAAGTAGATCCCTTGGATGATTTAAATCCTGAGGATGATGAAGAATATGATGAGGATGCCGATTTGTCAGAATTGTATGACATAGGGTGGGAAGCTGACGTGCTTGAGCCTATGGAACTATAAACATTTATTTTTAAAATTTACAATAAATGAAAAGTAAAAATGTAAACTGTTTAATTTTAAATTAAACACACCTTCAAAAACAGGTTATGTGTAGTGTCTTCAATAAAATATTAAAATATGCTCATAAAATTAGATCAGATTCACATATAAAACAGGACAGGTAAAATGAAGAAGAATTCCATTTCTTTTCTGATATTTCTGTATTCTAAATTTGCCAAAGCACTAAAAAATATTATATGTAAAAATGTTAAGTAGTGTGTTAAGTTTTTGATGACTGTTATTGATTTACTGTTTGGTAATAGTGGTTAATAACATTTTTTATTATATTTTACCACAGATTCAACTGCAGATCATGAGAATGCCAACTAAGGAGAGAATGAGAAAGGCTACAAAACGTCAAAGACAGCAGGTCCATCATTTACAGCAGCAGTCCTCTACAATAAAAAATCGTCAAGTCACCAAGAAAGCACCAGGTAAGACCACGAAAACATTCATAAGAAACATTTCTAGAAAAAAAAGTAGTACTACAGAAAATGTTTTTGTCCAGAAAAAGAGAAGCAATTTAAACGGAAAGGAAAGGCCAATCAAAAATGTTACTGCTAGAGCAAGAGATAACTCTGTGCATGATAGTAGAAGGAAACAACAGTTTAGGGACATTCGTAAACGAATGTTCCGCAACAGGATAATTGGCAATTTGTTAAAAAATATTAAGAAAGGTCAACAGAAAGTGTTTTTTTATAAGAGAAAAAAAAAAGTTGAGAAAGTTATTGATCAGGCATTTGAAATTAAACGAAAGTTATTTATTTTGATAATCAATAGAATTAGGAAGCTAAACAAGGCAATTTATGATTTCAAAAGAAATAGTAGATGGAAGAGAATAGTTAATCGTAGTAATTTTTGTGAAGTTTTTTCCGGAGAATGGATGCATAGTTCAAGTTGTGAGGCATTTTTCAATGAGGAGAGTTATTTCCAGGATAATGATTTGGTGCATGCAGTTGACACCAGCGGTCGAGCTTATGAGGTGAAAGATGGTTGTCCAGTTGAAAAAGAAAAACTTGTGACAACAGAGGCAGAAGAGATGTTAGGTAATGAGGTTTTAGGAATACGTCCTAAGGGACCTGTGTACACCTGGAAGTGTAGTAGTATTTGCAGTGTGCGACAGGATTCCATCAATTTGCTTTGTGATTTTGTACGGGCATTTAATAAGAAAAGTTTGAAGCAGAAAATGAAGTTGTTGCAAGAATTAGATCCTTGCAGAGTGAGAGAAGTGACAGGTTTGCATGGTCATTCACTGGCTTGTCTTTCCAGGAGAGTATGCCAGAGTGTTTTTCATCATTTCAGGATGCTAGCAGTGCATCATAATAAAGTGAGGAAATTAGTTAGAATGTTGTATTATGCTAAGAGTCCAGCAGTTATGCTTAAACAATTATGCGCTGCTCTTTTGCATGGTTCTGAAATAGATGTGAAGAATATGTGTGAAGAAATTGAGTTTTGTTACTTTGGAAGTAAAGAGGAGAATGTTGAAATTGACCCAGAAGAAGAGGGTAATGTGGAAGATAGTGTACAGGTTTCCAGTACAGATAATTTTCAGAAGGAAATTGCCACGTTTCAGGTGAAATCAAGTGAGAGGCCTAATTTCACTTGTGTGTGTTGTCGACGCACTTATTATAAGAATCAGACTAAGTTAGTGGATTTATATGCAAGAAGTGAAAGGGAAAATAATAGTGAATGGAAGGATTTCACTACATACTTGATGGTAGAAAATTGTTTTGATTTGGGATCGGATCAATGTGTGTGTACTTATTGTTGTAACAAATTAAATCAAAACCAGATGCCTGCTAGAGCGGTTCATAATAATCTGGAATTGGTTGAGATTCCTTCAGAATTGAAGGATTTAAATACTTATGAATCTATTTTGATTCAAAGTATCCATCCCTTTCAGGCTATTGTAAGAATGGAGCCAAAGACAGGGAAATTGCCTCCATCAGATTTACAGAGAGGATTAAAGGGAAGAGTTGTTTATTTGCCTCTAGATTTGAAGAAAAACATTAACACAATTGGAGTAGAAAAAGTGGAAGAGGAACCTCTGGTTATCTTAGTTAATGGGGTTCCGACAAAGAATAAAAAAATATGGCAAGATTTAGTGGATGTTAGGAAAGTAAAAAAGGCAACATTGTATTTGAAAAAATAATAAGTACTATAAGAATGTATATGTTGCAGAAGAGGAAGTAAGTGAGGAAGAGGATAGCGATTTGTGTGCTGGTCAAATTGAGAAAGTAGAACCCTCTAAAAGTGAAGAAATATATGAACATTATAGTGTTCATCCTTTGCATTCCAAGGAAGTCATGGGGAATGCTATTGAGTTGTTTCAAATGAAACAAGCCAAAGGGAGTCCCATTAGTGTCTGGGAGGAAAGTTTGGAAGCTCGGTGTTTTCCACAGCTATTTCCAACAGGTCAAGGAGGAAGATATGATGAGCGACCTCATCAAAGTCCTGCTTCTGAATACCGGACTTTACGATTGTATGCAGAAGATGCTAGGTTTCGACAATGCATTCCCTATTTGTTTCATCTCCTGTTTGAAAGCGATCTGTCTGGACTGTCATATGCAGTGAACCACATCTTGAAAAGTGGTATACAGATGCAAAACATCTCGGCAAGTGACTTTATGGATAAAGTCAATGTCCAAGACAGTATTTTGGATTGTCACCTGATTAATCTCATGGCGTGTCAGCGTGGTACTAATGAGTACTGGTACCGTCGTCATGGTGATTTAAAATGTATGCTGAGGAACTTAGGAACTCCCACATGGTTCCTCACTCTGAGCTGTGTCGAGTGTGGCTGGGAAGACTTACTTGAATTTCTACGAGAGGCAAATGGAAACATCGAAAACATCGAATTCAAGACACCCGGAGAACTGTGCTCTTTGGATCCAGTGAATGTATGCAGGTACTTCAATCATAGATTTGAAGCTATGATGTCTTTCATCATGAATAAGAAGAATCCACCTCTTGGAGAGGTGTTGGATTTCTTCTGGAGAAAGGAGTACCAAGCAAGAGGTGCTCCTCATATACATATGCTGCTGTGGATCAAGGATGCACCTAAATTTGGAACAGATCCAGAAGACTTAGTGATGAGTTTCATAGAACAGTATTCTACATGTGCTGTTCCAAACGCAAAGGAGGACAAAAGCCTAAGAGAACAAGTTCTACGCTTCCAAAGCCATCGTTGCGGAAAGTACTGTCGTCGTAAATTCAGAAACAAGGACAAGTTCTACACCAAATGTCGTTTCGCCTTTCCACGACCGGTGATTTCTAAAAGAAGAGTGAACAGTTTGATGTCTTCGCTGCGACATAAAGTGACAAGGAAATCAACTAAAAACACATACAATTTGAAGAGGAACGAAGAGTCCAAGTACCTCAACGACTACAACCCAGTGATTTTGTCCATGTGGAATGCTAACATGGATATACAGTTTGTGGCTGATAACTGTATGGCTGTGGCTCGGTATGTGACATCTTACATCACCAAAAAAGAAAAGACAGAATTGAAGGATATGTGGGAGGACATTTCCCATGAAAAGAGCCTCAGTAAGAAGTTGTACAGTTTCAGTCTGAAGATGTTGTCGCATCGAGAAATCGGAGCTTACGAATGTTCTGACCGGTTGTCTTCAGCAATTCTCTATGCCAAATCTAGGAGTATCGTTTGGGCGAGTCTTGGTCTTGCTGCAACGCGTAATCGAGTTCTGAAACCTGTGCGGGAAATTGAGTATTTGGCGGAAAAGGAGCCAAACAGTACCGACATTTTGAAGACCAACATGTTGGATACATATTATCCAAATCGAAGCAGTCACCTCGAGAATGTTTGTCTGTATGAGGTTCTACAAAATTACATATTCAAGAGGAACATCAAAGAAGATATTGATAGAGGAGTGTATGCTGTAATTGGAAGTGAGGGATGTCTGGTCAAGCAAAGAAAATGCCACTTGGTAAACCATCGAAAATTGAGTGGCGAATCTCCTGAAAAAAAGGAGTTTTTCTATTTAGCACTTTTGCAACTTTTCAAGCCTTGGCGTGCAGAAGAGGAACTGCTTGGAGATTTCCTCTGTTATGAAGACTCTTTCACTGCCGCCAAGGAGACCATAGAATGTCCTGCTTTTCCCAAATATGTACAAATGTTGAATGCGGAAATCGAGCAGGAAGCAACGATTGCAGCCGAGATTGCCAGAGACAGTTCTCAGGACAGTCAGAGTTCTGCTTCATTGAGTCAGGATCCACTAGGAGGACCTGTTATCGAAAATGAAGCTGCCACTGCCATGAATGAAGTGGAAAGAGCCATGGCACATGCTCAGGAGGATGCGGTTAACTTAGAAGACTTGGAAAGACAACTCAACGTTGAGCAGAGGAAAATATATGACGAAGTTACCAAGCAAATTGATCATGGATTAAGTCATGAGAAGAAAGAGTGCTCATGTACATCGTTGAAGCCTGTCCGACTGTACGTGAGTGGAGAAGCGGGAACTGGAAAGAGTTTCCTCATTAAAGCAATTTCATGTTATTTGAAGGAAAGGACTGAGTCATCTCTGTCTTGTGTTGTCACCGCTCCAACTGGACTGGCAGCACATAACATTAAAGGTATTACTTTGCATCGTCTACTAATGCTGCCAGTGGAGCATGATAACAAATTACAATACCACAAGTTATCTGGAGATGCTTGTTGTGAAGTTTCAAGAGTCTTGAGGAAAATGAAACTTCTTATCATTGACGAAGTAAGCATGGTTTCCAATGTCATGCTTGCCTTTGTGCATTTGAGAATGCAAGAAGTTCTTAAAACAGAGTATGATGTGTTATTTGGTGGCAAACACATCATTGTTTTCGGAGATCTTCTGCAGCTGACACCAGTGAAAGGACAACCTGTGTTCAAAATGCTCACGCATGAAGATACCAGGAAGTGCCTAGGGAGCATTGGCAACGTCAATATATGGTTAAACTTCAATTATGCTGAACTGCATGAAAATACGCGTCAGGCGAAGGATGAAGTTTACAAGAATATTCTACAAGATGTTAGAATTGGAAAAGTGACCGAGCATGGGAAACAAGCTTTACATGCACGATTACTGTCAAATTTATATCCAGAACAAGACGTTGTGCCTGAGAATATTTTTCAGAAAATTACTGGGAAGAAATCTGGAATATGTTTGATGCCAACTCTTGTAGAATGTGCCATCTTCAACAACAAAATGTTGTATTTAGAAAACCAAGAGATTGTGAAACTGGAAGCTATTGACAGAGTAGAACATATGGGATCAACAATTATTTTGTCTGAGAATTTGAAAACAAAATTGGATTCATTAGAGAAGACTATATCTAAAACTGCAGGTTTTGAAAAGACTCTGAATGTGTGCTTAAATTGCCGTATAATTTTAAGAAGGAATTTACATGTTGAAAGAGGTCTGGTAAATGGATCAATGGGTAATGTTGTTGATTTTGTGAAATACAGAAATAGAGATGGAATTGAATTTTTAAAAATTAAATTTGATGGCATTGAGGAAGTACAGCTAATTGGTCGTTGTTCTGCTAGATTTTTGCTTGTAAAAGACTTATATGTTCGCCGTAAGCAGTTTCCTGTTTGCTTGGCATATGCGGTGACAATCCATAAATCACAAGGTTTAAGTGTAGACAGTGCATTGGTGAATATTGGCAGTTCTGTGTTCAAGGAGGGTATGGCATATGTGGCATTGTCACGAGTTAGAACTTTATCGGGATTGTACTTGATTGAGTGTGATGTCACAAACATTTGTGCGGATCTAGATTGTGTTAAGGAATACAATAGGTTAAGAAGAGAGTATGCGCCACATTTGCCTCAATATCATTTGTTTGAGAAACGTGTGGTAGGCCGGAAACGAAGAAATGTGACCAATACTAGGGAGGTTGTACCAAAAAGACTAAAAGTTGATGAACCTGAAATTATAAGCAGAAAGAAAAAGGATTCTGTTGAAGATGTTGTTGGTTTTCAATTTGAAAACAGTTCTGGTGTCAACTGCTATGCTAATGTAGTGGTTAATGTTTTGTTTTCTCTACAAAATGTAAAAGAAGAGATTGTGGTCAATTCGGATCACAGATTTTGCAGTTTGTTAAATTCTGTGTTAGAGAAATGTAGTACTGATAGAACAAAAATAGAAAGTGTGTTTGAAATTCGAAATCTGTTAGACAGATGTTCAGGTCAAACACAATTCTCTAAAAATATTCAGCAAGATTGTCAGGAGTTTTTAATGTATATGCTTGATGTATTGCATGCTGAAGGTGTAGATGTAGATCACCTGTTTGGGCTTTCTTATCAATGGCAGCATGACTGCGAGAACTGTAGGGTATCAAGTACTAGTAGTGTAGACTCAGAAAGATTTATATATTTAACTTTGCCAGACAGTAAATCAGTGTCCTTTAATAAGCTAGTAAAAGCAGCTGATCACAACATGGAGTGTAGCCAATGTAAATCTGAAATGATGTCAACATTATTTATACGAACATATGGCCAGTATGTCATTTTAATGTTCCAACGATGTAGGGCTGATGGAACAAAATTGACAACTTTAATTAAAAATTTTGTAGCTTCGCAGTTGTCAATATCAGGAAGGACTTTTGTAACTGCAGCAATTATATATCATGACGGTCCTTCAATAACATCAGGACATTACACAGCTTATTTAAAGTCTAGAAACGGCTGGTCATTCTGCAACGATTCTGTTTTAACTTTCAAAAAAAAATTGCCGTATGACCTTAAAAATTCTTACCTGGTGTTTTTAAAACCAAAATTTTAGGGAAAGAATCTCGGGATGTGCTCTGAGGAATTTCAAGAGGTTCTAATGGCTCCTACACGATTTGGCCTTGAGGATAAGTGTAGTACAGAGACAATAGTTCCTGGAAAAAAAGAAGATTTTCTTACAGAAAGTGGTGGGCACAGATTAGTTGAAGGACAACAGAGTATTTCCCAAAGCAAACGGTCTTCTTACCATAACACTTGACGTCATGGAAAAATAACTGCACTTTGAATGAGTTCAGAAAAACTGTTTCTTTTTATAAGCTAATTCAAGCAGCCAATCAAAACATGGAGTAGAGGGAATGTAAGTCTGCAATGCTGTCTAGATTATTGGTCCAAACTTTTGATTATAATGTCATTTTAAAAATCCAATTATATAAACCTGATGAAAGTAAGTCTTCAACTTTAATTACAAATGTTGTGGCTACACAGTCGTTGATTTTAGGAAGAAGATTTGTAACTGCAGCTATTATATTGCATGATGGTTATTTGACAAGATCCGCTTATTACACAGGTTATTGAAAATGTAAAAAAATTAGCTGTTTCGGAAATTATTGCCATTTGACTACGATACAATGTTGCCTTTTTACTAAAAAATATTCGTACTTTCTGTTTTCAGAAAAGAGAATTTAGGGTAGGTAACTGGCGTATAATGATTCTAGGGGTTGATATAATTTTATCTACTGTTTTATATTGCTTTGTGATTAAAAGTGATGTAGAGAATTACATAATTGTAGTAGTCATAGAGGTAGTGTAAGTCTGCTTCATAGTAAGCAGTATCAGTGTCATAGGAAATGTAGAACATGATTGAGCAAAAAGGGTAAGATATTACTAGTCTAGGATTGTGAAAGTGATCTTGAACGTTTTCTTTCTGAAAGTTGCGGAAATACAAAATGACGGGATTTGCTTACAAGAATTCCAAGAGTTATAAATGGCTCTTACACGATTTGGCCTTGAGGAAACGTGTGGTAGAGAGCGAGAAGTCATTTATTGTATGTAACATATTTTTCAAAACGATGGAGCTTTTCTTTCAGAAAGTGGCGGGCTGAAAATAATAACAGCACAACAGAGTGTAAGCTGTTCATAGGATATCCTTCGACGTCATGGAAAGTAAGTTACTTTTGAGGAGTTTTGATTTCTGATTGGTTATGTTATATGGGTTTTTTAAACACAATCATTTTGACTGTGTTTTTTTTCCCCGCTGTTATATGATGAATACCTTCAAGTCACTGTTTTTAGTGAAATTTGATACATTCTGAGAACAGCAAAAATAAACCATTTAACATGTATAGTTAATTCTGTACTGTTTGTATTTATGATGTACATTTAGAACTGTGTAGGAGGCATGGAGAAGGTGAGGCTTCTGTAAGTGTCAAAGTTGTTGCATTCAGTGCGTACTCTTTCATATGCTGGACTACATCTGCATAATGAGATACCTAACCAAAGGAAACACAAGTGATGTGATTGTGAAATGAGCAAAAGAAATTGCATATTTTTCAAATACATTACCTGTGTTTCGTAACATTACGAATCAAATTGTGCAGAGGAAGTTTAGGCCTCTCCAGGGAAACAGAGGAAGTTTGAACTTTATTGGTTGCCCTGCACATGTATTATCTCCTCTGTACTCTTCAACAAGGCTAAATTTGATCTGCAACCCTGAGTAGGCCTCACCTGAAACAAACGTCTGGATAGGACACACCTTATTGCCATCCTGAAACAATCATTTAAAATGTTAGGAACAGTTTTATGATGATTGTGCACCTCTTTTGCGCTGCGATTGCGTCACTTTTGTGAGACAACAGCAGTGCAAAAGATGCACCATGTTCCAAGATAGGCCTCAGTTCATCTGCATCAAGATACTGTTAGTTTAAAATGTATATCTTTAGGACTGTGTAGGGGGCCTGGAGAAGCAGAAGCTTCTGTAAGTGTCAAAGTTGTTGAAAAACTGTTTGTCCTTCAATCTTTTCCCTTGTCTTTTCTAATTTTTAAATACATGTTTTAATATTTTTCAAATGTTTGTTCTCTCTTTCACAGATTGAAAGTATAAAAATAACAAGTGACTAAGTTAACGACAATTATAAGGTAAATGTTTTGTACTCTTTTCGTTACATTTCTATCACATTTAACTACTATTAGTTCCACTGCTTCATTTCTTTAACCCTAACTTTCCTGCCTTTGCTACTTCCCTCATTCCTTTCTCTATTACTTACTTACTTACTCTACTCCTTCCACTCCTTTTCTCAGTCCCTCTCCTCATAGTTCCTCACTCTTATTCACTCACTCCGTCTCTATTACTCTTAGTGTCTCTGACTGATCACTCTTTCACTACTTGTTCATTATGCTTTCTCTGTGTAGTTGAAGCACACTAAGGGGCATATTATGAACACAGCCAATAAAATTATTGCTGCTTTTATCGGCAGAAAACTGCTGCAAAAGCGGCTGTAGCGGCAGTTTTCTGCTGCAAAAGCGGCTTTAGCGACACATTTCTGCCAATAAAAGCTGCAAAACTTTTATTGCCTATGTTGATAATATGCCCCTATGTTATTTACATTTCTTTGCTGTTTCAATTATTCCTTTTCTGTTACTTCTTCTTTTCTGCTTTCTGTTTTTTCTCTCTGTTATTCCACATGTTTTAATCTTATTTTGAACATTCACTCACATTCTCTAAGAAACTCTTCTTTGTTATTCTTCTACTCTCCTTTTTTTCTTTCACTTCCTTATCTATTTTCTTTTTCACAATTATACCCTCTTCCATCTTTTCTTCGGTAAATAAATCTATTAAACAGTATCTCTGGTTTAGTCCCTATAGCTGTCTTTGTTTTAACATTACTCTCTGTTTACTTCCCTTATACTTACTCTTCTTTTTTTTTTTTTTTTTTTTTTTGGTTCGCTCCCGGTTCGCGTACCGGCGAGCGAACCGGGTAGCGAACCAAAAGAAATAGAGCTTGCCAGAGTGCTAAACATTCTAGCAATTTTTTTATAAAGGGGAGGTAGTTCTGAAAAGAACTTTTTTTTTAATGTTTTTGT
Source organism: Lissotriton helveticus (assembly GCF_964261635.1). Lineage (NCBI taxonomy): Eukaryota > Metazoa > Chordata > Amphibia > Caudata > Salamandridae > Lissotriton > Lissotriton helveticus. Next base: position 1,560,298,645 of record NC_136057.1, read on the forward strand.
TGTTTTATATATATTTTTTTTTCTGAACATTTTTTTTTTTGGGTATTTTTTGAACAGTTTTATGGTTTTTTTGGTGTTTTTGGGGGGGAAACAACAAAAAACAGGCATTGGAAAGGGCTCAACAGGAGCAAAAATTTTTTTTACTTTTTGGGGCGTTTAGAGCACTTGTGGTTTTCAAATGCTCTGTTTATTAAGTTAATGCTCATATTGGCACATGAGAGCAATGTACCACAATATAAACAGGTAATCTTCATATGGACAAAGTTGTCCTGAATGTTTGGCACGGTTTCCCGTGCCTCTGGCCCCGACAGAGATACCTGTGACGATGTCCTGGCCACAGGAGTTGGTAGATTGTCCTGAAGGTCACGCATCTCTGCCCGGCTGTAGTTTAGTGGATGCCACCTCAGCATGTGACGGTGCATAGTATAGTTGCCGTAACTATACTTCTTTTCTGTGCCTCTAGATAAGTCCTCTTTACATATCAGGCACGTCACATATCGAGCATTAACTTTTTTCTGTCCTTCAGGAAATGAAAAAAACTGCCAAATGAAACTAGTTTTATGATGAGATACCCGGGGCTCCTCTTGTAAAAACGGTGTTTCCTGTATCTCCTGTTCCTCTTCTTCATCCTCTTCCTCCTCTGTGTTGGTAATGAACTGTGGAGGTGGTCCTCTCTTCCTATGAGGAGGTGGTGGTGGTGGTGGGGGTGCACCAGCTGAAGCTACTAATGAAGCCATTGCTCAGTGATCACAAAGGGTCTTCCTCTCACAAAGATGAAAGTCAGAGTGTAGAAAGAAGGAGGGGTTTTCATCATTTTGGAAAAAAATAGGTCTAAACCAATGAAAAGTGTTATTTTTAGGTCACATGACCTAGCCTTACATCATTAGGAAAGCAAAAGTGAAATGAACCAATGAAAAGTTTTATTAACAAGTCACATGACCTGTTACGCTTAAGTTACGCGCTGCGGAACGTGCCCCGGATCGCTTCCGGGGAGCTGCGCTTCGCGCCTCGGTTCGCGCTCCGGAGCACTTCCGGGTACGCTAACGCGGCGCGTCATAAGACGCATTACGCGGCAACGCGATACATCGCACTTTCGCAACGCACCCCGGATCGCTTCCGGGGAGCTGCGCTTCGCTCCGCGGTTCGCGTACCGGAGCACTTCCGGGTGCGCTAACGCGGCGCGTCATAAGACGCATTACGCGACAACGCGATACGTCGCGCTTCCGCGACGCGTCACGATGTTGATTTCTAACGCGCCAGTTGCGCAAACGGAACGTTTACTGGTTCGCGGACCGGGTCGCGGCACCACATTGAGCTAACGGGAAGCTTCCCGGTTCGCGAACCAGGAGCGAACAAAAAAAAATAATAATAAAAAAATGTATTAATAAACATATAAAATATATTTTTTGATTTAAAGAAGAATACATTTTACAGCTATAGATATTAGCTTTTAAAAAACCAATGAAATTCACTGAAAAAAACATAGGTTATAGACCATATATAGTTAGGAATTAGCATTTACAAAACCTTGAAAATTCACTGAAAAAACCATAGGTTATAGACCATATATAGTTAGGAATTAGCATTTAAGAAACCTTTTTTTTACTCACACAAAACCATTGAAATTCCATATATAGTTAGTTGCACTAACTATATATCGCGCACCCGCAATCCACTGCTGATGATGTCACATATTACATCATTCATGACATGGTCAGTGACATCACTGATGACATCACTGATGACATCTCAAATGACATCACTGATGACATCACTGATGACATCATCCATTGACTGTGTGTTTCTGTAAAGTTTAAATATGTTTTACATATTGAAAAATGAGTAGCTGTAGAAGTGCCTAAATAAAAGATTTAGTAGGTGCGTGACTGACTTTATGAATGAGTAAGTGATTAAATGTGTCTCACTGAGTGCATGGGTTAGTGACTAAACTGTCTTAATTTGTGCATCATTATGTCTGTTGTTCTGTAAAGTGCTGCATGTGTTGATCAGTAGCTATATGAGTAACTATATGGGTTATTGATTGATTGTCCAAGTATTTGTATGGGAGACTGAGTGTGTGTGTGGCTGGCTGGGAGATGTCTGACTCTGTGCAGATCAATGTGTTCTTGTATCAATGATTGTATAAGAGAGTAAGTATGTGTTAGTATATGTTTGAAAATGTAAGGTACTCTATGTTTAACTGTATAGATTAGAAAATGGAAGTGTGATTGATTCTTTACAGGACTGACTAGGTGTGTGAGTAACTCCATGGATGAGTGGCAGAGTGTGAGTGTCTGTATAGGTGTATGAGTGCATATGATAGTGTTGTAAAGATGAGTGATTGTATGTATGAATGATTGTATGGGTGAATGAGTGAATGTGTGTGTAGATGTAGGAATCAGTGAGTGCGTATGTAGTAACTAGTATTGGTGTGTCAATGGTTTAAAAAATTATATTCTGTATTTAACACTGGGTGTAACAGAGGTTATATTAAAGTGTGAGGAGATGCATTGTATTGCCACATGAATGATATCATCAGTGATGTGACCATTGATGTCAAATGAGATGTCATCAGTGATGTCATTTGAGATGTCATCAGTGATGTCATCAGGGATGTCATTTGAGATGTTATCAGTGATGTCATTTGAGATGTCATCAGTGATGTCATCAGTGATGTCATTTGAGATGTCATCAGTGATGTCATCAGTGATGTCACTGACCATGTCATGAATGATGTAATATGTGACATCATCAGCAGTGGATTGCGGGTGCGCGATATATAGTTAGTGCAACTAACTATATATGGAATTTCAATGGTTTTGTGTGAGTAAAAAAAAGGTTTCTTAAATGCTAATTCCTAACTATATATGGTCTATAACCTATGGTTTTTTCAGTGAATTTTCAAGGTTTTGTAAATGCTAATTCCTAACTATATATGGTCTATAACCTATGGTTTTTTCAGTGAATATATATATATATATATATATATATATATATATATATATATATATATATATATTACCTACTGGCGATAGCCAGTAGGTATATATAGTTAGGATTTTTTTCCTATGGGATTTTTGAAAATTCTATGTCGAATAACTTTGGCGTTTGAGGACAGAATTGGCTGAAATGTTCAGGAAAATGGAACATTTTGTTTCTGAGCAGCCCCTGAAAATTTGGGGGGGTTTCGTCAAGGGGGGGCAGAGAAAAAAGGGGGGTCCCAAAACGTGTTTTTCCCATGCAATTTTCCATAGGGCGGTTGGCCTCACTTTTAGCCTGAACGGCTGAATGGATTTACACCAAACTTGGCAAAATTGTAGGGACTGGTAGCCCGATGTGCCTTTGCTATGTCTCAAGATATAGGCTCCAGTGGTTTTTACGAAAATTAACTTTGAAAAATATATATTGGGCTACATTGGGCTATATATATGTTGGAGCCCAAATGTAGCCCAATGTAGCCCAATGTAGCCCAATGTAGCCCAATGTAGCCCAAAGATGGCCACCAGAGACAAAAAAACAAATGTAGCCCAAATATCAGCCAGATGTAGCCCAACTATAGCCCAATGACAGAATGTCCCAGAGTGTTCTAAAGAACAACTAGAGTGCTAACAGTCCTACTTATTACAAAGGTATGGCACACCTGAAGCCATCTTGATTGGAATAAAGTGGTAACTCTTAAAACATTTAATTTAAAAAGGAACAAAATGAGGGGGTTCATTTTGCCATAGAAAGTATGATTAGCGAATATATGACGAAATCCCGCATACCATCAGTCCGCAAAAAAAATCCCGCATGTACTATTAGGCCGCAAATTAAAATAACGAAAACTTTTAGAACGAATATGCCTTTAGCATACACTAAACAACTAAACTACCCTAAACCCTAAAACACTACCCCCAGCATGACCCTACACTACACAAACAGTACAACACTACCCTAAACCCTAAAACACTACCCCCAGCATGACCCTACACTACACAAACACTACAACACTACCCTAAACCCTAAAACACTACCCCCAGCATGACCCTACACTACGCAAACACTACAACACTACCCAAAACCCTAAAACACTACACCCCAGCATGACCCTACACTACGCAAACACTACAACACTACCCTAAACCCTAAAACACTACTCCCAGCATGACCCTACACTACACAAACACTACAACACAACCCTAAACCCTAAAACACTACCCCCAGCATGACCCTACACTACGCAAACACTACAACACAACCCTAAACCCTAAAACACTACCCCCAGCATGACCCTACACTACGCAAACACTACAACACTACCCTAAACCCTAAAACACTACCCCCAGCATGACCCTACACTACGCAAACACTACAACACTACCCAAAATCCTAAAACACTACACCCCAGCATGACCCTACACTACGCAAACACTACAACACTACCCTAAACCCTAAAACACTACCCCCAGCATGACCCTACACTACGCAAACACTACAACACTACCCAAAACCCTAAAACACTACACCCCAGCATGACCCTACACTACGCAAACACTACAACACTACCCTAAACCCTAAAACACTACCCCCAGCATGACCCTACACTACGCAAACACTACAACACTACCCTAAACCCTAAAACACTACCCCCAGCATGACCCTACACTACGCAAACACTACAACACTACCCTAAACCCTAAAACACTACCCCCAGCATGACCCTACACTACGCAAACACTACAACACTACCCTAAAACCTAAAACACTACCCCCAGCATGACCCTACACTACGCAAACACTACAACACTACCCAAAACCCTAAAACACTACCCCCAGCATGACCCTACACTACGCAAACACTACAACACTACCCAAAACCCTAAAACACTACCCCCCAGCATGACCCTACACTACGCAAACACTACAACACTACCCAAAACCCTAAAACACTACCCCCAGCATGACCCTACACTACGCAAACACTACAACACTACCCAAAACCCTAAAACACTACCCCCAGCATGACCCTACACTACGCAAACACTACAACACTACCCAAAACCCTAAAACACTACACCCCAGCATGACCCTACACTACGCAAACACTACAACACTACCCAAAACCCTAAAACACTACACCCCAGCATGACCCTACACTACGCAAACACTACAACACTACCCAAAACCCAAAAACACTACCCCCAGCATGACCCTACACTACGCAAACACTACAACACTACCCAAAACCCTAAAACACTACCCCCAGCATGACCCTACACTACGCAAACACTACAACACTACCCTAAACCCTAAAATACTACACCCCAGCATGACCCTACACTACGCAAACACTACAACACTACCCAAAACCCTAAAACACTACCCCCAGCATGACCCTACACTACGCAAACACTACAACACTATCCAAAACCCTAAAACACTACGCCCAGCATGACCCTACACTACGTAAACACTACAACACTACCCTAAACCCTAAAACACTAGCCCCAGCATGACCCTACACTACGCAAACACTACAACACAACCCTAAACCCTAAAACACTACCCCCAGCATGACCCTACACTACGCAAACACTACAACACTACCCTAAACCCTAAAACACTACCCCCAGCATGACCCTACACTACGCAAACACTACAACACAACCCTAAACCCTAAAACACTACCCCCAGCATGACCCTACACTAAACAACCACCACAACTCTACACTACACTAACACAACACTACACTACACAACACTACACTACACTACACAATCACTAACCCACAAAAAAATTAACACAAACCCACTTACCTCTCTCGTCATCGTGGTTTTCACAACGCAAATGCATTTACCATACATGCCTTTAAAACGTAATTCTTTGTAAAGGCATGCGCGATAAATGCACATGCGTTTTGAAAAAATGCGGGATAATGGTATGCGAGGTCAATGACCTTGCGGGATAATGGTATGCGAACTGAAAGTCTGCGGGATAAAAAATGCGGGAAAATGGCTGCAAACCATGATTAGCAGCAGACTTCCCTGGTGAGCACTAGCTTTACTACAGTGATCTAATGAGCAACTAGAGTGCTAACATTCAGAATTTATGGCAAATGTGTGACACATCTGAATGCCTTCTTGATAGAACCAAAGTAAACAAGCATTGAAAATGCAATAGATCTCGCCCTCGTTTAAGTTAAAGCCATTCTGTTTGTAATGAGGTGGCTTTTTAGCTTTGCTTTTATTAGTGTTTTTAAAACTTTCATGTAAATAACATGCATATGTATGCATATATGTATATGTATGCATGCATTTATATTTATATAGATATGCAGATTATATATGTTTATATATATATATTACCTACTGGCGATAGCCAGTGGGTATATATAGTTAGGCATTTTTCTCTATGGGATTTCTGAAAATTCTATGTCTAATAACTTTGGCGTTTGTGGACGGAATTGGCTGAAATGTTCAGGAAAATGGCACATTTTGTTTCTGAGCAGCCCCTGAAAATTTGGGGGGGTTTCGTCAAGGGGGGGCCGAGAAAAAAGGGGGGTCCCAAAACGCGTTTTTCCCATTCATTTTTCCATAGGGCGGTTGGACTCACTTTTAGCTCGAACGGCTGAATAGATTTACATGAAACTTGGCAAAATTGTAGATATGGTTTGTCCGACGTGCCTTTGCTATGTCTCAATATATGTGCTCCAGTGGATTTTGAGAAATTAACGTTTAAAAAAATATATATATCTGTGACAGCGCTCCGGTTAGCGCCCCGGTTCGCGTACCTGACGCGTAACGGAACTTCGCGAAGCGAAGCTGATTGGCTCTCCGGTGTCTGTCAACATTCTAAACAGTCCGGAGCGGCCGCCATCTTGTCTCTCGGTACGATCGAGAGACAAGATGTGGTGAAAAACGAAGGGGGAAATGAAGGAAAGGGGGCAAGGTAGACCACTCCTGACCCCCTAGGATTGATGAGGGGGATATTAAAGTGCCCCGCGGGGCAAAAAATAATTTTTTTTTTTTTTTGCGATTTTACGCCGTAGAGGCGCGTCCCGGTACGCTCACCGGGCAGCTCACCGGGCAGCTCACCGGGCAGCTAACCGGCAGCGTAGCTGTCAACATTGTAAACAGTCCGGAGCGGCCGCCATCTTGTCTCTCGGTAGGTTCGAGAGACAAGATGTGGTGAAAAAAGAAGGGGGAAATGAAGGAAAGGGGGCAAGGTAAACCCCTCCTGACCCCCTAGGATTGATGAGGGGGATATTAAAGTCCCCCGCGATTTTTCGCGGTAGAGGCGCTTCCCGGTACGCGAACCGGGCAGCTAACCGGCAGCGTAACGGGAGTCCTCCATCTTGTGTTTTTGGAGCGTCCGGTTCGCGTACCGGGTAGCGTCCCGGTAAGCGTAACAAGGGGAAAACCAAGAGAAACAGTAAAAAAAAATTAAGGGAATAGATTTCCAGCAAACTTGGCAAAATTGTAGGGACTGTTTGTTTGATGTGCCTTTGCAAGGCCTCAAGATATGTGCACGTGTGGATTTTGTCTAATTAAGGTTAAAAAAAAATATATATCTGTAAGCGTGCTCCGGCACGCTTACGTTACGGGTTTTGTTTGCGCTGCAGAGCCGATACGTCACGGTTATGCGACGCGTCATGAGGCGTCTCACGTGGCTACGTGATACGTCACGTAATAAAGAATATATTTTACAGCTATAGATATTAGCTTTTAAAAAACCAATGAAATTCACTGAAAAAACCATAGGTTATAGACCATATATAGTTAGGAATTTGCATTTACAAAACCTTGAAAATTCACTGAAAAAAACATAGGTTAGAGACCATATATAGTTAGCTGGACATTTTATTGACATAAAACCACTGAAATTCCATATATAGTTAGTTGCACTAACTATATATCGCGCACCCGCAATCCACTGCTGATGATGTCACATATTACATCATTCATGACATGGTCAGTGACATCACTGATGACATCACTGATGACATCTCAAATGACATCATGACACACCAATACCAGTTACTACATACGCACTCACTGATTCCTACGTCTACACACACATTCACTCATTCACCCATACAATCACTCATACATACAGTCACTCATTATTACAACACTATCATATGCACTCATACACCTATGCAGACACTCACACACTGCCACTCATCCATGGAGTTACTCACACACCTAGTCATTCCTGTAAAGAATCAATCACACTTCCATTTCCTCATCTATACAGTTAAACACAGAACACCATACTTCAGTGACATCACTGATGACATCTCAAATGACATCACTGATGACATCTCAAATGACATCACTGATGACATCATGACACACCAATACCAGTTACTACATACGCACTCACTGATTCCTACGTCTACACACACATTCACTCATTCACCCATACAATCACTCATACATACAGTCACTCATTATTACAACACTATCATATGCACTCATACACCTAGTCAGTCCTGTGAAGAATCAATCACACTTCGATTTCCTCATCTATACAGTTAAACACAGAACACCATACTTTTCACACATATACTAACACATACTTACTCTCTTATACAATCACTGATACAAGTACACATTGATATGCACAGAGTCACACACCTCCCAGCCAGCCACACACACACTCAGTCTTCCATACATCCACTCATTCTTCAATATGTAAAACATATTTAAACTTTACAAAAACACACAGACACTAGATGATGTCATCAGTGATGTCATTTGAGATGTCATCAGTGATGTCATCAGTGATGTCATTTGAGATGTCATCAGTGATGTCATCAGTGATGTCACTGACCATGTCATGAATGATGTAATATGTGACATCATCAGCAGTGGATTGCGGGTGCGCGATATATAGTTAGTGCAACTAACTATATATGGAATTTCAGTGGTTTTATGTCAATAAAATGTCCAGCTAACTATATATGGTCTCTAACCTATGGTTTTTTCAGTGAATATATATATATATATAGTTAGGATTTTTTCCCTATGGGATTTTTGAAAATTCTATGTCTAATAACTTTGGCGTTTGTGGACGGAATTGGCTGAAATTTTCTGGAAAATGGACCATTTTGTTTCTGAGCAGCTCCTGGAAATTTGGGGGGGGTTCGTCCAGGGGGGGTCGAGAAAAAAGGGGGGTCCCAAAACGTGTTTTTAACATTGAGTTTTCCATAGGGCGGTTGGCCTCACTTTTAGCCCGAACGGCTGAATGGATTTGCATGAAACTTGGCAAAATTGTAGGGACTGGTAGCCCGATGTGCCTTTTCTAGGTCTCAATATATGTGCTCCAGTGGATTTTGAGAAATTAACGTTTAAAAAAAGATATATATCTGTAAGCGCGCTCTGGGCAGCGCTCCGGTCCGCGGACCTTAAGCGTACCGGAACTTCGCGTAGCTAAGCTGATTGGCTCTCCGGTGTCTGTCAACATTCTAAACAGTCCGGAGCGGCCGCCATCTTGTCTCTCGGTAGGATTGAGAGACAAGAGGAGGCCAAAACAAAGGGGGAAATAACCATAAGGGGGCATACTAGATCCTCCCTGACCCCCTAGGTTTAATGTGGAGGTTTTAAAAGGGCCCCGCGGGGCAAAAAAAACAAAAAAAAAATTTGTTTTTTTTGCGTGGGGAGCGCCAGGTCCGCGAACCGGGAAGCGTTCTGGGCAGCGTACTGCAATGAAAAATGAATGATAGACTTTTCAAATGCTGTATGTTAATTGATTGTTGGTTTTGTTGATTATTTTTTATTTTCTTTATTTTTTAAGCATTTTTTTTTATTGTGATTGTGTTTCATAATTTATTAAACTTTCTAACAATTCATTGTCAGAAATTTCATAATTATCATTGAATATACATTGTAGTCTCTGAGGGTGTAAAATGTCCTCATTTTCAAGGAGGTTATCTACTGCTTGTACACATTGCAGTAGTTCTTTGTCTAAAGTTTCATCGAAAAATTCAATATCATTTTCATCATTGATTTCTTGGCTGCTCTCTTGCAGGACAATTTGAAATTCAACTTTCTGTTCGCCTTCCATTTTGCCTGAAATTTAGATTAAAAAAATATATATTAGTAGAGATAGGGCACTGTTGGGATTAATTTTGGGCAGTGTATAGTATCAGAGTGGAAGTAGGAATATAAAAAAGTGTATGTGATTTAACGTAAGTAAATTCATAATTATACAAGAGAAGCCTAACTCCATCCATAACTATAACAGAGAAGTCTATCTAAATCTATAACTACTACAGAGGGATAGTATATAACTATCAGAAAAAGTTTACCATATTAACTTATAGTGCACAATATACTTCAGTTTTAAAAATAAAAACTTACCTTTAGATAGAAGTTGAAGGAATTAGTGAAAATCCTATTGAAATGTACACCAAGAAGTAGTAGTCAAAATGGCTGTGTTTTCTTCTCTTCCTTTATATATATTCAGGTATATAACCAATCAAATGTCAGGTAAAAAAAGTAGAAAATGAAAGTAACATTTTAATTGGTTGTCAATTCCAACACTTCAGATGTGTTTTGTGAAGTAATTTACCTCACGGTATTTAGAGAGGTCTACAGGCTAAATGGCTAAATGGAATTCCAATCAAATTTGTGAAAATGGTAGGGATTGGTATGTAGTATGAGCTAGTCTATATTTGGTGAAATTGTCTCCAGTGGCTTTTCTGTGAACTACTTTCCCACCTTTTTTGATGGTGCGCTTCCCAGGGAGCAACCCGGTACGCGAACCGTTGAGCGCCCCGGTTCGCGAACCTTAAGCGTAACGGGAGTCCACCATTTTGTGTTTCGGTCGAATTAAGATACAAGATGGAGGGCAAATAATGTTCAGAATGGGTAGAAGGGGGCACGGTAGACTTATCTTGACCCCCTAGGTTTTGTGCGGGTGGCTGAGGAGGCCCATATGTGCGAAAAAAAAACATTTTTTAAAAAAAATTCGCGAGGTTAGCTCCCGGTTCGCGTACCGGGTAGCGCCCCAGGGAGCGTACTTTGTTGAAAATTAGTGAAAAATGTTAGAGTAAAATAATAATTGTGAGTGATCAGATGTAGGGTAGCTCTGAGAAGAGCTTTTGGGTTTATGGTACATTTAGGTACTTATAAGTAGGTACCAATGCACATTCTTAAATTCAGAGTGAAAATTCTGTTGCCCTCATCTGAGAAGTGAACTCCATCTCCTCTGTAGATATCTTGCATGTAGTAACGCAAGTTATTGTTGTACAGGGAGCCCATTCCATGGTCTCTCATGTAAGCTGAAACAGATTTGTTTACATGCTTCCTCGACTTCTCAATTTGTGGACAAAATTGGTTTGACCACCTCCATTTCTGTCTTTGGCATATATTTGAATATACCAAGGCAGTCTGAGGAAAAAGTGCCATTAATTGCTCAAAGGTGTCCTTTAAAAGCATTTCCAGACCTACACCAGTCAAAGTGCCCAAGTCATTACCTCCACAGTGCACAATTAACAGGTCTGGTTTGGGCAAATGCATAAAGGTTTTCACCAATGGTATCAATTGGTGACATTTTAATCCTCTGTGGCCAAACCACTTAATTTCCACATCTTGTAAATTGAGGTTAGGTAAATTCCTGTTTTCAGTGTACCTTTGAGCCCAGTGAATATAACTATGTCCAACAATCCAGACAGAAAACATGGTGAGAGAAGGTTCTCCTGCAGTCAGATGAAGTGTGGCAATGAAATGGCAGTTGAAAAAATGAGAGTTTAAAATGAAAAAAAACTGTGGAGTTTCTGTGTTCATGAAGCAGTAACAGTGATTGGTGGATTTTGATTGCTGAAAACAGAAAGTTAGGGTGCACGGATGAGTTATTTGAAAGATGTATTTTGAATGGTCAATAAAAAATCATTAAATGAAAGAATGCACTGGATATGCAGGTGCACTGAGAGTTCAGAGTTCAATTGCAACATTGTTGTGTGAACTTGCAAACACCAGAAGTCTTCCAAGAGGTGGTTGCCATGCAGAAAAGGCAGAAAGGGCAGAGGGGGGAAGGGTTTTCATTTGAAAAAAAGTGAGGGAAGAGTTTTGATTGGGTGACATGAGAGATATGTGTGAAGAATTACAGCATTTCTGTGCTTTTGATAGCTGCAGACTCTGGAGTGCATACCTTTTGCTCTGCTGAAGACAAATTGGTGTGTTTCTGAGACTGTTTTCAAACTCAAAGTATTTGCTAAGGTGAGAAAATATTTCTTTAATTTAGATAGAGAATAGTGTGCTTTAAGGAGAAAATTATGAATTATGTGGCGCAAATTGCTTGTAAATATGCTCCCACCTGTGCAAGGAAAATTTAGATTTTTAATGTTTGTGTTACATAGCCATGTTAAAAGTGATACAAACATGCTGCAAAGGCAATTAAAAAACGCTTTTATGTGTCTTAAGGACATTTTAAGTAATTTTCCCATGTGCAGTGTTTTGAAATTATGATTTGAAAATCGTTTTTGGGGAAAAGGAATTGTTTTTAAATTTATGACAAGGACATAATGGTGTATGCTTCTTTATAAGGCAATTGACTGTCCCTGATGTTATTTTTCCCATTTTAATGTAAGACCTTTCTCTGTGGCGCAAATTGCTTGTAAATATGCTCCCACCTGTGCATGGCAAATTTAGATTTTAAATGTTTGTGTTACATAGCCATGTTAAAAGTGACCCAACCATGCTGGAAAGGCAATAAAAAAACACTTTCATGTGTCTTAAGGACATTTTAAGTAATTTCCCTGTGGGCAGTGTTTTCAAATTATGAATTGAAAATCGTTTTTGAGGTAAAGGAATGTTGTTAAAATTTATGTGCGCCATATGCCCCCAAATTTCTTTTTCAGGGGTGCAGCAGGGTGTTATTGAGACACCCCTACACCTTTGGAAAAATTCCTAATTTGCGATGAGCTAATTGCTAATTGCAAATTGCACCTTCTTTCATATGGGCATCCTGGCGCATGGAAATGAATGGGTAATTTGCAATTAGCAATTTGCTCATCGCAAATTTGGAATGGTAAAGAATCGCTATTTATTCCTTAAAATTCGCTATTTTGGAAATGCAAAATAGTTATATGATACATATGGCGGTTGATGTCTAACAAGATAAGAAGTTTAGGGATACATTTATGATGACTGGCGCAATGAAGTGGACATCACTTACTTCATTGGTAGAGCTTTACATGTATTATGTCCTCTGTATTCTTCATCAAGCATAACTTTAATCTGCAATCCTGAGTAGGCCTCACCTTAAACAAACCTCTGGATAGGCCACATCTTATCGTCATCCTGAATTAATCATTTAAAATGCTAGGGACAGATTTATGATAGGTGTATGCCTCTTTTGCGCCACTTACAAAACACTGTCCATGGGGAAATGACTTAAAATGTCCTTAAGACACATGAATGTGTTTTTTTAAAGCGTTTGCAATTTTTTTGGGTCACTTTTAACATGGCTATGTGACTCAAACAGTCAAAATCTAAATTCACCATGCACAGGTGGGAGCATATTTACAAGGAATGTGCTCCATGGGGAAAGGTCTTATAATGTAATATGGGAAAAATGACATCAGAGACACTGAGAAGCATACACCATTATGTCCTTGTCATAAATTTGCAAACCATTACTTTTCCCCAAAAACGATTTTCAAATCATAATTTGAAAACACTGCACATGTGGAAATGACTTAAAATGTCCTTAATTCAAAATTTGCTATTCCTTATTTTGCGATTGCACTGAAGGATTTGCAAATTTTGCGATTCCTTAAATGCAATGTATCAAACAAAAAATATGTAAAAAATGACATTAAGGATTTGGAAACTACCACCAACTTCTAGTTTGTGGTAATTTGCGAATTCTTTTCAAAAAGCATTTTTTTCCAAAAAACAAAAGGTGCCATATGACGCCCATACATGCCCTTAGGGCATGTATGTGCGTCATATGCCCCCAAATTTCTTTTTCAGGGGTGCAGCAGGGTGTTCTTGAGATACCCCTGCACCCTTGAAAAAATTCCTATTTTGTGATGAGGTAATTGCTAATCGCAAATTGCAACCTTCATTCCTATGAGCCTCCTAGCCCATGGAAATGAATGGGTAATTTGCAATTAGCAATTTGCTCATTGCAAATTAGGAATGGTAAAGAATTGCTATTTATTCCTTAAAATTCGCTATTTAGGAAATGCAAAATAGTTTGATGGTACATATGGTGGTTCATCTGTAACAAGATAAGAAGCTTAGGGATACATTTATGATGACTGGCAAAATAAAGTGCAAATCACTTACTTCATTGGTAGGCCTTTACATGTATTATCTCTTCTGTATTCTTCATCAAGCGTAACTTTAATCTGCAATCCTGAGTAGGCCTCACCTTAAACAAACCTCTGGATAGGCCACACCTTATCGTCATCCTGGATTAATCATTTAAAATGCTAGGGACAGATTTATGATAGGTGTATGCCTCTTTTGCGCCACTGTGCGTCACTTTTATGATGCAGCGGCGGTGCAAAAGATTTGCTATGAGGCGACAAAATTACAAATTGATGCTTTTAGGCAGATATGTCATGGTGTAAAAAAAACATACCACATGAAACCGATGCAGCAGTGATGCAAAAGATGCACCATGTTGCAAGACAGGCCTCACTTGGGGCCATATGTATCAAGCTAATTAGCATTCGCAAAGATTAAAATTCTGCGAATTTCGGCCTTTGCGAATGCTAATTAGACAAATGGTATGTATCAAACAAGTTTGATGCAAAATAAGGAATAGCAAAATTTGCTATTCCTTATTTTGCGATTGCACTGAAGGATTTGCAAATTTTGCGATTACTTAAATGCAATGTATCAAACAAAAAATATGTAAAAAAATGACATTAAGGATTTGGAAACTACCACCAACTTCTAGTTGGTGGTAATTTGTGAATTCTTTTCAAAAAGCTTTTTTTCCAAAAAACAAAAGGTGCCATATGACGCCCATACATGCCCTTAGGGCATGTATGTGCGCCATATGCCCCCAAATTTCTTTTTCAGGGGGTGCAGCAGGGTGTTCTTGAGACACCCCTGCACCCTTGGAAAAATTCCTATTTTGTGATGAGCTAATTGCTAATCGCAAATTGCACCTTCATTCCTATGAGCCTCCTAGCCCATGGAAATGAATGGGTAATTTGCAATTAGCAAATTGCTCATTGCAAATTAGGAATGGTAAAGAATTGCTATTTATTCCTTAAAATTCGCTATTTAGGAAATGCAAAATATTTTGATGGTACATATGGTGGTTCATCTGTAACAAGATAAGAAGCTTAGGGATACATTTATGATGACTGGCAAAATAAAGTGCAAATCACTTACTTCATTGGTAGGCCTTTACATGTATTATCTCTTCTGTATTCTTCATCAAGCGTAACTTTAATCTGCAATCCTGAGTAGGCCTCACCTTAAACAAACCTCTGGATAGGCCACACCTTATCGTCATCCTGGATTAATCATTTAAAATGCTAGGGACAGATTTATGATAGGTGTATGCCTCTTTTGCGCCACTGTGCGTCACTTTTATGATGCAGCGGCGGTGCAAAAGATTTGCTATGAGGCGACAAAATTACAAATTGATGCTTTTAGGCAGATATGTCATGGTGTAAAAAAAACGTACCACATGAAACCGATGCAGCAGTGATGCAAAAGATGCACCATGTTGCAAGACAGGCCTCACTTGGGGCCATATGTATCAAGCTAATTAGCATTCGCAAAGATCAAAATTCTGCGAATTTCGGCCTTTGTGAATGCTAATTAGACAAATGGTATGTATCAAACAAGTTTGATGCAAAATAAGGAATAGCAAAATTTGCTATTCCTTATTTTGCGATTGCACTGAAGGATTTGCAAATTTTGCGATTACTTAAATACAATGTATCAAACAAAAAATATGTAAAAAAATGACATTAAGGATTTGGAAACTATTGTGGTAAATTGGTGGTAATTTGTGAATTCTTTTCAAAAAGCTTTTTTTCAAAAAAACAAAAGGTCCCATATGACGCCAACACATGCCCTTAGGGCATGTATGTGTGCCATATGCCCCCAAATTTCTTTTTCAGGGGTGCAGCAGGGTGTTCTTGAGACACCCCTGCACCCTTGGAAAAATTCCTAATTTGTGATGAGCAAATTGCTAATCGCAAATTAAACTTTCATTCCTATGAGGCTCCTAGCCCATGGAAATGAATGGGTAACTTGCAATTAGCAATTTGCTCATTGCAAATTAGGAATGGTAAAGAATTGCTATTTATTCCTTAAAATTCGCTATTTAGGAAATGCAAAATAGTTTGATGGTACATATGGCGGTTCATCTGTAACAAGATAAGAAGATTAGGGATAGATTTATGATGACTGGTGCATCACCAGGGATGTGTCAGTCATCCTGCGCCGCTGTTCCGCCACCCATGGTGTGCTGCATTTACAATGCGGGGCATCATGGGGCAAAAATGGCACAGATGCGTGATGTATCTGTGATGTAAAGGTAGTGATTGCTGGAGTTGTATCGCAAGTGCGATGCAGCTCAAGCAAGGCTCAGGGGTGCCCCATCTCCACAATGTTGCGTCAAGACCTATGCCTGCTTAAAGCAGGCGCAGGGTTTTGACGCAGCTTTCTCCTATCTGATTGTAAATACGGCACACCATGGGTGGCAGAGCAGCGGTGCACGTTAACTGGTGCATGCCTGGGGATGTGCCATTTAACATAAATCTGCCCCTTTACATTTAAGTATGTGCAGGACACACAGAGTCGGTGAGGCTTATCCAAGGTTAAGAAGAGATGAGTCCTGTTCACTGAAAAATTAGACATAGTCTTCACCTGATCAGCATTGCTGGACATGGCTAAATATTAGCTGCAAAATATTACTCTTGTTAAACAATTTTACTATTATAATCTCTGAGATTTGTCTCTTACTCTGCAACATCTCATTGTTGTTATCTTTCTTTAAAGATAAAGACAACATCAACATGAGTGACAATCTGCAATCAGTTGATTTTGACCTCATCATTGAACTTGTAATTGAAACATCAGTGGATGTTGATCCATTGGATGATTTAAATCCTGAGGATGAAGAAGAGCGTGATGAGGATGCAGATTTGTCCGAATTATATGACATAGGGTGGGAAGCTGACCTGCTTGAGCCTATGGAAATATAAACATTTATTTTTAAAATGTATAATTAATAAAAAGTAAAAATGTAAACCGTTTAATTTAAAAATAAAGACACCTTCAAAAACAGGTTATGTGTAGTGTCTTCAATAAAATATTAAAATATGCTCATAAAATTAGATCAGATTCACATATAAAATAGCACAGGTAACATAAATATAAATGTCATTTCTTTTCTGCTATTTCTGTATTGTAAATTTGCCAAGGACTAAAAAATCTTCTATTTAAAATGTCAAGTAGTGTGTTAAGTTTTTGATCATTGTTATTGATTTACTGTTTGGTAATAATGGTTAATAACATTTTTTATTATATTTTACCACAGATTCAAATGCAGATCATTTCAAGATTTCACCATGCCAACAATAGAAAGACAGAGAAAGGCTGCAAAACGTCAAAGACAGCAGGTGAAACAAAATAAGCAGCAGTCCTCTAACAAAAAGATTTGTCAAGTCACGAAGAAAGCACCGGGTAAGAGCACAAAATATTTCATAAGAAATATGTGTAGTAAAAAAAATATTACTACAGAAAATGTTTCAGTCCATAAAAAGATAAGCAAATCAAATGGAAAGGAAAGGCCAATCAAAAATGTTACTGCTAGAGCAAGAGATAACTCTGTGCATGATAGTAGAAGGAAACAACAGTTTAGAGACATTCGTAAACGAATGTTCCGCAACAGGATAATTGGCAATTTGTTAAAAAATATTAAGAAAGGTCAACAGAAACTGGTTTTTTATAAGAGAAAAAAAAAAGTTGAGAAAGTTATTGATCAGGCATTTGAAATTAAACGTAAGTTATTTATTTTGATAATCAATAGAATTAGGAAGCTAAACAAGGCAATTTATGATTTCAAAAGAAATAGTAGATGGAAGAGAATAGTTAATCGTAGTAATTTTTGTGAAGTTTTTTCTGGAGAATGGATGCATAGTTCAAGCTGTGAGGCATTTTTTAATGAGGAGAGTTATTTCCAGGATAATGATTTGGTGCATGCAGTTGACACCAGTGGTCGTGCTTATGAAGTGAAAGATGGTTGTCCAGTTGAAAAAGAAAAACTTGTGACAACAGAGGCAGAAGAGGTGTTAGGTAATGAGGTTTTAGGAAGACGTGCTAAGGGTCCTGTGTACACCTGGAAGTGTAGTAGTATTTGCAGTGTGCGACAGGATTCCATCAATTTGCTTTGTGATTTTGTACGGTCATTTAATAAGAAAAGTTTGAAGCAGAAAATGAAGTTGTTGCAAGAATTAGATCCTTGCAGAGTGAGAGAAGTGACAGGTTTGCATGGTCATTCACTGGCTTGTCTTTCCAGGAGAGTATGCCAGAGTGTTTTTCATCATTTCAGGATGCTAGCAGTGCATCATAATAAAGTGAGGAAATTAGTTAGAATGTTGTATTATGCTAAGAGTCCAGCAATTATGCTTAAACAATTATGCGCTGCTCTTTTGCATGGTTCTGAAATAGATGTGAAGAACATATGTGAAGAAATTGAGTTTTGTTACTTTGGAAGTAAAGAGGAGAATGTTGAAATTGACCCAGAAGAAGAGGGTAATGTGGAAGATAGTGTACAGGTTTCCAGTACAGATAATTTCCAGAGGGAAATTGCGACGTTTCAGGTGAAATCAAGTGAGAGGCCTAATTTCACTTGTGTGTGTTGTCGACGCACTTATAATAGTGAATGGAAGGATTTTGCAACATACTTGATGGTAGAAAATTGTTTTGATTTGGGATTTGATCAACGTGTGTGTACTTATTGTTGTTGCAAATTAAATCAAAACCAGATGCCTGCTAGAGCAGTTCATAATAATCTGGAATTGGTTGAGAATCCTTCTGAATTGAAGGATTTAAATACTTATGAATCTATTTTGATTCAAAGTATCCATCCCTTTCAGGCTATTGTAAGAATGGAGCCAAAGACAGGGAAATTGCCTCCATCAGATTTACAGAGAGGATTAAAGGGAAGAGTTGTTTATTTGCCTCTAGATTTGAAGAAAAACATTAACACAATTGGAGTAGAAAAAGTGGAAGAGGAACCTCTGGTTATCTTAGTTAATGGGGTTCCGACAAAGAATAAGAAAATATGGCAAGATTTAGTAGATGTTAGGAAAGTTAAAAAGGCAACATTGTATTTGAAAAAAAATAATAAATACTATAAGAATGTATATGTTGCAGAAGAGGAAGTAAGTGAGGAAGAGGATAGCGATTTGTGTGCTGGTCAAATTGAGAAAGTAGAACCCTCTACTAGTGAAGAAATATATGAACATTATAGTGTTCATCCTTTGCATTCCAAGGAAGTCATGGGGAATGCTATTGAGTTGTTTCAAATTAAATAAGCCAAAGGGAGTCCCATTAGTGTTTGGGAGGAAAGTTTGGAAGCTCGGTGTTTCCCACAGCTTTTTCCAACAGGTCAGGGAGGAAGATATGATGAGCGACCTCATCAAATTCCTGCTTCTGAATACCGGACTTTGCGATTGTATGCAGGAGATGCTAGGTTTCGACAATGCATTCCCTATTTGTTTCATCTCCTGTTTGAAAGCGATCTGTCTGGACTGTCATATGCAGTGAACCACATCTTGAAAAGTGGTATACACATGCAAAACATCTCGGCAAGTGACTTTATGGATAAAGTCAATGTCCAAGACAGTATTTTGGATTCTCACCTGATTAATCTCATGGCGTGTCAGCGTGGTACTAATGAGTACTGGTACCGTCGTCATGGTGATTTAAAATGTATGCTGAGGAACTTAGGTACTCCCACATGGTTCCTCACTCTGAGCTGTGCCGAGTATGGCTGGGAAGACTTACTTGAATTTCTACGAGAGGCAAATGCTAACGTAGATAACATCGAATTCAAGACACCCGGAGAACTGTGCTCTTTGGATCCAGTCAATGTATGTAGGTACTTCAATCATAGATTTGAAGCTATGATGTCTTTCATCATGAATAAGAAGAATCCACCTCTTGGAGAGGTGTTGGATTTCTTCTGGAGAAAGGAGTACCAAGCAAGAGGTGCTCCTCATATACATATGTTGCTGTGGATCAAGGATGCACCTAAATTTGGAACGGATCCAGAAGACTCAGTGATGAGTTTCATCCAACAGTATTCTACGTGTGCTGTTCCAAACGCAAAGGAGAAGAAAAGCCTAAGAGAAAAAGTTCTGCGTTTCCAAAGCCATCGATGTGGAAAGTACTGCCGTCGTAAATTCCGAAACAAGGACAAGTTCTACACCAAATGTCGTTTCGGCTTTCCACGACCGGTGATTTCTAAAGGAAGAGTAAACAGTTTGATGTCTTCGCTGCGACATAATGTGATGAAGAAATCACCTAAAAACACATACAATTTGAAGAGGAACGAAGAGTCCAAGTACATCAACGACTACAACCCGGTGATTTTGTCCATGTGGAATGCTAACATGGATATACAGTTTGTGGCTGATAACTGTATGGCTGTGGCTCGGTATGTGACGTCTTACATCACCAAAAAAGAGAAGACAGAATTGAAGGATATGTGGGAGGACATTTCCCATGAAAAGAGCCTCAGCAAGAAGTTGTACAGTTTCAGTCTGAAGATGTTGTCGCATCGAGAAATCGGATCTTACGAATGCTCTGACCGGTTGTCTTCAGCAAGTCTCTATGCCAAGTCCAGGAGTATCGTTTGGGCGAGTCTTGGTCTTGCTGCAACGCGTAATCGAGTTCTGAAACCTGTGCGGGAAATTGAGTATTTGGCGGAAAAGGAGCCAAACAGTACCGACATTTTCAAGACCAACATGTTGGATACATATTATCCAAATAGAAGCAGTCACCTCGACAATGTTTGTCTGTATGAGGTTCTTCAAAATTTCATATTCAAGAGGAACATCAAAGAAGATACTGAGAAAGGAGTGTATGCTGTAATAGGAAGTGAGGGATGTCTGGTCAAGCAAAGAAAATGCCACTTGGTAAACCATCGAAAATTGAGTGGCGAATCTCCTGAAAAAAAGGAGTTTTTCTATTTAGCACTTTTGCAACTTTTCAAGCCTTGGCGTGCAGAAGAGGAACTGCTTGGAGATTTCCTCTGTTACGAAGACTCTTTCAATGCCGCCAAGGAGACCATAGAATGTCCTGCTTTTCCCAAATATGTAGAAATATTGAATGCGGAAATTGAGCAGGAAGCAACGATTGCAGCCGAGATTGCCAGAGACAGTTCTCAGGACAGTCAGAGTTCTGCTTCATTGAGTCAGGATCCACTAGGAGGACCTGTTATCGAAAATGAAGCTGCCACTGCCATGAATGAAGTGGAAAGAGCCATGGCACATGCTCAGGAGGATGCGGTTAACTTAGAAGAGTTGGAAAGACAACTCAACGTTGAGCAGAGGAAAATATATGACGAAGTTACCAACCAAATAGATCATGGATTAAGTCATGACAAGAAAGAGTGCTCATGTACGTCGTTGAAGCCTGTCCGACTGTACGTGAGTGGAGAAGCGGGAACTGGAAAAAGTTTCCTCATTAAAGCAATTTCATGCTATTTGCAGGAAAGGACAGAGTCATCGCTGTCTTGTGTTGTCACCGCTCCAACTGGACTGGCAGCACATAACATTAAAGGGATTACTTTACATCGTTTACTGATGCTGCCAGTGGAGCATGACAACAAATTACAATATCACAAGCTATCTGGAGATGCTTGTTTTGAAGTTTCAAGAATCTTGAGGAAAATGAAACTTCTTATCATTGACGAAGTAAGCATGGTTTCCAATGTCATGCTTGCCTTTGTGCATTTGAGAATGCAAGAAGTTCTCAAAACAGAGTATGATGTGTTATTTGGTGGCAAACACATCATTGTTTTCGGAGATCTTCTGCAGCTGACACCAGTGAAAGGGCAACCTGTGTTCAAAATGCTCACGCATGAAGATACCAGGAAGTGCCTAGGCAGCATTGGCAACGTTAATATATGGTTAAACTTCAATTATGCTGAACTGCATGAAAATATGCGTCAGGCGAAGGATGAAGTTTACAAGACTATTCTACAAGATGTTAGAATTGGAAAAGTGACCGAGCATGGGAAAGAAGCTTTACATGCACGATTACTGTCAAATTTATATCCAGAACAAGATGTTGTGCCTGAGAATATTTTTCAGAAAATTACTGATAAGAAATCTGGAATATGTTTGATGCCAACTCTTGCAGAATGTGCCAAATTCAACAACAAAATGTTGCATTTAGAAAAGCAAGAGATTGTGAAACTGGAAGCTATTGACAGAGTAGAGCATATGGGATCAACAATTATTTTGTCTGAGAATCTGAAAACAAAATTGGATTCATTAGAGAAGAGTATATCTAAAACTGCAGGTTTTGAAAAGACTCTGAATGTGTGCTTGAACTGCCGTATAATTTTAAGAAGGAATTTACATGTTGAAAGAGGTCTGGTAAATGGATCAATGGGTAATGTTGTTGATTTTGTAAAATACAGAAATAGAGATGGAATTGAATTTTTAAAAATTAAATTTGATGGCATTGAGGAAGTACAGCTAATTGGTCGTTGCTCTGCTAGATTTTTGCTTGTAAAAGAATTATATGTTCGCCGTAAGCAGTTTCCTGTTTGCTTGGCATATGCGGTGACAATCCATAAATCGCAAGGTTTAAGTGTAGACTGTGCATTGGTGAATATTGGCAGTTCTGTGTTCAAGGAGGGTATGGCATACGTGGCATTGTCACGAGTTAGAACTTTATCGGGATTGTACTTGATTGAGTGTGATGTCACAAACATTTGTGCGGATCTAGATTGTGTTAAGGAATACAATAGGTTAAGAAGAGAGTATGCGTCACATTTGCCTCAGTATCCTTTGTTTGAGAAACGTGTGGTAGGCCGGAAACGAAGAAATGTGACCAATACTGGGGAGGTTGTAGCAAAAAGACGAAAAGTCGATGAACCTAAAATTACAAGCAGAAACAAAAAGGATTCTGTTGAAGATGTTGTTGGTTTTCAATTTGAAAACAGTTCTGGTGTCAACTGCTATGCTAATGTAGTGGTTAATGTTTTGTTTTCTCTAGAAAATGTAAAAGAAGAGATTGTGGTCAATTCTGATCAAAGATTTTGCAGTTTGTTAAATTCTGTGTTAGAGAAATGTAGCACTGATAGAAGAAACATAGAAAGTGTGTCTGAAATTCGAAATCTGTTAGACAGATGTTCAGGCCAAACACAATTCTCTCAAAATATTCAGCAAGATTGTCAGGAGTTTTTAATGTATATGCTTGATGTATTGCATGCTGAAGGTGTAGATGTAGATCAGCTGTTTGGGCTTTCTTATCAATGGCAGCATGACTGCGAGAACTGTATGGTATCAAGTACTACTAGTGTAGACTCAGAAAGATTTATATATTTAACTTTGCCAGACAGTAAATCAGTCTCCTTTAATAAGCTAGTAAAAGCAGCTGATCACAACATGGAGTGTAGCCAATGTAAATCTGAAATGATGTCCACATTATTTATACGAACATATGGCCAGTATGTCATTTTAATGTTCCAACGATGTAGGCCTGATGGAACAAAATTGACAACTTTAATTAAAAATTTTGTAGCTTCGCAGTTGTCAATATCAGGAAGGACTTTTGTAACTGCAGCAATTATATATCATGACGGCCCTTCAATAACATCAGGACATTACACAGCTTATTTAAAGTCTAGAAATGGCTGGTCATTCTGCAACGATTCTGTTTTAATTTTCAAAAAAAAATTGCCGTATGACCTTAAAAACTCTTACCTGGTGTTTTTAAAACCAAAATTTTAGGGAAATAATCTTGGGATGTGCTCTGTGGAATTTCAAGAAGTTCTAATGGCTCCTACACAATTTGGCCTTGAGGATAAGTGTAGTTCAGAGACATAAGTTCTAACCATAAGACTGGACGTCATGGAGAAATAAATGCACTTTGAATGAGTTCAGAAAAACTATTTCTTTTTATAAGCTAATTGAAGCAGCCAATCAAAACATAGAGTAGAGGGAATGTAAGTCTGCAACGCTGTCTACTGTTTTACATTGCTTTGTGATTGAAAGTGATGTAGAGAATTAAATAATTGTAGTAGTCATAGAGTTAGTGTAAAACTGCTTCATAGTAAGCAGTATCAGTGTCATAGGAAATGTAGAACATGACTGAGCAAGAAGGGGAAGATATTACTATTCCAGGATTGTGAAAATGATCTTCAACATTTTAATTCTGAAAGTTGCGGAAATGCCAAATGACGGGATTGGCTTACAAGAAATCCAAGAGTTATAAATGGGTCTGACAAGATTTGGCCTTGTGGAAACTTGTGGTAGAGAGCAAGAAGTCATTTATTGCATGTAACATGTTTTTAAAAACGATGGAGATTTTCTTTCAGAAAGTGGCGGGCTGAAAGTAATAACAGCACAAAAGAGTGTAAGCTGTTCATAGGACATCCTTTGACGTCATGGAAAGTAAGTTAACTTTAAGGAGTTCTGAATTCTGATTTCTTATGTTGTATGGGTTTTTTAAACACAATCATTTTGATTGTGTTTTTTTTTCCCCGTTGTTATATGATGAATACCTTCAAGTCACTGTTTTTAGTGAATTTTGATACATTCTGAGAACAGCAAAAATAAACCATTTAACATGTATAATTAATTCTGTACTGTTTGCATTTATGATGTATATGTAGAACTGTGTAGGAGGCATGGAGAAGGTGAGGCTTCTGTAAGTGTCAAAGTTGTTGCATGCAGTGCTGCACTTCTGCGTATTCTTTCATATGCTAGACTACATCTGCACAATGAGATACCTAAGCAAAGGAAACACAAGTGATGTGATTGTGAAATGAGCAAAATAAATTGCACGTATTTCAATTACATCACCTGTGTTTCCTATCATTACGGATCACATTGTGCAGATCAAGTTTAGGTCTGTCCAGGGAAACATAGGAGGTTTGGACTTTGTTCAAGAGTGCAGTGGACATGACTCACTTCATTGGTAGACCTTCACATGTATTATGTCCTCTATTCTCTTCAACAACTCGAAATTTCATCTGCAACCCTGAGTAGGCCTCACCTCAAACAAACCTCTGGATAGGACACATCTTATTGGCATCCTGAAGCAATTATTTAAAATTTTAGTGTCTTGCGACACTTTTCTGAGACAACAGCAATGCAAAAGATGCACCATGTTTTAAGATAGGCCTCACTTCATTTGCATCAAGATACTGTTAGTTTAAAATGTATATCTTTAGGACTGTGTAGGGGGCCTGGAGAAGCAGAAGCTTCTGTAAGTGTCAAAGTTGTTGAAAAACTGTTTGTCCTTCAATCTTTTCCCTTGTCTTTTATAATTTTTAAATACATGTTTTAATATTTTTGAAATGTTTGTTCTCTCTTTCACAGATTGAAAGTATAAAAACAAAAAGTGAGTAATTTAACGACAATTATAAGGTAAATGCTTTGTACTCTTTTCGTTACATTTCTATCACATTCACCTACTATTAGTTCCACTGCTTCATTTCTTTAACCCTCAGTTTCCTGCCTTTGCTACTTCCCTCATTCCTTTCTCTATTACCTACTTACTCAACTCCTTCCACTCTTTTTCTCAGTCCCTCTCTTCTCATAGTTCCTCACTCTTGTTCACTCACTCCGTCTCTATTACTCTTAGTGTCTTTGACTGATCACTCTATCACTACTTGTTCATAATGCTTTCTCTGTGTAGTTGAAGCACACTAAGGGGCATATTATGAATACAGCCAATAAAATTATTGCTCTTTTTATTGGCAGAAAACTGGTGCAAAAGTGGTTTTAGCGGCAGTTTTCTGCCGCTAAAAGCAGCTTTAGCGACACATTTCTGCCAATAAAAGCTGCAAAACTTGTATTGCCTATGTTGATGATATGGCTCTATGTTACTTACATTTCTTTGCTGTTTCAATTAATCTTTTTCTGTTATTTTTTGTTTTCTGTTTTCTATTTTTTCTCTCTGTTATTCCTCATGTTTTAATCTTATTTTGAACATTCACTCACATTCTCCAAGAAACTCTTCTTTGTTAATGTTATACTCTCTTTTTTTTTCTTTCACTTCGTTATCTATTTTGTTTTTCACAATTATACCCTCTTCCGTCTTTTCTTCGGTAAATAGATCTATTAAACAGTATCTCTTCTTTACTCCCTATAGCTGTCTTTCTTTTAACATCACTCTCTGTTTACTTTCCTTATACTTACTCTAGTTTTTTTTTTTATTTTTTTGGGTTAGCTCCCGGTCCGCGTACCGGGAAGCTAACCCGGGAGCGAACCAAAAGAAATAGAGCTTGCCAGAGTGCTAAACATTCTAGCAATTTTTTTTGAAAGGGAAGGTAGTTCTGAAAAGAACTTTTTTTTAAATATTTTTGTTGTTTTATATTTTTTTTTTATTCTTTGAACATTTTTTGTTTTTTTTGTATTTTTTGAACGATTTTATATTTTTTTGGTTTTTTTGGGGGGGGGGGGAAACAACAAAAAACAGGCGTTGAAAAGGGCTCAACAGGAGCAAAAAAAAAATTACTGGGGGCGGTTAGGGCAATCATGGTGTTCATACGCCAGGTTTATAGCATTGATGCTCATGTTGCCACACGCTAACAACGCACGACAGTGCATACAAGAGTGTATCATGTGGCCAAAATTTTCTTGTATATTTGGCACAGTTTCCCGTGCCTCTTCTGGTGTTAATGCAATTGGTAATCTTGGTCTGGCCACAGGAGTTGGTCTTGGATTGTCCTGCATATCCCTTATTTCCGCCCGGCTGTAATTTAGTGGATGCTTCCTTGTCATGTGCCTGTGCATTGTGTGATTTCCGTAACTATATTTCTTGTCCGTCCCTCTTGATAATTGTTCTTTGCATATGCGGCAGGTGACTCACCTCGCATTGACTTTTTTTTGGCCACGAGGGATCGAATAAAACTGCCAGATGAAACTGGCTTTCTTTCTGGAAACCCGGGGCACCTCTTCTAAGAACTGTGGTTCTTCTCCCTCATCATCCATTTCTTCATCTTCCTCCTCAGTGTTGGTAATGACCTGGGGAGGTGGTCCTCTCTTCCCATGAGGAGGTGGAGGTGGTGGTGGGGGTCCACCAGCTGAAGCTACCAATGAAGCCATTTCTCATATAGTAGTAAAGGTCTTCCTCTCACAATGATGAAAGTCAGAGTGAGGAAAGAAGGAGGGGTTTTCATCATTTGGGAAAAACAATACTTCTCAACCAATGAAAAGTGTTATTTTTAGGTCACCTGACCTAGCCTTACATCATTATGAAACCAAAAGTGAAATGAACCAATGAAAAGTGTTATTAACAAGTCACATGACCTGTTATGCTTACGTTACGCGCTCCGGTCCGCGCCCCGGATAGCTTCCGGGTCGCTGCGCTTCGCGCCTCGGTCCACGCCCCGGTGCACTTCCGGGTGCGCTAACGCGGTACGTCACAAGACGCATTACGCGGCAACACGATACGTCGCGTTTTCGCGACGCGCCGCGGATCGCTTCCGGGGAGCTGCGTTTCGCGCCTCGGTCCGCGCCCCGGGGCACTTCCGGGTGCGCTAACGCAGTACGTCATAAGACGCATTACGCGGCAACGCGATACCGTCACTATGTTGATTTCTTACCGGTTCGCGGACCGGGTCGCGGCTTTAAATTGAGCTAACGGGAAGCTTCCCGGTTCGCGGACCGGGAGCGAAACAAAAAAAATATTTTAAAAAATGTATTAATAAACATATAAAATATATTTTTGGATTTAAAGAAGAATACATTTTACAGCTATAGATATTAGCTCTTAAAAAACCAATGAAATTCACTGAAAAAACCATAGGTTATAGACCATATATAGTTAGGAATTAGCATTTACAAAACCTTGAAAATTCACTGAAAAAACCATAGGTTATACACCATATATAGTTAGGAATTAGCATTTAAAAAACCTTATTTTACTCACACAAAACCATTGAAATTCCATATATAGTTAGTTGTACTAACTATATATCGCGCACCCGCAATCCACTGCTGATCATGTCACATATTACATCATTCATGACATGGTCAGTGACATCACTGATGACATCACTGATGACATCTCAAATGACATCACTGATGACATCACTGATGACATCTCAAATGACATCACTGATGACATCACTGATGACATCTCAAATAACATCACTGATGACATCTCAAATGACATCACTGATGACATCACTGATGACATCTCATTTGACATTACTGATCACATCACTGATGACATCATTCATGTGATAATACGATGAACCTCTTCAGACTCTAATATAACCTTATATACACTCAGTGAAAACAGACACTCACAGACTGTCACTCATCCATGGAGTTACTCACACACCTAGTCAGTCATGCAAAGAATCAATCACACCTCCATTTCCTCAACTATACAGTTATACACACCTTACTTATTTAAACATATACTAACACATATTTACTCACTTATACAATCCTGGATACAAGTTCACAATGATCCATACAGCCACTCACACATTCACTGGCTCTTATGCACAGTTATTTATATATGTCAACTCTCACATGTACTGTGTTTTACATATGTACTTACTTTGACATGTAGCACTGAGATATCCATTCACTCACCAATACACTCATGCACACAGTCAACCGCCCATACAGATGTTTCCACATGCACTTTTGAACCCATACACCTAGTGAATCAACTGCTCACACATCTATGCAGAGAGTCATACACCTCCCAGCCACCCATAAACACTCTCAGTCTCCCATACAATTACTTGGGCAACCAATTAATGACCCATATAGTTAATCATATAGCTACTGATCAACACATGCAGCAGTTTACAGAACAACAGACATAATGATGCACAAATTAAGACAGTTTAGTCACTAACCCATGCACTCAGTGAGACACATTTAATCACTCACTCATACAGTCAGTCATGCCCCTACTAAATCCTTTGTTCAGACACTTATACATCCACTCATTCTTCCATATGTAAGACATATTTTAACTTTACAGAAACATACAGTCACTGGATGTTGTCATCAGTGATGTCATCAGTGATGTCATTTGAGATGTCATCAGTGATGTCATCAGTGATGTCATTTGAGATGTCATCAGTGATGTCATCAGTGATGTCACTGACCATGTCATGAATGATGTAATATGTGACATGATCAGCAGTGGATTGCGGGTGCGCGATATATAGTTAGTACAACTAACTATATATGGAATTTCAATGGTTTTGTGTGAGTAAAATAAGGTTTTTTAAATGCTAATTCCTAACTATATATGGTCTATAACCTATGGTTTTTTCAGTGAATTTTCAAGGTTTTGTAAATGCTAATTCCTAACTATATATGGTCTATAACCTATGGTTTTTTCAGTGAATATATATATATATATATATTACCTACTGACGATAGTAGGTATATATAGTTAGGATTGGCTACCATACGAAATCCGCAACATTCTATTGGGAATAACTTTGGCGCCGGTTGAGGTATTTGCTTGTAATTTTCCATGTCATGAATGATCTAATATGTGACATCATCAGCAGTGGATTGCGGGAGCGCGAAATATAGTTAGTACAACTAACTACATAGGAGCAATTTCAATGGTTTTGTATGAGTGAAATGTCCAGCTAACTATAACACCCCTAAAACTTATAGTTTTTTGAGTGAATTTCAAAGGTTTTTTAAAAGCTAATTCCTAACTATATAACGCCTGAAACCTATGGTTTTTTCAGTGAATTTCAAAGGTTTTTTAAATGCTAATTCCTAACTATATAAGGCCTGAAACCTATGTTTTTTCAGTGAATATATATAAGGAAGGGGCAGGACATATAAACTCTGGAAAACTCACCTGCTTTTTGAAAGCCACACCCACGGCGCTGAAGAAGGCAGATAACGCCGAAATGCATTCGCCACAGCGGGTGTATTTGAATTCCAATTTGCCATCTGTTTCCTGATTAAAGGTGTCTCCAATGTCTCCCCTGAAGCTGGTCTTTTCTTTTCTTTTTGGAGGAAAGTGGATGAACATTTACAACGCGATTTCCAGTGACGCGTTTCAAAAGACCCCCGCATCGCAAGCGGCTTTGCTTTGCCACTGGTTCCACTTCGGTGTTTTCCTCTCCTGGGTACAGGAACAAGCACAGTCCACCTCCTACACTCGGGACGAACAGGAGCGGTGTATGTGTCATTCGACATCACGCTGGGCGAGGTGATTATGTACCCTTGTCCCCGCTTTATCTAATCCTGAGTTAAAGGAGGTTGTTGCGGTTGGGGACTCGAGGGGGCACCTGACGTTGGGACGGCTGGACATTGGGGCTCAATGCAAAATTGCTCCACCCTACGCATTTCCTGCTAGCATAGTAAGGTGCATGCTGGAACCTGTAGGCGCTGTACATTATGTGTCCACATGGAGGTCAAGGCGTTTTGGTACTGTTCCTAGAGGGCGGAGCAATTTCTTCAGAAAGCAGGAAGGGGCAGTACATATAAACTCTGGAAAACTCACCTGCTTTTTGAAAGCCACACCCACGGCGCTGAAGAAGGCAGATAACGCCGAAATGCATTCGCCACAGCGGGTGTATTTGAATTCCAATTTGCCATCTGTTTCCTGATTAAAGGTGTCTCCAACGTCTCCCCTGAAGCTGGTCTTTTCTTTTTGGAGGAAAGTGGATGAACATTTACAACGCGATTTCCAGTGACGCGTTTCAAAAGACCCCCGCATCGCAAGCGGCTTTGCTTTGCCACTGGTTCCACTTCGGTGTTTTCCTCTCCTGGGTACAGGAACAAGCACAGTCCACCTCCTACACTCGGGACGAACAGGAGCGGTGTAGGTGTCATTCGACATCACGCTGGGCGAGGTGATTATGTACCCTTGTCCCCGCTTTATCTAATCCTGAGTTAAAGGAGGTTGTTGCGGTTGGGGACTCGAGGGGGCACCTGACGTTGGGACGGCTGGACATTGGGGCTCAATGCAAAATTTCTCCACCCTACGCATTTCCTACCAGCATAGTAAGGTGCATGCTGGAACCTGTAGGAGCTGTACATTATGTGTCCACATGGAGGTCAAGGCGTTTTGGTACTGTTCCTAGAGGGCGGAGCAATTTCTTCAGAAAGCAGGAAGGGGCAGGACATATAAACTCTGGAAAACTCACCTGCTTTTTGAAAGCCACACCCACGGCGCTGAAGAAGGCAGATAACGCCGAAATGCATTCGCCACAGCGGGTGTATTTGAATTCCAATTTGCCATCTGTTTCCTGATTAAAGGTGTCTCCAACGTCTCCCCTGAAGCTGGTCTTTTCTTTTCTTTTTGGAGGAAAGTGGATGAACATATATATATATATATATATATATATTCACTGAAAAAACCATAGGTTATAGACCATATATAGTTAGGAATTTGCATTTACAAAACCTTGAAAATTCACTGAAAAAACCATAGGTTAGAGACCATATATAGTTAGCTGGACATTTTATTGACATAAAACCAATGAAATTCCATATATAGTTAGTTGCACTAACTATATATCGCGCACCCGCAATCCACTGCTGATGATGTCACATATTACATCATTCATGACATGGTCAGTGACATCACTGATGACATCACTGATGACATCTCAAATGACATCACTGATGACATCACTGATGACATCTCAAATGACATCACTGATGACATCATCTAGTGTCTGTGTGTTTTTGTAAAGTTTAAATATGTTTTACATATTGAAGAATGAGTGGATGTATGGAAGACTGAGTGTGTGTGTGTGGCTGGCTGGGAGGTGTGTGACTCTGTGCATATCAATGTGTACTTGTATCAGTGATTGTATAAGAGAGTAAGTATGTGTTAGTATATGTGTGAAAAGTATGGTGTTCTGTGTTTAACTGTATAGATGAGGAAATCGAAGTGTGATTGATTCTTCACAGGACTGACTAGGTGTATGAGTGCATATGATAGTGTTGTAATAATGAGTGACTGTATGTATGAGTGATTGTATGGGTGAATGAGTGAATGTGTGTGTAGACGTAGGAATCAGTGAGTGCGTATGTAGTAACTGGTATTGGTGTGTCATGATGTCATCAGTGATGTCATTTGAGATGTCATCAGTGATGTCATTTGAGATGTCATCAGTGATGTCATCAGTGATGTCATCAGTGATGTCACTGAAGTATGGTGTTCTGTGTTTAACTGTATAGATGAGGAAATGGAAGTGTGATTGATTCTTTACAGGAATGACTAGGTGTGTGAGTAACTCCATGGATGAGTGGCAGTGTGTGAGTGTCTGCATAGGTGTATGAGTGCATATGATAGTGTTGTAATAATGAGTGACTGTATGTATGAGTGATTGTATGGGTGAATGAGTGAATGTGTGTGTAGACGTAGGAATCAGTGAGTGCGTATGTAGTAACTGGTATTGGTGTGTCATGATGTCATTTGAGATGTCATCAGTGATGTCATCAGTGATGTCACTGACCATGTCATGAATGATGTAATATGTGACATCATCAGTGTTTAACTGTATAGATGAGGAAATCGAAGTGTGATTGATTCTTCACAGGACTGACTAGGTGTATGAGTGCATATGATAGTGTTGTAATAATGAGTGACTGTATGTATGAGTGATTGTATGGGTGAATGAGTGAATGTGTGTGTAGACGTAGGAATCAGTGAGTGCGTATGTAGTAACTGGTATTGGTGTGTCATGATGTCATCAGTGATGTCATTTGAGATGTCATCAGTGATGTCATCAGTGATGTCATTTGAGATGTCATCAGTGATGTCATCAGTGATGTCACTGACCATGTCATGAATGATGTAATATGTGACATCATCAGCAGTGGATTGCGGGTGCGCGATATATAGTTAGTGCAACTAACTATATATGGAATTTCATTGGTTTTATGTCAATAAAATGTCCAGCTAACTATATATGGTCTCTAACCTATGGTTTTTTTCAGTGAATTTTCAAGGTTTTGTAAATGCAAATTCCTAACTATATATGGTCTATAACCTATGGTTTTTTCAGTGAATTTCATTGGTTTTTTAAAAGCTAATATCTATAGCTGTAAAATATATTCTTTATTACGTGACGTATCACGTAGCCACGTGAGACGCCTCATGGCGCGTCGCATAACCGTGACGTATCGGCTCTGCAGCGCAAACAAAACACGTAACGTAAGCGTGCCGGAGCACGCTTACAGATATATATATATTTTTTAACCTTAATTAGACAAAATCCACACGTGCACATATCTTGAGGCCTTGCAAAGGCACATCAAACAAACAGTCCCTACAATTTTGCCAAGTTTGCTGGAAATCTATTCCCTTAATTTTTTTTTTACTGTTTCTCTTGGTTTTCCCCTTGTTACGCTTACCGGGACGCTACCCGGTACGCGAACCGGACGCTCCAAAAACACAAGATGGCGGACTCCCGTTACGCTGCCGGTTAGCTGCCCGGTTCGCGTACCGGGAAGCGCCTCTACCGCGAAAAATCACGGGGGACTTTAATATCCCCCTCATCAATCCTAGGGGGTCAGGAGGGGTTTACCTTGCCCCCTTTCCTTCATTTCCCCCTTCTTTTTTCACCACATCTTGTCTCTCGAACCTACCGAGAGACAAGATGGCGGCCGCTCCGGACTGTTTACAATGTTGACAGCTACGCTGCCGGTTAGCTGCCCGGTGAGCTGCCCGGTGTGTGGTATATAAATAAATAATACCAGATCTAGGTTTGACTAGGCATAGCAATAACAGATAGCTCAATAAATAAGAGTCAAGATTCGAGGTAGTAGGAGTTTGCAGGTTTAATACAGCATAAAGGACAGGAACAGGACAACCTGCACGGGAACAGGATGGCAGGGCCCGGCAACTGCCGGGGCTGGATCTGGGATGAGCGCGCTAACATTTAATAACAATACACGAACATATATACTAAAAACAGTTGCATTACAGTACATAGGATAGGCGGAGCAGTGGGTGTGGTCAATAGCAGTCGCGAAAGATAAGGGTGAAAATGGGTGTAACAGGGGCGTATACATAGACATGTGATGCAAACGTAACAGAATATGTCATAAATGGGGTGGAAACATGGAGGGGGCTACCTAAGGAGCCGGGACCTCTAACCTAATGGTGCGCGCAAACTGACAATGACGTGTTACTAGGAGAAGCTGGGGGCTATGAACTCTGTGCTAGGAGCAGAGACTGAAGTCTGGAGAGTCAAGGCGACATGTACCTAAACAGCATCTAGTATCTGATGTTTAGAGAACATGTTGATATAAACTAAGAGTCAGGAGGGGAGAGGCTAACGGACTCTAAGACTGGAGCATGCATTATTCTACATGTAGTGCGTGATGAAGCATATTAAATGACCATTAAATGCAGTATTTCTCTTACATGGAGACGTAAAGGCTAGACAATGACGGAAACTATTGATGCGGTTCAGTAGCTTAGGAATGCAGAGAAGGAGGGCTGGACTGATAACTAGAATCATAACATACTCTTGGCAGACTCAGAGGCAGAGCCAGGCTGAGCCGGGCACTGCGAGGCAGGAAGTAAGTGAAGGGTCAGGAACACAGGTGGGGGCTGTATCGCTCCTCAGCGAGGCTCAGGAGACAGGAGCTGAGAATCCGGTTTCTGGGCCCTTTTGAGGCCTAGAAACGGGGTCTTTACAATGAAATAACGTGCACACTGAGAAACGTGGCAACGTAGCTTTACATAGGCCGGATATTCGTAGTAGTCACGAGAACTGGAAACTGGCATACTAGAGATGGACACAACTGTAATTGCGTCATTAATCGAACATGGGGAATACATATGCATATTAATCATGCACACATAACATATGATGGAGGACGCGTAGGGACACAGAACATGGCAGAATTTACTTTTCCACATTCCCTCCTTGTCACTACGTTTCCATCAGGAAACATCAATATTCATGATACCATCTATCATTTCATACAGTATCATTTGCTCGTCTCGAATTTTCTTGGAACGGGATCTAGAACGAGACTTGGGACTAGGAATACAAGAGGTAGCACAAATGCCGCAAATCGCAGGGCCACATTGTATACAGAGGCAGCAGCTGAATATGATCGCTACTGCAATACCTAAAAATGACAATACTTTCCATCCCCAGGCGGAAATTATATTCCAGAACCAACCGGACCATGTCCAGGTGCCTGGATCTTGGTGTAACAGATGGGCAATTTTATGGAGTCTGGTTATAGCTGAATAAACAGACCGCGCGTTATTTGGAATGAAAATGCAGCAACTAGATCCGATGACTCTACAAGCCCCGCCCCTATCGGCCAGTATGACGTCAAGGACGAGACGATTATGGAGCACGACAAATCTCATAGCAGATTGCTCTTCGGTTAAATTACCTAGGGCAGAGGCAGTCTCATTCACTACTGCTTCAAGGGTTCTGGTTAACCTACGGATTAGCTTACTGTTCTGGATAGGTCCTATAAAGAAGAAGAAACCTCTATTGAAATCTGTATATTGTTCTAGAGCAGTTTCAGTATAATCGACAATCGGGGACTCCCTTCTATGTCTAATGTGTACTAGACGTGTGTTTCTATGATAATCAGATGGGGCTAGGAAAACTGGTGGCAGTAGGAAGGCAATGTAACAGGTTCCCTCCCAATCGAGGGGCAGACGAACATATGCGGTTTGACCACAAACAAAATAAGAATGACGTGAAGCTTTGAAAATAGATTTCCCACTGTCACTATACTTGACAATAGTAGTACAATCACTATGTCCTACATGTACGGAACCATTATTTCGGACACATAATTCGCCTTTGACTGGTAGTACTGAAATAGCAGGTAAGTCTGGAGTAGAATCAGACTGAACATTCAGGACCATGAAATTCGAAGAATATTTTCCTAAATTGTAAACTTCGTTTTCGAGATCTAACCCTGTTCTGTGGGGAAGACCTTGCTTGTCTGGGAAACATGTACTGTTAAGAAAAGACATATCTGTTGAGGATGATGTTAACGTGGACCATGCTCCACACGAACCATTATGTGAAAATGGATAAGGAAAGAGTGGCAGAACTCCCTTCGGTGTCTGGAAAGGGGGGAGTCGACCACACACCCAACAATTTGTGGCATTGCTGGTCTGGTGTGAATAATGTAACATGCGGATAAAAGAATTGTTACGCATAGCGAGGCGATAAGAGAGTTCATGAGGAGGCAGATCACTAAACGTTTGCTCTACTGTAACATTGGCAGACTTATTTACATGAGAAACTGGAAAATACAGATAAAACACATAACTGGTGCAGGAAATCATAATACTGAGAAATAATATGAAACTTAGAAAAACGATACATCGGATTGAGTTTTGACTAACTCTCTCACTATGGGGGTCTATTTTATACATGTCAGAAACCGGTCTAACCGTTTCACCTAGGGGAGGACTTAGACAATCAAACTGGCTGACTTATTTTACTAGACCTTAGTTTTAATTTATACTCCTGTTGCGGAGTTTTCTCTAACAGGGAGGGTGCAGTATCATTGTTCTTTGCGGGACAGTCCTTAAGAATAGTACTTTGGCAGTCCTTAAAATGCTCAGAAATGTTCTTTGAAACTGGCTTCAATCCATAAAATTTTTTGATATGCGAAAGATGCACCCAGCCTTTGCGTCCCTCCAACTTCACGGCTGTACGGGTGGCGAGGAGGACCTGTCGGGGCTCCTTCCAGCGAGGCTCCAGTGGACTTGAACGATCGAAATTTCGCACTAGGACCATGGATCCGGGAACGATTTCATGCGGTGCCACCTCGGTATTGTCTGGAAATGCGGCGGCAACCTGTGAACGACAAGAGTTGAGGGCAGACATCAAGGAAGCTAGGTAATCTGTCAGCATATTACTTGAAACATCGGTAATACTTCGGGGTCTAGGTGTACCCCACATGTTAGGGGGGCGGCCGAATACGACCTCGTACGGGGACAGACCTGATCTGGAATGTGCGACCATGCGCATGTAGAACAGAGCAACTGGCAGAGCTACTAGCCAGTCCACACCTTTCTCTTGACAAACTTTTGCAATTCGGATTTTCAGGGTCTGATTATGTCTCTCTACGAGACCGGCTGCTTCTGGATGGCGTACACAATGGAACTTCCACTGGTACCCTAACAACAGGGAAACGTGTTTCATCAACTCAGATGAGAATGGCTGGCCGTTATCTGAATACACGACTCTAGGGAGTCCATAACGGGGGAAGAACTCACGAACCAACTGCTTGGCAGTGGTCGCGGCTGTGTAATCTGGAACTGGATATGCTTCTGTCCACCTGGACAAAGCGCATACAACTACAAGGACATACTTGAAACCTCGACATCGCTCCATCTGAATATAATCCATTTGGAGGACCTCGAATGGGTGGTCAGGGGGCTGGAATCCACCTTGTTCCACCGGCACACTTTTACCTGGATTAAACTGGCAACATATCATACAGGTACGGACTTTCTGCTTGGCTGCAGCTCGTAAATGCTTGTTGAACCAAATGTTCTGGATACTGTCTAACATAGCTTTTTCTCCTAAATGTGCTGGACTATGTGCGGTATTAACAATGACTTGAACCATAGAGTCGGGGAGAAACCATGTGGCTCTACCCTTCGTTAACCATCCCTGATCTGTCTGGACCCCTCCTTGTTCGGACCATTTCTTGATTTCCTCGGGAGTAGCATGTAACTGGATATCTATGACATCTTGAGTAGGGTCTTTAACTGTCATACAGGTAGTCGGATCTGGAGTATGTGTCTGTGTCGGATTAACTGGAATGTCTGGAGTCTGAGCTGTAAGCTTGGCTGTGCGATCTGCTAGATCATTACCTTGAGAAATAGTGTCGGTAACTTTCGTATGTGCTTTGCATTTCATGATAGCAATGGATGTCGGTAAGTGTATGGTATCTAACAGAGCTTGAATAAGGAGACCATGCTGAATCTTGGTTCCATGAGAAGTCATGAAACCTCTCTCCTGCCAGAGCACTCCGAAGTCGTGTACAACTCCGAATGCGTAGCGTGAATCTGTGTAAACATTAACTTTCAGGTTCTTAGCGTGTATGCAGGCTTGTGTCAGAGCAACTAGCTCTGCTGCTTGAGCAGACAGGGTGTCAATACGGTGTGTTTCAATAACTTCAGTGTCAGTAGTCACTGCATACGCGGCTACTAGTTCTCCTGTACTTGTTCTCATACATGAACCATCCACATAAAGTGTCAGGTCGGGATTTGGTAATGGAATATCTGTCAGATCTTGTCTTGGCTTTGTCATAATGTTAACTACTTCCACACAGTCGTGTGTGGCAGGATTTGAATTTACTGACGGTAACAGTGTTGCAGGATTTAGAACGTTGCAGCGTCTGATTTCTATGTGTGGCTGGAACAGTGTCAATTCATAACCTGTTAAACGTGCAATTGTCAAGTGCTGAGTTTGTGTTCGGTTCAAAAGAACTTCCACGGAGTGTGGAACTTGTACTGTCAGGGAGTGTCCTAAAACTATGGAATCACTTTGTCTGATAGCTAGAGCTGTGGCTGCAACTGACTTGAGGCACGCAGGCAGAGCCTGGGCTACAGGATCTAATGTGCTCGAAAAATAAGCACAGGGCTTGTATTGTCCTGCTTGATCTTGTGTGAGAACAGATAATGCTGTACCTTCGCGTTCAGTAACGAAAAGTGTAAAAGGCTTACTATAGTTCGGTGTTTATGAACTGGAGCTTGGCATAGAGCTTTCTTTAATTCATTGAAACTAAGTGTATGTTCAGATGTCCAAGGGAGGACAGTCGATACGGCTGCCTCCTGTGTCGTTAACTGTATCAGTGGTTTAGCTAGAAATGCATACTGAGGAATCCATTGTCTGCAATAAGAAGTAAGGCCGATAAAAGCACGTACCTCCTTCTGGGTCTTGGGCTGAGGAAGACTCGCTATTAACTGGATACGGTCTGGTGTCAACTGCCTACCCCTCTTGGACAGTAAGTGGCCTAAATAGATCACTTGCTGGACACAGAATTGAAGCTTAGAAGGGGACACCTTGTGCCCCATCTCGGCTAGGAAATACAAGACTGTAAGGGATGCTCGCTCGCAAGCACGTTCAGAACGGGCTGTGATCAGTAGATCATCGACATACTGGAGCAGGGCAGTGTCAGTTGGCATGTGAATATTGTCTAGTTGTCTTTTGAGTGCTTGACTGTAAATACTAGGACTTTCTGTGAAACCTTGAGGAGCGCGTGTGAACATATAGCTCCTTCCATTTAAACAAAATCCGAAAAGAAACTGGCTGTCTGGATGAATGGGGACACTGAAAAACGCGTTCTTGAGGTCTATGACTGTAAAAAATGAAGCTTCGGAATCAATGGCTGTCAATAGGGAAGAGATATCTGGGACAACTGGGTACTGGGGAATAATACATTTATTGAGTTCTCGTAGGTCAATCACTAATCGATATACTGGGGGTGCATTCGGATCAGTACGTTTCATGACAGGAATGATCGGAGAATTACATACATTGGAGTCAGTTTCTACAACTACTCCTTGAGCGATGAGCTCGTCAATAATTTTGGATAAGGCTGCTACAGCCTCAGGTGGCAATCTGTACTGCCTGATTCGTGGTAACACTACACCTGGCTTGAGAGTCACACGATGGGGTGTGATTTGCATAAAACCAACATCAGTTGGACCTTGCGCCCATAGATGCTGCGGAACATTAGACAATCTTGAATCAAAATCTCGTAATACATAGTGACCCTTGAAGTCACGTAGGAACAATCGTATTCCCTCTGGGGAACAGCAAATGACTGCACCTAATTCTTTCAGTGTTTTAATGCCTAACAGATTTTCTGGACATGACTTCGTAAGTAACAGATCAGTAGTGCGGGACAATGGACCTACTTCTAGAGTAACTGGCTTAGATATCTCGTTTACAATAGGTTTTCCTGAAAATCCAAGGGAAACATTTCTAGAGCCTGAGAGCGGAGCCCCTGGAACTTCGGCGTGACTTATAGTGGTCCTACTTGCCCCTGTATCAATCAGAAACTTTCTGTCTTTCCCTAATACTTGACTGTGAACATAGGGACCTCCTTGATCTACAGGTATCTCGATGAGAGGCAAACCTACCTCCCTCTCTAGGCTGTTTCATGAATATGGCTGATACTCTGGATACTCGGACTGTGCATACTGGTACATCTGCTGTGTAACATGCTGTGTTGCAGCAATAGGCTGCGGTATGGTAACTGTCTGTTGTGCATTCTGTGGCTGAGGAGTCTGTGTAACTTGTTCTTGTCTAGGCGGACGTGGTCTTTCTTTAGTCTTACCGGTAGCTATGTTGTGTTTCAGAACTGCACACTCGTTTATAAAATGACCTGGCTGTTTGCAATAATTGCATGTCCCTTTAACGGGAGCTGCAGGGTGACTGGCTTGATTCGGACCCCTCTTCTGACTGTCTTGAGGAACAGATTGTGCAACTAGTACTTTCATTTTCGTGTCTTTCATACGTTTTCTCTCGTGATCTTGCTCTTCTCTGATTCTATTCTGGTGATATTGGAGCATCTGTAACATCTGGGACGGGGTACTAGCTTGCCAGGTACTTTCGACTTTCAAAACTCGATTCTTAACTTGTGGACTTGAATTCTCGACTAATTTAGTAACAAAAAGATGAGGGTATGACTCGCTACTTGTCTTGAGGCCACTGTTTATGGTAAAACATTTTTCAAATCTAGAATAATAATCACTAATATCTTCGTCTTGTTTCTGTTTACAGGCTGAGATTGCATCCCAGTCTTCCTTTCTAGTTGCTAATAATCTGGGCAAAACTTGTATTAACAATTCTGGTAATTCTTTACATTTATCTCCAAGACCGGTACCTGGTACTCGTGCCTTGTCTTCAGCTTCTAGGACTGTCCAATCGATCTTTTTCTCTCCCACCTCCCAATCTTTTTCCTTGAGTTTCTCATATACCCCTGCGGGCAACAGAACCTTTAGCATTTTAATAACGTCTGGATACGTATATTCTCCCATACGGAGCATGTCTTTTAATTCTCGGTGGAACCCTGCTGGATCTTTGTCATGACAGGGAATTAACTTTTTCATCTCTAAGAGTTCCATCTTTGTAATCGGAGTGTAAACAAACACTCGTTGCATTTCACCATCTGTTGTCCTAACTGGGTGTACTTCTCGTAACGGATTCTGTCTGTCTATGTAAAACGGTTTACTTTCTGGAGGTGAGACATGAACAAAATGCGGGTTCAAAAACATACTATATTTGTGGCGCTGTTCTAGAATGACACTAATTAAATCAGTACCTAAACCTTTCCATTTATACTGGAGTAACTCGTTCAGGACATCATGTAACGGACCTGGATCAGAATGTTGACCCTCATACAAAGTAATGAGGTGCTGAATCATATACATACCCACCAGTCGCTGCTCGGTTGGGGGCAATTTCAGAAACATTTGTGCCACTATTTCGTCTGGAAAAGTGGTAGAATCAGTAATCCATCGGACTGCTGATCGAGCTAGTTCTTGTTCATGCATAGTACTTAACTCGCTATAACCGATTCGTGATTTCAGAATATGATCGGTAGCTTGGAATACTTGTTCTAGAGAACCTTGTTCTGGTGCTGGATGGTGAAAAACTGGCTTGTGTTCTAGACGTAAATGGCGATCTGGACATCTAGATTTTCCTACATACGCTATTCTAGTGGGATTCTCGTCCTCTACTTCTTCAGTAGAAGAGTCATTTTCTTTTTCGCTTACTTGTGCTGCTTTACGTTGTTCGTGTAACTTTATTATTTCTTTACGGATTTTCTTGTACATACTCTCTATACTACTGATAGTCTTGTGTTTACCCTCGGCTATATTATCACTCCACCTTGTCAGGATTTTCATTTCGGCCTGATCTTTAGTCGGGGAATCTTGTTCTCTTATTAGACAATTAATCAGGAACTTTAATAACATGAGCTGGATCTCAGCTTTCCTTTGAGACATGGCGTCACTAATACTTTCTGGATCATTCCCTGTACGGATGAAACGATATATTCTGTCTAGATCTCCTTTCATATCTGGTAGGGTGACTAAATACCCGGTCACCCATCTTACACGGATGGAATATATTACTGTACTATCATCACCTGCAACTGGATCATAGCGGCATTCAGTGAGAGCTCGTCGGATTTCTGCAACGGACTTAAATTTGGGCGTACGCTGTAACGCACATTCATGTAACTCGGCCAACGTTCTACGTTGGTGTGGCGGCGGGGTACCAGGAGGACCTCCTCCTGCGGCCCCTAAACTGGAATCGTCGACTGAGACTCTTCGTACTAGCGCGGCGGGAAATTGTAATGTAGGCGGGACCGGGGGTACCGTAGCAGGTACTGCAAAAGGTGCCCCGGTGTCTGGGGGAGCAGGAATTGCCTGATTTACAGGGACTGGCGGAACAGGATTTGCATATTCTGGGACTGTGTCGTCCAAATAGGATGAGATGAAAATATCAGCTGCGGTCGGTTTGTGACGTAGCTTAGTCGGAACTAGTGGTGGCGGAAAATTACTGGATGCCTCCGGGGTCGCTTTTGGCAAGCCCTCGGCAAGAAGAGGATACATACCCTTGATGAGGGCATGCCTCTGTCT
Organism: Lissotriton helveticus; assembly: GCF_964261635.1. Classification (NCBI taxonomy): domain Eukaryota; kingdom Metazoa; phylum Chordata; class Amphibia; order Caudata; family Salamandridae; genus Lissotriton; species Lissotriton helveticus. The sequence goes on from NC_136057.1 coordinate 1,560,341,431, forward strand.
GTCTGACTGTTCTGTTTTAACTCGTTCACCTATCTCGATTAGTTCCCTTTCCTGGGCTCGTTCTAAAGATTCTCTACTTAATTCAGACTTTCTGATTTCTTTTTCGGTTCTTTTATGAGATTCTTTGCGCCATAGCTCGATGGCATCTTTCTGTGACTGTCTGGCTTTCTTTTTCCATAATGCTTCTTCTACTCGCATGATGCACTCGGCATCCCATGTGCCTGATACAGGCCATCTATACTTTTCTTCTAACTGTTTGGTATACTCTACCCATAAATCTAGATATAATATGGCACTTATGCCATGCTTCTGATACATAAAATGACCTGGACTGTCCCTAGGCGGGACAGGAACTGCTGCTTCTAGCAGACCTTTTCTAGTTTTTAACTGACGTAATTTCGAGAATAAGGGCATGACTGAACTGTAATCTAGACACAATACAATACACAATGAACACGATAATTACTTCACATTCATACCACGACATTAAAATACATGAAGAATATTTAAAATAACAGTTCGAACAGAATACTACCTGGAATACTGAAAACAGAATACATGAATTTTCTCGAGAACAGAACTGACTAGAACAGAAACTAGATGCACTGCTGAAACAGTACGAAACTTACCGGTCTCATAAAGAGACACGTCAGGACCCGCATCCACCGAAGTGGACACTTCGTTTGGGGTCTGTGTACCACCAACCCACGGACCAGAGTCAATTAGATTGACCCTGTCTAGATACTACCCCAGCAATGGTACTCACCGGGCAGCAAGAACGGAAGGCCTCGGACTGGACTGGACTGCTTCGACGCCGGACGGACGAACTTCGGACTTCAGTTACGGGTGGGCCTCCGGATACCTCGGACCTTGGACTCTCGGCTTGGGCTCTGGTCGGGACTCGCCGCGTTCCTCCACCGCCTCGTCTGGATGCTGGACCGCCACCTCCGTCTCCTCCGTGGGCCTGAGGGATACTTGAAGCAGAAATATCTGCCGGTGCGCAGAAGAGTTCCGTCACGGCTGTAGAGGGTCAGGGGGCCGGCGTGGCTTCACCGGCGCGTGGGGAAAGGGCAAGTCCCTGTTCGGGCGCCATTATGTGGTATATAAATAAATAATACCGGATCTAGGTTTGACTAGGCATAGCAATAACAGATAGCTCAATAAATAAGAGTCAAGATTCGAGGTAGTAGGAGTTTGCAGGTTTAATACAGCATAAAGGACAGGAACAGGACAACCTGCACGGGAACAGGATGGCAGGGCCCGGCAACTGCCGGGGCTGGATCTGGGATGAGCGCGCTAACATTTAATAACAATACACGAACATATATACTAAAAACAGTTGCATTACAGTACATAGGATAGGCGGAGCAGTGGGTGTGGTCAATAGCAGTCGCAAAAGATAAGGGTGAAAATGGGTGTAACAGGGGCGTATACATAGACATGTGATGCAAACGTAACAGAATATGTCATAAATGGGGTGGAAACATGGAGGGGGCTACCTAAGGAGCCGGGACCTCTAACCTAATGGTGCGCGCAAACTGACAATGACGTGTTACTAGGAGAAGCTGGGGGCTATGAACTCTGTGCTAGGAGCAGAGACTGAAGTCTGGAGAGTCAGGGCGACATGTACCTAAACAGCATCTAGTATCTGATGTTTAGAGAACATGTTGATATAAACTAAGAGTCAGGAGGGGAGAGGCTAACGGACTCTAAGACTGGAGCATGCATTATTCTACATGTAGTGCGTGATGAAGCATATTAAATGACCATTAAATGCAGTATTTCTCTTACATGGAGACGTAAAGGCTAGACAATGACGGAAACTATTGATGCGGTTCAGTAGCTTAGGAATGCAGAGAAGGAGGGCTGGACTGATAACTAGAATCATAACATACTCTTGGCAGACTCAGAGGCAGAGCCAGGCTGAGCCGGGCACTGCGAGGCAGGAAGTAAGTGAAGGGTCAGGAACACAGGTGGGGGCTGTATCGCTCCTCAGCGAGGCTCAGGAGACAGGAGCTGAGAATCCGGTTTCTGGGCCCTTTTGAGGCCTAGAAACGGGGTCTTTACAATGAAATAACGTGCACACTGAGAAACGTGGCAACGTAGCTTTACATAGGCGGGATATTCGTAGTAGTCACGAGAACTGGAAACTGGCATACTAGAGATGGACACAACTGTAATTGCGTCATTAATCGAACATGGGGAATACATATGCATATTAATCATGCACACATAACATATGATGGAGGACGAGTAGGGACACAGAACATGGCAGAATTTACTTTTCCACAGGTGAGCTGCCCGGTGAGCTGCCCGGTGAGCTGCCCGGTTCGCGTACCGGGACGCGCCTCTACGGCTTAAATTTTATTTTTATTTTTTTTGCCCCGCGGGGCACTTTAATATCCCCCTCATCAATCCTAGGGGGTCAGGAGTGGTCTACCTTGCCCCCTTTCCTTCATTTTCCCCTTCGTTTTTCACCACATCTTGTCTCTCAATCGTACCGAGAGACAAGATGGCGGCCGCTCCGGACTGTTTAGAATGTTGACAGACACCGGAGAGCCAATCAGCTTCGCTTCGCGAAGTTCCGTTACGCGTCAGGTACGCGAACCGGGGCGCTAACCGGAGCGCTGTCACAGATATATATATTTTTTTAAACGTTAATTTCTCAAAATCCACTGGAGCACATATATTGAGACATAGCAAAGGCACGTCGGGCAAACCATATCTACAATTTTGCCAAGTTTCATGTAAATCTATTCAGCCGTTCGAGCTAAAAGTGAGTCCAACCGCCCTATGGAAAAATGAATGGGAAAAACGCGTTTTGGGACCCCCCTTTTTTCTCGGCCCCCCTTGACGAAACCCCCCCCAAATTTTCAGGGGCTGCTCAGAAACAAAATGTGCCATTTTCCTGAAAATTTCAGCCAATTCCGTCCACAAACTCAGACATAGAATTTTCAGAAATCCCATAGAGAAAAAATCCTAACTATATATACCCACTGGCTATCGCCAGTAGGTAATATACATATATAAACATATATAATCTGCATATCTATATAAATATAAATGCATGCATACATATACATATATGCATACATATGCATGTTATTTACATGAAAGTTTTAAAAACACTAATAAAAGCAAAGCTAAAAAGCCACCTCATTACAAACAGAATGGCTTTAACTTAAACGAGGGCGAGATCTATTGCATTTTCAATGCTTGTTTACTTTGGTTCTACCAAGAAGGCATTCAGATGTGTCACACATTTGCCATAAATTCTGAATGTTAGCACTCTAGTTGCTCATTAGATCACTGTAGTAAAGCTAGTGCTCACCAGGGAAGTCTGCTGCTAATCATGGTTTGCAGCCATTTTCCCGCATTTTTTATCCCGCAGACTTTCAGTCCGCATACCATTATCCCGCAAGGTCATTGACCTCGCATACCATTATCCCGCATTGTTTCAAAACGCATGTGCATTTATCGCGCATGCCTTTACCAAGAATTACGTTTTAAAGGCATGTATGGTAAATGCATTTGCGTTGTGAAAACCACGATGACGAGAGAGGTAAGTGGGTTTGTGTTAATTTTTTCGTGGGTTAGTGATTGTGTAGTGTAGTGTAGTGTTGTGTAGTGTAGTGTTGTGTTAGTGTAGTGTAGAGTTGTGGTGGTTGTTTAGTGTAGGGTCATGCTGGGGGTAGTGTTTTAGGGTTTAGGGTTGTGTTGTAGTGTTTGCGTAGTGTAGGGTCATGCTGGGGGTAGTGTTTTAGGGTTTAGGGTTGTGTTGTAGTGTTTGCGTAGTGTAGGGTCATGCTGGGGTGTAGTGTTTTAGGGTTTTGGGTAGTGTTGTAGTGTTTGCGTAGTGTAGGGTCATGCTGGGGGTAGTGTTTTAGGGTAGTGTTGTAGTGTTTGTGTAGTGTAGGGTCATGCTGGGGGTAGTGTTTTAGGGTTTAGGGTAGTGTTGTACTGTTTGTGTAGTGTAGGGTCATGCTGGGGGTAGTGTTTTAGGGTTTAGGGTAGTGTTGTAGTGTTTGCGTAGTGTAGGGTCATGCTGGGGTGTAGTGTTTTAGGGTTTTGGGTAGTGTTGTAGTGTTTGCGTAGTGTAGGGTCATGCTGGGGGTAGTGTTTTAGGGTTTAGGGTAGTGTTGTAGTGTTTGTGTAGTGTAGGGTCATGCTGGGGGTAGTGTTTTAGGGTTTAGGGTAGTGTTGTACTGTTTGTGTAGTGTAGGGTCATGCTGGGGGTAGTGTTTTAGGGTTTAGGGTAGGTTAGTTGTTTAGTGTATGCTAAAGGCATATTCGTTCTAAAAGTTTTCGTTATTTTAATTTGCGGCCTAATAGTACATGCGGGATTTCGTCATATATTCGCTAATCATACTTTCTATGGCAAAATGAACCCCCTCATTTTGTTCCTTTTTAAATTAAATGTTTTAAGAGTTACCACTTTATTCCAATCAAGATGGCTTCATATGTGCCATACCTTTGTAATAAGTAGGACTGTTAGCACTCTAGTTGTTCTTTAGAACACTCTGGGACATTCTGTCATTGGGCTATAGTTGGGCTTCATCTGGCTGATATTTGGGCTACATTTGTTTTTTTTGTCTCTGGTGGCCATCTTTGGGCTACATTGGGCTACATTGGGCTACATTGGGCTACATTTGGGCTCCAACATATATATAGCCCAATGTAGCCCAATATATATTTTTCAAAGTTAATTTTCGTAAAAACCACTGGAGCCTATATCTTGAGACATAGCAAAGGCACATCGGGCTTCCAGTCCCTACAATTTTGCCAAGTTTGGTGTAAATCCATTCAGCCATTCAGGCTAAAAGTGAGGCCAACCGCCCTATGGGAAATTGCATGGGAAAAATACGTTTTGGGACCCCCCTTTTTTCTCGGCCCCAAATTTTCAGGGGCTGCTCAGAAACAAAATGTTCCATTTTCCTGAAAATTTCAGCCAATTCTGTCCTCAAACGCCAAAGTTATTCGACATAGAATTTTCAAAAATCTCATAGGAAAAAAATCCTAACTATATATACCTACTGGCTATCGCCAGTAGGTAATATAATATATATATATATATATATATATATATATATATATATATATATATATATTACCTACTGGCGGTCGCCAGTAGGTATATATAGTTAGGATTTTTTCCCTATGGGATTTTTGAAAATTCTAAGTCTAATAACTTTGGCGTTTGTGGACGGAATTGGCTGAAATTTTCAGGGAAATGGAACACTTTGTTTCTGAGCAGCCCCTGAAAATTTGGGGGGGTTCGTCAAGGGGGGGCCGAGAAAAAAGTGGGGTCCCAAAACGTGTTTTTCCAATGTTAATTTCCATAGGGCGGTTGGCCTCACTTTCAGCCCGAACGGCTGAATGGATTTGCACGAAACTTGGCAAAATTGTAGGGACTGTTAGCCCGATGTGCCTTTGCTAGGTCTCAATATATGTGCTCCAGTGGATTTTGAGAAATTAACGTTCAAAAAAAGATATATATCTGGGCAGCGCTCCGGTTCGCGTACTTTACGCGTAACGGAACTTCGCGAAGCGAAGCTGATTGGCTCTCCGGTGTCTGTCAACATTCTAAACAGTCCGGAGCGGCCGCCATCTTGTCTCTCGGTAGGATCGAGAGACAAGAGGAGGCCAAAACAAAGGGGGAAATTACCATAAGGGGGCATAGTAGATCCTCCCTGACCCATTAGGTTTGATGTGGAGGCTTTAAAAGGGCCCCGCAGGGCAAAAAAAACCGGGAAGCGTTCTGGGGAGCGTACTATAAAGAAAAAAGAATGATAGACTTTTAAAATACTGTATGTTAATTGATTGTTGGTTTTGTTGATTATTTTTTAATTTCTTTATTTTTTAAGCAATTATTTATTATTGTGATTGTGTTTCAAAATTTAATAACATTTCTAACATTTCACTGTCTGAAATGTCGTCATTTTCATTGAACATAGTTTGTAATCTCTGAGGGTGTAAAATGTCCTCATTTTGAAGGAGGTTATCTACTGCTTGCACACATTGCAGTAGTTCTTGGTCCCAAGTTTCATCCATAAATTCTATATAATTTGGATCAATTAATTCTTGACTGCTCTCTTGCAGGACAATTTGAAATGAAACTTTCTGTTCGCCTTCCATGTTGCCTGAAATTTGGATAAAAAAAATATATATTAGTAGAGATGGGGCAGTGTTGGGATTAATTTTAGATAGGCAGTTTTTATCAGTGAATTTATCTTTGGGCAGTGTATAGTATCAGAGTGGAAGTAGGAATATAAAAAAGTGTATGTGATTTAACGTAAGTAATTTCATAATTATACAAGAGAAACCTAACTCCATCCATAACTATAACAGAGAAGTCTATCTAAATCTATAACTACTACAGAGGGATAGTATATAACTATCAGAAAAAGTTTACCATATTAACTTTTGGTGCACAATATACTTCAGTTTTAAAAATAACAACTTACCTTTACAAAGAAGTTGAAGTGATTAGTGAAAATCCAATTGAAATGTACACCAGGAAGTAGTAGTCAAAATGACTGTGTTTCCTTCTCTTCCTTTATATATATTCAGGTATATAACCAATCAAATGTCAGGTAATAAAAGTAGAAAATGAAAGTAACATTTTCATTGGTTGTCAATTCCAACACCTCAGATGTGTTTTGAGAAGTAATTTACCTCACGGTATTTAGAGAGGTCTACAGGCTAAATGGCTAAATGGAATTTCAATCAAATTTGTGAAAATGATAGGGATTGGTATGTAGTATGAGCTAATCTATATTTGGTGAGAGTGTCTCCAGTCGTTTTTCTGTAAATTACTTTCCCACCTTTTTTGATGGTGCGCTTCCCGGGGAGCGCCCCGGTACGCGAACTGGCGAGCGCCCCGGTACGCGAACCTGAAGCGTTACGGGAGTCCACCATTTTGTGTTTCGGTCGACTTAAGATACAAGATGGAGGGCAAATAATGTTCAGAATGGGTAGAAGGGGGCACGGTAGACTTATCTTGACCCCCTAGGTTTTCTGAGGGTGGCTGAGGAGGCTTATATGTGCGAAAAAAACATTTTTTTTAAAATTTTCGCGAGGTTAGCTTCCGTTTCGCGTACCGGGTAGCGCCCCGGGGAGCGTACTTTGTTGAAAATTAGTGAAAAAAGTTAGAGAAAAATAATAATTGTGAGTGATCAGATGTAGGGTAGCTCTGAGAAGAGCTTTTGGGTTTATGGTACATTTAGGTACTTATAAGTAGGTACCAATGCACAGTCTTAAATACAGAATGAAAACTCTGTTGCCCTCATCTGAGAAGTGAACTCCATCTCCTCTGTAGATATCTTGCATGTAGTAACACAGGTTATTGTTGTACATGGAGCCCATTCCATGGTCTCTCATGTAAGCTGAAACAGATTTGTTTACATGCTTCCTCGACTTCTCAATTTGTGGACAAAATTGGTTTGACCACCTCCATTTCTGTCTTTGGCATATATTTGAATATACCAAGGCAGTTTGAGGAAAAAGTGCCATCAAATGCTCAAAGGTGTCCTTTAAAAGCATTTCCAGACCTACCTCAGTCAAAGTGCCCAAATCATTACCTCCACAGTGCACAATTAACAGGTCAGGTTTTGGCAAATGCATAAAGGTTTTCACCAATGGTATCAATTGGTGACATTTTAATCCTCTGTGGCCAAACCACTTAATTTCCACATCTTGTAAATTGAGGTTAGGTAAATTTCTGTTCTCAGCATACCTCTGAGCCCAATAGATGTAACTATGTCCAACAATCCAGACAGAAAACATGGTGAGAGGAGGTTCTGCTGCAGTCAGATGAAGTGTGGCAATGAAATGGCACTTGAAAAAATAAGAGTTTAAAATGAAAAAAACTGTGGAGTTTCTGTGTTAATGAAGCAGTAACAGTGATTGGTGGATTTTGATTGCTGAAAACAGAAAGTTAGGGTGCATGGATGAGTTCTTTGAAAGATGTATTTTGAGTGGTCAAGAAAAAATCATTAAATGAAAGAATGCACTGGATATGCAGGTGCACTGAGAGTTCAGAGTTCAATTGAAACATTGTTGTGTGAACTTGCAAACACCAGAGGTCTTCCAAGAGGTGGTTGCTATGCAAAAAAGGCAGAGAGGGCAGAGGGGGGAAGGGTTTTGAATTGAAAAAAGTGAGGGAAGAGTTTTGATTGGGTGACATGAGAGATATGTGTGAAGAATTACAGCATTTCTGTGCTTTTGATAGCTGCAGACTCTGGAGTGCATAACTTTTGCTCTGCTGAAGACAAATTGGTGTGTTTCTGAGACTGTTTTGAAACTCATAAGGTATTTGCTAAGGTGAGAAAAGATTTCTTTAATTTAGATAGAGAATAGTGTGCTTTAAGGAGAAAATTATGAAGAAAGTTGTGTTTTTCAAATGTTGCTTTGTCTCAAGTGTTTTACAAATAGATTTTGTTTCTTTGAGAAATTGTAATTGGAGAAAATGTGAAGTATTAGTACTGACAGGGTTTTTTTGTGCATAGGAGCTGTGGAGTGTTTTCAATTTATGACTTGAAAATCGTTTTTGAGGAAAAGGAATGGTTTTAAAATTTATGACAAGGACATAATGGTGTATGCTTCTTTATAAGGCAATTGAGTGTCTCTGATGTTATTTTTCCCATTTTAATGTAAGACCTTTCCCTGTGGAGCAAATTGCTTGTAAATATGCTCCCACCTGTGCATGGCAAATTTAGATTTTGAATGTTTGCGTTACATAGCCATGTTAAAAGTGACCCAAACATGCTGCAAAGGCAATCAAAAAACGCTTTCATGTGTCTTAAGGACATTTTAAGTCATTTCCCCATGTGGAGTGTTTTCAAATTATGACTTGAAAATCGTTTTGGGGGAAAAGGAATGGTTTTAAAATTTATGACAAGGACATAATGGTGTATGCTTCTTTATAAGGCATTTCAGTGTCTCTGATGTTATTTTTCTCATATTAAATTAAAAGACCTTTCCCCGTGGAGAAAATTCCTTGTAAATATGCTCCCACCTGTGCATGGTAAATTTAGATTTTGACTGTTTGAGTTACATAGCCATGTTAAAAGTGACCCAAAAAAGTTGCAAAGGCTTTAAAAAAACACTTTCATGTGTCTTAAGGACATTTTAAGTCATTTCCCCGTGGGCAGTGTTTTCAAATTATGACTTGAAAATCGTTTTTGAGGTAAAGGAATGTTTTTAAAATTTATGTGCGCCATATGCCCCCAAATTTCTTTTTCAGGGGTGCAGCAGGGTGTTCTTGAGACACCCCTGCACCCTTGGAAAAATTCCTAATTTGCGATGAGCTAATTGCTAATCGCAAATTGCACCTTCATTCCTATGGGCCTCCTGGCCCATGGAAATGAATGGGTAATTTGCAATTAGCAATTTGCTCATCGCAAATTAGGAATGGTAAAGAATCGCTATTTATTCCTTAAAATTCGCTATTTAGGAAATGCAAAATAGTTTGATGATACATATGGTGGTTCATCTCTAACAAGATAAGAAGCTTAGGGATAGATTTATGATGACTGGCGCAATGAAGTGGACATCACTTACTTCATTGGTAGGCCTTTACATGTATTATCTCCTCTGTATTCTTCATCAAGCGTAACTTTGATCTGCAATCCTGAGTAGGCCTCACCTTAAACAAACCTCTGGATAGGCCACACCTTATCGTCATCCTGAATTAATCATTTAAAATGCTAGGGACAGATTTATGATAGGTGTATGCCTCTTTTGCGCCACTGTGCGTCACTTTTGTGATGCAGCGGCGGTGCAAAAGATTTGCTATGGGGCGACAAAATTACAAATTGATGCATTTAGGCAGATGTGTCATGCTGTAAAAAAACCGTGCCACATGAAACCGATGCAGCAGTGATGCAAAAGATGCACCATGTTGCAAGACAGGCCTCACTTGGGGCCATATGTATCAAGCTAATTAGCATTCGCAAAGGCCGAAATTCTGCGAATTTCGGCCTTTGCGAATGCTAATTAGACAAATGGTATGTATCAAACAAGTTTGATGCAAAATAAGGAATAGCAAAATTTGCTATTCCTTATTTTGCGATTGCACTTAAGGATTTGCAAATTTTGCGATTCCTTAAATGCAATGTATCAAACAAAAAATATGCAAAAAATGCCATTAAGGATTTGCAAATTACCACCAACTTCTAGTTGGTGGTAATTTGCGAATTCTTTTCAAAAAGCTTTTATTCCAAAAAACAAAAGGTGCCATATGACGCCCATACATGCCATTAGGGCATGTATGTGCGCCATATGCCCCCAAATTTCTTTTTCAGGGGTGCAGCAGGGTGTTCTTGAGACACCCCTGCACCCTTGGAAAAATTCCTAATTTGCGATGAGCTAATTGCTAATCGCAAATTGCACCTTCATTCCTATGGGCCTCCTGGCCCATGGAAATGAATGGGTAATTTGCAATTAGCAATTTGCTCATCGCAAATTAGGAATGGTAAAGAATCGCTATTTATTCCTTAAAATTCGCTATTTAGGAAATGCAAAATAGTTTGATGATACATATGGCAGTTCATCTCTAACAAGATAAGAAGCTTAGGGATAGATTTATGATGACTGGCGCATCACCAGGGATGTGCCAGTCATCCTGCGCCGCTGTTCCGCCACCCATGGTGTGCTGCATTTACAATGCGGCGCACCATGGGGCAAAAACGGCACAGATGCGTGACGCATCTGTGCCGTAAAGGTGGCGCATTGCTGGGGTTGTATCGCAAGTGCGATGCAGCTCCAGCAAGGCTCAGGGGTGCCCTATCTCCACAATGCTGCGTCAAGACCTATGCCTGCTTCAAGCAGGTGCAGGGTTTTGACGCAGCTTTGTCCTATCTGATTGTAAATGCGGCACACCATGGGTGGCAGAGCAGCGGTGCACGTTAACTGGTGCATCCCTGGGGATGTGCCAGTTAACATAAATCTGCCCCTTTATATTTAAGTATGTGCAGGGGACACAGAGTCGGTGAGGCTTATCCAAGGTTAAGAAGAGATGAGTCCTGTTCACTGATAAATTGGACATAGGCTTCACCTCCTCAGCATCGCTGGACATGGCTAAATAATAGCTGCAAAATGTTACTCTTGTTAATCAATTTTACTATTATAATCTCTGAGATTTGTCTCTTACTCTGCAACATCTCATTGTTGTTATCTTTCTTTAAAGATAAAGACAACATCAACATGAGCGACAATCAGCAATCAGTTGATTTCGACCTCATCATTGAACTCGTAATTGAAACATCAGTGGATGTTGATCCCTTGGATGATTTAAATCCTGAGGATGAAGAAGAACGTGATGAGGATGCAGATTTGTCAGAATTGTATGACATAGGATGGGAAGCTGACGTGCTTGAGCCTATGGAACTATAAACATTTATTTTAAAAATGTATAATAAATAAAAAGTAAAAATGTAAACCGTTTAATTTAAAAATAAAGACACCTTCAAAAACAGGTTATGTGTAGTGTCTTCAATAAAATATTAAAATATGCTCATAAAATTAGATCAGATTCACATATAAAACAGCACAGGTAAAATGAATATAAATTCCATTTCTTTTCTGCTATTTCTGTATTCTAAATTTGCCAAGCACTAAAAAATCTTCTATGTAAAAATGTCAAGTAGTGTTTTAAGTTTTTGATTACCGTTATTGATTTACTGTTGGGTAATAGTGGTTAATAACATTTTTTATTATATTTTACCACAGATTCAACTGCAGATCATTTCAAGATTTCAGCATGCCAACCAAAGAAAGACTGAGAAAGGCTGCAAAACGTCAAAGACAGCAGGTCAATGAAAAAAAGCAGCAGTCCTCTAACAAAAAGATTTGTCAAGTCACCAAGAAAGCACCGGGTAAGTGTACAAAAACATTCATAAGAAATATCTGTAGTAAAAAAAATATTACTACAGAAAATGTTTCAGTCCAGAAAAAGAGAAGCAATTCAAACGGAAAGGAAAGGCCAATGAAAAATGTTACTGCTAGAGCAAGAGATAACTCTGTGCATGATAGTAGAAGGAAACAACAGTTTAGGGACATTCGTAAACGAATGTTCCGCAACAGGATAATTGGCAATTTGTTAAAAAATATTAAGAAAAATCAACAGAAAGTGGTTTTTTATAAGAGAAAAAAAATAGTTGAGAAAGTTATTGATCAGGCATTTGAAATTAAACGTAAGTTATTTATTTTGATAATCAATAGAATTAGAAAGCTAAACAAGACAATTTATGATTTCAAAAGAAATAGTAGATGGAAGAGAATAGTTAATCGTAGTAATTGTTGTGAAGTTTTTTCTGGAGAATGGATGCATAGTTCAAGCTGTGAGGCATTTTTTAATGAGGAGAGTTATTTCCAGGATAATGATTTGGTGCATGCAGTTGACACCAGTGGTCGAGCTTATGAAGTGAAAGATGGTTGTCCAGTTGAAAAAGAAAAACTTGTGACAACAGAGATAGAAGAGGTGTTAGGTAATGAGGTTTTAGGAAGACGTCCTAAGAATCCTGTGTACACCTGGAAGTGTAGTAGTATTTGCAGTGTGCGACAGGATTCCATCAATTTGCTTTGTGATTTTGTACGGTCATTTAATAAGAAAAGTTTGAAGCAGAAAATGAAGTTGTTGCAAGAATTAGATCCTTGCAGAGTGAGAGAAGTGACAGGTTTGCATGGTCATTCACTGGCTTGTCTTTCCAGGAGAGTGTGCCAGAGTGTTTTTCATCATTTCAGGATGCTAGCAGTGCATCATAATAAAGTGAGGAAATTAGTTAGAATGTTGTATTATGCTAAGAGTCCAGCAGTTATGCTTAAACAATTATGCGCTGCTCTTTTTCATGGTTCTGAAATAGATGTGAAGAATATGTGTGAAGAAATTGAGTTTTGTTACTTTGGAAGTAAAGAGGAGAATGTTGAAATTGACCAAGAAGAAGCGGGTAATGTGGAAGATAGTGTACAGGTTTCCAGTACAGATAATTTCCAGAGGGAAATTGCGACGTTTGAGGTGAAATCAAGTGAGAGGCCAAATTTCACTTGTGTGTGTTGTCGACGCACTTATTATAAGAATCAGACTAAGTTAGTGGATTTATATGCATAAAGTGAAAGGGAAAATAATAGTGAATGGAAGGATTTCACAACATACTTGATGGTAGAAAATTGTTTTGATTTGGGATTGGATCAACGTGTGTGTACTTATTGTTGTAACAAATTAAATCAAAACCAGATGCCTGCTAGAGCAGTTCATAATAATCTGGAATTGGTTGAGATTCCTTCTGAATTGAAGGATTTAAATACTTATGAATCTATTTTGATTCAAAGTATCCATCCCTTTCAGGCTATTGTAAGAATGGAGCCAAAGACAGGGAAATTGCCTCCATCAGATTTACAGTGAGGATTAAAGGGAAGAGTTGTTTATTTGCCTCTAGATTTGAAGAAAAACATTAACACAATTGGAGTAGAAAAAGTGGAAGAGGAACCTCTGGTTATCTTAGTTAATGGGGTTCCGACAAAGAATAAGAAAATATGGCAAGATTTAGTGGATGTTAGGAAAGTTAAAAAGGCAACATTGTATTTGAAAAAAAATAATAAATACTATAAGAATGTATATGTTGCAGAAGAGGAAGTAAGTGAGGAAGAGGATAGCGATTTGTGTGCTGGTCAAATTGAGAAAGTAGAACCCTGTACTAGTGAAGAAATATATGAACATTATAGTGTTCATCCTTTGCATTCCAAGGAAGTCATGGGGAATGCTATTGAGTTGTTTCAAATGAAACAAGCCAAAGGGAGTCCCATTAGTGTTTGGGAGGAAAGTTTGGAAGCTCGGTGTTTCCCACAGCTTTTTCCAACAGGTCAGGGAGGAAGATATGATGAGCGACCTCAACAAATTCCTGCTTCTGAATACCGGACTTTGCGATTGTATGCAGGAGATGCTAGGTTTCGACAATGCATTCCCTATTTGTTTCATCTCCTGTTTGAAAGCGATCTGTCTGGACTGTCATATGCAGTGAACCACATCTTGAAAAGTGGTATACACATGCAAAACATCTCGGCAAGTGACTTTATGGATAAAGTCAATGTCCAAGACAGTATTTTGGATTCTCACCTGATTAATCTCATGGCATGTCAGCGTGGTACTAATGAGTACTGGTACCGTCGTCATGGTGATTTAAAATGTATGCTGAGGAACTTAGGAACTCCCACATGGTTCCTCACTCTGAGCTGTGCCGAGTATGGCTGGGAAGACTTACTTGAATTTCTACGAGAGGCAAATGGAAACATCGAAAACATCGAATTCAAGACACCCGGAGAACTGTGCTCTTTGGATCCAGTCAATGTATGCCGGTACTTCAATCATAGATTTGAAGCTATGATGTCTTTCATCATGAATAAGAAGAATCCACCTCTTGGAGAGGTGTTGGATTTCTTCTGGAGAAAGGAGTACCAAGCAAGAGGTGCTCCTCATATACATATGCTGCTGTGGATCAAGGATGCACCTAAATTTGGAACGGATCCAGAAGACTCAGTGATGAGTTTCATACAACAGTATTCTACGTGTGCTGTTCCAAACGCAAAGGAGAAGAAAAGCCTAAGAGAAAAAGTTCTACGTTTCCAAAGCCATCGATGTGGAAAGTACTGTCGTCATAAATTCCGAAACAAGGACAAGTTCTACACCAAATGTCGTTTCGGCTTTCCACGACCGGTGATTTCTAAAGGAAGAGTAAACAGTCTGATGTCTTCGCTGCGACATAATGTGATGAAGAAATCACCTAAAAACACATACAATTTGAAGAGGAACGAAGAGTCCAAGTACATCAACGACTACAACCCGGTGATTTTGTCCATGTGGAATGCTAACATGGATATACAGTTTGTGGCTGATAACTGTATGGCTGTGGCTCGGTATGTGACATCTTACATCACCAAAAAAGAGAAGACAGAATTGAAGGATATGTGGGAGGACATTTCCCATGAAAAGAGCCTCAGTAAGAAGTTGTACAGTTTCAGTCTGAAGATGTTGTCGCATCGAGAAATCGGAGCTTACGAATGTTCTGACCGGTTGTCTTCAGCAAGTCTCTATGCCAAGTCCAGGAGTATCGTTTGGGCGAGTCTTGGTCTTGCTGCAACGCGTAATCGAGTTCTGAAACCTGTGCGGGAAATTGAGTATTTGGCGGAAAAGGAGCCAAACAGTACCGACATTTTGAAGACCAACATGTTGGATACATATTATCCAAATCGAAGCAGTCACCTCGAGAATGTTTGTCTGTATGAGGTTCTTCAAAATTACATATTCAAGAGGAACATCAAAGAAGATACTGAGAAAGGAGTATATGCTGTAATAGGAAGTGAGGGATGTCTGGTCAAGCAAAGAAAATGCCATTTGGGAAACCATCGAAAATTGAGTGGCGAATCTCCTAGAAAAAAAGGAGTTTTTCTATTTAGCACTTTTGCAACTTTTCAAGCCTTGGCGTGCAGAAGAGGAACTGCTTGGAGATTTCCTCTGTTACGAAGACTCTTTCAATGCTGCCAAGGAGACCATAGAATGTCCTGCTTTTCCCAAATATGTAGAAATGTTGAATGCGAAATTGAGCAGGAAGCAACGATTGCAGCCGAGATTGCCAGAGACAGTTCTCAGGACAGTCAGAGTTCTGCGTCAGGATCCACTAGGAGGACCTGTTATCGAAAATGAAGCTGCCACTGCTATGAATGAAGTGGAAAGAGCCATGGCACATGCTCAGGAGGATGCGGTTAACTTAGAAGAGTTGGAAAGACAACTCAACGTTGAGCAGAGGAAAATATATGACGAAGTTACCATGCAAATTGATCATGGATTAAGTCATGAGAAGAAAGAGTGCTCATGTACGTCGTTGAAGCCTGTCCGACTGTACGTGAGTGGAGAAGCGGGAACTGGAAAAAGTTTCCTTATTAAAGCAATTTTATGTTATTTGCAGGAAAGGACAGAGTCATCACTGTCTTGTGTTGTCACCGCTCCAACTGGACTGGCAGCACATAACATTAAAGGGATTACTTTACATCGTTTACTGATGCTGCCAGTGGAGCATGACAACAAATTACAATATCACAAGCTATCTGGAGATGCTTGTTGTGAAGTTTCAAGAATCTTGAGGAAAATTAAACTTCTTATCATTGACGAAGTAAGAATGGTTTCCAATGTCATGCTTGCCTTTGTGCATTTGAGAATGCAAAAAGTTCTCAAAACAGAGTATGATGTGTTATTTGGTGGCAAACACATCATTGTTTTCGGAGATCTTCTGCAGCTGACACCAGTGAAAGGGCAACCTGTGTTCAAAATGCTCACGCATGAAGATACCAGGAAGTGCCTAGGGAGCATTGGCAACGTCAATATATGGTTAAACTTCAATTATGCTGAACTGCATGAAAATATGCGTCAGGCGAAGGATGAAGTTTACAAGACTATTCTACAAGATGTTAGAATTGGAAAAGTGACCGAGCATGGGAAAGAAGCTTTACATGCACGATTACTGTCAAATTTATATCCAGAACAAGATGTTGTGCCTGAGAATATTTTTCAGAAAATTACTGAGAAGAAATCTGGAATATGTTTGATGCCAACTCTTGCAGAATGTGCCAAATTCAACAACAAAATGTTGCATTTAGAAAAGCAAGAGATTGTGAAACTGGAAGCTATTGACAGAGTAGAGCATATGGGATCAACAATTATTTTGTCTGAGAATTTGAAAACAAAATTGGATTCATTAGAGAAGACTATATCTAAAACTGCAGGTTTTGAAAAGACTCTGAATGTGTGCTTGAACTGCCGTATAATTTTAAGAAGGAATTTACATGTTGAAAGAGGTCTGGTAAATGGATCAATGGGTAATGTTGTTGATTTTGTAAAATACAGAAATAGAGATGGAATTGAATTTTTAAAAATTAAATTTGATGGCATTGAGGAAGTACAGCTAATTGGTCGTTGTTCTGCTAGATTTTTGCTTGTAAAAGACTTATATGTTCGCCGTAAGCAGTTTCCTGTTTGCTTGGCATATGCGGTGACAATCCATAAATCGCAAGGTTTAAGTGTAGACAGTGCATTGGTGAATATTGGCAGTTCTGTGTTCAAGGAGGGTATGGCATATGTGGCATTGTCACGAGTTAGAACTTTATCGGGATTGTACTTGATTGAGTGTGATGTCACAAATATTTGTGCGGATCTAGATTGTGTTAAGGAATACAATAGGTTAAGAAGAGAGTATGCGCCACATTTGCCTCAATATCCTTTGTTTGAGAAACGTGTGGTAGGCCGGAAACGAAGAAATGTGACCAATACTGGGGAGGTTGTAGCAAAAAGACGAAAAGTCGATGAACCTGAAATTATAAGCAGAAACAAAAAGAATTCTGTTGAAGATGTTGTTGGTTTTCAATCTGAAAACAGTTCTGGTGTCAACTGCTATGCTAATGTAGTGGTTAATGTTTTGTTTTCTCTAGAAAATGTAAAAGAAGAGATTGTGGTCAATTCTGATCAAAGATTTTGCAGTTTGTTAAATTCTGTGTTAGAGAAATGTAGCACTGATAGAACAAAAATAGAAAGTGTGTCTGAAATTCGAAATCTGTTAGACAGATGTTCAGGCCAAACACAATTCTCTCAAAATATTCAGCAAGATTGTCAGGAGTTTTTAATGTATATGCTTGATGTATTGCATGCTGAAGGTGTAGATGTAGATCACCTGTTTGGGCTTTCTTATCAATGGCAGCATGACTGTGAGAACTGTAGGGTATCAAGTACTACTAGTGTAGACTCAGAAAGATTTATATATTTAACTTTGCCAGACAGTAAATCAGTCTCTTTTAATAAACTAGTAAAAGCAGCTGATCACAACATGGAGTGTAGCCAATGTAAATCTGAAATGATGTCCACATTATTTATACGAACATATGGCCAGTATGTTATTTTAATGTTCCAACGATGTAGGCCTGATGGAACAAAATTGACAACTTTAATTAAAAATTTTGTGGCTTCACAGTTGTCAATATCAGGAAGGACTTTTGTAACTGCAGCAATTATATATCATGACGGTCCTTCAATAACATCAGGACATTACACAGCTTATTTAAAGTCTAGAAATGGCTGGTCATTCTGCAATGATTCTGTTTTAATTTTCAAAAAAAAATTGCTGTATGACCTTAAAAACTCTTATATGGTGTTTTTAAAACCAAAATTTTAGGGAAAGAATCTCGGGATGTTCTCTGAGGAATTTCAAGAAGTTCTAATGGCTCCTACACGATTTGGACTTGAGGATAAGTGTAGTACAGAGACATAACTTCTTACCATAACACTGGACGTCATGGAGAAATAATTGCTCTTTGAATGAATTCAGAAAAACTGTTTCTTTTTATAAGCAAATTGAAGCAGCCAATCAAAACATGGAGTAGAGGGAATGTAAGTCTGCAATGCTGTCTACTGTTTTATATTGCTTTGTGATTAAAAGTGATGTAGAGAATTAAATAATTGTAGTAGTCATAGAGATAGTGTAAGTCTGCTTCATAGTAAGCAGTATCAGTATCAGTGTCATAGGAAATGTAGAACATGACTGAGCAAGAAGGGGAAGAGCTTACTAGTCCAGGATTGTGAAAATGATCTTCAACATTTTAATTGTGAAAGTTGCGGAAATACAACATGACGGGATTGGCTTACAAGAATTCTAAGAGTTATAAGTGGCTCTGACATGATTTGGCCTTGTGGAAACGTGTGGTAGAGAGCAAGAAGTCATTTATTGTATGTAACATGTTTTTCAAAACGATGGAGGTTTTCTTTCAGAAAGTGGCGGTCTGAAAGTAATAACAGCACAACAGAGTGTAAGCTGTTCATAGGACATCCTTCGACGTCATGGAAAGTAAGTTAACTTTAAGGAGTTCGGAATTCTGATTTGTTATGTTGTATGGGTTTTTTAAACACAATCATTTTGATTGTGGGTTTTTTTCCCCGCTGTTATATGATGAATACCTTCAAGTCACTGTTTTTAGTGAAATTTGATACATTCTGAGAACAGCAAAAATAAACCATTTAACATGTATAATTAATTCTGTACTGTTTGCATTTATGATGTACATTTAGAACTGTGTAGGAGGCATGGAGAAGGAGAGGCTTCTGTAAGTGTCAAAGATGTTGCATACAGTGCTCATATTCTACGTAGTCTTTCATATGATAGACTACATTTCCACAATGAGATACCTAAGCAAAGGAAACACAGGTGATATGATTGTGGAATGAGCAAAAAAAATTGCACGTTTTTCATTTATATTACCTGTGTTTCCTAACATTACACATCACATTGTGTAGATGAGGTTTAGGCCTGTTCCTGGAGACAGAGGAGGTCTGACATTTGTTCAAGAGTGCAGTGGACATGACTCACTTCGTTGGTAGGCCTCCACATGTATTATCTCCTCTGTATTCTTCAACAAACCTAAATTCCATCTGCAACCCTGAGTAGGACTTACCTGAAACAAATCTGTGGATAGGTTACACCTTATTGGCATCTTGAAACAATCATTTAAAATGTTAGGGTCAGATTTATGGTGGCCGTGTGCCTCTTTTGCTCCATTGTGGGTCACTTTTGTGTAAAAGATGCACCATGTTGCAAGATAGGTTTCAGTTCATCTCCAGCAAGATACCATCAGTTTAAAATGTATATAATTAGCACTGTGTAGGGGGCATGCAGAAGCTGAAGCTTTTGTAAGTGTCAAAGTTGTTGCATGCAGTGCTGCACTTCTGGGTACTGTTTAATATGCTGCACTACATCTGCACTATGAGATACCTAAGCCTAGGCAACACAGGTGATGTGATTGTGAAATGAGGAAAAGAAACTCCACATTTTTCAATTACATCACCTGTGTTTCCTAAGTTTACGAATGACATTGTGCAGATGAATTTTAGGTCTGTCCACGGACACAGAAGAGGTCTGGCCTTTGTTCAAGAGTGAAGTGGACATGACTTACTTCATTGGTAGGCCTTCACATGTATTATCTCCTCTGTATTCTTCAACAAGCATAAATTTGATATGCAATCCTGAGTAGGCCTCACCTTAAACAAACCTCTGGAGAGGCCACACCTTATCGTCATCCTGAATCAATCATTTCAAATGTTAGGGACAGATTTATGATAGGTGTATGCCTCTTTTGCGCCACTGTGCGTCACTTTTGTGATGCAGCGGCGGTGCAAAAGATTTGCTATGAGGCGACAAAATTACAAATTGATGCATCTAGGCAGATGTGTCATGCTGTAAAAAACCCGTGCCACATGAAACCGATGCAGCAGTGATGCAAAAGATGCACCATGTTGCAAGACAGGCCTCATTTCATCTCCAACAAGATAAGAAGCTAAGTCTTCTGTAAATGTCAAAATTGTTGTATATACTACTCAACTTCTATGTACTCTTTGATATGCTAGACTCCATCTGCACTATGAGATACCTAACCAAAGGCAACACAGGTGATGTGATTGTGAAATGAGGAAAAGAAACTCCACATTTTTCAATTACATCACCTGTGTTTCCTAAGTTTACGAATGACATTGTGCAGATGAAGTTTAGGTCTGTCCACGGACACAGAAGAGGTCTTGCCTTTGTTCAAGAGTGAAGTGGACATGACTTACTTCATTGGTAGGCCTTCACATGTATTATGTCCTCTGTTTTCTTCAACAACTCGAAATTTCATTTGGAACCCTGAGTAGGCCTCACCTCAAACAAACGTCTGGATAGGACACACCTTATTGCCATCCTGAAACAATCATTTAAAATGTTAGGAACAGTTTTATGATGATTGTGCACCTCTTTTGCGCTGCCATTGCGTCACTTTTGTGAGACAACAGCAGTGCAAAAGATGCACCATGTTCCAAGATAGGCCTCACTTCATCTGCATCAAGATACTGTTAGTTTAAAATGTATATCTTTAGGACTGTGTAGGGGGCCTGGAGAAGCAGAAGCTTCTGTAAGTGTCAAAGTTGTTGAAAAACTGTTTCTCCTTCAATCTTTTCCCTTGTCTTTTCTAATTTTTAAATACATGTTTTAATATTTTTCAAATGTTTGTTATCTCTTTCACAGATTGAAAGTATAAAAACAAAAAGTGAGTAAGTTAACGACAATTATAAGGTAAATGTTTTGTACTCTTTTCGTTACATTTCTATCAGATTCACCTACTAGTAGTTCGACAGCTTCATTTCTTTAACCCTCAGTTTCCTGCCTTTGCTACTTCCCTCATTCTTTTCTCTATTACCTACTTACTCTACTCCTTCCACTCCTTTTCTCAGTCCCTCTCTTCTCATAGTTCCTCACTCTTGTTCACTCACTCCGTCTCTATTACTCTTAGTGTCTTTGACTGATCACTCTTTCACTACTTGTTCATTATGCTTCTTCTGTGTAGTTGAAGCACACTAAGGGGCATATTATGAACACAGCCAATAAAATTATTGCTGTTTTTATTGGCAGAAAACTGTTGCAAAAGTGGTTTTAGCGGCAGTTTTCCACCGCAAAAGCGGCTTTAGCGACACATTTCTGCCGATAAAAGCTGCAAAACTTTTATTGCCTATGTTGATGATATGGCTCTGTTATTTACATTTCTTTGCTGTTTCAATTAATCTTTTTCTGTTATTTTTTCTTTTCTGTTTTCTGTTTTTTCTCTCTGTTATTCCACATGTTTTAATCTGATTTTGAACATTCACTCACATTCTCCAAGAAACTCTTCTTTGTTATTGTTCTACTCTCTTTTTTTCTTTCACTTCCTTATCTATTTTGTTTTTCACAATTATACCCTCTTCCATCTTTTCTTCGGTAAATAGATCTATTAAACAGTATCTCTGGTTTACTCCCTATAGCTGTCTTTCTTTTAACATTACTCTCTGTTTACTTCCCTTATACTTACTCTTCTTTTTTTTTTTTTTTTTTGGTTCGCTCCCGGTTTGCGAACCGGGAAGCGAACGGGGAAGCGAACTAAAAGAAATAGAGCTTGCCAGAGTGCTAAACATTCTAGCAATTTTTTTTTGAAAGGGGAGGTAGTTCTGAAAAGAACTTTTTTTTAATGTTTTTGTTGTTTTATATATATTTTTTATTTTTTGAAATTTTTTTGTTTTTTTTGAACAGTTTTATGTTTTTTTTTGTTTTTGATGGAGGGGAAACAACAAAAAACAGGCATTGAAAAGGGCTCAACAGGAGCAAAAAAAAAAAATTACTGTCTGGGGCGGTTAGGGCAATTGTGATTTACATAAGCTAAGTTGATTAACGTAATGCTCATGTTACCACATGACAGCAATGCACCGCAATACATAAAAGTAAATTTCATATGAGCAAAGTTCTCCTGTATGTTTGGCACGGTTTCCCGTGCCTCTGCTCCTGTCAACGATATCAGTGATGTTGACCTGGCCACAGGAGTTGTTGTTGGGTTATCTTGCATGTCACGTATCTCCGCCTGGCTGTAGTTCAATGGATGCCACCTGGTCATGTGACGATGCATTGTATAGTTACCGTAGCTATACTTTTTGTCAGTGCCTCTAGATAATCGGTCTTTACAAATGAGGCAGGTGACATACCTAGCATTTACTTTCTTCTGCCCTCGAGGGATTTTAAAAAACTGCCAAATGAAACTGGCTTTCCGATGGGAAACCCGGGGCACCTCTTGTAAGAACTGTGGTCCTTCTGTCTCCTCTTCCTATAGTTCATCCTCTTCCTCCTCTGTGTTGCTGATGAACTGGGGAGGTGGTCCTCTCTTCCCATGAGGAGGTGGAGGTGGGGGTGCACCAGCTGAAGCAACTAATGAAGCCATTGCTCAACTATCCAAAAAGGTCTTCCTCTCACAAAGATGAAAGTCAGAGTGAGGAAAGAAGGAGGGGTTTTCATCATTTGGGAAAAACAATAGTTCTAAACCAATGAAAAGTGTTATTTTTAGGTCACCTGAACTAGCCTTACATCAATATGAAACCAAAAGTGAAATGAACCAATGAAAAGTTTTATTAACAAGTCACATGACCTCTTACACTTAAGTTACGCGCTGCGGAACGCGCCCCGGATCGCTTCCGGGTCGCTGCGCTTCGTGCCTCGGTTCGCGCTCCGGAGGGCTTCCGGGTGCGCTAACGCGGCGCGTCATAAGACGCATTACGTGGCAACGCGATACGTCGCGCTTTTGCGCCGCGCCGCGGATCGCTTCCGGGGAGCTGCGCTTCGCGTCTCAGTTCGCGTACCGGAACACTTCCGGGTGCGCTAACGCGGCGCGTCATAAGACGCATTACGCGACAACGTGATACGTCGCGCTTCCGCGACGCGTCACGATGTTGATTTCTAACGCGGCAGTTGCGCTAACGGAACGTTTACCGGTTCGCGGACTGGGTCGCGGCATCAAGATGAGCTAACGGGAAGCTTCCCGGTTCGCGAACCGGGAGCGAACAAAAAAAAAGTATTAAAATTTTTTTTATTAATAAACATATAAAATATATTTTTGGATTTAAAGAAGAATACATTTTACAGCTACAGATATTAGCTTTTAAAAAACCAATGAAATTCACTGAAAAAACCATAGGTTATAGACCATATATAGTTAGGAATTAGCATTTACAAAACCTTGAAAATTCACTGAAAAAACCATAGGTTATAGACCATATATAGTTAGGAATTAGCATTTAAAAAACCTTATTTTACTCACACAAAACCATTGAAATTCCATATATAGTTAGTTGTACTAACTATATATCGCGCACCCGCAATCCACTGCTGATGATGTCACATATTACATCATTCATGACATGGTCAGTGACATCACTGATGACATCACTGATGACATCTCAAATGACATCACTGATGACATCACTGATGACATCTCAAATGACATCACTGATAACATCACTGATGACATCTCATTTGACATTACTGATCACATCACTGATGACATCATTCATGTGATAATACGATGAACCTCTTCAGACTCTAATATAACCTTAGATACACTCAGTGTAAACAGACACTCATAGACTGTCACTCATCCATGGAGTTACTCAGACACTTAGTCAGTCATGCAAAGAATCAATCACACCTCCATTTCCTCAACTATACAGTTATACACACCTTACTTATTCAAACATATACTAAAACATATTTACTCACTTATACAATCCTGGATACAAGTTCACAATGATCCATACAGCCACTCACACATTCACTGGCTCTTATGCACAGTTATTTATATATGTCAACTCTCACATGTACTGTATTTTACGTATGTACTTACTTTAACATGTAGCACTGAGATATCCATTCACTCACCAATACACTCATGCACACAGTCAACTGCCCATACAGCTGTTTCCACATGCACTTTTGAACCCATACATCTAGTCAATCAACTGCTCACACATCTATGCAGAGAGTCATACACCTCCCAGCCACCCACACACACACTCAGTCTCCCATACAAATGCTTGGGCAACCAATCAATACCCCATACAGTTAATCATATAGCTACTGATCAACACATGCAGCAGTTTACAGAACAACAGACATAATGATGCACAAATTAAGACAGTTTAGTCACTAACCCATGCACTCAGTGAGACACATTTAATCAGTCACTCATACAGTCAGTCATGCCCCTACTAAATCCTTCATCAAGACACTTATACATCCACTCATTCTTTAATATGTAAGACATATTTTAACTTTACAGAATTATACAGTCACTGGATGTAGTCATCAGTGATGTCATCAGTGATGTCATTTGAGATGTCATCAGTGATGTCATCAGTGATGTCATTAGAGATGTCATCAGTGATGTCATCAGTGATGTCACTGACCATGTCATGAATGATGTAATATGTGACATCATCAGCAGTGGATTGCGGGTGCGCGATATATAGTTAGTACAACTAACTATATATGGAATTTCAATGGTTTTGTGTGAGTAAAATAAGGTTTTTTAAATGCTAATTCCTAACTATATATGGTCTATAACCTATGGTTTTTTCAGTGAATTTTCAAGGTTTTGTAAATGCTAATTCCTAACTATATATGGTCTATAACCTATGGTTTTTTCAGTGAATATATACATATATATATATATATGGCAACATGTATTGAAGAATGAATGGGTGTATAAGAGTCAGGATGGATGATTAAGTAGGTGTGTGACTGACTGTATAACCAAATGCATGTGTTAGTGACTGATACAGACATTCACAAAGTTTAGGTTCTCAGTTGGTGTATAAGCAGTTGCATAGGTTGGTTAGCAACTAAATGAGGATCTATATGGCCATTTGATTGGTTGTCGGAGTATCTGTATGGGTGCCTGAGTGTCTGTGTGGGTGGGGGGTGTGACTGTGCATAGATGTGTAAGTGGATAATTCACTGGGTATATGTGTTCAAGTCTGTATCTGTTAGAGTGTGTCTGGGACAGTGTGTGTATGGGTGTGTTGGTGAGTAAATGGAAACCTCAGTGGTACATGTGTGAGTAACTGCATATGTGAAAGGCAGTATATGTGAGTGTTGGAGTGTATAAATGACTATATGTAAGAGTAACTGATTGTGAGAGTGCCTGTATGGATCAGTGTATGCTTGTATTAGTTATTGTATTAGAGTGTAAGTATGTGTTAGTATATGTTTAAATAAGTGAGGTGGTATATGTATAACTGAACAGGTGAGTAAATGAACATGTGATTGATTATTTCCATTACTAACTAGTTATGTGAATAACTCTATGAATGAGAGGCAGTGTCTGAGTGTCTGTCTAGACATGTGACTGGATATGATAATGCTAACAATATATATGAGTGACTGTATGGGTCAAAGAATGGAATGGTGTATAGACCTAGAAATTACTGAGTAGATATGTAATAACTGGTATTGGTGTGTTCATGGTTTTGAAAAATATAGTCTGTATTTTAGAGTGGGTGAATCAAGTGTTATATTAGGGTCTGATGTGGTGCATCAGATTTTCATATGGATGATGTCATCAGTGATGTCATTTGAGATGTCATTGGTGATGTTATCAGTGATGTCACTGACCCTGTCATGAAAGATGTAATATGCGACATCATCAGCAGTGCATTGCAGGGCACGAGTTATAGTTAGCTCAACTAACTATAACAGCGGAATTTCTATTGTTTTGTATGAGTGAAATGTCCAACTAACTATAACGTCCCTAAAACCTATGTTTTTTTTTGTAAATTCCTACGGTTTTTTAAATGGTAATTCCCAACTATAACATCTGTAAAACCTATGTTTTTTTCAGTGAATTTCAAAGGTTTTTTAAATGCTAATGTCTAACAATAATGTACCTGAAACCTATGTTTTTTTCAGTGAATTTGAAAGGTTTTTTAAATGCTAATTTCTAATTATAATGTTCATTAAACATATCTTTTTTTCAGTGTTTTTTAATTATCATTTCATTCTCAACCTGGTGAAATCTGCAAATCTCACCACTCTTCCGTCGATACCTTCCGCCAACAAAATCGCCACAAATGACAGCCACAACTAATGCTAATGATATGCAAAATAGGCGTTCCCGCAAAAAAAATACCAATTCCCCATATTTTCAACAACCAGCCAAATCGGCAATGCAATCCAAAAAGCAGATGATAGGCCGACTTACCAGTAACAAATTAACATTAACCTTTAACTGGTGTAAGGAGGTCAACTATCTACTGCATGAATTAGACCCAACTCACAGCCACATCTAAAGACCAACATGTGATAGAGCTACTGATCATGCAGCTCCGACACCCAACAAGGCCACAACACTCAGCACCACCACCACCATAACCTCCCGCCCCGGACCACCCCGCATCTACTACCACTGAGGCAGCGCAAAACAGGACAACGGACCATCCCAAAATACCCTGTCCCCTCAGCCGCACAATAGTTGAATGTTGGGAGATATGGCAACCAACTATATATAAAGCAGGAAAGTCACCCATCAATAATAATGCACACAATGCCAAGTGTAACGCTGATGTGCTTCACAGACCTCACTATACAAAGCACAAACCTCTCCATGTGGAGATATACTATTGATACTTGTAGTGTAGTGCACAGTGGACGCAACCATATTACCTCAGGCAGTGGGAAAGATCTCGGTCACGTAGCTGTGTTGTCAACCCTGAAAGCGAAAGCGGAGTGGGCTGGTCCAAAGTACGTCACTCCAGCGTAGGAATATGAATAAATAGGCCAGGCCCTGGACGTGCTTCACTTGTGGGAAGACCAACAAGTCTGCAGAGCAGCAGCCCTCACCCTGGCATGTGGCTGCCGCCTTGACCGCGGGCTTCACCCACACAGGCCCCCTGCGAACCCAGCGGCACAGCACCGTAGACTTAAGTCTGTACTGACTACTGCCTTCAATCTACACTGCAGACAGCAGTGTTCACAACTTGAATTCAGCCTTGATTTATTAATTCCACAGAGAATTGTACTCCATGTCCTCAGATTTTGTCTAGAAGAAGTGGCAAAAAGCATTCCTCGATGTTTATGCTAACTACTGCCTACGATATGCACTGCGGAAAGCAGGGCTCAAAATTCAGATGCAGTGGCGATTGCAGATGACACAGTCCAGTTCGCAAGACACGTTGCTCCCAGTGCAGCCTACCGGGACCACTCATCATCGCAGGATGTGCATACGCTGTGTGCTTCAGGTGCTACTAACTCAATGCACCATAAGTCATCTCCACGTGGCCTTATCAAGGCAAGACATTGCTCCCAGTGCGGCCCGCCGGTACCACGTATCAATGTAGGGTGGGCACATGCTGAGTACTCCAGGTGCCACTAACTGTGCAGCTCATCTAAACGCCACGTGGATATACGCCAATCCTGACCGCTGCCTGAGCCCTACATGGAGTTACACGATTCACAATTCAAGATTAGTTTCAACACAAATTGTGTAAGAGACTATGATGGGTTAAGAAGACCAAATGCTCCCAATCTGTGCAGCTCAAGTCAACGTCACCTGCCTGTGGGCCTTTGCTGACTGTTGCCTCTGGCCTACACTGTGGAAGACCGGCGAGGTGCCAACTACCCCAGTTCAACACAAGCCGATCCCACATGTGTAACTGGTTCCTGAGTCCTGAATGGCAGCGACTCCAACTTCGTGGCAGCGACCACAGCACCAGACTCCCTTCAATCAGTGAAGGATATTTGCATATGGAAGGCCAGCGACACGTGGTGCCACTGAACCTTCACTACGCAGGCCGGTGGGGCCACCAATGAATGCACATGGCTATGGGCCCTTGCTCACCGCTACCTCTGATCTACAGTGTGGAAGACCGTCGACACATGGTGCCCCTAACCGTCTTCAACACAAGCTGATCCCACATGTGTAACTGTGTCCTGAGTCCTGAATAGCAGTGACCACAAACCCGTGGCAGCGACCACAGCACTAGACTCCCTTCGATCAGTGAGGCTTATTTCGATAAGCAAGACCGGTGACACGTGGTGCCACTAACTCTGTTCAACTCAAGCCGATACCACATATGTAACTGTGTCCTAAGTCCTAAATGGCGGTGACCCCAAGTTCATGGCAGCGACCACAGCACCAGACTCCCTTCGATCAGTAAGGCATATTTCCATATGCAATTGCGGCGACATGTGGTGCCACTAACTCTCTTTAACACAAGCCGATCCCGCATGTGTAACCGTGTCCTGAATGGCAGTGACCTCAAGTCCTTGGCACCGACCACAGCACCACACTCCCTTCGATCAGTGAGGCATATTTCAATATGCAAGGCCGTCGACACGTACTCCCACTAACCCTCTTTAACACGAGCTGATCCCCAATGTCTAACTGTGTCCTGAGTCTTGAATGGCAGCGACCCCAACTTCATGACAGCAACCACAGCACCTCACTACCTTTGATAAGTGAGGAGTATTTACAGATTGAAGTCTGCCGACACGTGGTGCCACTGAACCTGCACTACGCAGGTCGGTAGGGCCACCAACGTATGCACATGGCTGTGGGCCCTTCCCCATCGCTACCTCTGGTCTACACTACGGTCAGCAGGCCTCACAATTCAGATACAGTCCTGATTCCACATGACGCAGTCCAGTGGGCAAGACACATTTCTCCCAGTGCGAACCGTCCACATCAAGCATCATCACAGGCTCCTACAGTCTCAATGCTTCTGGTACCAGTAACCCTATTTAACATAAACCAATCCCACATGTGTAATGTGTCCTGAGTCCTGAAGGGCAGTGTCCCCAACTTCCTGGCAGCGACCACAGCACCAGACTCCCTTCAGTATTATTTGTTGTTCTTTTATTTAGATCATTTTTTTATATATAAATCTATACAAGACTAAGATTCTTCTTTGTCCAACCGCACAGGGACACCTCCAGGCCCAAGAAGGTTGTTGGGGGTTTGTTGGTAATGTGGGAAGAGGGTATGTTACCTGCTAATGTGGGGAGAGGGAGCATCAAAGGGGTACCACTCACAGAAAGAACTCCGATATGTTTTCACAAATGCCTCGGACAGATGCAAGCTGACGGACTGAATCACAAAATGTTTTTTCAATACTTATGTAGTGTGAGTTATGAACAGTTCAGAACCAGGCTTGCAGAGGGACAGCTGCGGCCCGTCCGCTCGACGCAGTATTACGAGCCGTCCACGTCATTGTGTCGATATCTGCCCTGTTCCGTCGTACGCCACGCCATGCCATGCCACGCCACACCACTCTGATTATGTTCCAACGTTGGCCCAAAATAGCTACCTGTCGCAGGCTTACTCGCTGTTGGTGTGCAGGTCAGTGGTCTAGTTCTCAACATCTCACGGTCACTCCCTGAGGGCAGGTTTGCACACACACCACACCCATCCGGCACATGCGGCACAGGCCATGTGACCACGCAAATATAATAGATCGACAATGTCACATCCTTTATTGCCAGTGCTGACTAGCTGGCAAACACTCCATGGGTCTTAACCATAAAGAGTCCTTGAAATGTTGCCCAGAAGTTTAGTTGCACCCTCAGCTGTATGGCCGTCAGAGGCCTACCATCCCCTTGGCGCGGACTTCATATGCATAGGGTTAGTGCCACCCCAAACTCATGTGGCCATCAGGAGCCTACCACCACGTGGCACGAATTTGAGTTCCACAGGCTTAGCAGCACCAAACCTTGAGGTGGTCTCCACCATTGACGACTCAGCGACATGTGTGAGATCTGCCGGGCCGCAAAGAAGCGACATATGTAAGATCCGCACAGAATCTGATGTGGTCTCTGCCATTCATGACTCAGGACTCAGCAACACCTTTGAGATTGGCGGGGTTTTGACAGGCACGCATAGTCCGCCCACTGCTGCACACTCTGCTGGCACCAGGTAATTATTTTCTCATGGATGCGCAGAGGCGACAGCCTCTCTCTTTATCTCTCTCTCTCTCTCTCTCTCACTTCCCTCTCTTCTCTCTCTCTTCATTGCTTTACTTCTATCTCTCTCCCTTCTCCCTTTCTCACTCCCTTTCTTTCCTTCCCTCTCTTTTTCTCTCTGGCTTGTTTTTCCTTCTCTTTTTCTCTCTCTCAGCCCTTTGATATGCAAATTACACACATCCTTATTTTGTGCTTTATCTTCCAGGCTCCGTCTTCGACATCCATGGTCCCCACAGGAGTCTTCCACCTTGTTGTTTTCTATTATATTTGTAAAATTTTGTTAATTGGTTTATTTTTTATATATATTATATATTTATTTTTATATATATTAATAATAAAAAAAATTGAAAATAGTTTAAGGTTTATATATGTTTATAAAAAAATAAAGTTTGACAAAAAAAATTATTAACCTTTTTGGTTGTTTTCTTTACTGCTGTGTGACTCTTTCTTGTTCTTATTACTGTTATTTGCTGGTCTCCACTATGGTGTGAAATTTTGTAGCACTTATCGCGGGAATACTGGTGATCTCTGCAGTTTGCACCAACTTCTGAATACTGTGTTAGATTTATCTCAACTTTAGTTGCATTAAAGTGCTGATAATCAAATCCAGAGTAGCAGGGCCTGTGCAAAAAGACACGAGGTGCACCTTTGCAATTTATTCTAAATACTAAAATCCTGTATTGAATTGCACTGAGGTAGTGCCTGCACTTACAGCGTACACACAAAATCAATGATGAAATCTCATTGTATTTATATTGATTAGGAATAGTGCGTCAGGTGCTGGATTTTGACGGGATATACTGCCCAGGTTGTATATTGTTATGCACACAAAAAAATGACATCACAACTTTCACAACTGCAATGTGAAATTAATTCTGCGATAACCCACGTTACCACCACAAATTTTACAGCTTTCTGCTGGTGTTAAGCAGGATGACTACCTGCCCCATAAAAGGAAACACAGCCAAGAGCCCCACCAGAACACCAGAACACCCACAGGTGCCATAGAGTCAATGAGCATGATACATGGATAACCATGAGGGCCACAAGACTCATTGCAACAACCACAGGACCACCAACGCCCCCCAAACCCGCTTCTGAGCAAGTGTGTCCGTGTAGTCATTGTGTTAGCATGATAGGCACGGGCCCTGCAACATCACAGTGTGCTGTCTTCAGCAGACATTACTATGTCTCCTCAGCGTTGGCCATTTCCCTGGACATGTAACTACGCACGCATCCTCCTGCAAGACGTGTGCTGGTCCGGCATACACTGGTCAGCACAGGGGCGTGCCTATCCGGCAAGGGAAACGGGGTGTCTCGGACATGTCCGTGTGCAGGAAAGGCGGTAAGTGTGTCTCTGTGTTCTGGTGTGGCCTGCCACAAGGGCCGCAGCAGACGATATTGTAAAGTGGCACACACCACCACCAAACGGAACTCTCATGGTGTAGTTCGAATGCCGCAGGACATGCCGGAATAGGCATTACAATGCTGTGCTGTACAAGTGCACGGGAAATAACAGCGCACCGTACAAAAGTGTGGAGGCTCGTGGGAGGGAGGAACAGCTGTTTGGCAATGTAACACACAATGAACTCGCCCATGTGCCACGTGCTGGGCATCTCAACCATGATGACCACGGTCGCAGACATCCCACAACACCCACAATCAGCCTTTGTACACATCCTGCATGAATGCAGCGTAGTTTTCACTTCTATGCTCGTTCAGTGGTGTGATGTTGCCGGGTTGTGTTTCTCCTGGTGCTGTTGCTTCTATAATTTTGTTCCTCCACACATAAATACATGTAAAGAACAAATTAGAATTCTTCCTTGATTCCTTTACGTTTCAAAACTTCTCTCTATAAGTTTCTTTTTAATTTTCCATATAAACAGTTTTTTTCATATTCAACGACACACCGAAGTCAGCAGTGCATTATATTCTATCAACACACTTTCTAGAACATTCTACAACACGTGCAGGTTAAAAGTTCAACCATTTTTTTAAACCTAATGATATTTTTTTGCAACATTTTCTCGAACATTTAACTGCACGTGCAGGTTAAAAGTTCACGATTGTTTTAACTTCGAACAGTGCCTTCCAAATGCAAGTAGCAGGTGTGGTTGAGTTGAGCAAATTTCATCCTATAATATGTACTCCTCGTTCAAACTGCTTTTTCGTAACCAATCACAAAGATGCTTTTCCACAAAACGAATGTGCACCCTACTTATAAAAAACAATGCTTTTCATCTCCCAATCAGGTATCGTTTTGTATCTGAAAAAAAACTAGTTCCCCATCTATAAGCATATCTCTTATTCTACGAAGGAACTTCATGAGCTACAGACATCGTTCCATACCTTCCAGCCATACCTTCAAAATGCTAGTGTGCATCGTAGGACATAGCTATGTTTTCTGGTGCAAAAGGTATGCAGAACAGAGACGTATTGACTTAGACCTAGGTTTACAAAATGTGGACATTAAATGGTTTTTACAGAGAGGATTGAAGTGGCACCAATTGTTGCGTTTGCTTAAAACCTGTTTGCATCTCCAACACCCTGACCTCATGATTGTGCACTGTGGTGGAAACGACCTAGGCACATTGGCTGGGGTAGGTTTGGAAATGCTTATGAAGGACACCTTTGGACAATTAATGTTACTTTTGCCTTAAACTGTCTTTGTATATTCCAATATATGCCAAAGACAGAAGTGGAAATGGTCAAAACTATTTTGCCCTCAGCTTGAAAAATCTAAGAAGAAAGTCAACAAAGCTGTGTCTGCATACCTCAAAGACCACAAAATAGGGGCCATCCACAACAACAACATATTTTTGATATGGCTGATATCTACAGAAGTGATGGAGTACACTTCACAGATCAGGGAAATTTAGTTTTACTGAATAACTTGAAGAAATTTAGTTTTACTGAATGACTAGGAAGAAAGTCAACAAAGCTGTGTCTGCATAACTCAAAGACCACAAAATGGGGTCCATCTACAACAACAACATATATTTTGATATGGCTGATATCTACAGAAGTGATGGAGTACACTTCACAGATCAGGGAAATTTAGTTTTACTGAATAACCTGAAGCTGTGCATCCGCACTTATATGTAGCTCCAACTAATGAACACAAGGGCTCTTTTTAGAGCCACGCTATAACTTACAACTTAGGCTCGCTATTTTAGATCCAGGTAACGGCAACTCCCGGACCCTCGCCAAAATGTATTCTCCACACAGCTGTGGCACAGTGGCCAGACCATCTCACTTTGCAGCACAGGCCTCTTACTTTGATCACCGGCTCTACTCACCCATAGGGTTGAGTAGTTTGCGCTTTACAAATACCGTATTGATTTACCTTCACACTCCCTATACAACACCACCTAAGCACCATATAAAAGTTGGACAGGTGTGGCACAGCGCCCAGAGCACATGACTTCACAGCATAGCACACACAGTTTAGGCTCAAGGTTTTATCACCGAGTCCAGCAGCAGCTCAATTTAGCAGCATGACACTCTAGGCAATACCTCACTTAGTTTACGTACCCAGCACTTTCAGACCGGTAGGGGTCAGTAGTTCAGCGACTTTATCCCGACTCCGGCAGCAGCTCAGCTTACGCCCCCAGCACCATCAGACACGGAGGAGTGAGTAGTTTGAATTACACAAATAACACATTAATTTGATACGCCCGAATTTACCTTCGCACTCCCTGTATAACACCCCCTAAGCACCATGCACAAGTTACAATGTTAGAAAAAAAGTTCATCCAAGTAGGTATAACTACATGCTCACACTACTTGGACAGATGTGGCAAAGCGGCCAGAGCACATGACTTCACAGCATATGACACACAGTTTGGGCTGACGCTTTCATTCCCAAGTCCGGCAGCAGCTCATATTAGCAGCATTAGACCCTAGACAGTACCTCACATATTTTTCGTACCCCTGGACTCTCAGGCCAGTATGGGTCAGTAGTTCATCCTATTAGGTATAAACACATGCTGACACTACTTCCACAGGTGTAATTCAGCGGCCATGGCACATGACTTCACAGCATAAAGTGAGAGAAGTGTGGCTCAATGGGTGGAGAAGTGTGGCTCAATGGTTAGAGCAGGCAGACCTTGATGCAGAGCTCTGGCCAGGGACCAGGGTTCGTTTCCTGCCTCGGCGGGTCTCCGGCTCATTAATTCCCCTGACTGGATATTCTCGCCTCAGTGCCTGTTCTGATCATGGGTCCCACGCTGCAACTCTGGGCAATAGCTTGCTTAGTCTCCACAATGGCCCCAAAGTGCTGGGATGCCTGGCTGTACCTGGGGGGTGCCCAGGAGTGGACATTTCCCAGGAAAGCCAGGAAGGGTTCCTAAGCGGTATACGGACAGCGCCGGGACACCTCCGGTGGAGGTAGCTGTGCGCTTTACAAATTCCTACATTTACATTTATAAGACACACAATTTGGGCTCACGCTTTAATCCCGGAGTCCCGTACCAGCTCACCTTCGCAGCATCAGACTCTAGGCAATACCTCATTTAATTTCCATAGCCCACCACTTTCACACGGTAGGGGTGAATACTTTGCTTCGCACCCCCTCTATAGCACACCCTAAACACCCCCACAGAGTTTACAGAGCTCCTACCCTCCTCTTTCCCACTTTTTTCTCTCTTTTTTCCTCTTACTCGCTCCAACGAAATCACAAAATGGCAGCCAACACTTCCTAGTTGCAACCGCTCACACTGCTCGCAGCCAATCAGCAGCAAGCTCGTGCTCGTAACGCCTCAGCCAATCAGATGGCAGAATTCCCAGATATCGATATCTGTAAATTTCGATATTTCTCCAAAACTACTTAACGAATTTACACCAAATAAAAAAAAGTGTGCTTTCTAGACCAATACTTTTCTCCCTGCCAAATTTGGGGTAATTCTGTTCATCCTTTTGACCTGTAGCCCTGTCTAAAGTTTCCTATGGAAATTAACATGAAGAAAACAAGTTTTGGGACTCCCCTTTTATCTAGGCCCCCCTTGACCACTCACCCCCAATTTTCAACATAGGAGCTGGTATGAACAAAGAATTCGTTTTGACACTTTCACGAAGAATGGTCAAACCACGCCAAAGTTATACGCAAAACAAAAAATGCTCTTACTATGGAAACTTGGTCCTAACTATAACTACCTTCTGGCGATCGGCAGTAGGTTATATATATATATATATATTCACTGAAAAACCATAGGTTTCACACATGTTATAGTTAGCTGGAATTTCACTCATACAAAACCATTAAAATTCCCTAGTTATAGTTAGTTCAGCTAACTATAACTCGCGCGCCCGCAATGCACTGCTGGTGACGTCACATATTACATCACTCATGGCATGGTCAGTGACATCATGACATCACTGATGACATCTCAAGACATCACTGATGACATTGTGGTAAATAAATAAATAATACCTCTATTTTTGAATGGATAAATGAATAACAGATAGCTCAATAAATAAGAGTCAAGATTCGAGGTAGTAGGAGTTTGCAGGTTTAATACAGCATAAAGGACAGGAACAGGACAACCTGCACAGGAATAGGATGACAGGGCCCGGCAGGGGGGCCGGATTGGACTGGCGTGGCTCGACAGCTGCCGGGGCTGGATCTGGGATGAGCGCGCTAGCTTTAATAACAGTACACAAGCATATATACTAAAACAGTTGCATTACAGTGAATACAATAGGCGGAGCAGTGGGTGTGGTCAATAGCAGTCGCGAAAGATAAGGGTGAAAATGGGTGTAACAAGAGGCGTGTATATAGAAATGTGATGTAAACGTAACAGAATATGTCATAAATGGGGCGGAAACATGGAGGGGGCTACCTAAGGAGCCGGGACCTCTGACCTAATGGTGCGCGCAAACTGACAATGACGTGTTACTAGGAGAAGCTGGGGGCTATGACTTCTGTACTAGGAGCAGAGACAAAAGTCTGGAGAGTCAGGGCGACATGTACCTAAACCCTATCTAGTATCTAATGTTTAGAGGACATGTTGATATAAACTAAGAGTCAGGAGGGGAGAGGCTAACGGACTCTAAGACTGGATCATGCATTATTCTACATGTAGTGCGTGATGAAGAATATTAAATGACCATTAATACAGTATTTCTCTTACATGGAGACGTAAAGGCTAGACTGTGACAGAAACTATTGATGCGATTCAGTAGCTTAGGAATGCAGAGAAGGAGGGCTGGACTGATAACTAGAATCATAACATACTCTTGGCAGACTTAGAGGCAGAGCCAGGCCGAGCCGGGCACTGTGAGGCAGGAAGTAAGTGAAGGGTCGAGGATACAGGTGGGGGCTGTATCGCTCCTCAGCGAGGGTTCAGGAGACAGGAGCTGAATCTGGTGTCCGGGCCCTTTTGAGGCCTAGAAACGGGGACTTTACAATGAAATAACGTGCACACTGAGAAACGTGGCAACGTAGCTTTACATAGGCCTAATATTCGTAGCTTTCACGAGAACTGGGAACTGGCATACTAGAGATGGACACAACTGTAATTGCGTCTTTAATCGAACATGGGGAATACATATGCATATTAATCATGCACACATAACATAAGATGGAGGACACGTAGGGACACAGAACATGGCAAAATTTACTTTTCCACATTCCCTCCTTGTCACTACGTTTCCATCAGGAAACATCAATATTCATGATACCATCTATCATTTCATACAGTATCATTTGTTCGTCTCGAATTTTCTTGGAACGGGATTTAGAACGGGACTTGGGACTAGGAATACAAGAGGTAGCACAAATGCCACAAATCGCAGGGCCACATTGTATACAGAGGCAGCAACTGAATATGATCGCTACTGCAATACCTAGAAAGGACAATACTTTCCATCCCCAGGCGGAAATTATATTCCAGAACCAACCGGACCATGTCCAGGTGCCTGGATCTTGGTGTAACATATGGGCAATTTTATGGAGTCTGGTTATAGCTGAATAAACAGACGGCGCGTTATTAGGAATGAAAATGCAGCAACTAGATCCGATGACTCTACATGCCCCACCCCTATCGGCCAGTATGACGTCAAGGACGAGACGATTCTGGAGCACGACAATTCTCATAAAGGATTGTTCTTCGGTTAAATTACCTAGAGCAGAAGTAGTCTCAATCACTACTGCTTCGAGTGTTCTGGTTAATCTACGTATCAGTTTACTATTCACGACTGTACCTAAATAAGGGAAGACACCTTTATTGATATCTATGTATTGTTCTAGAGCAGTTTCAGTATAATCGACAATCGGGAGGTCTCTCTTGTGTCTAGTATGTACTAGGTGGGAATTCCTATGATAGTCAGGTGGGGCTAGAAAAACTGGTGGCAGTAGGAAGGCAATGTAACAGGTTCCCTCCCAATCGAGGGGCAGACGAACATATGCGGTCTGACCACAAACAAAATAAGAATGACGTGAAGCTTTGAAAATAGATTTCCCACTGTCACTATACTTGACAATAGCAGTACAATCACTATGTCCTACATGTACGGAACCATTATTTCGGACACATAATTCGCCTTTAACTGGTAATACTGATATAGTAGGTAGGTCTGGAGTAGTATCAGACTGAACATTCAGGACCATGAAATTCGAAGAATAATTACCTAAATTATAAACTTCATTTTCTAGATCTAACCCTGTTCTGTGGGGAAGACCTTGCTTGTCTGGAAAACATGTACTGTTAAGAAAAGACATATCTGTTGAGGATGACGTTAACGTGGACCATGCTCCACACGAACCATTATGTGAAAATGGATAAGGAAAGAGTGGCAGAACTCCCTTCGGTGTCTGGAAAGGGGGGAGTCGACCACACACCCAACAATTAGTGGCATTGCTGGTCTGGTGTGAATAATGTAACATACGGATAAAAGAATTATTTCGCATAGCGAGACGATATGAGAGTTCATGAGGAGGCAGATCACTAAACGTGTGTTTTACTGTAGCATTAGCAGACTTATTTACATGAGAAACTGGAAAATACAAATAAAATGCATAACATGTGCAGGTAATCATAAGGCTGAAAAACAATATGAAACTTAGAAAAACGATACATCGGATTGAGTTTTGACTAACTCTCTCACTATGGGGGTCTATTTTATACATGTCAGAAACCGGTCTAACCGTTTCACCTAGGGGAGGACTTAGACAATCAAACTGGCTGACTTATTTTACTAGACCTTAGTTTTTTCTTATACTCCTGTTGCGGAGTTTTCTCTAACGGGGAGGGTTCAATATCATTGTCTTTTGCGGGACAGTCCTTAAGAATAGTACTTTGGCAGTCTTTCAAATCCTGGGAAATGTTCTTTAAAACAGGCTTCAGTCCGTAAAATCTTTTCACATGAGACAGGTGGACCCAGCCCTTCCTGCCTTCCAGCTTGACGGCAGTACGGGTGGCTAGGAGGACCTGTTTGGGTTCTTTCCAGCGAGGCTCCAGCGGACTTGAACGATCAAAGTTCCTGACAAGAACCATGCATCCGGGAACGATTTCATGCGGTGCCACCTCGGTATTGTCTGGAAATGCGGCAGCAACCTGTGAACGACAAGAGTTGAGGGCAGACATCAAGGAAGCTAGGTAATCTGTCAGCATATTACTTGAAACATCTGTAATACTTCGAGGTCTAGGTGTACCCCACATGTTAGGGGGGCGGCCGAATACGACCTCATACGGGGACAGACCTGATCTGGAATGTGCGACCATGCGCATATAAAATAAAGCGACTGGCAGAGCTACTAGCCAGTCCACACCTTTCTCTTTACAAATCTTGGCAATACGGATTTTCAGGGTCTGATTATGTCTCTCTACTAGACCAGCTGCTTCAGGATGGCGTACACAATGGAACTTCCACTGGTACCCTAACAAAAGGGAAACGTGTTTCATCAACTCAGATGAGAATGGCTGGCCGTTATCAGAATATACGACTCTAGGGAGTCCATAACGGGGGAAGAATTCATGAACCAACTGCTTGGCAGTGGTCGCGGCTGTGTAATCTGGGACTGGATATGCTTCTGTCCACCTGGACAAAGCGCATACAACTACAAGGACATACTTGAAACCTCGACATCGCTCGATCTGAATATAATCCATCTGGAGGACTTCAAAAGGGTGGTCAGGGGGCTGGAATCCACCTTGTTCCACCGGGACACTTTTACCTGGATTAAACTGACAACATATCATACAGGTACGGACTTTCTGTTTGGCTGCAGCTCGTAAATGCTTGTTGAACCAAATGTTCTGGATACTGTCTAACATAGCTTTTTCTCCTAAATGTGCTGGACTATGTGCGGTATTGATAATGACTTGAACCATAGAGTCGGGGAGAAACCATGTGGCTTTACCCTTCGTTACCCATCCCTGATCTGTCTGGACCCCTCCTTGTTCGGACCATTTCTTGATTTCATCGGGAGTAGCATGTAACTGGATATCTATGACATCTTGAGTGGGGTCCTTAACTGTCATACATGTAGTCTGATCTGGAGTATATGTCTGTGTCGGGTTAACTGAAATGTCTGGAGTCTGTGCTGTAAGTTTGGCTGTGCGATCTGCTAGATCATTACCTTGGGAAATAATGTCAGTAACTTTAGTATGTGCTTTGCACTTCATGATAGCAATAGATGTCGGTAAGTGTATGGCATCTAACAGAGCCTGAATAAGGAGACCATGCTGAATCTTGGTTCCATGAGAAGTCATGAAACCTCTAACCTGCCAGAGCACTCCAAAGTCGTGTACGACTCCAAATGCGTAACGTGAATCTGTGTAAACATTAACTTTCAGGTTCTTAGCGTGTATGCAGGCTTGAGTCAGAGCAACTAGCTCTGCTGCTTGAGCAGACAGGGTGTCAATACGGTGTGTTTCTATAACTTCAGTGTCTGTAGTCACTGCATACGCGGCTACTAGTTCTCCTGTACTTGTTCTCATACATGAACCATCCACATAAAGTGTCAGGTCGGGATCTGGTAATGGAATATCTGTCAGATCTTGTCTTGGCTTAGTCATAATGTTAACTACTTCCACACAGTCGTGTGTGGCAGGATTTGAAATAACTGATGGTAACAGTGTTGCAGGATTTAGAACGTTGCAGCGTCTGATTTCTATGTGTGGCTGGAACAGTGTCAATTCATAACCTGTTAAACGTGCAATTGTCAAGTGCTGAGTCTGTGTTCGGTTTAAAAGAACTTCCACGGAGTGTGGAACTTGTACTGTCAAGGAGTGTCCCAATACTATGGAATCACTTTGTCTGATAGCTAGTGCTGTGGCTGCAACTGACTTGAGGCACGCAGGCAGAGCCTGGGCTACAGGATCTAGTGTGCTCGAAAAATAAGCACATGGCTTGTATTGTCCTGCTTGATCTTGTGTGAGAACAGATAATGCTGTACCTTCGCGTTCTGTGGCGAAAAGTGTAAAAGGCTTACTGTAGTTCGGTGTAGCTAGAACAGGAGCTTGGCATAAAGCTTTCTTTAACTCATTGAAACTAAGTGTATGTTCAGATGTCCAAGGGAGGACAGTCGATACGGCTGCCTCCTGTGTCGTTAACTGTATCAGTGGTATGGCTAGAAATGCATACTGAGGAATCCATTGTCTGCAGTAAGAAGTAAGGCCGATAAAAGCACGTACCTCCTTCTGGGTCTTGGGCTGAGGAAGACTCGCTATTAACTGGATACGGTCAGGTGTCAACTGCCTACCCCTCTTGGACAGCAAGTGGCC
This sequence comes from Lissotriton helveticus, assembly GCF_964261635.1. Taxonomy (NCBI): domain Eukaryota; kingdom Metazoa; phylum Chordata; class Amphibia; order Caudata; family Salamandridae; genus Lissotriton; species Lissotriton helveticus. Next base: position 1,560,382,523 of record NC_136057.1, read on the forward strand.
TAAGTAGATCACTTGCTGTACACAGAATTGAAGCTTCGAAGGGGACACCTTGTGCCCCATCTCGGCAAGGAAATACAAGACTGTAAGGGATGCTCGCTCGCAAGCACGTTCAGAACGGGCTGTGATTAGTAGATCATCGACATACTGGAGCAGGGCAGTGTCAGTTGGCATGTGAATCTTGTCTAGTTGTCTCTTAAGTGCTTGACTGTAAATACTAGGACTTTCTGTGAAACCTTGAGGAGCTCGTGTGAACATATAGCTCCTTCCATTTAAACAAAATCCGAAAAGAAACTGGCTGTCTGGATGAATTGGGACACTGAAAAACGCGTTCTTGAGGTCTATGACTGTAAAAAATGAGGCTTCGGAATCAATGGCTGTCAATAGGGAAGAGATATCTGGGACAACTGGGTACTGGGGAATAATACATTTATTGAGTTCTCGAAGATCAATCACTAATCGATATACTGGGGGTGCATTTGGATCAGTACGTTTCATGACGGGAATGATCGGAGAATTACATACATTGGAGTCAGTTTCTACAACTACTCCTTGAGCCATGAGCTCGTCAATGATTTTGGATAAGGCTGCTACAGCCTCAGGTGGCAATCTGTACTGTCTGATTCGTGGCAGGACTACACCTGGCTTGAGAGTCACACGATGGGGTGTGATTTGCATATAACCAACATCAGTTGGACCTTGCGCCCATAGATGCTGCGGGACATTAGACAATCTCGGATCAAAATCTCGTAACACATAGTGACCCTTGAAGTCACGTAGAAACAGTCGTATTCCCTCGGGGGAACAGCAAATAACTGCACCTAATTCTTTCAGTGTTTTAATACCTAACAGATTTTCTGGACACGACTTTGTAAGTAACAGATCAGTAGTGCGGGACAATGGACCTACTTCTAGAGTAACTGGCTTAGATATCTCGTTTACAATAGGCTTTCCTGAAAATCCAAGGGAAACATTTCTAGAGCCTGAGAGCGGAGCCCCTGGAACTTCGGCGTGACTAATGGTGGTCCTACTTGCCCCTGTATCAATCAGAAACTTTCTGTCTTTCCCTAGTACCTGACTATGAACATAGGGACCTTCTTGATCTACAGGAATCTCGATGAGAGGCAAGCCTACCTCCCTCTCTAGGCTGTTTCATGAATATGGCTGATACTCTGGATACTCGGACTGTGCATACTGGTACATCTGCTGTGTAACATGTTGTGTTGCAGCGATAGGCTGCGGTGCTGGAACTGTCTGTTGTGCATTCTGTGGCTGAGAAGTCTGTGAAACTTGTTCTTGTCTAGGCGGACGTGGTCTTTCTTTAGTCTTACCAGTGGCTATATTGTGTTTCAGAACTGCACACTCGTTTATGAAATGACCTGGCTGTTTACAATAATTGCATGTCCCTTTAACGGGAGCTGCAGGATGACTGGCTTGATTCGTACCCCCTCTTCTGACCGTCTTGAGGAACAGATTGTGCAACTAGTACTTTCATTTTCGTGTCTTTCATACGTTTTCTTTCATCATCTTGCTCTTCTCTGATTCTATTCTGGTGGTACTGGAGCATCTGTAACATCTGGGACGGAGTATTAGCTTGCCAGGTACTTTCGACTTTCAAAACTCGATTCTTTACTTGGGGACTTGAATTCTCGACTAATTTAGTAACAAAAAGATGAGGGTATGACTCACTACTCGTTTTCAATCCACTGTTTATAATAAAACACTTTTCAAATCTAGAATAAAAATCACTAGTGTCTTCGTCTTGTTTCTGTTTACAGGCTGAGATTGCATCCCAGTCTTCCTTTTTAGTGGCTAATAATCTAGGCAAAACTTGTATTAACAGTTCTGGTAATTCTTTACATTTCTCTCCTAGACCGGTACCTGGTACTCGTATCTTATCTTCAGCTTCTAGAACTGCCCAATCGATCTTTTTCTCTCCCACCTCCCATTCTTTTTCCTTGAGTTTCTCGTATACCCCTGCGGGCAATAAGACTTTTAACATTTTAATTATATCTGGATACGTGTATTCTCCCATACAGAGCATGTCTTTTAATTCTCGGTGGAACCCTGCTGGATCTTTGTCGTGACAAGGAATTAATTTCTTCATCTCTAAGAGTTCCATCTTTGTAATCGGGGTGTAAACAAATACTTGTTGCATTTCACCATCTGTTGTCCTGACTGGGTGTACTTCTCGTAACGGATTCTGTCTATCTATGTAAAAGGGTTTACTTTCTGGAGGTGAGACATGAACAAAATGCGGGTTCAAGAACATACTATATTTGTGGCGCTGTTCTAGAATGACACTAATTAAATCGGTACCTAAACCTTTCCATCTATACTGGAGTAACTCGTTCAGGACATCGTGTAACGGACCTGGATCAGAATGTTGACTCTCATACAGAGTAATGAGGTGCTGGATCATATACATACCCACCAGTCGTTGCTCGGCTGGGGGCAATTTCAGAAACATTTGTGCCACTATTTCGTCTGGAAAAGTGGTAGAATCAGTAATCCATCGGACTGCTGATCGGGCTAATTCTTGTTCATGCATAGTACTTAACTCACTATAACCGATTCGTGATTTCAGAATGTGATCGGTAGCTTGAAATACTTGTTCTAGAGAACCTTGTTCTGGTGCTGGATGAGGAACAGTTTTCTTATAGTCTAGACGTGAATGTCGGTCTGGAAATCTAGATTTTCCTACGTACGCTATTCTAGTGGGATTCTCGTCGTCTACCTCTTCAGTAGAAGAGTCATTCTCTTTCTCGCTTACTTGTGCTGCTTTACGTTGTTCATGTAACTTTATTATTTCTTTACGAATTCTCTTGTACATACTCTCTATACTACTGATAGTCTTGTGCTTACCCTCGGCTATATTATCACTCCACCTTGTCAGGATTCTCATTTCGGCCGGATCTTTAGTCGGGTAGTCTTGTTCCCTTATTAGACAATTAATCAGGAACTTTAATATCATGAGCTGGATCTCAGCTTTCCTTTGAGACATGGCTTCGCCAATACTTTCTGGATCATCCCCTGTACGGATGAAACGATATATTCTGTCTAGATCTCCTTTCATATCTGGTAGGGTGTCTAAATACCCGGTCACCCGTCTTACACGGATGGAATATATTACTGTACTATCATCACCTGCAACCGGATCATAGCGGCATTCAGTAAGAGCTCGTCGGATATCTGCAACGGACTTAAATTTGGGCGTACGTTGTAACGCACATTCATGTAACTCGGCCAACGTTCTACGTTGGTGTGGTGGCGGGGTACCAGGAGGACCTCCTCCTGCGGCCCCTAAACTGGAATCGTCGACTGATACTCTTCGTGCTGGCAGAGTGGGAAATTGTAATGTGGGCTGAACCGGGGGTACCGTGGCAGGTACTCCGGTGTCTGGAGGAGCAGGAATGGCATTATTTACAGGAGCTGGCGGAACAGGATTTGCATATTCCGGGACTGTGTCGTCCAAATAGGACGAGATGAAAATATCAGCTGCGGTCGGTTTGTGACGTAGCTTAGTCGGAACTAATGGTGGCGGAAAATTACTGGATGCCTCCGGGGTCGCTTTTGGCAAGCCCTCGGCAAGAAGAGGATACATACCCTTAATAAGGGCATGCCTCTGTCTGTCTGACTGTTCGGTTTTGACTCGTTCACCTATCTCAATTAATTCCCTTTCTTGGGCTCGTTCTAAAGATTCTCTACTTAATTCTGACTTTCTGATTTCTTTTTCGGTTCTCTTATGAGATTCTTTGCGCCATAACTCGATGGCATCTTTCTATGACTGTCTGGCTTTCTTTTTCCATAATGCTTCTTCTACTCGCATGATGCACTCGGCATTCCATGTGCCTGATACAGGCCATCTATACTTTTCCTCTAACTGTTTGGTATACTCTACCCATAAATCTAGATATAATATGGCACTTATGCCATGCTTTTGATACATAAAATGACCTGGACTGTCCCTAGGCGGGACAGGAACTGCTGCTTCTAGCAGACCTTTTCTGGTTTTTAACTGACGTAGTTTAGAAAATAAGGGCATGACTGAACTGTAACCTAAACACAATACGCAATTACAATACACAATGAACACGATAAATACTCCACATTCATACCACGACATTACAATACATGAAAAACATTTAAAATAACAGTTCGAACAGAATACTACCTGGAATACTGAAAACAGAATACATGAATTTTCTCGAGAAACAGAACTGACTAGAACAGAAACTAGATGTACTGCTAAAACAGTACGAAACTCACCGGTCTCATAAAGAGACACGTTAGGACCCGCATCCACCAAAGTGGACACTTCGTTTTGGGTCTGTGTACCACCAACCCACGGACCAGAGTCAATTTAGATTGACCCTGTCTAGATACTACCCCAGCAATGGTACTCACCGGGCAGCAAGAACGGAAGGCCTCGGACTGGACTGGACTGCTTCGACGCCGGACGGACGAACTTCGGACTTCTGTTACGGGTGGGCCTCCGGATACCTCGGACCTTGGACTCTCGGCTTGGGCTCTGGTCGGGACTCGCCGCGTTCCTCCACCGCCTCGTCTGGATGCTGGACCGCCACCTCCGTCTCCTCCGTGGGCCTGAGGGATACTTGAAGCAGAAATATCTGCCGGTGCGCAGAAGAGTTCCGTCACGGCTGCAGAGGGTCAGGGGGCCGGCGTGGCTTCGCCGGCGCGTGGGGAAAGGGCAAGTCCCTATTCGGGCGCCATTATGTGGTAAATAAATAAATAATACCTCTATTTTTGAATGGATAAATGAATAACAGATAGCTCAATAAATAAGAGTCAAGATTCGAGGTAGTAGGAGTTTTCAGGTTTAATACAGCATAAAGGACAGGAACAGGACAACCTGCACAGGAATAGGATGACAGGGCCCGGCAGGGGGGCCGGATTGGACTGGCGTGGCCCGACAGCTGCCGGGGCTGGATCTGGGATGAGCGCGCTAGCTTTAATAACAGTACACAAGCATATATACTAAAACAGTTGCATTACAGTGAATACAATAGGCGGAGCAGTGGGTGTGGTCAATAGCAGTCGCGAAAGATAAGGGTGAAAATGGGTGTAACAAGAGGCGTGTATATAGACATGTGATGTAAACGTAACAGAATATGTCATAAATGGGGCGGAAACATGGAGGGGGCTACCTAAGGAGCCGGGACCTCTGACCTAATGGTGCGCGCAAACTGACAATGACGTGTTACTAGGAGAAGCTGGGGGCTATGACTTCTGTACTAGGAGCAGAGACAAAAGTCTGGAGAGTCAGGGCGACATGTACCTAAACCCTATCTAGTATCTAATGTTTAGAGGACATGTTGATATAAACTAAGAGTCAGGAGGGGAGAGGCTAACGGACTCTAAGACTGGATCATGCATTATTCTACATGTAGTGCGTGATGAAGAATATTAAATGACCATTAATACAGTATTTCTCTTACATGGAGACGTAAAGGCTAGACTGTGACAGAAACTATTGATGCGATTCAGTAGCTTAGGAATGCAGAGAAGAAGGGCTGGACTGATAACTAGAATCATAACATACTCTTGGCAGACTTAGAGGCAGAGCCAGGCCGAGCCGGGCACTGTGAGGCAGGAAGTAAGTGAAGGGTCGAGGATACAGGTGGGGGCTGTATCGCTCCTCAGCGAGGGTTCAGGAGACAGGAGCTGAATCTGGTGTCCTGGCCCTTTTGAGGCCTAGAAACGGGGACTTTACAATGAAATAACGTGCACACTGAGAAACGTGGCAACGTAGCTTTACATAGGCCTAATATTCGTAGCTTTCACGAGAATTGGGAACTGGCATACTAGAGATGGACACAACTGTAATTGCGTCTTTAATCGAACATGGGGAATACATATGCATATTAATCATGCACACATAACATAAGATGGAGGACACGTAGGGACACAGAACATGGCAAAATTTACTTTTCCACAACATTATCAAGTGAATGTGCCTTTCTGAAATTTTTGTTTTTTATATATGTATATCTAAAGGTCGATGAAAGAATAAATGGGTAAATAAGTGTCTAAATGGATGTTTTTTTGTAAAATTGATTGTATATCTGACTTATTAAGTGTATCTTAGTGAATACATGTGTTAGCGAGTAATGTTTAAAAATGTAAATATCTGTATCAGTGTATCACTTTGTGTATAAGTGGCTGCATGGGTTGGTGAGTAGCTACATGAGTGTCTATATGGGTTATTAGTTGTTTTTTTGAGTATCAGTATGAGTGTCTGTATGGTTTGGTGGGGGGTATTACTTAGCGCATAGATGCATGAATGAGTGACTCACTGTTTGTATGTGTTTTGACTGGACTGTATGGGTGGATGAGTGTGTGTATGGGTGTGTTAGTGAGTGAAAGACTGTCTCAATAGTATCTTTGTGAGTAACTACATATGTTTTAAAATAGTGTATATGAGTATTGATGTATATAAGTGAGTATATGTGAGAGTGAGTGATTGGAAGAGTTCCTGTATAAATAAGTATGTATTTCTATAAGTGATTGTTTAAGAGAGTAAGTATGTGTATGTTTCTGTAGAAGTAAGTGTAGTGGTGTGTGTATACATGTATATGCAAGTAAATGGATGTTTGTGTATTTGCATGTGTGAGTATGTTTGTGAGTATTTGAGTAAGTCTATGGATGAGTGTCGGTGTGTAACAGGATGTATAGGTGTATGAGAACATATGATGAGTGAGTATATGTATGAGTGACTATAGAACTGTTGGTGAATAAGTGGGTGTGTATGTAGATGTTGGAGTTACTGAATAGGTTGTTGTAACTGGTATTGGTATCTATTTTATTGAAAATTTTAGTTTCTATTTATGAATGTGTGTATCAAAGGTTATATTACGAGGAGAGGAGGTCTGCCACTCTTTCACAGGGATGATATCATCAGTGATGTCATCAGTGATGTCATTTGAGATGTCATCAGTGATGTCATGAGTGGTGTCACTGACCATGTCATGAGTGATGTAAATCTGACGTCATCAGCACTGCATTGCGGGCGCGCGAGTTATAGTTAGCTGAACTAACTATAACGGGGGAATTTCAATGGTTTGTCTGAGTGAAATGTCCATCTCACTATAACATGTGTGAAAGCTATGGTTTTTTCAGTGAATTTCTAAGGTTTTTTAAATGCTAATTCCTAACTATAACGTGGCTGAAACCTATGGTTTTTTCAGTGAATTTCTAAAGTTTTTTAAATGCTAATTCCTAACTATAACATGGCTGAAACTTATGTTTTTTTCAGTGAATTTCAAAGGTTTTGTAAATGATCATTTTTAAATTTATTAATTGTTATATTTTTTTATACTGATTTATAAAATGAATTTGTACTTGTATAGCGTACTTATACCCTGAGGCGTCTTGGCGCTGTACGCATACCACTGTGGAACCCTTCCTGGTTTTCCCTGTGAAATGGCCACTCCTGGGCACCCCCAAGGTGAAACCAGGCATCCAGGCGATGTTGGGGCCATTTTGGAGATTAAGCAAGCTATTGCCCAGAGTTACAGAGTGGGACCCATGATTAGAATAGGCACCGAGGTGAGAATTATCAAGTCAGAGGAAATTGTGCCCAAGCCCCACCGAGGGGGGAATTGAACCCTGGTCCCGGGCCAGACCTCTGCATCAGGGTCTGCCACTCTAACCATTGAGCCATACTTCTCCTTGTTTTAAACTATTTATTTTTAGATATTCTATTTTTTAAATTGCATTACATATTTTTAATATAAATTGAAATTTTTTTTTTTTAAATATTGAAATTGTAATATATTTTTTTTTTATTTAATATACTGTTTTATTTATATATATATTATATAGCAGGCAATGATATCCTATGGAAGGAAATTCAAGTTATTGGTAAGTACAGTTAAAATTACTTTTCAGGATCAGTATTGGGCTGAAAGATGCAGCACTGAGGTCTCTCCTGATAACAGGTGAGTACATCGGTATTATTTTTTGGCTGATTTTAGAGGAATATTTTAAAGTTCCAAAACTCCACACTTAGAAGAATTTCCAAGTGAAACCAGTCAATGCTAGCCTATGGAAGGAAATTCAAGTTACTGTAAGTATGGTTAGAATTACTTTTCAGGATCAGTAGTGGGCTGAAAGATGCAGCACCGAGGTCTCTCCTGATTACAGTTGAGTAAATCGGTGTTCGTAGTTCGGCTGATTTTAGAGGAATTTTTTAAAGTTCCAAAACTCCACACTTGGAAGAATTTCCAAGCGAAACCAGTCAATGTTAGCATATGGAAGGACATTCAAGTTACTGGTAAGTATGGTTAGAATTACTTTTGAGGATCAGTACTGGGCTCAAAGATGCAGCACTGAGGTCCCTCCTGATAACAGGTGAGTAAATCGGAATTCGTTGTTCGGATGATTTTAAGTGAATATTTTAAAGTTCCAGAACTCCACACTTGGAAAAATTTCCAAGCGAAACCAGTCAATGTTAGCATATGGTAGGAAATTCAAGTTACTGGTAAGTATGGTTAGAATTACTTTTGAGGATCAGTACTGGGCCTAAAGATGCAGCACTGAGGTCTCTCGTGATAACAGGAGAGTAAATAGGAATTCATAGTTCAGCTGATTTTAGAGGAATATTTTGCTCAATAGTGAAGGAAGGGGGCGGACATGTGGTGACATGTGAGCAAACACGCCCTGTGGTGCGTTTTAAGTTGGATAATTAATTCCTCTTCAATCCTGAGGTCCCCTGTGGGCCAACTAGCCCACCAGGTACCTCCAGTACACGCCAGGGAGCTGCGTTGCAGAGAGGTGTTCAGAGGCCAAGCCCCCTTTTTACAACACTCTGCAACTCAGCTCTGTGGCGCCTACTGGAGGTACCTGGTAGTCTAGTTGGCCCCTAGGGGTCCTCTGGATTGAAGAGGAATTAATTCCCTAACTTAAAACGGGCCACAGGGCATGTTTGCACACATATCATCTCAAGCCCCGCCCCCTACCTTCACCACTTTGCAAACGCACCCCGTAGCACGTTCTAAGTTGGGGGATTAAGTCCCCTTGCATACTGGGGGTCCCTGGGGCCAACTAGCCCACCAGGAACGTCCAGCATGCGCCAGGGGGCTGCGTTGCAGAGAGGTGTAAAAAAGGGCGAGGACTCATTACATCTCTCTGCAAAGCAGTCCCCTGGTGCATACTGGAGGTTCCAGGGGGCGCGTTTGCAGAGAGGTGCAATGAGGGGGCGTGGCCTTCTCCCCAATCCCGTTTTTTTTAAATGTACTTTTAAGAAGGGGGGCTGTGTAGCCCCCTTCTTTTTCTTTTTTTTGTTTGCCCTGGGGACCCCATCCCCAGGCCCTGCCCCCACATTTTTTAATTTTGTAAAAAAGTTTGGGAAGGGACCCCATCCCCCAGGGCATGGCCTTTTAAAAAAAAAAAATCTTTTGGAGGGGGTTGCCTAGCCCCCCTCCTGTGGCCTCTTATGGCCCCGCGGACCCCATCCCCTGGGACCATTTTAAAATGTATTTATTTTTTTTAAAGACATTTTGTGGAGGGAGCCACGTGGCCCCCCTCCCAGGCCACTACTAGCCCCGGGGACCCCATACCTTGGGGCTGGCCCTCCTCGTTGGGGGCCGGGGGCGGGTCACCAATCCCCCCACGGTCCCAGCCGGTTCCCTACATCCTGCGGGAGCCGGAATTGCTTTTCCATATGGGGAGCAGCTAACATGCTGCTCCCCATGCGGAAAAGCAATCTGCTTTCCTATTTGGAAGAGAGAGCAGGTTTCCTGCTCTCTCTTCCAAATAGGAAAGCAGTTTGCAATAACAGGGCAGGAGCCGCGAGGCAATGTCCCGGGATTGGGCACCCCGGGACACTGCAGGAGCCGGACCTGGGGGGTGGCGGTCCCTAAGGCCTACAGAGGGCTCCAGGAGGGGGGCGGCGCGGAGCCCCTCCAACATCAAATTCAAGCCCGGGGGGTGGTGGTCCCCAGGGCTGGGGGGGGCTCAGAGCACCTAACCCAAATTTAAGTATCCACGGGGGGTGGCGGTCCCCGGGGCTGGGGGGCCTGATAGCACCCTACCCAATCTCATTAAGCCCCGAGGAGTGGCGGTCCCCGGGGCTAGGGGGACCTCAGAGCCCCCCCTTACATAAGGGGGGCGGTCCCCAATATCATTTATTCATTGCCCCCGGGATTTGCCCCCCGTGGGCTTAAAAAAACAAAATGTCTTGTTTTTTTATCGGCAGGATGGCCTTGGGGGTCCTCGTGGGACCCCCTGATCAAGCCTAGGGTGTTTCTACCCTGCCCTTTTCTCGTGTTTTTGCAAAGTTTTATTTTAGGTTTCTTGTGCCTCGGTTCTACCGAGACACAAGTTGGCTGCCAACACTTCCTGGTTTGGAGTGTTGACAGACAGTTGACAGCCAATTAGCGTGCTCGTAAGGGTACGCGTATGATCCTCGGAGGATACGCGTACCCTACTTCTTCCAGAGATATATCTATGATTTTACTTTAGATTTTCTCAGGAACTACTGCATGGATTTACACCATTTAACAAAAAGCGTGATCTGTGAACCAAACTCTTTCTTTTTGCCAAATTTGGTGTAATTCCGTTCAGCAATTCGGGCTGTAGCCGTGTCTAAAAGTCCCAATGGAAAATTGCATGGGGAAAACACGTTTTGGGACCCCCTTTTTTCTCAGCCCCCGCTTTACGAATCACTCCGAAATTTCTAGGATAGAAGTGGAGCGGAGCGCCCCATCTTCTTGGAGAGCCACCAGTAGGTAATATATATATATGTGGGTGTGTGAGGGATCTAGTTCCAACAGGGAGGATTCCCCTGAGGTGTGTGCCTTCACCACCTTTTTGTTCATCCTTCCCCCTCCTTTTACCTTCCTCTACTGGGGAACTGCGTACCCTTTTTTATTTATCAGTATCTGGGCATGTACGCTGGACCCCGTTAAAAATAGCCCACCTTGTCCCTCCCTTTGTTCTTGAGGTAGTGTGTATAGTCTCATGCTGCTAAGCTGAGCTGCTGCCGGACTTGAGGATGAAAGTGAGAGCCCAAACAATGTGTGTCATATGCTGTGAAGTCATGTGCCCTGGCCGCTCTACCACATCGGTCCAAGTAGTGTCAGCATTTAGTTATAGCTACTCTGAGAAACTTTTGTTTTGAACATTGTAACTTGTGTATGGTGCTTAGGGGGTGTTATATAGGGAGTGCGGAGGTAAATTTGTGTGTATAAAATGAATTTGGTATTTGGAAAGTGGAAAGCAGTGACTTCTATGGGTCTGATGGCGCTGGGGGCATACGGTGAGGTGCTGCTGGAGTTGGGGATAAAGCTGATGAACTACTGACCCCTATTGTGAACTTTTAACCTGCATGTGCCTTTAAATGTTCGATAAAATGTTAAAAAAGTATATTGTTATGAGTACTACTGACAACATGAAATTTAGTCTTGATTTATTTAAGGCAGAGACAATTGTACTATGTACTCCGATTATGTTAACTGTACAAAATAGCATTCATCGATGTTTGTGTCGATTAGTACCTTCGATCTACATTGCGGACAGTAGGGTTCACAACTTCAATTCAGTTTTGCATGTAAATTTCTCTTCAGTATGTGTGCTGAGAACTGCCTTCAATCAATTCTGCGCTCAGTAGAGTTGACAACTAGACGCCAAGAGCGCCAGCACTACAGAAAACATTCAATACAATCTTGATTTATTTAAAACAGGGACAATTGCACAATGTCCTCAGATATTCTTAAAGTTTGAACAGTAGGAAATTCAGCTTTCATTTGTTTAATGCAGAGATAATTCTACTGTATGTCTTCAGATTTTGTTTAAATAAGTAACAAAAAGCATTCCTCCATATCTGTATCAACTACTGCCTTCGATCTACACTGCGGACAGCAGGGTTCACAACTTCAATTCACCTTTCCATCTATACTAAGAACAGCATTCAAGTTAGCCTTGATTTATGTAAGGCAGACACAATTTTGTTAATAGATCCCACACAAAACGTTCCTCAATGGCTGTACTAACTACTGCCTTCAAAAGTACACTGCGAACAACAGAGTTTACCACTTGGTACCAGGAGGGCATGAGTACTACAGACAACATGAAATTTAGCCTCAATTTATTTAAGGATGAGACAATTGTACTATGTCCTAAGATTCGGTTAACTGTACAAAATAGCATTCATTGATGTTTGTGTCGATAAGTACCTTTGATCTACACTGCAGATAGCAGGGTACACAACTTCAATCCAGCTTTCCGTCTACACTATGAACAGCTTTCAAGTTAGCCTTGATTTATGTAAGGCAGAGACAATTTTGTTAATGGATGCCACAAAAAACTTCCCTCAATGACTGTACTAACTACTGCCTTCAAATGTACACTGCGATCAACCAAGTTTACTGTTTAATACCAGGAGTGCATCACCACTACAGACAACATTGAATTCAGTCTCGATTTATTTAAGGCAGAGACAATTGTACTATGTCCTCAGATTCTATTAACTATACAAAATAGCATTCATCGAAGTTTGTGTCGAGTAGTACCTTCCATCTACATTGCGGACAGCAGGGTTCGCAACTTCAATTCAGCTTTGGATGTAAATTTGTCTTTAGTATCTGTGCTGAGAACTGCCTTCAATCAATTAAATGGAATTGATACAGAATTCAATCGACAAAAAAGACATTACTTCAATTACTGTGCCTCCCCCCGACCACGCATCATCACAGGGCACGTTCAAGCTCAGCCAAAGGTATTACTAACTCAGTGCACCAAAAATCATTACCACGTGTCTGTATTGAATGAGATGACTTATTTAGAAAAAAAAATATCATACTTTTTTGACATATATTTCAACTTACTTCTGTGAATGGACAACCAATATTTATTAGAAAATTAGATTTTAAAGACTTTGCTACCAATGCGTCCTGCTTGGACCGCGCATCATCGCAAACTCCAAAGAACTTTGTTGCTTCAGATGCCACTAACTCATTCCACCACTAATCATCGCTGTATTCTCACACACTACAATTACCAATATTGTACAGATGTAATCAATGTCACGTAGTCATGCGGTCTTGCTAACTGCTGCCTCCTGCCATTACCACATGGCCGTATTCAGGCCGAATTTAACTGATTCTTCATTTGTTACGTTTAAAGTGCAGTACTAAATAAAGTAACCTCCCTCAAACCTACACAAAATCGCCAAGTGCCCTTACTAAGCCAGAATTGACAAGACAAAAAACATTACTATCAGTACGTCCTGCCTTGACCACACATCTTCGCATGCTCCACAGAACCTTGTTGTTTCAGGTACCACTAAGTTAGTGGAAACCAAACCAAGTACAACACCTACTTCATATTCTGATTCAAACTCAAGGCCCTTTATCAAGCCTTTTGGTTTTAAGAACAACCTCGGCAGAAGGCAGTGGGAAATTTGTGCATTTCCTGCCTTTCTTCACAGAGGTTATGAACTATTGTTCAATTTCATATTCCTATTCAAAGTGCAACCCCTTTACCGAGCCTTTTTGTTGTAGCTACTAACCCGGCGGAAGGCAGTGGCAAAGTTGCACACTTGCTACCTTTCTTAGCTGGGGTTATCAATTATTCTTCAATTTGATATTCAGATTCAAAACCAAGGCCCTTTATCGAGCCTTTTTGTTGTAACTACTTCCCCGGCTAAAGGTAGCGGGTAATTTGCACACTTGCAGCCTTTCTTATTTTTGACATTATTCATCTTCCACTCAATCAACACATCATCTACACGTACACACACTTACTTGCTGCCTTTCTTGGCTACAGTTATCAACTATTCTTCTATTTCATATCCGTATTCAAAGTGCAGGTACTTTATTGAGCCTTTTTTATTGTAACAACTACCCCGGCCGAAGGCAGTAAGAAATTTGTACACTTGCTGCCTTTCTTGACTGGAGTTATCAATTATTCTTGAATTTTATAATAGAGTTGTGATGAATTTAATTAAGAAAGGGAAGAATTTATTTTTCAAAACAGCATTTTATAAGAAACAGAAAACTATAGAAAATCTAGTTGAGAAGGCTTTCAAATTGAATTTTATTTTTTTTGTTTTAGTAATCAATAGAATTCGATCACTAGATAAGCCGATCCATTTAATGAAGGCCAAAAGTAAGTGGAAAAGTGTAATTAACAAAAGTAATTTTTCAAAGGTTTTTTTGGGTGAATGGAAACATAGTTCAAGTTCTGATCCTTTTTTTAATTTTGAGAGTTATCTTCAGAGTAATGATTTGTTGCATGCAGTTGACACTAGTGGTCATGCTTATGAGGTTAGAAATGATTTTGCTATTGAGAAAGAGAAAATTGTTCCGAGAAATGCATAAGAGGTGTTAGCTGATGAAGTTTTAGGGAGACTTCCTAAAGCTCCAGGGAACACTTGGAATTGTAGTTCTATTTGTAGTGTACGGCAAGAATCTATTGATTCTTTTACGCAATTTCTTACGTAACTATTGTAAGAAAAGTGATAAACAAAAGATTAAGATGTTGCAACAACAAGACCCTTGCAGAGTGAGATAAAATACTGGTTTGCAAGGTCATTCTCTGGCGTGTCTTTCTACAAAAAGTATGGCGAAGTCTTTTTCACCATTTCAGGATGTTACCAGTTCATCATATTCAAATGAGGAAAATAGTCAGAACATTGTATTACGCAAAAAGTCCAGCACTAATGTTAAAAAAGTTGAACAGTGCTCTTTTGCGTGGATCTGTATCAGATATAACGAATGTTTCTGATGGAATTCAGCATAGTTACTTTGGTCCTCAAGAAGACAGTGCAGAAACTGAGTTATTAATAGGGGAAAATTTGGAAGAGAATGTACAATGTTGTACTGTAGAAAATTTTGAGCAAGAAATTACAAAGTTTAACGTGATTTCATGTGAAAGGCCAAATAATTCTTGTATTTGTTGTCGACGAACTCATTATAAAAATCAGACCAGGACTGTTGATCTGTATTTAAAAAGTGAAAAGGAAAATAATAATGAGTGAAAGGTTTTTGCAACTTATTTGTTGGTAGAGAATTATTTTGATCTGGGTTCTGATCAGCGTATTTGTAAATATTGTAATAACAAATTAAACGAGAATAAAATGCCTGCTAGAGCTGTGCATAATCATCTTGAGTTGGTAAATATTCCTTCTGAACTAATGGATTTAAATACCTATGAGTCTATTCTTATTCAATGTGTGCATTAATTTCAGGCTATTGTTCGTATGGAGCCTAAGACAGAGAAAATTGCCTCCTTCAGATTTACAAAGAGGATTAAAGGGAAGAGTTGTATATTTGCCTCTAGATTTAAAAAAAAACATATTGAAACAATTGGTAAAAAAAATGTAGAAGATGAACCTTTAGTTTTTCTTCTTAAAGGCATTCCTACTAGGAGTAAGACAATCTGGCAAGAATTAGTGAATGTTGGGAAAGTGAAAAAGGCAGCGTTGTATCTGGTAAAAAATAAACAATATTATAAAAATATGTATGTGAGACAAGAAGAAATAACTGTAGAAAAAGATAATGACTCTCCATCTTGACAAATTGAAAAAGCGGATGTGTCTAGAACTGAAGAAATCTATGAACATTCAGTGTTCATCAACTTCATTCTAAAGAAGTAATGGGGAAAACTATAGAGTTATTCCAAATGAAATAACCAAAGGCAAGTCCCATTATTGTATGGGAATAAAATCTTGAAAGCTCGCTGTTTACCTCAGTTGTCTCCCACAGGAAAAGGAGGATGATATGATGACCGACCTGTGCAGTTTCCTGCATCTGAATACCGGACATCAAGATTATATGCCGACAATCCAAGATTTCCATATTGTATTCCATATTTGTTTCATCTTTTGTTTAGAGTGATTTGTTTGGACTTTCTTATGCAGTAAACCATATATTGAAAACAGGTGTACATCTGCAAAATGTTTTGGCAAAGGAATTTATCGATAAAGTACAGCATAAAGATAATGTTTTGGAATCTCAGCTGATTAATCTCATGGCATGTCAGCGTGGTACTAATGAGTACTGGTACCGTCGTCATGGAGAACTGAAATGTATACTAAGGAACTTAGGAACTCCTATATGGTTCCTTACTCTAAGCTGTGCTGAATATGATTGGAATGATTTACTTAAATTTCTTTGAGAGGCAAATCCAAATATAGTAAATTTGAATGTTCAGATCGCTTATCATCTGCAAGTCTTTACTCCAAATCTAGAAGAATCATTTGGGTGAGTCTAGGTCTTCATGCAACACAAAATCGAGTACTTAAATCTGTACAAGAAATTGAATATTTAACTGAAAAAGAGCCAGAAAGTATATGTATTATAGTGTATTGGTTCATAACACTTACTATTCCAACTGTTGAAAGATCCCTCCTTTTTATTCATTCAACTTTGACTTCCTAAGAAGAACCATCTCTTCTGAGAATCCTGTCAAATAAAAGGAAGATCGCCATAATAACAGCAATGGACTCATCTTTCAGCTATTCTTCAGAAGGAGATTTCATTCCTGAAGAGCCTCCAAAGAAGAAGAAAAAAGCTCCAATTTGGAAGTTATTTACTTTCCCTGAAGGGCAAATAAAGGTTAATGCTACGTTAGTAACCTGTAAAATTTGCCAAACAACTCTTTCAAGAAGTGATCCATCCCAAAAATAATCCTTTGGCACACCAAGTATGATGGGACATGTCAAGAACTTGCACCCCAACAACTTTGCTGGAGCTGCAACACAAAAATTGCAGGGCAACCCACTTACTGCTGCACCAAGCACATCAACTGCTGCAACCGCATCTTCGGCAAGCAGTCCATACGCACATATTAAACTTGATTTTAGTAAACTTAAATTTCTATGCATTTATTGTGATGAACTTTTCTGTTACGTGAAACAGTTTATCAACTTCATAAAAGACAAGAAACAGGAACATCGCTGTCCTCAACATTAGTTATTAGACATTTATCAAAATTTTTTATTGTAACTACCCCAGCCAAAGGCAGTGGGAAATTTGCACGCTTGCTGCCGTTTTTGGCTGGGGTTATCAATTATTGTTCAATTTCATATTCTGATTCAAAGTCAAGACCCTTTAGCGACCTTTTTGTTGTAGCTACTACCCCGTCCAAAGGCAGTAATAAATGTGCACACTTGCTACTTTTCTTAGCTATGGTTATCAATTATTCTTCCCGTAATTCAAATTCAAAATGCAGGCCCTTTATTCAACCTTTTTGGTAACTACTTCCCGTAAATTGCAGTGGGTAATTTCCATACTTGCATCCTTTCTTGCAACGCACAATCTGTGTAATGAGCTGGGTATCCAAAGATCTACTTCCATGATAAGACAATGGTTACTTTGCGCATCTTCAGCCTTTTTAACTTTTTACCTTATTCATCTTCCATTCAATGAACACATCATCCACAAATACATGCACTTACTTGCTGCCTTTTTTGGCTGGGTTTATCAATTATTCTTCAATTTCATATTCTGATTCAAAGTCAAGGCCCTTTATAGAGCCTTTTTCATGTAGATACTACCCCGGCAGAAGGCAGTGAGAAATGTGCGCACTTGATGCCTTTCTTTTCAGGGTTTATCAACTCTTGTTCAATTTCATATTCCTATTCAAAGTGCAGGCCGTTTATCGAGCCTTTTTGTTGTATCAACTACCCCGGCCGAAGGCAGTGGGAAATTTGCACACTTGCTGCCTTTCTTGGCTGGGGTTATCAATTATTGTTCAATTTCATATTCTGATTCAAAGTCGAGGCCCTTTACCGACCGTTTTTATTATAACTACTTCCCCGGCTAAAGGCAATGGGTAATTTGCACACTTGCAGCCTTTCCTTTTTTTTACATGATTCATCTTCTACTCAATCAACACATCATCTACACATACACACACCTACTTGCTGCCTTTCTTGGCTATGGTTATCAACTATTCTTCTATTTCATATTCGTATTCAAAGTGCAGTCCCTTTATCGAGCCTTTTTGTTGTAACAACTACCCCGGCTGAAGGCAGTAAGAAATTTGCACACTTGCTGCCTTTCTTGACTGGGGTTATCAATTATTCTTGAATTTCATATTCTGATTCAAAGTCAAAACCCTTTATAGAGCCTTTTTGTTGTAGCTATTACCCCGGCCGAAGGCAGTGGGAAATTTGCACACTTGCTGCCTTTCTAGGCTGGGGTTATCATTTATTCTTCAAGTAATTCAAATTCAAAATGCAGGCCCTTTATTCAGCCTTCCTGGTAACTACTTCCCGTGAATGGCAGTGGGTAATTTCCACACTCGCATCCATTCTTGCAACGCACAGTCTGTGTAATGAGCTGGGTATCCAAAGATCTACTTCCATGATAAGACAATGGTTACTTTGCGCATCTTCAGCCTTTTTAACTTTTTACCTTATTCATCTTCCATTCAATGAACACATCATCCACAAATACACGCACTTACTTGCTGCCTTTTTTGGCTGGGTTTATCAATTATTCTTCAATTTCATATTCTGATTCAAAGTCAAGGCCCTTTATAGAGCCTTTTTCATGTAGATACTACCCCGGCAGAAGGCAGTGAGAAATGTGCGCACTTGATGCCTTTCTTTTCAGGGTTTATCAACTCTTGTTCAATTTCATATTCCTATTCAAAGCGCAGGCCGTTTATCGAGCCTTTTTGTTGTATCAACTACCCCGGCCGAAGGCAGTGGGAAATTTGCACACTTGCTGCCTTTCTTGGCTGGGGTTATCAATTATTGTTCAATTTCATATTCTGATTCAAATTCGAGGCCCTTTACCGACCGTTTTTATTGTAACTACTTCCCCGGCTAAAGGCAGTGGGTAATTTGCACACTTGCAGCCTTTCCTTTTTTTTACATGATTCATCTTCTACTCAATCAACACATCATCTACACATACACACACCTACTTGCTGCCTTTCTTGGCTATGGTTATCAACTATTCTTCTATTTCATATTCGTATTCAAAGTGCAGTCCCTTTATCGAGCCTTTTTGTTGTAACATCTACCCCGGCTGAAGGCAGTAAGAAATTTGCACACTTGCTGCCTTTCTTGACTGGGGTTATCAATTATTCTTGAATTTCATATTCTGATTCAAAGTCAAAACCCTTTATAGAGCCTTTTTGTTGTAGCTATTACCCCGGCCGAAGGCAGTGGGAAATTTGCACACTTGCTGCCTTTCTAGGCTGGGGTTATCATTTATTCTTCAAGTAATTCAAATTCAAAATGCAGGCCCTTTATTCAGCCTTCCTGGTAACTACTTCCCGTGAATGGCAGTGGGTAATTTCCACACTTGCATCCATTCTTGCGACGCACAGTCTGTGTAATGAGCTGGGTATCCAAAGATCTACTTCCATCTACTTCCCTGATAAGGCAGTGGTTAGTTTGCGCATCTGCAGCCTTTCTTACTTTTTACCTTATTCATCTTCCACTCAATTAACACATCATCTACACATACACACACCTACTTGCTGCCTTTCTTGGCTATGGTTATCAACTATTCTTCTATTTCATATCCGTATTCAAAGTGCAGGCCCTTTATCGGGCCTTGTAGTTGTAGCTACTACCCCAGCCAAAGGCAGTGGGATTTTTTGCACACTTTCTGCCTTTCTTGGCTGGGGTTATCAATTATTCTTCAATTAATTCAAATTCAAAGTGCAGGCCCTTTATTGAGCCTTCTTGGTAACTACTACGCATGAATAGCAGTGGGTAATTTGCACACTTCCTTCCTTTCTTGCGTCCTTTCTACCGCACAGTGTGTGTACTTTGTGCACTTGCATTGCTTGCTTAGATGTGGTACCCATTTCTCAGGCTCCCACTGCGGAATCCGATGCACAGTCTGTGTAATGGACTGGAAATCCAAACATCCACTTTCCTCACAAGGTAGTGGGTACTTTGCGCATCTGCAGCCTTTCTTATTTTTCACCTTTTTTATCTTTCACTCAATCAACACATCATCTACACATACACAAACCTACTTGCTGCCTTTTTTGCTGGGGTTATCAATTATTATAATATTTAATATTGTAATTCAAAGTGCAGGCCCTTTGTAGAGCCTTTTTTGTAACTACTACCCCGGCTGAAAGCAGTGGGTAATTTGCCTACCTGCTGCCTTTCTTGTCTGGGGTTATAAATGATTCTTCTATTTCATATTCTAATTCAAAGTGCAGGCCCTTTATCGTGCCTTTTTGTCATAGCTACTACCTCGGCCAAACACAAGACAACATGGCAAGACTATGGAAAGCATCTAAATCTACAGCACTACATGCCAAAAAGAAATGCTTACTGTGTAAGTGACATTTTCTATCGGTAAGATATAAAATCTGTCAATCGAAAAGAAGCATGTCCTCGGTGAAGTGAAATGACTTTATGTGATATATTGAAACTATTTTCACAACTTCTTTACTGTTATTTGTTGTTACAGTGTTTTTTTGCTCCTCACGTTCAATACTTTAAGCTATACTGCAACTACTTTCACAACTTCATTACTGTAATATCGATGTTTGTACTGCTCACATAAAACATTTTGGGATACCTTGAAACTATTTTTAAAACTTGTTTACTATAATATCAGTCTTTCAACTGCTTTCATAAAACATTTTTGGATACATTGCAACTATTCTAAAAAAATCTTTGCTGTAATATCAGTGTTTGAGGTGGTAACAGAAAATAAATGTGATACAGTGGGCTGTGTGGCTCAAAACATTATTATTATATTATAATAATAAATAATAAATGTATTCTTGTAACATTTCATAATTTAATACAGCTTTTAAAATAATTTCATCATGTATTTCATTTTCCTGATTATCAATTTCAAAAGTCATATAATCATACTCTATGTCATCTAATGCTTCCACAAAATCAACATCCAAGATTGCGTCTAGGAAACCACAACTGATACATGCATCATTTCTTCCTCTTCATTCTAGCTACTTACAAAAAAGTATGTTCAGCTCTTCTATGACACTGTTATTAATTTTGAAACCATCTTCCAACTAGTTTTGTTGATTTTCCATACTGTATTTCTTATGTTGTAGGTCCTTGTACAAAAACATAAACACTTCATTTTATCGTTACTGTAATATCAGCATATGTGGTGATTCATATAAAATATATTAAATATTTATCTTGGAAATGAAGCAACAATATTTTGTACTTTAGTGTGTATTATTTTAAAAACATTCTAATAAATACAGTGTCACTATGCATTGTGTCAAGTGCTTTATTTAGCATATACAGGAATATGGTACCTTTCATTGTAATGACATACAAACCAAAATAAGTTAGAACACTGCAAGTAAAGCACATTACATAATGATACAAAGCATCTCATTGGAATGTTGTGTATTAGGATAACATACACAACTCACATATAAAATGGTTTCATAAACTTGTTACTTTTTCGATGATTAGGATTAGTAATGTCTTTCCGAGAACATTTGAATATTTAAAAGGGTAAAGTAAGAGGTGAAGAACACAGGTAAGAAGTTACATCTCAGGATGCAGGAATGGATGAAAAGGGTGGTCTAAGATCTCCATGTACAATGCCCATTAGAGACGTTTTAAAAATGGGTACACTCAAGGAATTCTATAATGTGCAATAAGTGCTGATGATAAAACCACACAGAATGGGCAAGAACAGATAAAATAATGGATTGTATGTGCTTGGACTATGATGAGAATACACTGTAGGAGGACAACGTCAAGTGCAAAGCTTAAATACTTAAGAAATAGCAAACGATGTGGCAACAAGGCCCAAGAGGGTCCAAGAGTGGTGGAGGCTGGGTTTCTTAACCCGTGTCCTACCTACTGTCATTTGAGATGTCAACAGTGATCTCATCAGTGATGTCACTGACCATGTCATGAGTGATGTAATATGTGACATCATCACCAGTGGATTGCGGGCGCAAGAGTTACAGTTAGTATAACTAACTATAACGGAGGAATTTCAATGGTTTTGTATGAGTGAAATGTCCAGCTAACTATAACACCCCTAACACCAATGGTTTTTTCAGTGAATTTTTAAGTTCTTTTAAATTATAATTTCTAACTATAACCTGCTTGAAACCTATGTTTTTTTCAGTGAATTTCAATGGTTTTTTAAATGATAATTCCTAACTATAACCTGCATGAAACCTATGGTTTTTTCAGTGAATTTCCAAGTTTTTTTAAATGATAATTCCAAAGTATAACCTGCCTAGGTTTTTTCAGTGATTTTAAAAGATGTATTCAATAACAATTTTTAAATCTATTATTATATTTATTTCTTTGATACTGATTTACAAATGCATTCAAAATATATTCATTTTTAGATATCTTATTTTTAAGATTACATTACACATTTTTTATATATATATATATATATATATATTTTTTTTTAAATGTAATATATATGAATTTTTTCGATTTTTTAAAATATTTTTATAATATTTTCTGGGGTTTTTTTAATTTTTTTTGAGCAGTCCTGCACCCAAAGTGCACCTCTCTCGATTGCTGTGCAGAACGTAGCTGCCATTTTACAATTGTTCTGTAGGATGCGCGTAGGGTGTGCGAAGGGTACATATTTTCATGCGCGATTGCTATGCAACCCGTACGTGACTTCAAGCGCATACGCAACATATACTTATCACGCCACACCACGTGCTCCCGTTTCCGCATGACGTTATGTACGTGTTCAACGCAGTGAGCGCTCGACTTCCGCAACATTTTTCCATATAAAAAAAGATATATATATACATATATGCATATAATATAAATATTAAGCGGGAAAAATATTATTCTTTTCGTTTTAATAAACTTTTATTACTTTTAAATGCAATTTGGAGAACTCGTGCTAGATGCGTGCTGCTTGTACGCACCCAACGGGATCCCATGTGACCAATAAAAAGAGATTTCATTGGTTTATAACACTTAGGGGTCCATTAGGATGTCGGGCGGATTGCCCCCGCCATTCTCTGAATTCCCACTCGCTATATTACAATGGCGGGGGAGACCGCAGTGGACCAAAACACTGCCCGCCACTTTTCCACCCCGGTCGCCTTGCGGCCGGGACGGAAAATGTTTAATATGGTGGCACTGTGTCTATTAGACACCGCCAGCCATATTACAATGGACAGTGTTAGATGCCTTTCCGCGGCGGCGCTGCCGCCATGGAAAGGCATGCGGTCTTCACTCCGGGGGCCCCCTGCGGGCCCCCAGAGTGAAGTACAGGTGGGGGGGTGCACATGGGGGGTACCTGTGGTACCCCCTTCATTGTCATTTGCAAAGCGGCAGGCACCGCGCGGTGCCTGCCGCTTTGCAAATGACAATGTGAAATTGCATTTTCAGCATTGTGGCGGGCGGTGCAGAGAGCACCGCCCGCCACAATGTTGAAAATACAGGATGTGCCCGCCACTGTGGCGGGCACATCCTAATGGCACCCCCGCCCTTATGGCGTGCGGTCGCGATTTGCGATAGGATGACATCATCTTAATGGACCCCTTAATGTTCTAACTATTGAAGAACCCCATCCATTTCAATTACTCTTTTCCGACCTCCCTTACGAGAAGACCTATCCTTAAAAGAACGTCACTTTTTGTTCATTGGAAACCTGAACTTCTTTTTTGGATTCAAAAATGGCTACACCACTGCAAGAATCATCTGATTCTGATGATTTTGTTACTCAACAATTTGTTCCAGATCTTCACCCTCCCAAAAGATACACATCCATTGTATGGAAATGTTTTACTTTTCCAGAGGGGCAAAATAAATGTAATGCCACCAAAGCAACATGCAAGATTTGCCAGGCAGTACTGTCCAGAGGAGATCCAAACAAGAAATACTCCTGTGGCACTGCTAGTATGCGCAAGCACCTCCAATCCATGCATCCTGTCAACTATGCTCATGAAGAATGTAGAAGACTGCCCCAAAATGTACCTCCACCACCTGCAATACCAAGTACCTCTGCAGCATCACCTTCAACACCACGACCAGACATATGTCTCCAATTCGTGAAAGTTAGAATGCACTCCGTGAAGTGCAATTGTTTAATTTGTTATGGGGAGCAATCAGTAGACCTAGTTTGCAGAGCAATTGATAACCATCAATGCTACTTCTTTTTTTTATTCCCTCAAAGTTCATGGTTTTCTTCGTCCTGTTGACTTTTTTCTTTCTAAAAAAAACAAAAAAAAACAAAAAACGTTCTAAATATAAAAAAAATATATAAAAGTACAAAAAACAACAAAAAAAGTTATTTCCAGAACTAACTAC
Organism: Lissotriton helveticus; assembly: GCF_964261635.1. Taxonomy (NCBI): domain Eukaryota; kingdom Metazoa; phylum Chordata; class Amphibia; order Caudata; family Salamandridae; genus Lissotriton; species Lissotriton helveticus. The sequence goes on from NC_136057.1 coordinate 1,560,406,761, forward strand.
TCTGGTTAAAGAAAGAGCTAAATGTATATGCTGGTGTGTGAACATTTACATAAATGTATATATACTGCGTAATTGAGTAAAGAATGCATTTGTCATATATGGTGAATGTATAACTGCACTGTAAGCTCTTTAGCTACAGCGTGCTGAAAGCTGAAAGGACAGAGATGCCACATATGTACATAAATATGTTGGAAGTCTGTCCTTCCCTCTGCACTGCTGCTTAAACTGCAGGCATGTGGTGATACACCAACCCATGCACCAAGGTGCAACAATATCTGTGTCGAGTGGAGTTTGTTTTTAGTTAGTTAACTGAGTATTTGTATGGGAGAGTGAATGTGTGTGTGGTTCGCTGGGGGGTGTCTGACTGCCCAATGATGTGTAAATAGTTGATTCAGTAGGTATATGATGTTAAGACTACATGTTATAACAATTGTTTGGGTGAGTTAATATCTTTATGGGTGTGGTAATGAGCAAATATATCTCTTAATGGTACATGTGCAATAAAGTACAAAAATAAAAGGCAGTGTGTGTGACATTTGTAGTATATAAAGAAGTATACATATGACTCGGTGATTGCATCAATACCTGTATGGATAACTGTATACTTGTAATAGTGATTTTATAACATTAACTATGAGTTACTATCCATATGAGTAAATGAAGTGCTGTTTGTATAAGTATTAGGGGTTGTGTTTTAGGGTTTAGGGTAGTGTGGTGGTGTTTGTGTACTAAATGGGTTGTGCTGGTGAGAGATTTAGGATTTAAGTTCATTGGTCTTTGTGTATAGTAGGGGGTCGTGTTGGTAGTAGATTTAGCGTTTAGGGTAGTACACTGGTGTTTGTGTAGTGTAGGGGGTCGTGCTGAGGGTAGTGTTTTAAGGTTTAGAATAGTGCAGTGGTATTTGTCTACTATAGGGAATAGTGTTTTAGGGTTTAAAGTAGTGCAGTGGTATTTATGTAATATATAAGTTCATGCTGGGGGTAGTGTTTTAGGGTTTTAGGGTAGTGTAGTGGTGTTTGTGAAGTGTGGGGTTGTGCTGGGGGTATGCACTAACATTACTCTATGACCATCCAAAGCACGATTATCAGAAGTAACCACTAAACAATTCCAAGTGAAGTTATCAGCAGAATGCTAGGAAAACGTTTATCAATATTAAATACTTCTAATCAAGTAAAATTCAAATCATCACATACAGTGTGTCACAAATGATATCACCACAGCAGTAAGTCTCCCCAACTTAGATTTAAAGTGGATAAACATGTTTCATGTGACAGACCCATAGGCCAATGCTACAGCTTTCATATGCTTCAACACCCTCCACATACTCAGCAAGACCTTCAAATAGACCCACCCCCCGAATAAAGGAAGACCATCACCCAAGCACTCATCACCAGAAGGCTGGACTATGGGAACACCCTCTACACCGGAATCAACAAATTTCTATTCCATAAACTTCAGACTGTCCAGAGTAACGCAGTCAGACTCATCCTCAGCATCCCACAACAAGACCATATTACCCAGCATAAACAAGCACTTCACTTGCTTCCCATTGAAAAAAGAGTGACCTTCAAGCTGTTCACACAAACCTATAAAGCCCTCCACGACAAGGGACTCCAATATCTCAATCTCCTTCTTGGCTGAAATCTTCTATATCCACACAACCAGACAGGAGGCACACCCTTCTCCTACATCATGGCCAAGACCTGGAATGAACTTCCCCTCAGCATCAGATGAACCCCCACACTGAAAGCATTCAGGAATTGCCTGAATCACCAAAGCTGCACTAATCCCCCCCATATACTCCCCCAGTGCCTGTAAACCCTCGCAAGTGAGTACTGCGCTCTATACATCCCTAATTGATTAATTGATACGCCACCACAGTGTGTGTTTGAGTGTTATCAACAGGCTCTGCCATTCGTTTGGCTGTCTGTAACTCTTTAATATACACAGAATATCTGAGATTGGCTTAGTTTGGCTTCACCTCCGAGAGCTACATTCAGAGTGCTGGTGAGCTACCAGTAGCTCCCGAGCTACTAGTTGGAGACCCCTGGTGTCGTGGATTGGCAGCAGCGCAAGCATATATTCGCCACTAACCTTTGCTCAGGATGTCCGGCAGAAACGACGTCTGACGCTAAGTACTCCAGTCCCTACCAGCTACGGATCCCACAGCGAAAGATCACTCACTGTGTGAACACATACCCAGCAGGGAAAGGGTAATTGGATAAAATAAAAAACAGGTAGTGGTGAATCTTGAGGATCCCTCTGGGTCTGGTCAAGTGGCGGTAGAGAATAGACAAGGGCACCCCACCTGTTCAAGGAAGAGTAAGGAATATTGTTATCACCACTCCCGCTGTGCCTATGAATACCGCTAACCCCCCTAGGGTTCTGAAACTTACCAGAATCACACACCACCCAGGCTGGTTAGGAAAAACAAACAACGAAACTCCTGCGGGACAGAAAGCCCTCTGACTGCTCAGGTATGAATGAGTCCAGAGAATGGTTGACTTCCCTTTAGCTATGGAGTCCCGGACCGTTGCCTGCAGCGGTAAAAGTACATAGACCGTGACGGCTGTTACTGCACAAGCCGAACACGGCCGTTATCCAAGGAAGTGTAAGGGTAATCAAACACAAAGAAGAAAAGAGTCTCTGTCTCTTTCTCAAAATAATCCCGTTCGGTACATCACAGGAAACTACGTCTCCCAGAATCCCTCTCTGGAGAGTAGCGCACTGAATGGAGGCAAATCCCCGTCTTAACTGCAGACGAGTTCCCCCCTCAGAGTCCTTCAGGGAACAAACAGGGTCCAGACACTGTCAGTCGCACGGCACCAAATAATTCCCTAACTGACTATGGTACCACACGAACACAGGTTTTTGCAACGGAAGCGAGCCCGCTTCCAATCGCCTCAGTACTTATCGGTAATGCAGGCAGCAGGTTTCAAGACGTCTTCGGCTCTTCTGCAGTCTTCAGGCTTCTAGTTGATATCCGGCGGGGAACACCTTCCGCCATTCCTACAACCTCCGGATTGATTGACAAGCACCCTTCTGGAGGAAGGGAGGTGCTTAAATGTGCTAGGTCCCGTGACTCCGCTGATTTGACCCTTGGCATGCTGGTTCTTGTAGTTCGTTCGGCCTGTCCTGCACACACTCCCAGGCACACACCAGCGACGGGACTTTCCATGCTGACCTGTACCCCGCCCCCTGGACCCAGCAATCGCTACACCTGGTATGTATAGAGAGGGGGGAATTGTAGTCCTGAAGCAAAAATGTGAAGGTTAATACACCACTACATGCATAATACATAGCACGTTGAAGCACTCCATTCCCTAAAGCCTGACTCACTGCATGAGTACATGCTTCCTGACTGAATGATTACATTATTATAAGTAAAGACACCGGTTGAATTCTTAATTGGTTGATTTTTACTTTAGTGAATGAATTACTGCATGGTACTGAAAGACTCATTTTGAAATTGCAACAGCAGTCACACTGTGTTTGCTGGAGAATATAGATAGTGCCTAAAAATGAAAGAAGAAGAAAAAAAAACGTAACTTGTGCTATGTAAAGCGCTCTGATACCTGATTCGGTTCGGGTCTAGTTCGCGCTATATAAAACTTTACAAAAAAAAAAAAAAATAGTGACCGGGGTATAATAGGCCTAAAGCACAAGTGTGAAGGTGGTTACACCACTACATGCATGATGCATAGTAGTTTGAAGCACTGCATCCCTAAACCTGGCTTACTGCAAGAGTGTACATACTTATGTAACGGCAAACACATTAACCAGCCAAATCGTTCTCTCTCAATTTTGCCAAATGGACACTGATTCATAGTGTGATTCTAGACAAATAACAGTATCCCTTGCAGTGTATAAAGAAAGATAAAAAATATTACATAAATAAATGTATTAAAACTTGCAGTAATGGAATTCAATGAATTAATACTCGGATATAAATTAGAATACTCAACGTTTAATAGAGAGTATCTCTGGGACGGGATGCAGGGAAAATAGGGGTTTAGGGTAATGAAGAATAATAAAAAAAGTTTTGCAAAAAAAGGGAAGTTACTAGAATGATAAGTCGAAAAAAAGGGGAATGAATGTGAATACTCATATTACAAATAAGTATCCTATAGAAATTCTTTAATAAGAAAAACTAATTTAAATAAAGCATTTTAGAAATTATACGAAAGTTAAAAAGAATGGAAAGAGGCACGTTTACATAAAACCGTGATGTACTTAAACAGTGGAAATGAAAACACCTGTCAACTAAAAAACGTGACTTAAAAGTGGGAGGAGCAATAAATTGATCCCATAGAGTGTTAAGTTACAAAAAGTATATAAACCACACCCGTAGGAAAATTAGTTTCGTTTCAGAGAATTAATACGGGTGAAGAAACTACGAGCAAGGTAATGATTCGGGGCTGCGGAAGCATCTTGAGAATATCTTTCATTTCCTCAGAGGGAACATATTGTTAATGTATATTTAAAAATACATTAAACATTATCTTCCTTCTAGAGGAGTTGGATGGATTTCGACTGAAAAAGGAAAGAATATCGAAGAGAGGTAAATTATCTGAATGGGTGTATGTTTGATATTTTTTAAAAAGAAAGCAAAACAATTTAAATAATTATAGAATGTGGAATGATTACGTTTAAATGTAATATGATAAAAAGTTGACGAAACAACCATTACAAGAAATATAAGTTAATTAAGGAATTACTTTGTGCAAAGTAATAACTAGGAGTGATACCATCATCTTGAATTTATCTTTCCTTTCTACAGAGGGATCATATTGTTAATGTATATTTTAATTTATTTATAACTTTATGATCCTTCAACTGGAGTTGGATGAATTTCAACAGAAGTCTTCAAAACATAATAAATAATATTTTTGTTAGTATGCAAATATTTCTTAATGATTGAAAAGTGTACTATAAATAAACTATCGACGAAAAAGCAAAATACATTTGAATAAAAGAGAATACTCTTTATCTTCTAGAGTGAAAATGGGCTAAAAGTATTTATATTGATTAGTGCTTTCACCAATTTTCACCAATTTTGGCATCCCAAAACACGTTTTGGGATGCCAGTAGATAGTTATAGTTAGGACCTATTCTCCATAGGACATCCGCAATATTCTGTTGGCAATAACTTTGGCGCTGATTGATGAATCTTCTTGAAATTTTCAAAACCTTTGGCCAGCTCAGTTCCGTTCCTTCCCTGAAAGTTTGGGGTTGATTGGTGAAGCAGGGGCCGAGACAAAAAGGGGGGTCCCAAAACGTGTTTTCCCCATGCAATTTCCCATAGGACATTTAGCTACGGCTACAGCTCAAACGGCAGAATGGAATTACACCTAATTTGGCAGAGAGGTAGTCCTCAGTTCCGACTAGTCCCTTTGGCATATCTGGTGTCAATCTGATCAGTAGTTTCTTTGAAAATTACGGTTAAAGTCGTTTATATATCTATGGGCGCAGAGGATCCGTGGATTATGCGAGGATGTAGGATAAGCGCACCGTCCCGATCACGCGCTCAATTCTAATTGGCTGTCAAGCGGTTGTAAACATTCGAAATCAGGAACGGTTGGCAGCCATTGTGTGCCTCGGCAGAAGCTAGGCTGAGGAAGTCAGTGAAATATGTGTGGAACATGTGAAAAGGGGGCGGAGTAGACACACCCTGACCCCCTAGGCCTGCTCAGGGGGTCCCACAAGGACCCCTTGGGCAAGAATGTTTTTTTTTAAAAGACGCGATCGTCCCTAGGCCCCGACCCTTCCTTGTACCACTTTGCAAACGCGCCCCCTGGCGTGTTTGCAGAGGGGGAACAAACTTCCCTTGATTACTGGGGGTCCCTAGGGGCCGACTAGCCCGCCAGGAACCTCAAGTATGGGCCAGGGGGCTGTGTTGCAGAGAGGTGTTCTGCGGCCATGCCCCTTTTTACACCTCTCTGCAACACAGCCTTGTGGCGCTTACTGGAGGTACCTGGTGGGATAGTTGGCCGCCAGGGGACCTCAAGATTCAAGGGGACTTACTCCCCCAACTTAAAACGCGCCACGGGGCGCGTTTGCACAGTGGTGAAGGTAGGGGGCTGGGCCTTAGGTGATATGTGTGCAAACGCCCTGTGGTGCGTTTTAAGTGGGGGAATTAATTCCTCTTTATCCAGAGGTCCCATGGGGGCCAACTATCCCACCAGGTACCTCCACTAAGCGCCAAGGAGCTGTGTTGCAGAGCGTTGTGAAAAGGGGCGTGGCCTCTGAACACCTCTCTGCAACGCAACTCCCTTGTGCATACTGGAGGTGCCTGGTGGGCTAGTTGGTCCCCAGGGGACCTCTGGATTGAAGATGAATTTATTCCCCAACCTAAAACTCGCCACAGGGCGTTTTTGCGCACATATCACCTCAGGCCCCGCCCCCTACCTTCACTACTGTGCAAACGTGCTCCATGGCACGTTTTAAGTTGGGGGATTAAGTCCCCTTGAATCCTGAGGTCCCCTGGTGGCCAACTAGCCCACCAGGTACCTCTCTGCAACACCTCTCTGCAACGCAGCTCCCTGGTGCATAATAGAGGAACCTGATGGGCTAGTTGGCCACCAGGGGACCTCTGGATTCAAGGGGACTTAATCCCCCAACTTAAAACATGCCACGGGGCGTGTTTGCACAGTGGTGAAGTTAGGGGGTTGGGCCTAAGGTGATATTTGTGCAAACACGCTCTGTGGCGTGTTTTAAGTTGGGAAATTAATTCCTCTTCAATCCAGAGGTCCCCTAGAAGTCAACTAGCCCACCAAGTACCTCCAAAAAGCACCACAGAGCTGTTTTGCATAGTGTTATAAAAAAGGGCGAGGCCTCTGAATACCTCTCTGCAACGCAGCTCCCTGTCGCATTCTGGAGGTACATGGTGAGCTAGTTGGCCACCAGGGGACCGCAGCATTGAAGGGGAATTAATTCCCCAACTTAAAACACGCCACAGGGCACACATGTCACCGCAGGCCCCGTCCCCTTCCTTCACTATTGTTCAAATATTCCTCTAAAATCAGTCGAATTACGAATTCCGATTTGCTCACCTGTTATCAGGGGAGAACTCAGTGCTGCATCTTTTAGCCCAGCACTGACCCTGAAAAGTAATTTCAAGCAAACTTACCAGTAACTTGTATTTCCTTTGATAGGAATCCATTGTGTGGTTTGCACCAGAAAAGTTTCTAAGTGTTGATTTTTTAAATGTACAAATATTTCTATAAAATCAGCAGAACTACGAATTCTGATTTAGTCACCTGTTATCAGTAGAGAACCCAGTGTTGCATCTTTTAGCCCAGCACTGACCCTGAAAGTACTTCTAAGCGTACTTACCAGTAACTTGTATTTCCTTCCATAGGAATCCATTGTGTGGTTTTCACCAGAAAAGTTTCTAAGTGTCGATTTTTAAAATGTACAACAATTCCTATAAAATCAGCAGAACTACGAATTCCAATTTACTCACCTGTTATCAGGAGTGGCCTCAGTGCTGCTTCTTTGAGCCCAGTAGTGATCCTGAAAAGTAATTCTAACCGTACTTACCTCTAACTTGTATTTCCTTCCATAGGAATCTATTGTGTGGTTTTCACCAGAAAAGTTTCTAAGTGTCTATTTTCACAAACTAAAAATATTACTTAAAAATTGCCTGTATGACTTAAACGCATTCTTTTGACTGTTTGCAGGAGATGCACCCGTGCTGGATCCAGGTTTCACCACTGACTAAGAAAAAGTAACGTTAATACTACTTACATGAAAAGTGAATTTCCTCCCGTAGGATAACATTGGTGGTTCTATGTGAAAAAGTGTCAACTTTTAAAATACAATAATATTCCTTAGAAATCACTACTGTAACCAAAACGTTTTTACTCAACTGTTTACAGGAGATATCCCAGAACTGAATCTAGGATCTAGTCTTGTGGTTAGAAAAGTGATCCAAAAAGTAACTAATTGCATTTAACTAGAAATTCACATTGAGCTCAATGTTGCATTGTGTCAGAAATCGTGTTACGCATTACAACAACTGTAACTACTGTACTTAAAAGTTTATTGCCTATTTGCAAAGTATTTAAACTAAAATAATTAATTCTGAGAAAGTATATTTTGTAACGTAATGTGTAATGTAATTATAATGTAATTTAAAAAATAAAATATCTAAAAATAAATAAATAGTTTAAAAAAATGTAGTAAATTAGTATCAAAAATATAAATATAAGAAATAATACATTTACAAAACCTTTGAAATTCACTGAAAAAACCATGGGTTTCAGACATGTTATAGTTAGGAATTAGCATTTAAAAAACCTTAGAAATTCACTGAAAAAACCATGGGTTTTACGGGTGTTATAGTTAGTTGGACATTTCACTCGTACAAAACCACGGGAACCGTGGCTCATGAAGAGCTCAGCTCGTCATGAGCATGAGAGGGGTTAACATCATGATGGCTGTGTACTAAATGATCATGAGTGACCTTGCTTTCCTAAAAGTTACTAAAGGATTGGATGGCAAGTCCTCCCTTTCCTAATATTGTCCGTAAGAAGGATATACCAATTCATCCGCAATATTCTCTTCAAATGCACAGCATTCACGGAAAAGGTGGTGACCATCCTAAAGGTTCCATTGCCAGATTTTTTGATGTTCTTATCTGATAGCAATTCACTTCTTTGGAAAGGGTTCACTCTAAATAAGGCATGTGACACTGCTTTGCTATAGCCTCTCACTCTAAAGCGTCACATGCTCAACTGAGCTGCCTTCTGAAACTCCAAGTCACTAGTGTTATTCCTCTCTAATCTTAGTAGCTCTCTGTAAGGGATGCTGTTTATGAGTTTTTTAGGATGACTGCTGGTGGCAAACAAGTTTGAATTGCCTGTGGTAGTTTTCCTAAAACAGTTTCGTACATATCTGCCCTTCTGATATATAAACTGTGAGGTCTAGGTAGTTGACTTCCAAAGTGCTAACTTCTCTGGTAAACCTTAAGTTAACATCATTGCAATTCAGTTCCTCAATATACAACTTTGCCAGTTATAGGGGACCATCAAACACAATGAAAAGATCATCGATGTACCGATGCCACGCCTTTACTCTGGTGTTCCAAATTTGGGTGGTACTGCCCCACGCTACCTGCTCATCCCACCAGCCTACAAAAAGGTTCGCATAACGGGGGCGAAGCAGGTGCCCATAGCTGTTCCAGACATTTGTCTAAATAGTTGGTTCTGAAACAAAAATATATAATGGGTCAAACAAAAGTTTACAAATTCATGCAGTATACGACTATGTTCATAGAACTTTAAAGACCGAGATTCCAGGAAGAAACGTACAGCCTTCAACCCGTCGGTATGTACAATACAGGTATAAAGGCTGGTAATGTCAAGTACCATCAGACAGAATCCCTCCTTCCATTCCAATTTGTCAATGCATGTAATAAAATCTTTGGTATCCTTCAAATATGATTTCAACTGAGTTACATGTTTGAAAATAAAGAAATCAATGTACATTGACAAGTGTTCTGTTAAACTGCCTTGTGAGGCCACAATGGGCCTCCCAAGCAGATTCATAATGTCTTTATGTACCTTCGGCAGGTAATAGAAAGTTGGAAAAGTCGGATTTAAACATCTTAAAAACAAATACTCCTCTGAGTCCAACATATTTCTCTTATACCAGCAAGAAATTAGCGAAAGAAAATCAGTGACACTCTGATTGTAGATTTTTTAATCTGCTTCGATGTAGCAAACAGTATCATTAAGTTGTTGATATGCTTCTCTTTCATATTGTTCTTGAGTAAGCAGGACGATATTCCCACCCTTATCAGAAGATTTGCAAATCTGGTAGCTATCCTGGCATAATTTGTCCAATGCCAGTTGCTCCTCTTTAGAGAAGTTTTCTAGTTCTCTTGCGGTATTTATTGTCCTTTCGTAGACAAGCCAAATCCTTAATGACTGCCTCTGAAAAGGTATTGATAGCATCAGTAGTCATTTGTGGAAGGAATACAGATGCTGGTTTGAATGGACTCAAACCACCACTTTGTTTGATTTCTTGTTGTGCCACCAATTGTGTGGCCCCCATATTTCGATCCTCAGTTTCCGTAGCCTCAGTTCTCACGCTTTCCATGGTACTCAGAATTCCAATGTCTTTCCCAAATAATTCATCTGTCTCCATTCTAATAAGTCCTGATGCTTTAGGTTTGTTGGGAGGAGGTTTTAATTTGAAGAATTTGTGTAATTTAAGCTTACGAGTAAACTTATACAAGTCTATCCTGGTCTGGGTAAACTCCATTTTTTTTGTGGACAAAAAGAAAGGCCCAGTTTCAAAATGGATTCCTCCTCTTTAGTCAATGTTTCTGGCATCAAATTGATTATGGTTAGATTATTGTCTTTCTCTAATTCCTTTTGTTGAAGGACTTCTTGCAGCGAGTTACAGGTGGTGAGCCTTCGGTTTTTTTGGCCCCCGTTTTGTTCCCGGCTTTCTCTGTGCCATCCTGCTTTTTTCTGAACTTGCTCATAGCCGCTTCCCATAGTTCCGTTTCACAAAACATGTTGTTGTTTAAATGGAAGCCACGTAGGGCAGCTTTGATGTAAGTGCCACTATTCCCTTTCGTTCAATGGAAATGCGTAAGAGTTTTATGGAGAGTTTATTGTGCTTCCGGCACCTTACCAGGATGTTTTCTCGTTGCACACGCCGTCCATTCACTGTCGGTCGGCAACTCCCCGGCACAGATGTCTCAATGCTCCAGTTCTCCCTCTCCAGTAATCTCTGCAACCACGGTGCAGCTGGAATTTCAAATCGCAGCTCGGCAAACACCAGCCTACTGCACTCATGAATGGGTGCACGCCAGACGGGGGTGTTCCCGTCTATATATGAAGCTCCAAAATCCACCAGGTAATCGTAACTGAAACAGACGACAACACTCACGGGGAGAGTTCCGAGAAAATGTATCCAAAGACTCAGAACTCTTGCACGCCAAGACGTGTTTCGGCACTTAGCCTTTGTCAATTGTTGCACGAAAACATGGCGGCCACCATTAGTATTTATCTAAAAACGTATATTCCAAGTTTCTGGTACATGGGCATAGAAAGAGGACAAGAAAGGCATACGCATCAAATGTCCACCATCTCTGACTATAGATGTCGGACAATAAAGCACAAACTGTCAATTCATAAAAACGGTAACGTGTACCCACAGTATTACCAATAGACAAAACCTCAATGAATTGTATGTGGTGACATTTTGTATATTGATAACATTGTGGGTACACGTTGTTGTTGATGTAAGTATGATAAATTGTTTCTATAAGTGAGTAGAATGACTGCATAAGTGAATAGGATGTGTGCTGGTGTGTAATGTTGATGTAGGTGTATAAGTATATTTAATAGTGTTCTATTGATTTTTGTTAGCATGTATGAGTGAATCTATAGGTAAGTGTTTAGATGTGTGAGAAGATGTAGGAATCACTGAGTGGGTTTTTAGAAACTTGTCTTGGTGTGTCAATGGTTTCAAATATGGTACTCCATATTTTATAATGAGTGTTGAAAGGTTGTACTAATGTATGATGAGATGTATCAGATTATCACGTGGATGATGTCATCTGTGATTTCTTTTGAGATGTCATCAGTGATGTCACTGACCATGTCATGAATGATGTAAAATGTGACATCATCAGCAGTGGATTGCAGGCGCGCGAGTTATAGTGAGTACAACTAACTATAACGGAGGAATTTCAATGGTTTTGTACGAGTGAAATGTCTAGCTAACTATAACACCCCTAAAACCTATGTTTTTCAGGGAACTTCTACGTTTTTTTAAATGCTAATTCCTAACTATAATTAGGAATGGCTACAAGGGATTATATTCAAAGACTCAGTACATTTGATTGAATGTATATCATTCAAGGGTTGATTAAGTAATTGAACCCCATTGTACCCACAGGGTAACTAAATCATTCTTGTGTTGTTCAAAAACATTCAATGAAATTAGGTTAAAGAGAAGAAAAATAACGTAAGCACACAGCAAATACATTTTGTCTGAATATTTTAGTATTGAGTTGATCAAAGAGTACAAATCACGGGGATAAAAAGAAACAAATACAATCTTGGCAGTTATGAATGGATGTACATGTTAATCAACAATTCAATTCATAACATATCAACAACTCCATAGAAAGAAGAAGAAGACCAAAGTCACTAATATACAAGGGTGTCCTTCATGCATGAATGCTGTGGAGATGGTGATTAGGTCGACGTTTCGGTCTTGCTTGTAGGCATCAATAAGACCATCATCAGGACTAATTTTTCAAAAGGAGCCCCTTTGTAAAGACAGGGCGAGGATCAAACCTGGCTGCCACCTTCAGTATATGCAACTGGGAAATCTGCAGTGACTAATGATGTCAGTTGTGACTGTGGATAAGATGTTTCTGCTAGAAGTCTTGTCTCAATAGACAGATATATCGTGGCATTAATCGCACGAACGTCAGTCTCCTGCTCTTGAAACTTTCACTGTAACGCGTACGAGTCGAATATAATCCCTTGTAGCCATTCCTTATTCTAAATTTTCCATTGCCCAAGCCTACAAGGGTTTATTGGGTCACCCAAAATCTTCTTACACAATTCCTAACTATAATATGTTTGAAACCTATGGTTTGTTCAGTGAATTTCAAAGGTTTTTAAATGCTAATTCCTAACTATAGCATGTCTGAAACTTATGTTTTTTCAGTGAATGTCAAAGGTTTTTTCAATGAAAATGTTTAAATGTATTAATTGTCATATTTATTTTTTTTACCCTGATTTACTACATTTTTAATCTATTTATTTTCAGATTTTTTTTTACAAAAAAAACCATTACATATTTTTTACATATTATTGAAAAAAACATTTTTTTAAATATTGAAATTCTGTATTTTTTTATTAAATTGTTGCGCATCCGAAGCGCACCTTCCTCGATTACTGCATGGAAAATAGACGCCATTTTAGGATTACTGTGTAGGATCTGAGTAGGGTGTGCGATGGGTGCGTATTTCCCTGCGCTATGCGGCCCGTACGCGACTTGAAGCGCAAAAGCGACATGTACACACTACGCGACACTCACGCGTGTCCACGTGACGTCATATACGTTTTTGACGCGGTGGGTGCGCGACTCCGCAACCCTTTTTAATGTCTAAAAAGATATATATATATATATATATGTATTTAATATAAATATTAAGGCAAGCCATTATCTGAGCTAACCATAAAAATAATATTCTTTTACTTTTAATAAAGTTATATTACTTTTAAATCAAATTTCGCGAAGTTGCGCTGGGTGCGAGCTGCATGTGCACACCCTACGCGGATCCCATGTGACCAGAAAAAAAAGATTTGATTGGTTCATAACACTTCCTATTCTAAGTATTGAAGGACCCAACCTATTTCAATCATTCTTCTTAGACCTTCTTTGGAGCAACAACTCTACTAGGAAGAACCTAATTTTTGGCTGTTTGGAAACCTGATTTTCATTTTTATTAAAGAACAATGGCTACTTGACGACAAGAATCATCTGATTCTGAACAGTCCTACAATGAGGAATTTGTACCGGAGCCTGCATGTCCTGAGAGATACAGTTCCATTGTATGGAAATATTTTACATTTCCTGCAGGACTAAAAAAAGTGAACGCAACCAAAGTCACTTGTAAAATATGCAAAGTCGTACTCTCACTTGGAGACCGGAATAAAAAGTATTCTTGCGGGACCGCAAGCATGCTTAAACATTTCAAAAGTTTACCTCCCGTCGATCTATCACGTGAGGAGTGCCGAAGACTGAGAGACAATCCACCCCAACAACAGCAGTAGCAAGCACTTCGGGGACATCTTCAACAAGTCAAAATCTGGACATACGTCCACAATTAGCCAATGCAAAAATACACTGCATAAAGTGTAATAGGCTGTTGTGTTATGGAGAGCAGCCTGTGGACTTGGTTTGCCGGGCTTTAGAAAATCATCAGTGCTAGTTTTTCTTTTGTTTTACCCCCAGAAATTCGTAGTTTTGTTGCTCCAGTTCTCTTTTTTTCTTTTAAAAAATACAAAAAAATCAAGAAATCGTTCAGGAAAACACAAAAAAACAATAAAAAAAGTTATTTTCAGAACTAACTTCTCTGGTTAAAAAAAGAGCTATATATCTGTATGATAGTGTTTGAAAGTTTGGTTGAATGTATGCGTACTGGATAATTGACTGAAAGTATGCATTTGTGGTGTATGGTGCATATATAAGTGCAGAACTATAAGGAAGAGCTACAGCATGACGCTGTAAGCTCTTTAGCTGTAGCATTATGTGGTTCTTCCGAAGCACAGGCATGCAACATATGTACATAAATATGTTGCAAGTCTGTGCTTCCCTCTGCACTGCTGCTTAAACTGCAGCCATGTGGTGACACAGATACCCTTGCACCCTGGTGGAAGGATGTCAGTGTTGTGTGGAGTTTTTGTGCAAAAAGACACACCTTTCTGCACAAAAACATTCAATGAAGGCATTTTTCTCCTTCAATGTATGCTGTGCATTTTAGCATATATTCAATAGAAAAAATGAGGAGAAATTAAAATAATTCTCCTTGTTGTGCCTTGCAATTGGAAGATTTTGCAGCATTTACACACATGTCCAGATTTATCATTTCTGATAAATCTGGAGATGTGTCTTGTTCTATGAGTGTTCTGTGCAAACACGCACCTATAGAACGCCTTTTCAACCCAAAGTGGTATGTATGATGATGTATTATTTACATGGAAAAGATAAGGTACACATATTGTCTTTTCCTGTAAATATGAAAGAGTGTATTGCACTATAACTATGTTACAAAAAGTGACATATTGTTGGTACGCAATGCTTCTAAATTTGCCCCATAAGTGCTTAGGTATTGGCAGACTGTTACAATAACAACATATTGCTAGTTAATTGTTTGAAAAATTGCATGAGAGTAACAGGAGGTAAGCATAGACTTATGTCTGCAAAGATGCTCAAAGAAGAATGATTGAAATGATTGTGGTTCTTCAATAGGTACAATAAAAAATATTATGAACCAATCAAATCCTTTTTTTTCAGGTCACACACTATCCTATGACACTGAAATTCAAAATCTATATTGGTATAAACTTGGTGTTTTCAAGACTATATTAATACTTTGTAGCTTCTTGCAGACTTGTTTGCATAGTATATAAAGAAATCAATGAGTACTAGAATTAATAGTTAGACCAATCCTTAACTATACAAGTAATAAGTACAGTAATTTCAGAACTGGAAATAGAAAAGAAGATACATTTATAAGTACTTACATTTTGGCAAACTGATAGGACACGTTTATAGATTAGTGAAGGGAAGGGATGGGGCCTGATCTGACATATGCAAACACACTCTGTGACATGTTTTAAGTTAACAAGTTTTGTCTCTTTTATTCCTGAAAGTACCTCGGAAGTACTAGCCCACCAGGTCTCTGTATTAAATACCATATAGGCGTGTTGCAGAGAGGTGCTCTGAAGCCGTGTCCTATTTTATATCTCTCTGCAATGCAACTCTTTGTCACTTTCTGCAGATATCTGGTGGGTTAGTTGGGCCCAGTGACACTCAGTATTCATGTTAACTTTATCCTGTAATTTAAAACGCCCACAGAGCATCTTTCCACACATATCTACTCCGTATTTCTCCCCTTTCTTCACCTGTGTGCAAACTCAGGCCATTGAATAAGTAAGTAAGTAAGTAAATCTTTATTGCTCAGTTAATTAAAACCGTTGCAAAGTGTAACATGTTATACATTATTTAAATATAATTATTAAAAATAGACATAAAATGATAATAGCTTCATGTGGCAAATAAAACTTTCTACAAAGAATTTCACTTCTTTCACACTGGGCATGGATTAAAAAAATATTTAGCCTTCGGTGGCTGTCTTAAAAGTCTTGCTCCTGGGTTTAAGCCACGCTGTAATGTAGGCTTGGTACATAAGAAATTGTTATTCGAGGGAGTCTATTAGTTCATAGCAATCAGCTTCTACTATTATGTTATATGCTGGCTTGTGTTCGGGTAGCTGTACCTTGCCCATATTGAGTGGTTACATCGATGTTCTTTGCCCCTTTGGGTTTGCTTCATCCATTGCCTGCCTTCTGTCATTCTTGTTTCTTTTCTGCTTTCTCCAAGAATTTGACACGGGGGCTTGTTAGTTGAATGTTTTTTCCATTGAAGCTAGCCTTGTCCACTTGCCGGCATGTTCTTATTCCCAGCTTATTAAGGCACGGTTTTAGATGAGATCTGCGCTCTTTGTCCAGACCTTTGCAGGTGCATATTAGGTGCAGGATGTCTTCTTTTGCGTTCCCACATATTCGGCAGTTCATTGTCGCTTGGGGCCTTTTCCATGGGGGGAGGTGATTTTGTGATGGAAGTGAGCCCAGACGTAAGCGTAAGAACTTCTCCTTTGTGCGCATGGTGAACCCAACTCCTAGATAGCTTTGACAGAGGCTGCTTGTGTAGCTTTGGATAACTATCCAACCATGAGCCCGGTTGGCTAGCCATGCTTTGTCCTCTATTAACAAGATTGATCTTACTGATTTGTTGACTAGCTGTTTGAAGGTGTTGTGGGACCCGCTGCACTTCCAGGCTTCATGTAGGCACAAGGTGTTTATTGAATGCTTTAGATCTTTTGCGGCTGCGCCTTTGCTCTTGCTTTCTATCTCTTTCCATAGATAATGATTCAGACTTGCGTCTTCTCCTCCCTGGATTTTGTGCCATCTTTTGGCATAGGCACCCATTTGTTCCACCGTTTTGATTTCTCAGGCCGAACTCCAGCCTTATTTGTGCCTGCGTGGTGTAATTGGGCAGGCTGAAAATTATTCTCATGACCTTCGCTATTGTGCTGTTCAATAGGTGAGCGTCCCTCCCTCGGAGGCATTCGCTTCCATAAGTTATGGCCGGAGTTAATTTTGCATGAATCACTTGAAGCAGGGGGGTGAAGCTGTAGCCGACTGCTTTCATTTTGAGACTCCTTAGTGCAATCGCTATGCTGGTTTCCCTCCATTTTATTGCTTCCTTTTGTTGTTGAAATGAGCCCTTTCTGTCCACATTTACGCCCAGATATTTGTATTCCTCCACTGTTTCCAGTGTGAGCCCTCCCAAGTGCCAGCAGAACCTTGCTGATGATGTCTTAGTGTTTACCATCATTATTTTTGTTTTTGAGAAATTGATGCTTAGGCTATTCACTGTTGAATAATTGAAAGTTGTGCTGATTAGATGTTGTAGCCCTATCGGTGTTCTACTGATTAGCACAATGTCGTCAGCGTACATTAGATTAGAAAGGGTAAGAACACCTATGCTTGGGGCATGAGAGTTACTTTCATCCAGCTGCTGTGCAAGGTCAGACATAAAGATGTTAAATAATGTTGGCGCTAACACACACCTTTGTTTAAGGCCCTTTGTTGTCCGTATTTTCCTTGACAGGCGGTCTCCTGGACCCAGCTTGACTTGGACTCATGTATCCGTGTGTAGTGAAATCAGCTGTGTTAGTAACCCGGGTGGAATTTTCCTTTCTTTCAGCTTCAACCATAGTAAATTTCTATTGATGCTGTCGAACGCTGAGGTAAAATCGATAAAGCATACGTACAGGGGCAGATTGGCTGTCTTAACGGCATCAATAAGGAGTGATAGAGCCAAAATGTTTGATGTAGTTCCTATTTGTTTACGGAATCCTGTCTGGGTGATGGGGATTATAGCGTTTTCATTCGACCATTCCGAGAGCTCCTCTAGAAGAAGACCAGCATAATATTTGGCCTCATTGTCAATTAAGGCTACGAGTCTGTAGTTTTTGGGGACCTGTACGTTGCCTTTCTTGTGAATTGGCGCTATTAAAGAGCCTTTCCATGATGCTGGCATTATGGCGGTGTCTGTGATCTGTTTAAAAAGTGGCATAAGGCCGCTGCCAGTATTCCAGATTTTGTTTGTACAAAATAGGAGGGATCCCGTTGGGACCTGGAGCCCCCTCCGGCTTCCCTTTCAAAATCCTGCCTATGATTCATTTTTCGGTGAGCGCCAGTGATGTAGAGGCCAGTTGTGGTGTGCATGCTTGAATTTTTCTGTCATTTTCTAGTCGCCAGTTATGGCAGAGTTTGGCGCAGTATTGAAGTGGGGCTGGAGGTAATTGGTCCAGGCTTCCTCGGTTAAGTAAGAATCAATACTGGGACTTCTAGAATTCTGGAGTGTGTTGACTGTTTTCCAGAATCATCTGCTTGTGTTGTATCCTTTTGCGTCATGAAGAAGCCTAGCCTATAGCTCTTCCTCTGCTTCCCTTTTTCCCTGCCAAATTATTCTCTCTTTGCTCTGTTTTAGTTTTTGCTGTTCCTTTTGAGCCGCGATGTCCGGTCCGTCTCGTTGTAGTTTCCGCTGTAGTTTGTTAATGTTTCTTTTAAGGAGCTTTATATGGATATTTGGGTTTATGGCCTTATCATAACTGCCCATTGATTCAGGACACTTTTTTTGTCTTTGGCGACTTCGGGAATCCGACGTTGTGTGGGTCTTAGCTTTCCTTGTGTGTGCCCATCCAAGACTGCTCGTAAATTGCTCCCAGGCACTTAGATAGTCAGTCTGGTTTGCACTGCTTTTTTCCCACCGGCTTTTTGCGTCAATTATGAAGCCTTCCAAGTTGGCCGTGTTACATATTATTCTTTTCTGTGCCACCGAAAGCGAGCATCCTAAATTTGTTGCTGGTGTGGATAGCACAACCCCCTGGAAGTTGAGGGTAAATTCTTGCGGCTGATGGTCGCTGGCTGACGTTGTGCCTATTTGGAAGTCCGTGACTTTCCCAAAAAGTTGAAGAGATGAAAATGTGAAGTCTAAGGTAGAGCTGACGGTCGAGTTGTGGAAAGTGGCTGACGGGGGGCTATCATTTATGAAGCGGCAATTTAGAGCTGCCAGGTTGAGGTGTTCTAGGTCCTTTACACTGACCCTTGCCAGCCGATTTTGTTTATCCCATTTACTTGTTGCCTGTTGTGGTATGTCCCAGGCCCGGAAGTGGTCTTCCAGGAGTGTATCCCTTATTTGGGGCCCTCTAAGGAACATATTAAAATCCCCTGTTACTATAAGGTTGGGTGTTGCCACCTCTGCCAGTGTTTTTGACACTTCTTCTGCCAGCAGGTTCATTCCAGCTTTTCTCTCCCGGGGATGTAAGTAGACATTCATCAATATTAACTTTTGTTTTTTAATCTTTTCCCCTAACTTCCAGTTCTATTGTGAATGTGCTATTGTTGCCTGACTGTTTGGCGTTTATATTCTTAGGTTCGTTGAAGCTCTTTATGGCGGTGTATATTGTTAGGCCAACTTTTAGGTGACCATATTTGGCGTTTCTTGTCACTGGGAGATGATATGAATTAAAGCCCTGGATTTGATGTGGTTGTTCTAGCCAGGTCTCCTGGAGGGCAATGATATCAAATTTTTGGAGGTAGAGAAAAAGATGAGTGTCATCTTTTTTGTTCCCTAGGCCATTTATATTCCAGGAACATATTCTTAGTTGTTGTTGTAATGCGGGATTCAGTTGAGTATTTTATCAAGACTTTGGGGCCCTTATGTTGATTGTCCTTGCTATCCAGTTCCAGTCCTCTTTTCCAAGTGACCCTTGCACTTGCCTGTTTATTTATTTATTTATTTGCAGGTTTATAAAGCGCTTGAATGAACTCCCAAAGGAGTATCTCCGCGCTCAGAGACAACAGAAGCAAAAACCAGGGCAATAATAATACAGGACTAAGAGTCATGTTTGACTACCTCATGACCTAACTAGTTAGACCTGAAACATAAAAGTTTTCAGTTTTTTCCTGAAGGCAAAGTGATCTGAGCACTGCCTGAGTTGGAAGGGAAGATTGTTCCACAAAATGGGGCCTACCACTGATAGAGACTTACCACCCTGTCTAGTCCTACTAATCTTAGGTACCTTTAGAATCAACTGATCACTTGACCTAAGGGTACGTGTGGGAACATAGGGAACAAATTGTTTTGCCAAATAAGAAGGTCCTAGGTCATGTAGTCCTTTATGTACTATACAGCATGTCTTAAATTTCACTCTTTGGCGGACAATTAACCAATGAAGTTTTTCCAGCAGAGGTTTGGATGGAGACCTAGGGGGAGCATTGAGGACCAACCTGGCTGCGGTGTTCTGTATCACCTGCAGTCGGTCCAGCACCTCTTCATTAGCAGACACCAGGAGACCATTACAGTAATCAAGCCGGCTGATCACTAGCGCCTGAACCAAAGTCTTTCTAATGGAGTCCGAAAGGAGCGGGTATACATTACGGAGGAGTCCTATCACATGAAAACAGGACCCCACCGTATTATTTCCATATTGTTTTAAAGTCAGCTCTGGCTCCAGGCGAACCCCAAGGTTCTTGATTACTTTTTTTGGTTCGGGAACTGTCCCCAGGTCTAATGGCCACCAATCAGGGGACCATAGTATCTTGGCATCACCGAAAAGCATCACCTCAGTCTTACCAACATTACACTGAAGAAAGTTGGAAGACATCCACTGGGATACTGCTTTCATCCCCTCAGAGAAAGATTGTTTAACCTCCGGGGTCAAAGATTTAAATGGAAAAAGCAGCTGGGTATTGTGAGAAGTTGGCCTGGTATATGATGCTCACTAGTTCTAGTGATCACCTTGTACCATGCCAAGCAACCCTTATGGTGCAGGTTGTAAAGTCAACCTTATAGACAAGCTATCCTAGGGGTAGCATGGACTAAGCAGTCTTAGGCTAAACTCTGTAAAGGCATGTGAAGCAAGCTGTTTTACCATACACAATCCCTTGAATACCAAATGAAAGGACACCACACAGATATATATTGAAAATATATATAGATTATTTCTACAAATATCCCTGATACTCTTTATGAGCACAGAAGCAAATGCGTTAAAACAAAACACAGTTTAAATACACAAAAGTTGCACAATTATGGATGAGCCCTAGGGGCCACCTAAACCATATACTAAAATAGTGGTATAAGAACCACTATGGGGAAAGTGTAGAGGCCTAGGGCCTGGGGAATCGCTGGAGCTGTTCGGGACTAGCAGTGAAGAAGTCGGGAAAGGCCCACGGGACTCGGGTGCAGTGCGGAAAGTGCACGCTTTACCAATGCAATGTCAATGGTGCGTAAAAGTTACAAAGTTAGTTATTAAGGAACCTTCCGAGTGACCTAGAAGGATGAAACTTTAGACACAGACCCTAGAGGTGTGTACCAGTGTGGGAACACTGGCGTTGCTGAGTTACCTCACCCACAGGAAGCGGGTGCACAGGGTCGAAGTAGTGTCGGGTTTCGTCACGCAGGTCGATGGTGCTTGGAGCTGAAGATGCTGCAGGCGGCTCGATGTGAAGAGTTCCGGTGGATCCAAGGGTGGATCTGAAAAGGTGAAGACCTGAAAGCAGAGGGGACAATGTTCAAAGTCACTAGCCAGTGACTATCGTGGAACCAGAGTGGAACCAGGCGATGTTGGGTGCAAACAGGCATTGAGGTGTAGCTTCTCTCTGCAGCCACGTTGACACGAGGGGTCGAGGACGTCCAGGAGTTGGTCACGAGCTGTTCCACGCAGGCTTCTCGCTGTTGGCGGTGTCGGCAACTTGATTGGAGCAAACAGGCCTTGGCTAATGCAAGCCGCGCAGGAATCAAAAAAGGCTTGTTACTCGGACCAGCAAGGTCAGAGCAGGTGCTCCTTTTTACAGGAGCGAGGGCAAGTCTGGAGCAACCAGACCCGCAGTGTAAGTTGAAGGTTTCGTCGCCAAGATGGCCGCTAACCACATGGCAAGTGGCCGGGATGGCGCATCGAGTGGCACAGTGCAAAAGGGCCCCACGCAGGTCGTGGAGATGCTGGGGGGCTGATCTTCGGTGCAAGGGCTGATTGAGGTTGGGGCTTCTCAAACCCCAAAGCACAGCATCGAGGGTGCCTCTGATGCTGCGCAGTCAGCGTTTCGGGGGTCTTCAAAGAGGTCCAGTCCCACGTCTCTCAGTGCCTCCACGGGTCCCTTCTTTGCAGGGACTGTGGATCGAGCGGTGAGAAGTCTGGGAGTCTGGGTCTTGTCATGCTCTGGGCTCGGGCTCCGGCGGGAGGCGGCGGCAAAGCAGACGTCGAGTTGCTGGTTGGTGCCTGTATTCACAGGGTGGTCACTCCTTGGCCACAAGGGAGATTGTCTTCCGTCTTCTGTGCAGCAGAATGTCGAAGTCCAGTCTTCGTCTGTATTTCAAGTTGATTCAGGATGATCTGAAGTCTCAGGACACAGCTCCCACTCTTATTCGAATCTGGGGGGCCGGATCACCTACTAGGTCCCTCCTCTGGGTGGAACCAGGAAGGGGGGTGGTTACACCCCCTTTCCTTTGTCCAGTTTCGCACCAAGTCTGGGGCTGGAAAGCCCCAGCACCGGTTTGAACTGGCCTATGCACAGGGACACCTTGTGTGCCCCAGGCATGTCTGTTTCTATTCAGCCCTGTCCTACCCAATACACAAAATCCTGTCTGGAGTGGTGCTAGCACCTCCCCAGGCAGGAAACCCTTTGTCCAAGCTGCCCTCGCTGGAAGGACTCCCAGCAGCAGGAGGTCAGACTTGTGTCTGTGGTGGCAGCATCCATTTTGTGATGCTGAGGCTCTGTTTAACTTTAACCGGGGTTCAGGCTAGGTACATGTTGTGTCCCTCTAGAAGGGTGGAATGCTACCCCCGTCGCCAGAACTGGCGAGGGGGTAGTATTCCAATTCGTATGACACCTTACTCGACATGTTTTGATAAAGCCAAACCCAAGATAGCATTTAACCGCGAGGTTCATAATGCACTTAAGAGTATATGGTATGGCAGTATCATGAAACAGCTAAAGGACATGGTTCCGAAAGCTGCAGACAGGCTCAGCTCATGCCAGAGCACCATCTCACATATTTCCAAGTACTCTGCCTCCAGGATTGATGAGGCCTTCCATAGGAGTGACTGATAGGAACATATGTGTCCATTTTAGGTTAGGTATAGGCATACTACACCTAAGTAAGGGGTGGTTACACCGACTTACCCCAGCTGAGTGATCAGCCAGTTGTGTCAAATATGGAGGCCAGGCCAGGGGTGGCACAATACATGCTGCAGCCCCTGGTAGGCCTTGGAAGCACCTATGCCCTGGGTACCTGGGTACACTGTTACAGGGGCCAATAAGGTGAACCAGTTCCAATTTCGTTATGCACCTAAAGTACATGGGTAACAATTTAGAGAGAGAACAGCAGGCTGTGGGTCTGATTAGCAGGCCCACAGCCACATTAAGTCATAAACCAGTGAAGCAAAAAGCAAAAATTTGGGGTGACCATAGGATAGCAGACCCTACTCTCCTACACCCCCCCCCCCAAACGCAGGGACATTAGACTAACCTTGACCAGTTGTGTCTTCATGTTCTAAGTGGAAGTACCTGGAGAAACCATCTGCATTACCATGGTCAGTCCCTGGGCGGTGCTCCACTGTAAAGTCCATCCCCTGTAGGGAAATGGACCACCTGAGCAGTTTGGGGTTTTCACCCTTCATCTGATTAAGCCATAAGAGGGGCTTATGGTCGGTCTGAATCTTGAAGTGAGAGCCAAACAAGTATGGTCTCAACTTCTTCAGGGCCCACACCACAGCAAAGGCCTCCCTCTCAATGGCTGACCAACGTTTCTCTCTGGGGGTCAGCCTTCTGCTAATGAAAGCAATGGGCTGGTCTTGACCATCTACATTAAGTTGTGAAAGCACAGCTCCCACTCCCAACTCAGAAGCATCTGTTTGGACAATAAACTCTCTTGAGTAGTCAGGACTCTTCAGGATAGGTGCAGAGCATATGGCCTTCTTCAGGTCATCAAATGCCTTTTGACAGTATTCTGTCCACTGAACCTTTTTGGGCATCTTCTTGGATGTCAGATCATTAAGAGGAGTCACAATGGACCCATAGTTCTTAACAAACTTCCTGTAGTACCCAGTCAGGCCCAATAAAGCTCTGACCTGAGTCTGGGTAGTTGGAGGAGTCCAGTCCTTTCTGGTCTGAATCTTACTCTCCAGTGGTTGAACTTGGCCTCCACCCACAAGGTGGCCCAAGTACACAACCTTACTCTGCCCTATCTGGCACTTGGTTGCCTTGATAGTGAGGCCTGCCTTTTGCAGAGCCTCTAGCACTTCTTCAGGTGGACCAGGTGATCCTCCCAGGTGGAGCTAAAGACAGCAATGTCGTCCAGATATGCTGCACAAAAGTCATCCAACCCAGTAAGGACTTGATTCACCAACCTTTGGAAGGTGGCAGGTGCATTTTTCAAACCAAAGGGCATCACCACAAACTGGTAATGCCCACTGGGGGTAGAAAATGCTGTCTTGGCTTTAGACTCCTCAGCTAACCTGATTTGCCAATAGCCAGCTTTCAAGTCAAATGTGCTCAAATACTTGGCAGAAGCCAATTTGTCTATGAGCTCATCTGCCCTTGGAATTGGGTATGCATCTGTCCTGGTGACAGCATTGAGTCCTCTGTAATCCACACAGAACCTCATCTCTCTCTTTCCATCTTTGGTGTGAGGTTTGGGTACCAGAACCACTGGGCTAGCCCAGGGGCTCTCTGAAGGCTCAATGACACCTAACTCCAGCATCTTTTGTACCTCAGCCTTGATACAGTCTCTGACATGGTCAGGCTGCCTGTAAATTTTGTTCTTTACAGGAAGACTATCACCAGTGTCCACCACATGGGTACACCAGTTAGTCTGACTGGGTGTCAGGGAGAACATATGTCGATATGACTGCAAAACCTGTCTACAGTCATGTTGCTGATGTTCAGTGAGGCTGCCATCTAAGGCCACACCATCAACTGAGCCATCCTCAGGGTTCTGAGTCAGCAGGTCTGGGAGAGGGTCACTCTCTTCCTCCTGCCCCTCATCTGTAGCCTTGAGCAAGCCCATGTCTGCCCTGTCAACATATGCTTTCAGCCTGTTAACATGGAGCACCCTGTGGGGGCTCCTGGGAGTTCCTAGGTCCACCAAGTAGGTAACCTCTCCCTTTTTCTCAAGGATTGTATGGGGTCCAGACCATTTGTCTTAGAGTGCTGCTGGGGCCACTGGCTCCAACACCCATACCTTCTGTCCAGGCTGGTACTCAGTCAGGACAGCCTTTTGGTCATGCCAGGCTTTCTGTAATTCCTGGCTAGCCTCAAGGTTTTTGGATGCCTTCTCCATATACTCAGCCATCCTGGAGCGGAGACCAAGTACATAGTCCACTATGTCTTGCTTGGGCTTTTTGAGAGGTAACTCCCATCCTTCCCTCACCAGACATAGGGGTCCTCTTACAGGGTGCCCAAACAACAATTCAAAGGGGCTGAAGCCAACACCTTTTTGTGGGACCTCTCTGTAAGCAAACAGAAGGCAGGGCAGAAGGATATCCCATCTTCGCCTGAGCTTCTCAGGTAATCCTTTGATCATGCCCTTTAGGGTCTTGTTGAACCTCTCAACAAGCCCATTGCATTGTGGATGATAGGGAGTGGTGAACTTATAGTTGACACCACATTCCTTCCACATAGCTGTCAAGTATCCTGACATGTAGTTTGCACCTCTATCAGATACTACCTCCTTAGGAAACCCCACTCTGGAGAAAACTCCAAGTAAGGCCCTGGCCACAACAGGAGCTGTTGTGGTCCTAAGTGGAATTGCCTATGGGGACCTGGTGGCATGGTCCACCACCACCAGTATGAATCTGTGCCCAGATGCTGTAGGGGGATCCATTGGTCCAACAATGTCAATCCCTACCCTTTCAAAGGGCACCCCACCACAGGTGATGGTATTAGGGGGGCCTTTGTGGTACCACCTGCTTTGCCACTTGCTTGGCAGGTTACACAGGAGCGACAAAACTCCTTTGTATCTTCTGACATGTGAGGCCAGTGAAAGTGACAGACAAGTCTGTCCCATGTTTTGTTCTGGCCTAGGTGTCCTTCTAAGGGAATATCGTGTGCCAAGGTAAGAAGGAAGCCCCTAAATTGCAGAGGTATGACCAACCTCCTGGTTGTACCAGGCTTGGGGTCTCTACCCTCTGAATAAAGGAGCCCATCATCCCAATAAACCTTATGGGTACCTTGAGCATTCCCAGCAGCCTCAGCAGCAGCCTGCTGTCTGAGGGGTTCAAGAGAAGGACAGGATAACTGAGCCTGCCCCAAGTCTGCCCTAGAAGGTCCCCCTGTCCCCAGAAACTCAACCTGATCAGGTTCAAGCTCTATAGGGACAGTTACTTCAGGGGTCTCAGAATCATCTTCCTGTGAAGGCTGATCCTCACTTGTAGGCATTTGGGAAGGCACAGCCTTTACCCTCCTGTTCCTTGACTTGGAAGGTACTTGGTCCATTGTTCCAGGATCCAAGACCTGAGGTTCAGAGAGGCACTTTTTGGCCTGTGACCTGGTCACAGCAAGGACATGTGATGATATCCCTAACATCTCTGCATGAGTCCTGTACTCAACTTCTGACCATAGAGAGCTCTCCAGGTCATTGCCCAACAAACATTCTACTGGGAGATCAGCACTAACCACAACTCTTTTTAGGCCAGTTACCCCTCCCCAGGAAAAGTTAACAATTGCCACACTATGTGTAGTAGTGACATTGCTGGCATTGGTCACCAGGTAATTATCACCTGGTATGTACTGTCCAGGGTCCACAAAGCTAGGCGTCACCATAGTGACACTGGCACACGTGTCCCTGTATGCTTGAGCCACTTTTTCATTAATTAAAGGTGTCTGTCTGTACTTGCCCAAATTATTGGGACTGACAGTAGGGGAAAAATCAATCTCCCCATCACAAATCAGAACAGCCTGTGTGGGGACTCTGACTAGGTCAGAATCTCCATCAGTTCCCAAGGTGATACCCACTACCCCCTTAGTCTGTGGACCAACACTGCCAACTGTACTAGTGGGTGCAGGTGCCTTAGGGGCTGCAGTGTTGGGGGCTCCACCCTTTTTACAATCACTTGTCCAGTGAGTGGTGTTTTTGCAAAAGCAACACCAGGGTTTTGTTTGACCTTCTTTCTTCTTCTTCTTGGAAGTTTGGGACCCACCCTCAGTATTAGTTTGGGGCCCTGTTGAAGACTTCTGGTCTTTAGCTTTCTGCTCCCCACCCTTCTGGTCTGTTTTCTTTTGCTCACCACCCTGGTTCTGGTTCTGGTTCTTTTGCTTAACTCTGGTTCTAACCCATTTGTCTGCCCTCTTTCCCAATTCTTGGGGAGAGGTTAGATCTGAGTCAACCAAATGTTGATGCAACTGCTGGTTCTGACAGTTATTTAAAATCTGTTCTCTCATAAGCAAATTTTACAATCCTTCATAGTCTGTAACCTTACTTCCCAGCAACCAGCCCTCCAGAGCCTTAGTGGCACATTCAACAAATTCAGACCAGTCCTGAGTCTGTGTCTCTGAACATTAACCTGTACTGTTCAGTGGTTAAGCCTAACCCATCAATCAGAGCACTCTTCAGGACCAGGTAGTTTCTAGAATCCCCATCACTAACTGTGAGGAGTCTGTCTCGGCCTCTACCTTCAAAGGAGAGCCACAAGATTGCTGCCCACCGCTCCTGAGGGACCTGCTGTACTTTGCAAGCTCTCTCAAGTGCAGTCATCCATTTGTGGATATCATCCCCAACTTTGTAGGGGGGCACAATCTTACTCAGGTTTCTATTGTCATAGGACCTGTCTTTATCCTTAGGGATAGTGCTGCCACCAGTGGATTCTAATCCACTCTCTCTAGGCTGCCTTGCTCTAGCAAGTTTCTCTTTGGCCAGGGCAACTTCTAACTCTTGCCTCTGAATCCTAAGTTCAGCCTCTCTCATTTTGGCCTCATGTTCCCTTCTCTGAGGGCTAGTGAACTCCCTTCTGGAGTTGCCATGAGAACCTCTAGAAACATGGGAAGTATTGGATTCACCTGAGTGATTCCTCCTCCTCCTATGCTCCTGGTTAAGTCCATTTGGGGTCTGAATGGGTTGGACCCACCTTCAGTCCCTAATAAGCTTAGGTTAGCCTGGTTAAGCCTGCTGACTAACACCTTGCTATCTCTACCATCATCAGAATCACTTTCTTCTACCTCCTCCTCCTCTTCCTCTTCCTCAGGCTGAGAATTCCCAGGGGTCTGGTCTTCCTCATCTATCTGGATGACAGGGGCAGGGGCATCAGGGTTATCATCTTCAGTGTGAGAGCCTCCATCTCCAGTCCCTGAGGGGCCTGGTTTGGAGCCTTTTAGAGCTTCAGACTGGTCTAACAGCTCTCTGAGGTGTCCTGCTGTAGGAGTAGGACCTGTTTTGATTCCTCTCATGGAACACAGTTGCCTCAGTTCCTTAAATGGAAAGATAGCAAATTTGGATGGTGCCCTTGGAGGGTCACTCTCAACAGAGGTGGTTCCAGTGGATCCCTCTGCTCCAGACATTGCTCTAGTGTGGTGGATGTGTTGCAATCTACCTACACTTGTGTTTTCCTACAAAACCTATCTAGTAGTTGTAGTCAGGGTGTGCTACTCCCTATCCTCTACAACAACTAAGTTCAGTTGAACTTAAGTATATCTAGTCTTGTTTTAGTGTACCTATCAGGTACCTGTATGATCTTTCAAATGATATTTTCAAAGATTGTAATGGTAAAACAACAGCAAGCTCAAATCCCAATCCGCTGCTCACCAATGTGAGAAGTTGGCCTGGTATATGATGCTCACTAGTTCTAGTGATCACCTTGTACCATGCCAAGCAACCCTTATGGTGCAGGTTGTAAAGTCAACCTTATAGACAAGCTATCCTAGGGGTAGCATGGACTAAGCAGTCTTAGGCTAAACTCTGTAAAGGCATGTGAAGCAAGCTGTTTTACCATACACAATCCCTTGAATACCAAATGAAAGGACACCACACAGATATATATTGAAAATATATATAGATTATTTCTACAAATATCCCTGATACTCTTTATGAGCACAGAAGCAAATGCGTTAAAACAAAACACAGTTTAAATACACAAAAGTTGCACAATTATGGATGAGCCCTAGGGGCCACCTAAACCATATACTAAAATAGTGGTATAAGAACCACTATGGGGAAAGTGAAGAGGCCTAGGGCCTGGGGAATCGCTGGAGCTGTTCGGGACTAGCAGTGAAGAAGTCGGGAAAGGCCGGCGGGACTCGGGTGCAGTGCGGAAAGTGCACGCTTTACCAATGCAATGTCAATGGTGCGTAAAAGTTACAAAGTTAGTTATTAAGGAACCTTCCGAGTGACCTAGAAGGATGAAACTTTAGACACAGACCCTAGAGGTGTGTACCAGTGTGGGAACACCGGCGTTGCTGAGTTACCTCACCCACAGGAAGCGGGTGCACAGGGTCGAAGTAGTGTCGGGTTTCGTCACGCAGGTCGATGGTGCTTGGAGCTGAAGATGCTGCAGGCGGCTCGATGTGAAGAGTTCCGGTGGATACAAGGGTGGATCTGAAAGCAGAGGGGACAATGTTCAAAGTCACTAGCCAGTGACTACCGTGGAACCAGAGGGCAACCAGGCGATGTCGGGTGCAAACAGGCGTTGAGGTGTAGCTTCTCTCTGCAGCCACGTGGACACGAGGGGTCGAGGACATCCAGGAGTCGGTCACGAGCTGTCCCACGCAGGCTTCTCGCTGTTGGCGGTGTCGGCAACTTGATTGGAGCAAACAGGCCTTGGCTAATGCAAGCCACGCAGGAATCAAAAAAGGCTTGTTACTCGGACCAGCAAGGTCAGAGCAGGTGCTCCTTTTTACAGGAGCGAGGGCAAGTCTGGCGCAACCAGACCCTCAGTGTAAATTGAAGGTTTCGTTGCCAAGATGGCCGCTAACCACGTGGCAAGTGGCCGGGATGGCGCGTCGAGTGGCACAGTGCAAAAGGGCCCCACGCAGGTCGTGGAGATGCTGGGGGGCTGATCTTTGGTGCAAGGGCTGCTCGAGGTTGGGGCTTCTCAAACCCCAAAGCACAGTGTCGAGGGTGCCTCTGATGCTGCGCAGTCAGCGTTTCGGGGGTCTTCCAAGAGGCCCGGTCCCACGTCTCTTGGTGCCTCCACGGGTCCCTTCTTTGCAGGGACTGTGGATCGGGCGGTGAGAAGTCTGGGAGTCTGGGTCTTGTCAAGCTCTGGGCTCGGGCTCTAGCGGGAGGCGGCGGCAAAGCAGACGTCGAGTTGCTGGTTGGTGCCTGTATTCACAGGGTGGTCACTCCTTGGCCACAAGGGAGATTCTCTTCCGTCTTCTGTGCAGCAGAATGTCGAAGTCCAGTCTTCTTCTGTATTTCAAGTTGATTCAGGATGATCTGAAGTCTCAGGACACAGCTCCCACTCTTATTCGAATCTGGGGGTCCGGATCACCTACTAGGTCCCTCCTCTGGGTGGAACCAGGAAGGGGGGTGGTTACACCCCCTTTCCTTTGTCCAGTTTCGCGCCAGGACTGGGGCTGGAAAGCCCCAGCACCGGTTTGAACTGGCCTATGCACAGGGACACCTTGTGTGCCTCAGGCATGTCTGTTTCTATTCAGCCCTGTCCTACCCAATACACAAAATCCTGTCTGGAGTGGTGCTAGCACCTCCCCAGGCAGGAAACCCTTTGTCCAAGCTGCCCTCGCTGGAAGGACTCCCAGCAGCAGGAGGTCACACTTGTGTCTGTGGTGGCAGCATCCATTTTGTGATGCTGAGGCTCTCTTTAACTTTAACCTGGGTTCAGGCTAGGTACATGTCGTGTCCCTCTAGAAGGGTGGAATGCTACCCCCGTCGCCAGAACTGGCGAGGGGGTAGTATTCCAATTCGTATGACACCTTACTCGACATGTTTTGATAAGGCCAAACCCAAGATAGCATTTAACCGCGAGGTTCATAATGCACTTGAGTATATGGTATGGCAGTATCATGAAACAGCTAAAGGACATGGTTCCGAAAGCTGCAGACAGGCTCAGCTCATGCCAGAGCACCATCTCACATATTTCCAAGCACTCTGCCTCCAGGATTGATGAGGCCTTCCATAGGAGTGACTGATAGGAACATATGTGTCCATTTTAGGTTAGGTATAGGCATACTACACCTAAGTAAGGGGTGGTTACACCGACTTACCCCAGCTGAGTGATCAGCCAGTTGTGTCAAATATGGAGGCCAGGCCAGGGGTGGCACAATACATGCTTCAGCCCCTGGTAGGCCTTGGAAGCACCTATGCCCTGGGTACCTGGGTACACTGTTACAGGGGCCAATAAGGTGAACCAGTTCCAATTTCGTTATGCACCTAAAGTACATGGGTAACAATTTAGAGAGAGAACAGCAGGCTGTGGGTCTGATTAGCAGGCCCACAGCCACATTAAGTCATAAACCAGTGAAGCAAAAAGCAAACATTTGGGGTGACCATAGGATAGCAGACCCTACTCTCCTACAGGTATCATCAGCATAAGACACTGGACAGAAACCAAAAGCTCTCGTTATATTTGCCAGGGGGGCCACATAGGTATTAAAAAGAGTTGGGCTCAAACATGAGCCCTGTGGCACCCCCTTAGTGATCTTAACCTCATCCGACCGGAATTCACCCGTGGTGACACATTGAGTGCGGTCGGAGAGAAAGCTCTTAATCCAATCCAGTGCCTTGCCACCCAGTCCATTCACAGTCAGTCGTTCGATCAAGATCTTATGAGAAATGGTATCGAACGCTGCCGATAAATCCAGTAGCACCAGGACAACAGAAATACCCCTGTCCTGGTACATACGGAGATCATCAGTTATCGACAGCAAGGCCGTTTCAGTACTATATTTCGGCCTGAAACCAGACTGTGAGGGATCGAGGCTTCCAGATTGTTCCAGGAAGTTAGACAAATGCTTATTAGTATGCTTTTCGATGATTTTACCCAAAAAAGGCAGCAGGGAAATAGGTCTAAGATTAGACAAGTTGGTCCATGGAACGGAGATATTCTTCCGAATTGGTCTAACTAGAGCCTTTTTCCACTCTCGTGGGACACGTCCCGTATTGAGTGAGAGGTTTACAAG
The DNA here is from genome assembly GCF_964261635.1 of Lissotriton helveticus. Classification (NCBI taxonomy): domain Eukaryota; kingdom Metazoa; phylum Chordata; class Amphibia; order Caudata; family Salamandridae; genus Lissotriton; species Lissotriton helveticus. Next base: position 1,560,438,728 of record NC_136057.1, read on the forward strand.
GTTCTGAATTTCCAGACCAAGCACTCCACCCACCACTCCCATTGGCTGGTAGTTGATCTGAAGGGCTCCCACTTTTGATGTTATCGATCAACATCTCTACCTCTAACAGGGTGATATTCGGAAATTTAAGAAATATGTCAGGATTAGCACCTACTACTTTCGCCGGCGTGTGACTACCATGATTACTTGTAGGTAGAATAGATGCCTGTTGGTCTGAGAATTCATCCTTGAGACTGATAGGCTTCAGGCCCCCTTTCAGACACTTTCAGTTTTTGCTGGAGTTTGTTTATTTAGTGAGTTTTGGCCTTGTCGCTCATTGTATGCCTGGCGTAATGGTTCCGGGTTCCCTATTTTTTCCATTCTTTTTAGGCGTATCCCCCAGGTTAGAAGGTGTGATTCTGATTCCATTATTCTCATCGCTGTTTCGTTCCTCACCCATGTTGTTTTTGTAACCTCATGATCTGACAGATGGTTACAATGGGTAAATTCCATTGCCTCTAAATCTTTAGTGCTGATATCGGTCAGACTGCTGGTAGTTGATAGTAGGCGTAAGATATTGCCTCGATTGAGGGTGTCCCCTCTGCCTCTTGACATATATTCAGGAATGAACAGAATTATGCCTCTATCGGCTTCCGCCTGCCCGACCTCCCTTCTTTTGCGATCTTCTGTGACTATTTCAGTCAGTGTGCAGTCATGTCTCTTGCCAGGTATTGGCTCTTCCCCCTGCCCTTCTCGGTTTACCATGTTGTAAACTACTGTGGATCCCTGTTTCGGGGGAGAACCCTTGTTTCCATCTTAGTGGAGAAGTGTGGCTCACTGGTTAGAGGTGGCAGACCCGTAAGCAGAGAACGGCCTGGGACCAGGGTTCGATTCCCGACGCGGCAGGGTCGTGGACCAGGGTCAGCGGACTCGATAATTCTCGCCTCGGTGCCTACTCTAGTCAGAAACCACACTAGGCAACTCTGGGCATCAGCTTGCCTCATCTTCACAACGGCCCCCCCAGACCGCCGGGGATGCTTGGTCGCACCTTAGAGATACCAATCAGGGACCATCTCTCAGGGTGAGCCAGGACGGGTTCCCCAGCGGTCGAAGCGTGGAGATACTCCTCCGGGAGTCGATTCCTAGCGCTATATAAACCCACAATTAAATTAAATCTTCCGACAATCCTCCCCTTGAAGTTGAATGGGTGGGATTCTCCCTTTGTATCGTCTTTACCGTCTCCTTGACCGGGGATATTTTTATAGTCGTGGATGGGCTTTCTGTTTCTGCTACTTCTTCTTCTTCTGTGGTCGTAGTTGTCCTTTTAAATAATGTTTTTATATTGGCAGTCTTTTTTCTTCCTTTCCTTTTTTGTTTTTGAGCTCTTTTGTTTTCTGCTGTGAGTTCTTCCTTACTTACTTTCAGAGTGTTTTCGTTATGGGGAAGTGTCTGATGCTTGCCCCTGCGTATGACCTAGCTGAATGCTCGCTTGCACCGGGGCTTCTCTCCTTTGATTGTCGGCAAGCTGCCTTGAGGGTTTCCCTGTGACTACTGCATATGTTTCGTGAGTAGGTTTACTAACTTCCGGGCCGGTTGGGCTGTTTGACTCGCACTCTCCTCTTTGGCTGTTTGACGGAGTTGGTGTGTTCCGCAGATTTGCAATTTCTGACTGTTCTCTTAAATGTCTGAGGTGTTGTTTAGATGCATCTTTCCCAAATTCTGGGTTAATTTTGCTTGCATTTTCCGTTGTCTTTTTTAGATCTAACAGGATGCCTCCCAGGAGTTGTGGAATTGTTGTGAGTTTGTCCACGATTGAGTAGCAGGCACAACTCGGCTGCTCTATTTTTGTTTCCGCTTGTACCCTCTTAATCATGCCATTCATGTCTGCCAGCTTGTTGTCAATATTGGCTACATGTATGGCCAAGAAATTTAAGAGGGATAGTTGGATATCCATTTTTTCCGATACAATTGGGGGTGGTGTCGCACACTACTCACACACCAGCGGTATCGCCCCTAAGGACTATGGTAAAAGTAGTTACGTGTTCCGCGATGCATCTTCTTTCGATTCTCTGCTATCTTCGATGTCTTCACCATCCATTTTTTCCGCGTGGTACTGCATAGCCTTTATTGATAATTGAAGTGTGTTTAACAAGGACGACCACAATACTTCAGCACTTTTTGGGTGTTCTTCAGTTGGTGGGATCGTGTCAGAGTCTCATTTGCTGTCTGCTGTGATGTCGTCGGCCTGACTGATAGCTGGTGAGTATGAAGCTACTAGCCTCTCCCATTCCTCTGTTGTTAGCTGGGAGTTATCTTCTATGTTTGGGGCATCTAGTTGGTCATGTGCCTGGATTGGGTCAGATGTTCCAGTTTTTTCTGCGAGTTTGATTGCCTCTGTTTGCTCTCTTTCCGGTGTTTTTTCTGTCTCTCTGCACCCTCCCGCGTGATCGTGTTTTTGGTCTGGCTGAATCCCCAGGTCTATGTCCTGGTCCTGGTCTGCGGCGTGAGCCACCTCCACGGTGCTGCTGTTGCCTCCTGGGTTAGATTTTGTTTGATCCAGCTCAGGCCATTGTGTATTTCAATGCTTACTATTGGAGTGTATGGATACCGACTGGGGAATTGTAGGCCTGAAACACAAGTGTAAAGGTGGTTAGACCACTACATGCATAGTGCATAGGAGTTTAAAGCACTCCATGTCCTAAGGCCTAGCTCGCTGCATGAGTACATAGATACTGACTGAATGATTAGAGTAGTACAAGGAGAGATATTGAGTGAATTCACATTTGGTTGCATTTTACTTTAGTGAATAGATTAGTAAATTTTAATGAAACAGTCACTATGGGATTGCAAGTGCAGTCACAGGATGTTTGCTGAACTGCATGGATACTGACTGGGGAATTGCAGGCCGAAACACAAGTGAAAAGGTGGTTAGACCACTACATGCATAGTGCAAAGAAGTTTAAAGCAGTCCATATCCTAAGGACTGGCTCACTGCATAAGTACATGGATACTGACTGAATGATTAGACTACTACAAGGAGAGATCTCAAGTTCAAGTTCAGGAATTTGTATAGCGCGCTACTCACCCAGAGGGTCTCAAGGCGCTTGAGGTAGGGTGGGAGCATTACTTATCGAAAAGCCAGGTTTTTAGTTGCTTTCTGAAGGAGTGGTGGTTCTGTGTAAGGCGGAGGTGAGTGGGGAGAGAATTCCAGGTTTTGGCCGCTAAGTAGGAGAAGGATCTTCCTCCCATGGTGGATCTGTGGATGCGCGGAATTGCGGCGATGGCTTGATTAGATGATCGTAGTTGGCGGGTGGGTGTGTAGAAGGACAGTCGAGTATTGAGGCATTCGGGTCCTAGGTCGTAGAGGGCCTTGTGTGCGTAGGTGAGGAGACGGAACGTTATTCTCTTGTTGACGGGGAGCCAGTGGAGGTCTTTCAGGTGACTGGAAATGTGAGCTTGACGGGGGATGTCCAGAATGAGTCTGGCTGAGGCGTTTTGGATGCGTTGGAGATTTTTCTGTAGTTTGGCTGTGGTTCCGGCGTAAAGGGTATTTCCATAATCCAGTCGGCTAGTGACCAGTGCGTGTGAGACTGTCTTTCTTGTTTCGGTGGGGATCCAACAGAAGATTTTTTTGAGCATGCGTAGGATGTTGAAGCATGAAGATGAAACGGCGTTGACTTGTCTGGTCATCGAGAGGGAGGAGTCTAGGATGAAGCCTAGGTTACGTGCGTGATCTGTATGTATGGGTGCTGTGCCCAGGGCCAGTGACCACCATGAGTCGTCCCAGGCAGAGGGGGATGATCCTAGGATGAAAACTTCCGTTTTGTCCGAGTTTAGTTTTAGATGGCTGTTCTTCATCCATTCGGCTACTTCTTTCATTCCTTCGTGGAGACACTGGATGAACTTATGATTGTAGACATTAAATGGATTGGACAGAGAGGGTTAAAGTGGCACCAATTGATGCCATTAATTAAAACCTTTTTGCACCTCCAACACCCTGACCACATAATTGTGCACTGTGGTGGCAATGACCTAGGCACTTTTTCAGGGGTAGGTCTGGAAATGCTTATGAAGGACACCTTTACAAAACTGATGTCACTTTTCCCCCAAACTGCCTTTGTCTGTTCAAACATATGCCAAAGGCAGGAATGGAACTGGTCCAATCAATTTTGTCCACAGATTGAGAAAACTAGGAAACATGTCAATAAATCTGTTTCTGGTTTTCTCCGAGATTAAAAGATGGGGTCCATTTACCACAACAATCGGTGTTTCAAAATGGATGGCATATATAGGAGCGATGGTGTACATTTTACAGATAAGGGTAACAAAGTCTTCCTCATCAACTTTAGACTCTGCATAGGTACTTACTTGTAGGTACCGAAACCTCTCAATAAACACAAGAGCACTTTTTAGAGCCACCCAAGATCTAAACACATAAGCTTGATGTATATCTGAAAAAAAAAATTTTTTTTGTTGCTTGTAGTCGCGCACCCAACGCGTCAGAGTCGTGCACCCAATGAGTAGAAGTCGTGCACCAAATGCGCTGGAGTCACGCACCCTACACGTTAGGAGTCGTGCATCCAATTCGTGCACACCAGGGGCCGCACGGAGTGCCACACTGGGTGCACGACTCCTAATTTTACCGTAAAAGAAAAATAGCCCCTATCACTAATTTATATTATCATCGGGGACCCCATCCCCCGGGGCTTATATAAAACATTGGGGATGATGGAGGGAGCCCCAAAGCCCCATGGTCCTAGCTGGCTCCCCGCATCCTTCAGAAGCCGGCATTGCTTTTCCACATGGGGAGCTGCTAACATGCAGCTCCCCGTGTGGAAAAGCAATCTGGTTTGTATTTTAAAAGAGAGAACAGGTTTCCCTGCTCTCTCTTTCAAAAACCAAACCATGTTTGCTACGGGAGGGCGGGAGCTGCGAGACTCCCGCCCTCTCATAGAAAACTGCAGTGTCCCGGGGGTGGGCACCCCGGGACACTGCAAGAGCCGGCCCTGGGGGAGTGGCGGTCCCCAGGGCCACAGCAAGGTTCCAGGAGGGGGGCCACGCAGCCTCCCTCCAACAATACACAAAGCCCCGGGGGGTGGTGGTCCCCGGGCTTGGGGGGGCCATTGAGCCCCACCCACATATTTTGCTAAGGGGGTCTTGTAGCCCACGCGACTATTTATTTTGTGGCCCCAGGGGGGTGGTGGTCCCCGGAGCTGGGAGGCCCCTCTGGGCCCCCCATTAAATTTAATAATTTTGCCCCCGGGGGCTAATTATTAAAGAAGCTCCATTTTATTTTTTATTTTTTACGGCAGGATCCGCGCACCCTGCCCACACTTTGCCATTTAAAAAATAAATAAATCGGGGTCCCTGGGAGTCCTTGTGGGACCCCCTAAGCAGGTCTAGAGGATCAGGGTATTTCTACCCTGCCCCCTTTATATGTTTTGCACACTTATTCCACTAACTTCTTCAGCCTTGCATCTACCAAGGCAAAAAATGGCTGCCAACACTTCCTGGTTTCGAATGTTGACAACCACTTGACAGCCAATTAGCATTTAGCGCGCGATCAGGACGGTGCGCTTAGGGTGCGTGCAGGATGTGCGTATCCACTGCGACCATAGATATATATGTACTTTTAAATGTCCTTTTCTCAGGAACTACTGAACGGATTTACACCATTTAAACTAAAGACTACCTCTTTGCCAAATTTGGTGTAATTCCGTTCAGCAGTTTGGGCTGTAGCCACGATGAACGGTTCCTATGGAAACTATAACTCGCGCGCCCGCAATGCACTGCTGATGACGACGTCACATATTACATCACTCATGACATGGTCAGTGACATCACTCATGACATCACTGATGACATCTCAAATTACATCACTGATGACATCACTGCTGACATCATCCAGTGAATGTGTGTCTTGCTGAAAAGTAAATATTTTTTATACATATATCTAAAGGTTGATGGAAGAATAAATGGGTAAATAACTGTCTAAATGGATGTTTTTTTTCTAAAATTGATTGTATAACTGACTTAAGTGCATCTTAGTGAATGCATGTATTAGCAAGTAATGTTTAAATATGTAAATATCTGTATCAGTGTCTCACTTTGTGTATAAGTGGCTGCATGGGTTGGTGAGTAGCTACATGAGTGTGTATATGGGTTATTAGTTGGTTTTTTGAGTATCAGTATCAGTGTCTGTATGGTTCGATGGGGTATTACTTAGCGCATAGATGCATGAATGAGTGACTCACTGTTTGTATGTGTTTTGAAGACATCATGTGTGTAGGACTGTATGGGTGGATGAGTGTGTGTATGGGTGTGTTAGTGAGTGAATGACTGTCTCAATAGTATCTTTATGAGTAACTACATATGTTTTAATCTAGTATATGTGAGTATATATGTATATAAGTGATTATATGTGAGAGTGAGTGATTGGAAGAGTTCCTGTATAAATAGGTATGTGTTTCTATAAGTGATTGTTTAAGAGAGTAAATATGTGTACGTTTCTGTAAAAGTATGTGTAGTGGTGTGTGTATAGCTGTATATGCAAATAAATGGATGTTTGATAGTTTATTTGCATGTGTGAGTATGTGTGTGAGTAACTCTATGGGTGAGCGTCGGTGAGTAACAGGATGTATAGATGTATGAGTACATATGATGAGTACATGTATGAGTGACTATATAGAACTGTTGGTGAATGAGTGGATGTGTATGTAGAGTTTGGAATTACTGAATAGGTTGTTGTAAGTGGTATTGGTATCTCCATTGTTTTGAAAATTGTAGTTTCTATTTTTGAATGTGTGTATCAAAGGTTATATTAGGGTGAGAGGAGGTCTGCCACTCTGTCACAAGGATGATGTCATCAGTGATGTCATTTGAGATGTCATCAGTGATGTCATGAGTGATGTCACTGACCATGTCATGAGTGATGTAATATGTGACGTCTTCAGCAGTGCATTGCGGGCGCACGAGTTATAGTTAGCTGAACGAACTATAACGGGGGAATTTCAAAGTTTTTGTATGAGTGAAATGTCCAGCTAACTATAACATGTGTGAAATCTATGTTTTTTTCTGTGAATTTGCAAGGTTTTTTAAATGCTAATTCCTAACTATAACGTGTGTGAAACCTATGGTTTTTCAGTGAATTTCCATGGTTTTTTAAATGCTAATTCCTAACTATAATGTGTGTGAAACCTATGTTTTTTTCAGTGAATTTGCAAGGTTTTTTAAATGCTAATTCCTAACTATAACGTGGCTCAAACATATGTTTTTTTCAGTGAATTTCAAAGGTTTTTTGAATGATAATTCCTAATTAATTAACACCCCCCATTCCCCCATATAGGAATGACTCCTTCTGGTACATGAATTTACAATGTGACGCACCTCCCATATGCATCACATTGTAAATACCACACACCATGACTCATCTTTTGCACCACCACTCCGTCAGAAAAGTGATGCAATAGCGGTGTAAAAGAGGCATAAGGAGTTTGTAAATCTGCCCCTAACACTTACAAATTCAACCAGGCAGTTTCACCAGCAGTGCGAAAAGAAGCATAGACTTGTAACATATGTATGCACATATGTTACATTCAAGTGCTTTGAAAGTACTACAGTATACTATAAGTAACCACCTTATAGATTTATGCTGTAGCACTTCCTTATAGTTCTGCACTTTCACATTCTCCATACACTAGTAATGTATTCATTTATGAACTACACATTCATTCTGAGAAACTTTTATACACTAACATAGAAATATAGTTCTTTCTTTGACCAGTGAAGGTAGTTTTCTGTTTTTTTTGTGTTTTGTCAACAAGTTTTTTTTTAACCCAAAAAATTGAACTGGAACCCAAAAAGTGTCCAACAGGAACAAAAGAATGAAAAAAAAGAACTAATGTTGAGGACACCAATGCTCCTGCTTCCTGCGTCTTATCAGGTCGATAGATTGTTCCCCATAACACAAAAGTTTAGCGCAACAAATGCATACAATTTTAACTTCACCAAAGTCAGGATCAATTTGTGGGTGTGGACTGCTTGCTGAAAATGCTGCTGCAGCAGTTTATGTGCTTGGTGCAGTAGCAGGTGGGTTGTCCTGCAACCTCCGTATTGCAGCTCGAGCAAAGTTGTTGGGGTGCAAGTTCTTCACGTGTCGCACCATATTTGCTATGCCAAATGAGTATTTTTTAGATGGATCACCCCTTGAAAGAGTTGTTTGTCAAATTTTACAGGTTACTTGTGGAGCACTAACCTTTTTTTTCCCTTCTGGAAAAGTAAAAAAACTTCCAAATTAGAGCTTCTTTCCTCTTCTTTCGAGGTTCTTCAGGAATTAAATCTCCCTCTGAAGAATGGCTGAAAGATGAGTCCATTGCTGTTATTATGGTGATCTTCCTTCTATTTGACAAGATTGTCAGAAGAGATGCTTCTTTCTAGAAAGTCAAAGTAGAATGATTAAAATGGGACGGAACTTTCAACAGTTGCAATCGGAAGTGTTATGAACCAATCAAATCTCTTCTTTTAAAGTCACATGGCTTTGCGTACACTTATGGTGTGCTTACGGTGCTGTTACGATACGAGTACGCATGACTTTCTACCACGATTTGTGTAATTGTTTTTAAAAGTAATATACGATTGTTAAAAGTTTAAAAAAACTATTTTCATAATTATCCCAGATAATGTCTTCCCTTAGTATGTACATTAAACACATAAATATATGTTTTTAAACAACTAGAAAAATTGGCGCCTTTCGCGTGCAGGATGCCGTACATGGCGTCACACGGAAGCTTTGATGCGACGCGTAACGTCAAAGCATATTCGTACCATATGCGTGGGTACGCGCTGAGTATGATTAGCAGTAAAAGTATGTTGCGATCACCCTCTCAGTGACAAATCAGAGCACAGGGCGCACTAACGAGAATGATTATAAGTGGTCACTCATTGGAGATCCGATTCTGGGCCTGCCTCTGCACACATGATAACCCCGCCCCGTCTCTCTCTGTTGTTGATTGTTGGTGCATACACTCACACTTGCAAATGCGCGGTGCACGCCCGCCCACACTCTCCAGGTGCCACCACCTAGCTTGCTTGCTATCACTAAGCCTGGAAGCCAATAGGTTAGCCAATGGGAGGTCCCCCAGAGCCGTCATTCTTGTAGAGCACAAAAACACTACCAATGACGGCCCTGGGCTTGGTTTGGTCAGCCCCCGCGGTTCCCATACAATAGACTCAGGCTACCCTCTCAGCTGCGACTACACCCTGTGTTGCATGTTTCCTTATTGAAAAAATCCTCTCCACACCTCAGACTTCAAACTCTGCCCAAACCAATCCATGCAGAAGAAGGAGAGGAGTTTGAAGTTAAACGAATCCTAGATTCCAAATGGGCCAGAGGAAAAATGTATTACCTGGTTGATTGGAAAGGGTATTGTCCTGAGAAGAGATCTTGGGAACCGCTCTATAATTTGAATGCTCCAAGGCTAATAAAATCTTTTCTTGATCAAAATTCCCTAAACTAAGACTTGAGGAAACCCCCTTGCGGAGGGGAACTGTCAGGAAGCGATATATACAGGACTGTGTGGCTTGTCAAACTGTAGGAGCTACTATGAGGCAAAATCAATCTGGGACCGCATTGGTTCAGACATGGTTTTCCAAGATGGCGGCCTACTAGAGTCAGCACTTTAGTTGTTTCAAGAAGAGCGCAAGGAGCTGTTTGAAGCTCGAGCGTACCCACCGCTCTGAGCACTTCACTGATGTTCTGACAGCATACGGTTGTGCTTCAGTCTTGTTCATCGTGAATATTAGTCAGGGTAGTTAGAAGCGTTCTCGAGTTATTTCGATGGTAGATAGGGTTTCCTGCCTACGCGCCGGGTCCAGCTTATTTCTGAAGAAATTCCAGAACTCTTGTTAGAAGACCTACGAAGAAGCGACAGGAAGAACAACATTCTTGAGTTCTTTTCTGTGGCAGTTCACGCAAGAACCAAGGAAGCTTAACAGCCTTTAAATAGGAATTTAATTTGTTTAACAGGGAATGAAAGAAACTATAGCCATCAGTTCAGTTTTACCTTTATTTTCTTTGTACATAATGTACATATATCGTTAATAGGATAAAGAGAATACTTAACTGTCCTAAAAGGTTACAGATTAAAAGGGATTCTTGAAAAACCTGAAATAGAAAAGAAGTTAGTGAGTATAGGTCATTCATAGAAAATGATCAATAGAAACACAGATTAAATAGGTTGTTTATTGAGTCTTTTATCAACATGTCTTTCAGGTATTAAATAAACAACTGGCTTCTCTAGAGAGACAAAACCAAACGGGTTGAGAGACCAAAGTTAATAACTCAAGAAACAGAAGAGAGGCTAAAGTCTGGTCAGAAAAGGGTATGTAAGAGTCAGGGAAGAAGGAGAGGAAAATTATTGTTAGTAGTCAGTATGTGTTAGGGCTCATATAATTGTTGTTTATTTTTGCAGTGCACATAACTACTGCTGTGAAGGAAGGTTGGCAACAGCAGTTCCATAACAGGCACCTAGAAGGCAAGACTGTCTCTTCTCTGTCCACTTTTGAGGGTGCCTTTGGAGAGGCTTTGGGTAACAGCTTCATTTTGCTCCTGTGAATAACCTGGGAACACTTCAAGTAAGACTCTGACAACTGAAGCCTTCATTAAAATCACTGAAAATCACCTGCCTGCATGGCTTTTCCTTTGGGGCAACCTTTTGATGGATTTGTAGCGACTGGCCCAGCCGCGGGAGAGCCCCACCGCTGGTGAGCGGGCCCGTGGTGACATCACCTGATGTCGTCAACAAAACAGGAGGTATTTCTGAATGAATGGCATTAAAAGGCAGCTCTTTAATAGCAGGACTTATCATCGACCCACTGTGGTAAATTATTTTTTATAAAGTGAACACAAGATGGACGCACTTGAATAATACGATGTGCAACTACGTGAACCACAAGGCCATGGAAGTGGCCACCCCCACTGGGGAGTGTTCAGGAATATAATTAGCTGCATAATGCTGTCCTGAGATTCGTTTGTTAACACCAATGATTAAGGGAGTGACACCCGAAAAGCATCTGGTGGACTGAAAGCAGATGCTGGTTTTGCCGCTTAACCTGACTGCAGCCTCCATTAAAATTACAGAAAATCCCCTACCTGCTCCTTTGGGGCAACCTTTTGATGGATATATATATATGTGTCCCTTTGCATACATCCCCATGCACTGAGGCAACAGAAGGCCCTGTAAGGTCCCTTGAGTTGCCTCACCACCATCCTTTCCTTTGCAGGCTCACCGCCATGGAAATGATGGTGTGAGATTATTAGTAATATGCTCGGTGGTGCCACAGCGGTAACGCCAGTACATTGTAGCTTCTGACTGCTGTGCCTCCGCTATGGGATCAAGGATCCCAGGTGGTTGCAGCGGTCCTGTGGCCGTCCAACTGCCAAAGTTGTAAAACGGAGGGTGGACCACAGTGGCAGCTGGTGACATTTGAAAGTGGGGGGCCTACAAATTGTGTTTAGTACACTCGACAAGTGCAGTAAAGTTCTCTCTCTTTTAATTGTTGGCCGGTCAAATGGAAACCTGATGGACCGTTACATGAAAAAGACCCGGTATTTACAAGCACATATGGATTTTGGTGCACTAAGCCTCAAAATTCACGATATTCCCAAAAAGGTGAAATAGGTTGAAATATGACATCCAATAACTTCTGTACCCTGGGGTGTCTAATTTTTTCAGGTTAGACAAATCCCAGCATACCACAGGGGCCCTTGAATTAAGGCCTTAATTTCTTGGGCGATTTTGCTAGCACTTTATGCTGTAATCGCTTCTACAGAATGATCTCTTATTCACTCCCACAGAATGATCTCTTTGAGCTAAAACAACGTGCTGACAAAAATTATATATGCAATTCCAGAACAAACATTTTAATTCAAATGTTCAATGCACTTTCCTTGAAATGCATGCAACGCATTATTTACTTCTCCTATCTGAATCTAAAAAGGCGAGAACAGGACTAGGGTCCCGATGTAGGTGGACCAAATACCGGTTGGTAAGGATGAAATTCGGTAAATTTCACCTTTACCGACCGGTATTTAGGTTAATACCGATTCCTAATTGGCCTTGCATTTAAGGAATCGATAATACCGATTCCTTAAATGCAATGCAGGAAGCACTTTTAAGAGTGTTTTTGGCCCTTAGGAATTCGTTTATTACCACCAACTTCAAGTTGGTGGTAATTACCGAATTCCTTTAAAAAACAAATGTTTGCTCTTTTAAAAGTGCCATGTGGCACATATCCATGCCCTTAGGGCATGCCTGTGTGCCACATGTTCACACATGCACATTTCAGGGGTGCAACATGGTGTCCTTTGGACACCCTGGCACCCTTGAAAAACCGCGCGGTAATACAGATTCGGTAATACTGAATCAGTAATACCGAATGTCTTCACATTCATTCCTATGGGCCTCCAAGCCCATAGGCATGAATGGGTAGGTGTTCCTTATTACCGAATCGGTATTACGGAATCAGTAATAAGGAATATTAACGATTCTGTATTTTTTACCCAATATTTACCTACACCACAAATACGAATTCTTAATACCGGATCGGTAAAATTCGATATTAAGAATTCAGTATTCGGCAATTACCTACATATAGCCCTTGATGCCATGTTCCTTTCTTTCTATATTTTTATCGTTTTGCAAATGGAGCCCTACTGCGCATGAGGCTTCGCAGATCAGTTGGTAGTACCTCTGTAAATATGTAAATTAAGCATGGTTAAGAAACTCCATTTAACTAGCAGTATTTTTTTAATTCCATTCAGACGGTGCATTTAGAAAAGATTATTTTCGCTTGCCTCTAGGAAGTGGAATACTGGAAATTCGTCATCATTCCGAACTACATTTGCATGACACATTTAAGGCGACTTCCGTCTGAGCCCTGTGTCCGCCACGGAATGTTAATTTTTCTGTGGCTGCATCCTGCAAATGCCGTTTAGAATAGTATGTTCTAATTCTGTGATATAATTTCTCTAACTGGCACCACCATGCCACTATCTGAACATGTTTCCTGACGGAATAGCAAATCAGGCACTGACAGATTGTCACAGCCAGTTCGACCCAGCAGAAAGAAAACCCGCACCAGTCTCCATCAGAAATCAACAGACAAGCTCAACTGAGATGTAAAGGATGGCGGAGGCATCCCAACAATGCTAGCATGTGGCCCTGCCCTTAATGAACTTAGTCAAAGCTCCATAGCATGGTCAGTGGCGTCACTAGGGTTGGTGTCTCCCAGTGCGGGTAACTCATGGTGTCACCCCCTCACGACTTACCGCATGGACCTCCTCCATTCCAAGTCCGCCAGTGGACACAGATGGCAAATAACGGGACCATACAGAATACTTAGTAACGTTTGTAAATTTAGTTCCCATATTTACAAAGGCCATAGAAGATTATTTTAATTCAACAAAGTCGGAGGTAAAAGATTGTAAGAAGTTAAGAACTAAGAATTACATAGAAAATATGTTACTGTCTTTTTAATTTTTATTTTAACATTAAACTTTTAATTTTACTGTTGGTAACCTGAGACCTATCTCACTCAAGAATGTCTGCAATGAAAGCAGTAACTCGCTGAGCTTCTTACTCATTATATGGGAAGCAGCACATGAGGGGTGCTTAAGCGTCAGTGAAAAGGGAATAGTGCGTATTGTGAGGGGTACGTAAAACACAGTATTTGTTCTAAAATTATCATACGCAAAGAGCCTCAAAACAGACGAGAGAGAGAGAGTGTGTGTGTGTGTGTTTTTTTGTCTGACTATTTAAAACCCCAGCTGAAATCCAACACACACCTTAGCATAGCCGATGGACTGAAAGCACTTGTACCCAACTATCTATTACATAATATATTTATTAGGTGGGTGTGATATCTCAAACACCCCCCTGAGGCTACGCCCCTGGGCAAATAACAATAAACTAGGAGACCAAAGGAATTGTGCTGCTGTGTAAATGGCACAAGAACCCAGAGTTTGTATTTTCATACTAGTAATACAGAGGGTACTCATTGTGTATTGTTTTAAGTACTTAAACTATTACCATTTGTTTGAACACTGTGATTCATGGGCATGTCATTTCGTATGTGCAATAACAGACTCAGACAGCAAAAGGCTCAAGTTGGGGAAACGTAAAAGAAAAGAAGAGTTGGAATAAAAAGATTCATAGTGACATTCCAGTAGTCTGATTCTGCACAGTGCGCTGCAGCACGGGTGCCTGCACACTCGTGGTCTCGCACCAGTACTGTTCCGCACTGGCTCTACCACACACAGCCGGCTAAGCTTCAGAGTGGTGCGACCGGTGCAGCCGCACCTGGGGTAATGGGGTTGACTTTGATGGGGGGCACTGTGTTTAAAACTAACTTTTGGTTTAAAAACACGTGAGCTTCCTTGTGCGACCAGCATTATTAAGGCAACAATAACAATGGCAAGATAACCTAAACCCTGGTGATGAACGTTGAACGTTCTCCTAGCGAGGGGTCGGAGTTCTTTCAAGCGGCAGTTTTGGCTCGTCATAAGGTAGCCTGGAGCCGGAGGATTAAAGTGCCTGCTGCAAAGAACTGACGCGTCCCATGTGCCGAAGTGAGTGTGAGTACACTATGAGTAGCTAGCCTATAAAAATCAAATATATGGCACATCAATGCAGTACTGCATCAATGATCATGAGGTGTGTGTGATGGGGGGGGGCAGGCCGGGCCCAGGGCCTATCGTGACTGTCTGCCGGCCAACTAAGGAACGTTAGAAAGCTTTAGTTTAGCCTGCTGCACCCGCACGTTCGTTTGTGCCAGTAATTTACAGACCCAGACAGTAAAAAAACTTTGTAGATAGTACTAACTGAATGATGATCATTTGTGTGCCACTGCACTGCCACATTTTTAACTTAGTAAAAGTTCATGCACCGAGTACTGTAATACATAAATTATTTCTCTCTAGTCTCACCGTCCCAAATTTTGAAGGGGAGACTGGACCACGACCGACGGCGCTCGCGAATCCAATCGCGATAATCATCAAAAGCAGGAAGAACAGAACGACGCACCACTGTGCATGACCGCGCGCCGTGACACGTCAGAGTACCAGGTGCGCACTGCGCACAGAGCGCGGGGGCTGTCCCAGGGCCGTCATTGGTATCGCAAATTAAATTGACGGCCCTGGGACCCAAACTGCTGGGTACGCAGTGTACGCCGCACCGCACGCATCCGCATTGCACCAGTGGCAGTGAGTGACGATGGATCATCACACACATTAGTATTATCACTGGGTGCTGTGCGTCGGACTCGTGCGTTCGGTTCTTGCTTGACGCGGAGCTGCGTGCGCGGCTTGCAGTGCACTAGAAGTAGTGGCCAGGAGGAGGCTGGCTAACTTACTAAGATACTTAGATCACCCTGCCGGGCCTGCCCTGCACTAATGACAAATCAAACTCAAAGCCTAACTACTAACTTACTAGATTGGTGTCACCCCCAGATGGGGTGACACCCGGTGCGGTCCGCACCCCCCTAGTGACGCCACTGAGCATGGTCCACAGAGAAGTCCAGGCTGGTTCATTAAGTACGTTTGTGATGTGTGCACTGCAGACACATTTAATAAACCCTGTGACTGCCTGTGCACTAACACCTTCCACGACGAGTGATTCACTGTCCATCACAGAAGCATTAAACTATGTATTGAGTTCACTCCGTGACCGCCTCTGCTGCACCGACTCCTTTTATCGTGACATTGAGCTGTCTCCTTTGGGCGTGGATGAAGGAAGTTGCAACCTGCTCGGGCCTTCAGCCCCACCCCATCTCCTGACCCAATGCTGACGCTGCTCCCTCGCTCTTTGTTAATATAGAGCATGAGAGCAGCGCAAGCATTGGATCGGATAAGCACTGCCAGCTCTCCTTAGGAGACTTGGGGGCTAGGGCTCCTAACATTGTGCTGGTAGGCAGGGATGCAAGTGAGCATGTCGAGCTGGTCAAAGCTAGTCCAACCCAACATGCGCACTTCACCCCAAGACCCAGTTGAACGACCAGTTAATTATGATTCAAGTTCCACGACCCCCAACTCACGTCTGCCCTTCCCCTCACTCTCAAAAATGCAAACTCTGCCTGGGACATGCATTCCAAACTAAAGCAGTGCTAAATGCAATCTAAACATTAAATATGGAGCCACCCAGGGGAAACATAACAAACAGGGGGGGGTGACACCCCCATGCCCTACTAAAGAAACCACCACTGGTGGACCGCCAGTTTAGCGGTCCACGGACCACCACCGTAACTATGGCAGTTCAATGGACCGCGACAGCCATAATCAGGCCCAGAATACTTAAAACACTTAATACTTACATTTACAACTTTAATAACATATGCACCTTTATCATTCATGCTCTTACAATGAAATTAATTGTAATGGAATGCATGGTAAAGGCATTTTCACTGTATAGGCTTGCAAGGTAATGTCATGTTGGTAGTTTTGCATTTATTTATTTATTTATTTATTTATTTTTACGATTTATAAAGCGCAGCTTATACCCGTGGGTGTCTTGGCCCTATAACTCAACTTATTGTCCCTGTAAAAGCCATGTCAGATTCAAAGTGGTGCAGTTGGTAAGATGGTTATTGGTCAAACAACCAGGTTTTCAGCAGCTTTCTAAATTGCAGCAGTGACGGGGTAGATCTTATTGCCATCGGAAGGGTATTCCACAGTCTGGCTGCGGTAGTTGTGAAGCATCTATCACCCCAGGAGACAGTTCTGGTTCGTGGCACCGTCAGCTGGTGTAGATGTTCCGATCTGAGTGATCTATTGGGGTGAAATCTGATGAGTTTCTGTCTAAGAAACATCGGGCCAAGACCATGTAATGCCTTGAAAGTCAGGCATAGAGTTTTAAATCTGATCCGTGGTGAAGCCTGTGTGGAAAAGACATGCTGGGTTCCGGCTTCGTTGTAAAATCTGTTTGCCCTACTGAGCATTACCCCTGATGTGTACCCAAACTGGATACTATTTTTGAAAGCAACACCAGTTACTTTAAAGAACACAGGTTGTTTTGGGGGTAACAAATCCCATTTGAGAATGTAAACTCATTGATGATGGTCTGCTATTCCTTGCAGGCCACCATCTACCTGTTTGTACCTATTTTCAGAGGGGCTCAAATAAACAGCCATCCCAAATAATGTTCATTAGGCAGGTTATTCTGCGACCCCTCTGTGACTGGAAGTTTTATGCCATAACCTCTTGGTACATCGTTAATATTGGAATTTCACAGGCCAGTTGGAAAACTTTGGTGTGCAATTTAAGACAATTTTTCAAGGTGTGTCTATTCGTAAATCAAGCCATTAATATTGTTCAAAATATTCAAATGTAGTGCTCAATTACTAATTTGCAGTATTAGGACACATTTGCAAACAGTCTTCAAATTAGTTTCTAAGTCACTAAGGGGGATACTTACCATAGGGTTGCGTCGCTTTTGAGCCACGCAATGGGGTGCAAAAGCGACCCAAACCTTAATTTCAATATCAAACCATGCAACACCACCTTGCATGGCCCTAAGTGGCTTCTTAAATCCAGAGTAACACAACACTGCTCAAATCGCTGAGTTGTGTTATTCTGCCCTGGAAAGGCGTTCCATGGGTGGAGCGTGTGTATTCCCACTCATCCACCCTTGGATTCTGAATCATTCCCAATACTGGTAGACCTAGGAATGCGTAAGAATGCTACCCTTCCCTGGGAGGCATAACAAGAACTATCTTCATTTCTCCTCCTTACATAATTTTTCTATGTGTGCTGCATTCTGCAGAACATTGCATGTGGAAAATGCCTCATGGGATTGTTGCATTGCAGGAAGATGTCCCTTCCTGCACAAAAACAATCCTGCTTACTATGCAGGCACCCTTGCGCCATGGTGCAAGGGAGCCTGAACTACAGCTGGGCAGCACATTGTGGTCCAGTGCTGGGTTAAAACAGGAATGTGCTGTATTATGTTAAATACGCTGCAATCCTGCCCTTTCCCTGTACCTCAGCGCAGCGCAGCAAGGTGACTTGCTGCGCAGCATGACTTTTTGGTAAATATGCCACTAACTATTTGTATCTGTAAGTGGACGCACTTTGAACTTGTTCCAGAGTCTGGTACCCTGTTCCATGCCCCCTAGGGGACATTATTCTCAACTACATCTGACGTTTTCTTCTCACCTGAAATGAACCTAAAGACTATCCTTGTTGTGTGGCGTTCACACAGACTGTGAAGTGGAAATCCATTTTTTACTGCCGTCGGTATGAACCTGTCGCACATGAGCTCACATGCAGTCACATTCATTGAGCTCGCTCACGGTTTGCAGTGTGTGTTTTTTGCTCCTTTTTTCATTTCATCTTGGTGCTTCTTTATCAGAATGTTAGTATAAGCTGCCGCCAGCCTTCAAGGCCTGTGTGCTGGAGAATGCCAGACAGAGTTCATAAAGAATTCATTTGTGAGAATACATCTGAGGATGCCAAAGTAAAAGCCGTTTCTTTATTTTGAAAATGCGCAGTCACGTCAAGTCTCCCAGGCAGATTCAGCACTGAGAAGCTGGAAGATGCCAGATGCGTTTCTCTCAACAGTCAGTCATGCAAGCGGGTTTATTCAATGTGTGTAATTTCCGTTTGTATAATTAAGGAAAATTGTAAGAAATTATACGAAATGCAAATTTGGCATTTTGCACTAAATTTTTGTCAAACGCATCCTTGCATTAATTAGGGTCTTGAGAAACGCACTTCAATTTAAAATGCCACAAAAACACAAGTGCAGAAAACAGGAGTCGCTCGTTTTCTTCCCGTTCACTTTGTGCCCCAGCAGTAGGATTTTAAACTGAGAGGCCCCCATTTATGCCAATATAATGGTATAATTTTGCATATAAAGCACAACGCAAAATGCAGGAAATTAAGCAAATTACCCCAACAATTTCACCTTGGCCTAGTTTATTTATTGATCCCGTTATCCAGAGCAATCCACTCCTTTCTCGAGAAGGAGAGGGGTTGGATTGGTCAGTTTGAGTGAGGGTTCAGTATAACCAGAAAGGCAAGTGAACAGCACGACTTAGTGACTCAGTAATGTAAGATTCAGAGGCACGTCAAGAGAGCAAAACAAAAAAAGTAAGTGAGCAAATTAGATAGAGTAAGTGAGAAGGAATGTCTAAGGGAACAGCAGAGTTAGTATGGGAACAACAGAGAATGACTAAAAGTGCAGTAGAGACTAAGCAGGGAGTAAGGTTTCAGCAGAATCAAGTAAAAGAGCATCAAAGAAACATTAAAGGGCATCAGATTCAGAAGGGGAACAAGAGGGATTTGGCAAAGAGAGCAGCAGAGACAGAGAGAGGCAGCAGGGGCCTGGAAATGGAGTAACAGACACTCGGACAGATTTATGAGATTTTGGGGCAGGGCAGTGCAGCAAATCACGCTGCCCTGTGTCACAGGTAAAGGGCAGGAGTGTGCCGTATCTATTGCATGTGGCCCATTCCTGTCCTTTTTTGTCTGTGCTGGCACTGTTTCGGCAGCCTAGCGCCAAAGCAGGCACCCTGCACCATGGTGCTAGGGTGTCTGCTTGGCATGCAGGATTGTTTTTGTGCAGGAGGGAGAATATTTCTGCACAAAAACAATCCTGGGAGGCTTTTTCCTCTTCCTAGATGTGATGCAGCACACTTAGAAAAAGTTAGAAACGAGGAGAAATTGTTATATTTGTCCTTGTTACGCCTCCCCTGGGGAGTTGTAAGGATTTAGTGCATCCCCGGAATTACAAGGTCTTGTAAATCTTGGGATGCATCAAATCTAAGAGTGTTGAGTTGAAACACCCACTGCAACGCCCATGGCGCACCTCCCTGGAGCAGAATAAAGCACCTCCCTGGCGCAGAATAAAGCAATGCAGTGGTTTGTGCTACCATACCTCACTCCCTATTTATGAGGGAAAATAGCCTTTATAATGAGGTTTTTACCACATTGTGACTTTACCACCCATTTTTTTGCATGCACGTTTATACAAGTATGTTTTTACAACGCATTACTTCACCACGCATTTACGGTAAGGTAGGTGGTGTAGGGGGTCTCCCCCCACAAATACATTGTTTTTATATATCTCCCTCCACATATACATTATATATATAAACCAATGGGAGCATGGCAGGGCAGACATAAGTGGGGGTGGAGCAGCACCTTGTATGCAGAGGCATCTGAGGAAGGCGGAGTGCGCCGAAATGCATTATGCCTATCAGTCCCATTAAAAGGCTTCCAAACTGAATTCCCCGAGTAACCTCTTACCTTTCAGTATCGGAGGGGTGTTTGTTTGGATATTTTACACGCTACCAGCGGCGTGTTGAAGAGGCCCCATCCTGTTCAGTGGCAGGAGCTTCGCTGGTTTCAGCTTTGCTGTTTCTTTTGTTTGACCAAGGGATTGGTCGCACCGGCCCGCCTCGAAGTGCAGAAGAAGGGAGGGGCTGCTGCCAGGAGCAGCTCGTGACTCCAAGAGGAGCTGGGAATCATTGCATCCCGACTCGCAGCCCACCGGAGTTCTGCATGAGGGGCTCGGATGTTAAGGGGACTCAGGAAGCCATGGGACATTTCCACAAAATCAAAGATTTCCACCCTGAATATTCTCACTTTTGCCCTGGTAATTTTGACATTCAATTTGTCTTCCCCACGCAAAGCCTCTCCCGAAAAGGTGAACTCTGGGACCTGTGGTCAAGATCATCAACCACAGAGGGCGTGCTAACAGGTGACAATGGGGCAAGGCTCTCCAAAGCAATTGGAACATGGCAGAACAGACATAAGTGGGGGTGGAGCAGCACCTTGTATGCAGAGGCATCTGAGGAAGGCGGAGTGCGCCGAAATGCATTATGCCTATCAGTCCCATTAAAAGGCTTCCAAACTGAATTCCCCGAGTGGCCTCTTACCTTTCAGTATCGGAGGGGTGTTTGTTTGGATATTTTACACGCTACCAGCGGCGTTTTGAAGAGGCCCCATCCTGTTCAGTGGCCGGAGCATCGCTGGTTTCAGCTTTGCTGTTTCTTTTGTTTGACCAAGGGATTGGTCGCACCGGCCCGCCTCGAAGTGCAGAAGAAGGGAGGGGCTGCTGCCAGGAGCAGCTCGTGACTCCAAGAGGAGCTGGGAATCATTGCATCCCGACTCGCAGCCCACCGGAGTTCTGCATGAGGGGCTCGGATGTTAAGGGGACTCAGGAAGCCATGGGACATTTCCACAAAATCAAAGATTTCCACCCTGAATATTCTCACTTTTGCCCTGGTAATTTTGACATTCAATTTGTCTTCCCCACGCAAAGCCTCTCCCGAAAAGGTGAACTCTGGGACCTGTGGTCAAGATCATCAACCACAGAGGGCGTGCTAACAGGTGACAATGGGGCAAGGCTCTCCAAAGCAATTGGAACATGGCAGAACAGACATAAGTGGGGGTGGAGCAGCACCTTGTATGCAGAGGCATCTGAGGAAGGCGGAGTGCGCCGAAATGCATTATGCCTATCAGTCCCATTAAAAGGCTTCCAAACTGAATTCCCCGAGTGGCCTCCTTTCAGTATCGGAGGGGTGTTTGTTTGGATATTTTACACGCTACCAGCGGCGTTTTGAAGAGGCCCCATCCTGTTCAGTGGCCGGAGCATCGCTGGTTTCAGCTTTGCTGTTTCTTTTGTTTGACCAAGGGATTGGTCGCACCGGCCCGCCTCGAAGTGCAGAAGAAGGGAGGGGCTGCTGCCAGGAGCAGCTCGTGACTCCAAGAGGAGCTGGGAATCATTGCATCCCGACTCGCAGCCCACCGGAGTTATGCATGAGGGGCTAGGATGTTAAGGGGACTCAGGAAGCCACAGGACATTTCCACAAAATCAAAGATTTCCACCCTGAATATTCTCACTTTTGCCCAGGTAATTTGGACATTCAATTCGTCTTCCCCACGCAAAGCCTATCCCAAAAAGGTGAACTCTGGGACCTGTGGTCAATATCATCAACCACAGAGGGCTGCTAACAGGTGACCATGGGGCACGGCTTTCCAAACCACTGGGAGCATGGCAGGACAGACATAAGTGGGGGTGGAGCAGCACCTTGTATGCAGAGGCATCTGAGGAAGGCGGAGTGCGCCGAAATGCATTATGCCTATCAGTCCCATTAAAAGGCTTCCAAACTGAATTCCCCGAGTGGCCTCTTACCTTTCAGTATCGGAGGGGTGTTTGTTTGTGAGGAGCAGGTGGCCTGGACGGAAGAGAATGGCGAATGGACACAGAGAGTAGTATCCTGGAGCAGGTACATAGATGATTTATTTATCATCTATCGAGGTACCGAGGAGTCAGCTAGGGCATATGTTGATGTACTCAACAAGAATGATTTGAATCTTAGGTTTACGGGCAAAATCAGCACAGTGTCAGTTAATTTTTTGGACCTTAGGGTGTTCATTGCTGAAGGAAAAATCTGTATTGCATTACACAGTAAACCGACAGCAGGAAACTCTGTGCTTCACGCCAGTAGTTGCCATCCAGGGAAAACAGTATCGAGTATACCATATGGCCAACTCCTAAGAATTAAAAGAAATTGTACACGACAATGTGATTATGAAACAGCGACCAGAGAGAGTATAATAAGGTTCGAAGCTAGAGGCTACAGTGAATTGGTACTTGCTCAGGCTAAATTGAAAGCTGACAGGAAGCCAAGATCAGAACTAGTATCTAAAGTAAGTCCTATGATTTCCCAGAAGAAAAGGAAGGACAAGAACAGCATGAGATTGATCGTGGAGTATTCTAGCGATGCTCAGGAAATTAGGCAGAAGTGCGTTAAGAACTGGCACATACTTAGATCGGATCCCATCATTGGAAAAGATCTACCGAGGTCTCCTCTTATCACATACAGGAGAGCAAGGTCACTGAGATCTAGTGTTGTTCAAAGTCACTGTGGGAGAGATGAGAAAAGCTTGCCATTTGGTAAATTGGCGGGATTTTACTCATGCCTCGAGTGCAAAGCGTGTAGAAACAGCAGAAAGGTGTCCAGTTACCTAGTACCAGGGATGAAGGAACCTAAGAAGATCAAAAGTTTAATGAACTGTAACACAAGCCACACGGTATACTGTCTTGTATGTCTGTGTGGCTTGCGGTACATTGGGAGTACTACACATCCTACTAAGATTAGGATTTTGGAACATCTCAGGTCCATTCAGAATAATGACCCCACATACCCATTGGCGAGGCATTTTGAGGTGTATCACCAAAGCAATAGAGATCTTCTCAGTTTCTACTGTATGGACCAGGTGCCTGCAGTTATAAGAGGAGGGAACAGGTTACTCAAGTTACGAAGTTTGGAATCGCGACACATAATTGAGAACCAAACCAAAAGAGCAGGAGGTTTGACCAGCGGAGAGGAGTTAGCTGTCCATTTATGAATCTCTGTATAATTAAGTGTACCATTGTGCGCAACTGACATATTCTGGGTTAAGCCCATCCAGGGCTGAATTGTTTTGAAAATGTATATATTTTTAATAGCTTGCATTGTTATTTGTGTTAGCCCATCCAGGGCGTAATATCAGACAGTGAACTTTAACTGCATTTGTACCACTTAGTAATGGTGGTTTTTTGAAGCAAGAAATGTGTCCTTCCTTTATGTTCATGAACGGATGTACTTAAACTCTGCCTAATGGTGGCGCCGGCCTCTAATTGACGAAGGCGGTTGCCGAAGCACAGAAGTGTGTTAGCCCAATAAAGAATATTGGACTCGTCTCTGCGAGTGCTGCGTACTTTCTGTACTAATAGCTTTGGTCTGCAAGGGACCAGCGTGGTGTCCATCACCCCGCCTGAGCCGCACCCGGTCGCTAATGAGGGGGAGCTTACGGAAAACAAGCCTGCAATATATATATATATATATATATATATATATATATATATTACCTACTGGCGATAGCCAGTAGGTATATATAGTTAGGATTTTTTTCCTATGGGATTTTTGAAAATTCTATGTTGAATAACTTTGGCGTTTGTGGACGGAATTGGCTGAAATTTTCTGGAAAATGGAACATTTTGTTTCTGAGCAGCCCCTGAAAATTTGGGGGGGGGTCGTCAAGGGGGGGCCGAGAAAAAAGGGGGGTCCCAAAACGAGTTTTTACAATGCAATTTTCCATAGGGCGGTTGGCCTCACTTTTAGCTCGAACGGCTGAATGGATTTCCACGAAACTTGGCAAAATTGTAGGGACTGGTAGCCCGATGTGCCTTTTGTAGGTCTCAATATATGTGCTCCAGTGGATTTTGAGTAAATTAGGTAAAAAAAAAGATATATATCTAGAGCCGCGCCCCGGTACGCGTACCGGGGAGCGCTTCAGGCGCGCCACGCGACTTGCGCACGGCAAGCTGATTGGTTCTCGGGTGTCTGTAAACATTCGAAACAGTCCGCAGCGGCCGCCATCTTGTGTCTCGGTGGGATTGAGACACAAGAGGTGGCAAGAATCAAAGGGGGGAAATTAGCAAAAGGGGGCAGGGTACACCCCCCTGACCCCCTACTTTTGATGTGGGGGCCATAAAAGGCTCCCGCGGGTAAAAAAAATAAAAAAAAAATATCGATTTTCGCGGGGGGGAGCGCCCGGTACGCGCACCGGGGAGCTTACGGGGGAGCGTACCATGGAGATTAAAAATGACAGACTTTTTAAAAAAAAAAAAAGCTTCTTTTTATAAATTGGAGGTAGTTCTGAAAAGAATTTTTTTTTTGATTTTGTTGTTTTATATATTTTTTTTTGTTTTTGTTGTTTTATATATTTTTTTAGACTTTTTAAAACAATTTTATATTTTTTGGGGATTTTTGTCAAGGGAAAAACAAAAACAGGGATTGCAAAACTGCTCAACAGGAGCAAAACATTTTTAAAATTTAGGGACTGGCAGAGCAGCGGTGTTGCTGCTTCTTTAGGGCAATCAGTTCAACACTCTGCTCCCCATAGCAGAGCAGTTCGTCACACTCTGTGCACAAAAATTTGATGCCTGCAAACACCGGCTGAATGTTAGGGACCATTCTTCCACGGGGTGGTCCCGAAGGTGTTGCTCCACCAGTGGAGGTGCTGCCGCCATCTGTTGGTACATTCCGTGCCAGCTCTCTGACACTCTCCCTGGCAAAGTTGTTAGGGTGTCTTCTTTTGACATGCCTGATCAAATTAGCATTCCCAAAACTATATTTTTTCAGAGGATTGCCTCTGGATAAACTACTCCCACATATTTTGCAGGTTACTTTGGGAGCGTTGACTTTTTTCTGTCCTTCAGGGATGTCGTAAAATTTCCAGATGAAATGGGTTTTTTTCTTTTGCTGAGGAGGGTCCTCATCTAAAAATCCATCTGAATCACTGCTGGATGACTCTCTTGCAGCCATTGCTGGAGATCAGAAAAGTAGGAGATAGAGTAGACAGAACAGCTCTTGCTCTCTCCAAGTACAAAGCAATAGTGAGAGAAATGGGTGGGTTTCACACAATTTGGAAAATAAAAAGTTCTGAACCAATGAAAAGTGTTATTTTAAAGTCACATGGTTTGACGCGCTTACGCTACGCGCCCCGGGGCGCGCCCCGGGCGTGTATCGTAAGCGCATCGGGGCGCTTACGTTGCGCGATCGTATGCGCTTCCGGGTGCGCTTACGCGGTGCGTCATAAGACGCATCTCGTGGCTACGCGATACGTGTCTTATGACGCAAGGCGTGGCGGCTACGCGATACGTCACGATGTTGTTTTCGTTCGCGGCAATAGCGCTTCCGGGACGCGTATTTGTACGCGCCCCGGGGCGCGCCGCAAGATTGCGCTTACCCGTGCGTTCACCTGTCCGCGCCCCGGGAGCTTACAAAAAAAAGTATTAAAAAAAATTATTAATAAACATATAAAATATATTTTTGGATTTAAAGAAGAATACATTTTACAGCTATAGATATTAGCTTTTAAAAAACCAATGAAATTCACTGAAAAAACCATAGGTTATAGACCATATATAGTTAGGAATTAGCATTTACAAAACCTTGAAAATTCACTGAAAAAAACATAGGTTATAGACCATATATAGTTAGGAATTAGCATTTAAAAAACCTTATTTTACTCACACAAAACCATTGAAATTCCATATATAGTTAGTTGCACTAACTATATATCGCGCACCCGCAATCCACTGCTGATCATGTCACATATTACATCATTCATGACATGGTCAGTGACATCACTGATGACATCACTGATGACATCTCAAATGACATCACTGATGACATCACTGATGACAACATCCAGTGACTGTATGTTTCTGTAAAGTTAAAATATGTCTTACATATTGAAGAATGAGTGGATGTATAAGTGTCTGGATGAAGGATTTAGTAGGTGCGTGACTGACTGTATGAGTGAGTGATTAAATGTGTCTCACTGAATGCATGGGTTAGTGACTAAACTGTCTTAATTTGTGCATCATTATGTCTGTTGTTCTGTAAACTGCTGCATGTGTTGATCAGTAGCTATACGAGAGGCTATATGTGTTATTAATTGGTTGCCCAAGTATTTCTATGGGAGATTGAGTTTGTGTGGGGGTGGCTGGAAGGTGTGTGACTCTATGCATAGATGTGTGAGCAGTTTATTCACTAGGTGTATGAGTTCAACAGTGCATGTGGAAACAGCTACATGGGCAGTTGACTGTGTGCATGAGTGTATTGATGAGTGAATGGATATCTCAATGCTACATGTCATAGTAAGTACATATGTTAAACACAGTACATGTGAGAGTTGGCATATATAAATAACTGTGCATGAGAGCCACTGAATGAGTGAGTGGTTGTATCGATCATTGTGAACTTGTATCAGGGATTGTATAAGAGAGTAAATATGTGTTAGTATATGTTTCAATAAGTAAGGTGTGTTTAACTGTATAGTTGAAGAAATGGAGGTGAGATTGTTTCTTTGCATGACTGACTGGGTGTGTGAGTAACTCCATGGATGAGTGGCAGTGTGTGAGTGTCTGTATACACTGAGTGTATCTAAGGTTATATTAGAGTCTGAAGAGGTTTATCGTATTAGCACAAGAATGATGTCAAATGAGATGTCATCAGTGATGTCATCAGTGATGTCATTTGAGATGTCATCAGTGATGTCATCAGTGATGTCACTGACCATGTCATGAATGATGTAATATGTGACATGATCAGCAGTGGATTGCGGGTGCGCGATATATAGTTAGTGCAACTAACTATATATGGAATTTCAATGGTTTTGTGTGAGTAAAATAAGGTTTTTTAAATGCTAATTCCTAACTATATATGGTCTATAACCTATGTTTTTTTCAGTGAATTTTCAAGGTTTTGTAAATGCTAATTCCTAACTATATATGGTCTATAACCTATGGTTTTTTCAGTGAATATATATATATATATATGTATATATCAAACAGCTGCAGTTTCTCAACACGCCGATTGCCACGACAGAGACACCACGCAAGTCCAACGTTCCTTTAGGCACAAAGTTTATTTAGGTAGGGTTTCAAAAATCTAAATATATATATTTATATTACCTACTGGCGGTCGCCAGTAGGTAGTAATAGTTGGGACCTAGTTTCCATAGGAAATCCGCAACATTCGATTTGAAATAACTTTGGTGCCGGCACACTGCCCCCCGTAGTCCCGGGGACCGCCACCCCCGGGGGCTCGAAACTTTAATGTTGGGGCCTCTAAGCCCCCCCGAGCCCCGGGGACTGCCACCCCCGGGGCTTGACTTAAGTTTTGATTGCGGCGGGGCACTCTGCCCCCCGCAGTCCCGGGGACCGCCACCCAGGGCTTTCTTTTTTTTAAATACTTACCCTGTGTGGGGGGACCGCCACCTCCCCTGGGCACTAAATATTTAAATTAGGGGGTCTGTGACAGACCCCTCAGCCCCGGGGACCACCACCCCTGGGGCTTTGATAAAGGTGGGAGGGGGGTCCATGCGGTCCCCCTCCTGGAGTCATGTCATGGCCCTAGGGACCGCCACCCCCTAGGGACGGCTCCTGCAGTGTCCCTGGGTGCCCACCTCTGGGATACTGTAGTTTGCTATGGCAGGGCGGGAGACTCGCGGCTCCCACCCTGCCATAGCAAACTGCTTTGCTATGCTTTCCTTTGAAGAGAGAGCAGGAAACCTGCTCTCTCTTCCAAATAGCAAAGCACATTGCTTTTCCACAGGGGGAGCTGCATTTTATCATCTCCCCGTGTGGAAAAGCAAAGCCGGCTCCTGCAAGAGGCAGGGAGCCGGCGGGACTGTGGGGGGAGTGGGGACCCCCACAGTCCCCAACGGAGTGGGTCAGCCCTGGGAGATGGGGTCAAATTAGAAAATAAAATAAAAATAAATCACATAGGGCCAGCCCTGGAGGATGAGGTCCCAGGGGCTGATTAAGGCCTCGGGAGGAGGGCCACGCGGCCCACTTCCCAATTTTTTAATTTTTTTAAAAAGAATTAGGGGGCAGACCCTGGGGGATGGGGTCCCCAGGGCCCAAAAAAGAGAAAAAGCAGGGGGGCTACGCAACCCCCCTTCTTAAAAAACAAAAGAGAAAAATGAAATATCGGCATAGCATCGGAGGCTATGCCCCCTCCTTTCAGGACTCTGCAAATGCACCCCCTGGCGCGTTTGCAGATGGTAAACAAATTTCCCCTGAATACTGGGGGTCCCTGGGGGCCAACTAGCCCATCAGAAACCTCCAGTATGTGCCAGAGGGCTGCGTTGCAGAGAGGTGTTCTGAGGCCATGCCCCTTTTTACACCTCTCTGAAATGCAGCTCTGTGGAGCTTAGTGGAGGTAGCTGGTGGGCTAGTTGAACCCCAGGGACCCTCAGGATTCAAGAGGAGTTCATCATGTGGCGTAGTTTAAGTTGGGGAATTAATTCCTCGTCAATCCTGAGGTTCCCTGGGGGCAAACTAGCCCACCAGGTACCTCTCTGTAATCGCCACGGAGCTGCGTTGCACAGTGCTGTCAAAATGGGCGTGGCCTCTGAACACCTCTCTGCAACGCCGACACCCTGGCGCATACTGGAGGTAACTGGTGGGCTAGTTGGCCCCCAGGGACCCACAGGATTGAGGAGGAATTCATTCTCTAACTTAAAACGCGCCACAGGGCGTATTTGCAGACATGTCACCTCAGGCCACGCCCCCTTCCATCACCACTGTGCAAACGCACCCCGTGGCATGTTTTAAGTTGGGGAATTAATTATCTTTCAATACTAAGGGTCCCTGAGGGCCAACGAGCCCAACAGGTATCGCCAGTATGCGCCAGGGAGCTGTGTTGCAGACAGCTGTTCAGAGGCCATGCCCCTTTCTAAACTTGTCTGGAATGCAGCTCTGTGGCGCTTATTGGAGGTACCTAGTGGGCTAGTTTGACCCTAGGGACCCTTAGGATTCAAGGGGACTTAATCTCTCAACTTAGAACGGCCACAGGGTGTGTTTACACAGTGAGGAAGGGAGGGGACGGGCCCTGAGGAGACGTGTGCAAACACGCCCTGTGGTGCGTTTTAAGTTGGGGAAATAATTCCCCTTCAATCCTGAGGGACCCTGGGCGCCAACTTGCCCCCCACGTGCTTCCAGTAAAAGCCACTGCGCTGCGCTGCGCTGCGTTGCAGAGAGGTGGTCTAGGCCCTGCCCCTTTTTACATCTCTCTGCTACGCAGCTCTGTGGCACTTACTGGATGTACCTAGTGGGCTAGCTGGACCCTAGAGAACCTCACAATTGAAGGGGAATTATTTTCCCAACTTAAATTGGCCACAGGGCATGTTTGCACACTTGTGAATGGAGGGGATGGTGTAGGAAAGTGGCTCTATATATAATGGACCGAAGTAAAATCAGCCGAACTACGAATTCCGATTTGCGCACCTGCTATCAGGAGAGACCTCAGTGCTGCATCTTTGAGCCCAGCACTGATCCTGAAAAGTAATTCTAACCGTACTTACCAGTAACTTGAATTTCCTTCCACAGAATATCATTGCCTCCTTTTTGCTGAAAAAGTTTCTAAGTGTCGATTTTTGAAACTTACAATTATTCCTCTAAAATCAGCCGAACTACGAATTCCGATTTACTAACCTGTTATCAGGGGAGATCTCAGTGCTGCATCTTTGAGCCCAGTACTGATCCTGAAAAGTAATTCTAACCATGCTTACTAGTAACTTGAATTTCCTTCCATAGGCTAACATTGACTGGTTTCCACTTGGAAATTCTTTTAAGTGTGGACTTTTGGAACCTTAAAATATTCATCTAAAATTAGCCGAACTACGAATTCTGATTTACTCACCTGATATCAGGAGAGACCTCGGTGCTGCATCTTTGAGCCCAGTACTGATCCTGAAAAGTAATTCTAACTGTACGTATCAGTAACTTGAATTTCCTTCTATAGGCTAACATTGACCGGTTTCACTTGGAAATTCTTCTAAGTGTGGAGTTTTGAAACTTACAAATATTCCTCTAAAATCAGCTGAACTACGAATTCCGATTTACTCACCTGTTATCAGGAGAGACCTCAGTGCTGCATGTTTGAGCCCAGTACTGACCCTGAAAAGTAATTCTAACTGTACGTATCAGTAACTTGTATTTCCTTCCACAGAATATCATTGCCTCCTTTTTGCTGAAAAAGTTTCTAAGTGTCGATTTTTGAAACTTACAAATATTCCTCTAAAATCAGCCGAACTACGAATTCCGATTTACTAACCTGTTATCAGGAGAGATCTCAGTGCTGCATCTTTGAGCTCAGTACTGATCCTGAAAAGTAATTCTAACCATGCTTACTAGTAACTTGAATTTCCTTCCATAGGCTAACATTGACTGGTTTCCACTTGGAAATTCTTTTAAGTGTGGACTTTTGGAACCTTAAAATATTCATCTAAAATTAGCCAAACTACGAATTCGGATTTACTCCCCTGTTCTCAGGAGACACCTCAGTGCTGCATCTTTGAGCCCAGTGCTGATCCTGAAAAGTAATTCTAACCATACTTACTAGTAACTTGAATTTCCTTCTATAGGCTAACATTGACCGGTTTCACTTGGAAATTCTTCTAAGTGTGGAGTTTTGAAACTTACAAATATACCTCTAAAATCAGCTGAACTACGAATTCACCTGTTATCAGGAGAGACCTCAGTGCTGCATGTTTGAGCCCAGTACTGACCCTGAAAAGTAATTCTAACTGTACTTATCAGTAACTTGTATTTCCTTCCATAGGAATCCATTGTCTGTTTTTCACCACAAAAGTTTCTAAGTGTCTGTATTCACAAACTACATATATTCCTTAAAAATCGCCTGTATGACTTAAACACATTTTTCAACTGTTTACAGGAGATGCACCAGTGCTGGATCCAGGATCCACCACTAAGTAAGAAAAAGTAACAATAACACTACTTACCTGCTAAGTGAATTTACTCCCATAGGATAACATTGGTGATTCGATGTAAAAAAGTTTCTGTCAACTTTTAAAATACTATAACATTCCTTAAAAATCACTGCTGTAACGAAAACGCTTTTACTCAACTGTTTACAGGAGATGTCCCAGGAAGGAATCTAGGATCCAGTCATGTGGTTAGAAAAGTAATCCATAAAGTAACTAATTGCATTTAACTAGAAATTCACATTGAGCTCAATGTTACATTGCGTTTGAAATTGTGTTGCCCATTGCAACACTTTAACGAATGTACTTAAAAGTATATTGCCTATTTGTAAAGTATTTAAACTACTGTAAGTCATTCTGAGAAAGTAATGTAATGTAATGTATAATGTAATTATAATGTAATTTAAAAAATAAAATATCTAAAAATAAATAGTTTAAAAACATGTAGTAAATCAGTATAAAAAAATAAATAAATATAACAATGAATACATTCAAAAATTGTCATTTACAAAACCTTTGAAATTCACTGAAAAAACCATAGGTTTCAGACATGTTATAGTTAGGAATTAGCATTTAAAAAACCTTTAAAATTCACTGAAAAAAACCATAGGTTTCAGACATGTTATAGTTAGGAATTAGCATTTAAAAAACCTTAGAAATTCACTGAAAAAACCTTGGGTTTTAGGGGTGTTATAGTTAGCTGGACATTTCACTCGTACAAAACCATTAAAATTCCTCCACGCACGCCTGCAATCCACTGCTGATGATGTCAAATATTACATCATTTATGACATGGTCAGTGACATCACTGATGACATCACTGATGACATCTCAAATGACATCAGTGATCCAGTGAATGTGGTTTGGTCCAATATTTAAATAAGTATTATATATATAGCAATCTGCATTGAAGAGTGAGTGGATGTATGAGTGTCTGGATGGAGGATTTAGTTGCACTGTGATTGACTATCTAAGTGACTAATTTAAAGTTTCTCACTAAACATATGGGATAGTGATTACACTGTGTGAATATTTGTTTCACTTTATCTCTTGTTGTGTAAACTACTACATAAATTGGTTACTAGCTATGTGAAAGTCTATATTAGTAATAATTAGTTAAGTGAGTAGTTGTATGGGTTAGTGAATGTGTGTGTGGTTGGGTGGGAGGTGTGTGACTGTCCAAAGATATGTAAATAGTTGATTAAGTAGATATATGAGGTTAAGACTGCAAGTGGAAACACTTGTTTGGGTGAGTGAATCTCTTTATGGGTGTGATGATGTGTAAATATATTTCTCAATTATACATGTCTAACAAAGTAGACATATAAAAGGCACTGTATGTGACAGTTGTTGTTTAGAAATAAGTATACATAAGAGTCTGTGATTGTATGAGTGACTGTATAGAAAACTGTATACTTGTAATACTGATTTTATAACACACTAAGTATGAGTTACTATCTATATGAATAAATAGAGTGGTGTTTTTATAAGTGTGTAGCTCAGTAAATGTAAGTATGATCAATTGTTTGCATAAGTGAGTAGGATGACTGCATAAGTGAATAGGATGTGTACTGGTGTGTAATGTTGATGTAGGTGTATAAGTATATTTAATAGTGTTCTATTGATCTTTGTTAGCATGTAAGAGTGAATATATAGGTAAGTGTTTAGATGTGTGTGTAGATGTAGGCATCAGTAAGTGGGTTTTTAGAAACTTGTATTGGTGTGTCAATGGTTTCAAATATGGTACTCCATATTTTATAATGAGTGTTGACAGGTTATGCTAGTGTATGATGAGCTGTATCAGATTGTTACATGAATGATGTCATCAGTGATGTAATCAGGGATGTCATTTGAGATGTCATCAGTGATGTCATCAGTGATGTCACTGACCATATCATGAATGATGTAATATCTGACATCATCAGCAGTGGATTGCGGGCGCACGAGTTATAGTTAGTACAACTAACTATAACGGAGGAATTTCAATGGTTTTGTACGAGTGATATATATATATATATATATATATATATATATATTTATATATATATATATACAATGCATGGTAATAGTATGCATTGTAAAAGCATAGGCATTGTAATGAAAGGAGTGATTAAGGAATGTAAACTGTTTCCCTGTGTTGTTCCATCATACAACCATTTATGAGGCCATTCAAAGCCACACAAATTGCCTTTCCATGGCTGCATCAATATGATTCAGAGGCTTGCACCACCTTTGCATCACAAAAAATGATGCAACAACAGCGCAGGCGCCGTAATTTTGGGCCTCAGACTGCAGGGGGGACTCAGTAGGGGAGCAGCAAATTAAATTAAATGAAATTTTATTAGTATTGGCCTCTTCGAGATCCACAATGTGTTAAAATAGTATATCCAGATTTCCAATTCTATAGTACCACAATAAAAAGAAGAAAAAAAACATTATATACAAAAGAGATTTTTATTCTTAATTTAAACATCACTAAGGGAGCAGCAGACGCACAGTAAGACTGAGTAGAGACACATGAAGAGAGCAACAGAGATCTCCTAAGAGAGCAGCAGAGGTACATTAACGATGCAGTAGAGAGAGAGCAAGGGAGGAGCAGAATGAGTAAGGTAGCTGCAGAAACTCAATAGGGTAAAGCAATTTCTTATTATGGAAACAGCAAAGACTCAGTAAAGGAGATTATTCCAAGTGAAAGAGAGAAAGGATTACTTTTAACGTTTCAGCAGTTAAACCCTATTTTGACAGATAATATAGAAGCCATTGAAAGCATCCACAGTTACATCATATGGGACGAGAAAGTGAAAAGGACATGGGTCTTTGTAACAACTATTGACAAACCAATAAGTCTGGCTTTAAATGTTTGCATGGATACTTAGAAATATAGTATTTAATAGAGAAGGACCCATTTAGTAATGGAGTAACACCTGTTGAAATTCATATAAAAGAATAGCAGCAAGTGCTGAAAAATATTTGCATTGTTATTTGTAATACAATGTATGAGAAAATAATCGGATTTTCACATAGTGAATACCATTAACAATTCTAAAAATTTAATGTGAGCATTGCAGTTCCATACAATTAAAGCTGTCAGAATTGTAATTGTTGTATAGTAATATTTATAAATCTAGGTTGGAAGAGTTTACGTTAACAAGGCAATACATGGAAGAGTTAACATAAGGGTAGCAGTAGTCAATAGTTATTTCCAGAATGAGGGCACATTTTCACTGCTGCTGCACATATTGTGCATTTTCAGTGAATGTGGGAAAGCCTGCAGTGTAGTCATCTATTTTAAGCTTTTCATTTTGCTAGGGAAGCTATGTGGTGAACTTTCTGTACATTAGT
The DNA here is from genome assembly GCF_964261635.1 of Lissotriton helveticus. NCBI lineage: Eukaryota > Metazoa > Chordata > Amphibia > Caudata > Salamandridae > Lissotriton > Lissotriton helveticus. The sequence goes on from NC_136057.1 coordinate 1,560,473,394, forward strand.
CAAGGTCTCTGAACCCCTTTTAACTATGCAAAATCCTACATGATTGCACTACGTATGAGGTGGTTGAAGGAACAGGAATGCCCCCTGCATGGTGTACAGTCACGTTCCCTGTCTATGAATGCCCACTCACAAGTATTTTGTATCCTGGTAAATGTTTTTGGGTTTAACTGCAATCTAGTGTGTGTGTAGAGGCCTAAGTCTGCTCTTAAACACAAATGAGGCCCTGGACCTATTTTGTGACTTGTAGGTGTTACCAAGCATGTCCTAATTTGTTTGACAGTGTACCACCATCTCTATAATGGGTTTAGCATGTAGGGTGGTGATAGCAGCATTTCTTGTTTGTGAATCCATAGATATGACCAGACCTTTTTATTTGCGTCAATGAATAGGAGGTCAACTGGTGCACATGTGTAAAGGTCGGCTCCTGCGGGTAAACTTAGATCCTCGCGCTAAAATCCTGAGTGCTTTTAAGGTACGTTTTTGTATGTGGCCTGTGTGGTACATGCATTGTGTGTATGAATAAGCCAGAGTATTGGAGGCAAGGGAATCCATTTTGTAAGCCCCTGACCTGGAGTTTGTTTTTTCCCAAGGCAATAGTAGTGTATTTCTGGCATTGCTGAAGTTGGATGGATGACACCTGGACACTAAAGTGTGGACAGGGGAGAAAGGGCTCCTTCTAATATTCAATTAGATCCTTTAGCTGAGGCGGGATTCTGATTAGGCTTTCTGAGCACTACCATTTGGTAGATGGTTGGGTGAAGGATGGAGCTGCATTCTCTGTTTTTCAATGTGAGAATGGTCCTTTAGGATGGAGCCTCGTTTTGTCTCTTTCCTTATCATTGTTCAGTACAATTGCAGAAAGCAGAAAGCACACGCTACCTTATACTGATGTTTTTGGTACTAAAGACTCGGTACTATCCTGGTGTGAGAAGTATCACTATACATAAAGGCTGCACCTGGATACCAGTCTAGAGAGGGCAGATGAAAAAAGAAGCAACCGAAACCAGTTCTAAAAAGGCAGACAGAAAATTCACATTCCTGACCTGATTTGACTGCATAAAATGGGAGTCATGGAGTTACTTGTAGTTTCAGTACCAAGTTCTATTTTAAAAAGCAAGCCAGGGACCCATATTTTACACAGAGGACTGCTGTGCAATGAGAGTTGGTGTCTGTCCTACAACCAGCTTTTCTGATGCGGTGAAGCATCACCTGGAGACTTGCATTGATGAAAAAGGCTGATCCTCTGACCTGAAGCACCTTGAAAGCAACCTGCTTCAGAGAAAGGGAAAGAGTTGCCCAACCCTGCAATGGTGACATAACTAAACTGGCGTGCATCTTGACCCCCCCAGTGGTGTGGGTCCCCAGGCTGATGGAAGACTCAGAAGAGTAATATATGAGACGGGAGAAGTGTAAAGCGCAGTCGCTCCACCCACACTGTTCCAGGCGGAAACCACATCAAGAAATCTGCTGAACACCATCTGATCACGAGCATCAGAGAAGTGTGCCCAAGGGAACTAAGCCTCTATATTTATTTATTTCTTTAAAGCATTTGTAAAGTGCAACTGTTAGAACACTGGTATCATTCATCTATTCAAGACTACCATGCTTGAGTGGACTGAGACATTACACTATAGAAATGTACCCAAGTGGACTAAGCTGCTTCAACGGAGAAGCATGACTGAGCAGACTGAGATGCGGCACCAGAGAAGAATGCCCAAGTTATTTGTGCCATCATACTTGTGAATCATGCAACACCGACACCAGGTGTAGACCTCCACCCTGCGCCCTGTGGTCCTGATGAACAAAGACGGCACTCTCTAAACGGCATGTGAACTCTCACAAAAGGGAGCAAGAAGGACACCTGCCGGCTTCTCAGAAAGTACTGAAATCCAGATGCTGTGGTTAGAACTAAGAAATAAGAACTGTTTTTAAAAAAACTACGCGCACAAACTATAACAAAGGGTTATCTGCATCCTAGCCTTGATATCTGCCCAAGAACTTGAACCTGAAGGAGTGGGACCTGCTTAGTTCAAAGATGGAGGGACAGCCAGGAAAAAGGAGAAAAGAAGGATAAGGACATGAGATGCATTAGCCCAAGAACCAGCAGAGTAATTGTGCCTGTAACCTATCTTATGTAGTATTACGTTTAACATTTATTAAAGTACTTGTATTTATCAAGATGAATCTCTAGGTTAGACAATCACGTATTCTGCACATGGATTAATGTTGAGTTCTGAGTTAGCACACCCCAATACTTCCTACCTGAAAAGCCTGTGATTCCTTGCCATCACTACCAGTGTGAGTCAGGTGCTAGAGAGGTTTACTTGACCCAGTTTTGCAGAGCTATAGTAGCATGCACCACAGGACATCAGCACCAAATTAACTTAGCTCCCATGGCAGAGGTTGCTTGACCCTGTGAACGGATCTTAGATCAAAGCTACCACTTTATCATCTGTCCTTGTGCTTCACGTCCCATGTTCCCACAACCACACGTCTTATCCGTGTCCCTCGACCCTCTCCCATCAAAACACAATAACTTGACTGAAGCTAAAATCTTACCTTAATGACATGGTGAACAGGGACTCCGACACTAGCTCCCAGTGCAGAATAGGCCTGTGGGCAGTGATAGCTGGAGGATCTATGTATATCTGGTATTTCTAACAGCAAGTGGGATTCTTTCAAATGTTCTTATCCCAGTGTTCATTATGGTTGTAGAGTAGTTAAAACGTCCTGAAAGTGGTAGCAGTGGATTTAGGTAATCTTGTTAGAAGGGTATTACCATATAGAAGGAATAGGAAATTGGGTTACTGGTTTAGGAAGTGAACCTCTACTCAGGCAGGAACCACAATTCTTCTCAGTGTGAAACACAAGCAAACCTCAAATGAACGTGTAATCAAACCTCTGGTAGCTTGGCACTAGGTGTATCAAGCAGTCAGGTTTAACTTAGAGGAAATGTGCAAAGTATTTATGCAGCACACAAACCTTAAGAAGGTAAAACACAACACCCAAAAAATCCCAACACCAATTAAAAAAAATAGAGAACATTACATAAAATATTTGACTCCAAACCAATTAAAATCCAATAGGTACAATCAGGAATATGGCATTTTTAAGCTTTAAAACAAATGTAGTGCTTAGAAGCACAAAGCGTCTACTGTTTTTATCTGGTCCTCTGGACCGGGATGAAGTAACAAGTGTGTGCTGACCGCGATGGAGTGTGGGCCCAATATAGGGATCAAGTTAGGCCCACTGAACCTTAAATCCTGTTTACAGAGCATTGCGAAATCTACGTCAATGCATCATGCAGCGATGGGTGAGAGGTCCTGCATTGAAGATGCGTCATACAGCAGCAATTCTAAGGACCTGTGCGGATACGATGCAAGGTCCTACGTCAAGGATGAGTCATCCAGCGGTAGTTCAATAGAGCTGCGGGCTGGGATGTTGGGTTCTGCATTAAGGATGTGTTGCGCTGCAAGAGTTCTGAGGAGCTGCTAGATACTGTATTGGAGATGCATGCAAAGTGGCAGTGCGAAAGCATATCTGCAAGGCAATGCACTGTGCTGTGTCAGTTCTACTAGGTCCACTGCTGGGCTGGCAGAGTAACTTTAGGCCGTCTTAGAAGGGTTCACAATTTGGGTGGCACCACTTGAGTGGTAGGACTCGCATCAGGCAAAGTCCAGTAGTGGGGTTGAAAAGAGGTGGAGCCTTTTCTTTCCCTGAGGCTGCTATTAGGACGCCAGCCAACTAGTCCTTGGAGTACTCTGGTGGTCCTGGGTTTAAGATGCAGGTCCAGTAATTCTCACTCAGGCAGCAGGACAGCAGAGTTGCAGTCCTTCTTTTAGCAAAACAGTACAGCAGTCCTTCTGAGTCTACCACAGGTCCAGACGAGTACTGGAGAGTGGGTCTAAGGGTCCAATATTAATACTTGGCGCCAACTTTTAAGTAGGAGAGGATTGTAGAGTATTCCACCACTGAAGGTACTTTGAATTTCCTTTCTCCTTGCCATGGCCCCAGCCAGTCTGGGGGCACAAAAGACTTGTGTGCATCTATGTATTTCCACTTATAGATAATTCTACCAATTGGTAGGTATGACTCTTAGTTAAGAATTGTGCACAACTTCAGTACAAGTGTGAGGGTGCACAATTACAGAGATAAAACACTTATAACAACAGAGGTGCACATGAATATCACAGAACTGAGTAGGTGCCACCCGCAAATAGGGCTGGGGCACTCTTAGTCGCGGCACAAAACCAAGCTTATTATCGTATACATGGTGAAGTGCACAGCATACGTATTGGAAACTGAAACTTAATGGAGTGGGTATATAAGTCGGCGTCCCCAATCGCTCCTCCTATTTGTCTTCTTGGACCCCGGGGAGGCCATAGGAATGTCCAAAAAATGAGACGAGGTGTGGCTTGTGGGGTTTAAAGAGGCCTGGCGTAGCATTTTAACCACCGAGCGTTGGCTCAGTTAAATAATGCGTCATCCCTGGAGCTGAAGCTCACCAGTTCTAGTCTTCTATGGGATAATTTGACAATGTTGGGGGACGCAACAAAACCAATTTTATTTTTATCTGTATTGTTAAATTAGAGTTTGCAGCAGGGCGCATTAAATGGCTCTGAGTTAGGAGATTACCGCCGTTGAGTGATCAGGACTGTGGCGGGAAGCGTAATGTGTTTGTGGTTGCTGCATCAGCATGAGGGCTGCTCGTGTCTGTCTGGGCGGGGCTTCAGTGGTGGAGTGTGGTCTACGCCCTGGGGTTTTCATGCTTCCTTTGGTGGGAATGTGCCTGTGTTCTGGCATGAGAGCTACTTGTGTCTGGCTGGGCGTGGCCGCATCAGTGGGTTTTCGCACTTTCTTTGGCGGGAATGTGCCTTTGTTCTAGCATGAGAGCCACTCATGTCAGGCTGGGCGTGGCCATATTAGTGGAGTGTGGTCTTTGCCCTGGGGTATTCTCGCTTCCCATGGCAGAAAATGTGCCTTTGCTCTGCGGTCGACAGTGCAATGCCCAAAGGAGGACCCCCCTCTTTGCTTTAATAGTGGCACATGTGAAGTCACTGAGTTAGTGGGCGGGCACGATATGCGGAGGGCGCGCCTGCTGCATTTGGGGGACTACTTGTTTTCGTTTGCCTGGTACTACGGTAGCACGGTGGTCCCTGGCTGCTTCAAACAAGTTGTAACACACTCAGAGAGGTGGTATCAGGGCTGTAATGCAATGGTGCAAACAGGCGGATACCAAGTCTGCAGGCATATGGGTATGGAGCTTGCAGTCAGGGGTTTGATTCCCTCTTTCGGTGGGTGTGGTAGAGTATAATAAAAAAGTTGTTTAAACAAATTTATGTATGTATAATGAAGGGCTTCTTTTGCAATAGCCCTTACAGTTGAGTAAAAAATCAACACATGTAGGTATGATGAAAGGCTTCTTCATATGGCACCATTGCAGCCTTTTCTCTGCACACGTGCGCTTGGGTCTGATCATCACCTTTGTAGGCAAGCCTTGCTATTCAACTTAGCGGGTGGCGTATATCAGGTTAAATGGTGGAATCCTTGGGTTTTACTCTGTGGGCGAGTTTGATGTAGTGCATAATTTGCTAAGTGTTTAGTCTTGGTTTAACAAGCTGTCTTTTGTTTCTGCTAGAGGTCAAGGCAAGGCGCCAAAGTGCGCACCTGCAAATCCCGGAGAGCCTGTGTCCGAGGAGTAGTTCTACGCCCTGAATGAGCTTTGGAAGGCGGCAAAGGGACATGGAATGGAGACTGCACTGCAGAAGTTGGCAGGCGAGCCAGAGCAACAGCCTGATGTAGGGACACCAAAGCGGCAGAGGAAGATCCCAACTTATTATAGGGAATGGCAACAGGACAAGCACGGGGCACAGTCTACATCAGTGGCCAAAGTGGGGGTTGAGTCACTTGCTCAGGACATGGCCCCTCGCAACTCCAACCAGGCGGCGCAGGGCCCTGTACTTAACATGAGTGTGGGCGCAGTGGGGCAGAGCGTAATGGCGATCGCAACAACAGTGGCATCTGTGGGAGCACCACATGTAGAGGGAGTGCCAGTTGTAATGAAAGCGGCAGGGAGCGCTGCGGCTCTGCAACCCCCAGTAATGTCTGAGGGCACCGGTGCAGCCAGCTCAAGGGTCACTGGAACACAAAGGGAGTTGCAAGCGGCAGGGGCGCAGCCACCTACCTGTCACCGGTTCTGTCGGGGGCATCGGTTCCATCTCCACCAGGTCTGGTGACGGGAATTCAGGGGGGAGTAGCTGCGCAGGTGTGGGCACAACCAGGGGGAACATCGGTAGCAGGGGGGGTTGGCTGCGGCTCCGCCTTCTACTACACTGGCAACGGTGGGGGCAAGCATAGTCCAATCGCCTCCTGTGGTGACCCCCTTGTTATTTGGGTCGACCTCCCTGGTACTGGCCCCTCTTTCAGCGATTGAATGGCATGTTCTGGCCGAGACGCGAGAAAAGATTAAAAAAGTGGGAATTTGTGAATGTCTTTGATGTGATCAACGCGGGGGTAGGCAAAATCTGGTAAAGAGAGTGATTCAAAGCCCAAGATGCTGCGATCCTTTCAGAGAAAACACCATTGTTAGACCCGCAATTATGTCGTCCTGGTTGCAGTACGACATTAAGTTCAGGCAGATGAAAGCGTTTAGGCCAGAAATAGCATGGGACCGAAGGGAGATCAATATTTTCCATGCAGAGTTCAATATGGGTCATGCAGCAGGGAAAGCGGCTCAGTCCTTTCACCTCGACAGACGTTTGGGAGACAAAAACTGGCTTGCTGGTAGTACAACAGGAGGGAATGTAGCAAGGGGTCAGCATGTAAGTTTAAACACCTTTGTGCTTTCTGCGGGAGCAAGGACACCCAGAGTTTAAGTGTTTCAAAAAGCTTGACAAGCACAGGGAGCAAACAACCCCAAAAAGTTGATTACCCAACTAATGATGCGCAGCTTCCTTCCCCAATTTGCCTGCATGTTCTCACGCACTTACTCTGCAATTATTCAAATAACAAGGTTGCACACATGCTGTACTATGGTTTCCGGGACAGGTTCCGCATTCCCTCCCGTGCATCCCCCACATTAGTCCCACCAAAGAATCAGTTATCAGTTGTGCAGCAGCATGAATTGGTACTGGACAAGATTATGAGTGAGGTTCAAGCGGGCAGGGTGGCGGGTCCTTCTCCGCCGTGCGCATCCTTGGTTTGTTTGCCACTGGGCATGGTTCCAAAGAAAGAGGCAGGCAAATTCTGCTTAATTCACAACCTCTCTTACCCACCTGGGTTATCGGTCAATGATGGGTTGGACTCGTAGCTTTGCGCAGTTTGCTACACTACCTTCGATGAGGCCCTTAAAAAACTAAAGAGAGGGTCAGTATTTCTTTGGCTCATGCATGCCCATGGGGTGTTTCATAGCATGTTCTGTGTTTGAGACATTCATCAGGTTCCTTGAATGGGCAGTGAAGGACTTAGTGTCATCGGACAATGTGGTGCATTACCTCGATGACTTCTTGTTCATGGATTGCCCCAGGGACCGGGCATGTGAGAGGGCCCTACTGAGTTTCCAACACCTTGCTCAGGCATTGGGAGTTCAGTTGGCTGAAGACAAGACGGAGGGCCCCACCACCTGTTTGTGCTTCATGGGTATTGAGATAGACTCCGTGGTTGGGAGTGTAGGTTGTCACAGCAGAAGGTTAAGGCATTTAGAGATGCGGTTACCACCTGCTTAGTGGCCAGGAAGGTTACTCTACATTTGCTGTAAGTCTTGGTGGGGCAATTAAACTTTGTATTAAGAGTGAATCCCACGGGAACAGTTTTTTCAAAGAACATAGCGCAAGCAATGACCGGCCTACGAGCAAAACACCACCACACCAGATTGTCTGCAGAAGTCAGGGAGGACTTGGAGGCCTGGACGGGATGCCTAGATAATTTCAATGGAACACTATTTTGGCAGCAACATGCACAGAGCAGCAGGGACATGGCCCTCTACAAAGACCCGGCAGGTAGCATTGAGTTTGGAGATGTGTGGGCTTCACGTGGTGCATGCAGTATGGCCGGGAGAGTGGATTGCTTCGGGGCTCACATGCATCATTACCTTTCTTGAATTGTTTCCCATTATTGTCTCCCTGCACATTTGGGGGGCATCAATTGTGAACACCAGAATTATATTTTGGTCAGACAGTATGTCTGCGGTTATGGCCACAAATAACCAGAGCGCGAAATGCCCCTGGGTGCTGCGGTTGGTGAAGTATCTCATTCGCCTATTTCTTTAACATAACATGCATTTTTCTGCAAAACATGTACCAGGTGTCGATAATACAGTGGCTGACTCTTTGTCTCGATCTAAGTTGGCAGAGTTCAGGGCACGGTGGCAGCAGACGGACAAAATGATGGTGGAGTTCCCAGAGGAGTTGTGGAGGCTTGGTGCCCCATTGCCACAGATCTAATCGCAGCAGCGTTGGCACCCAGGACAAAATGTACGTACTGGAAAGTGTAGGGGGTATACGACGCAACGTTCGGATCAAGCTCCCACCCAGACAGGTTCTCCCCGGAAGGGGTACTGGGTTTCCTAGTGGGGCAGAAGGACGAGGGGAATTTGCTGGCGATGGTGTGCAGGTAACTGTCCGCCATTGCTTTCTTTGCCGGGTTACAAGGAGTCAGGGATCCTACCAAGGACCTTTAGGGTATGGAATGCCATCAGGGGTTGGAAAGGCATGGTACCGGGTGTGCAAGATTGTAGGCGACCTATAAACATGGTGAGGCTGGGGAGGCTTTTGGGGGCTTTGCAGAGTGTGTGTCAGTCCCAATATGAAACAGAGGTATTTAGTCTTTTACGTGCTGGCCTTCTTTGGGGCCTTGTGCATCTCGGAGTTGGTAGCATCATCAAAAAAGGAGAAAGGGGGCTTGGAGTTGCAGATGTCCATTTGGAGGTAGGTTCAATTCATCTCGGGATCAGTAGGTCTAAAACAGACCCGCTAGGCAAAGGCACATGGGTGAAATTGCACGCAGCACATGACATCGCTTTATGTCCAATTGGCATTGGCAAGGGATTACCTCGGGGGACTCCCTGTGGTGACCTCCACCAGGCTTTTAGTACACCAGGATGGGGCACCAATGATGCAATATCAGTTCACGAATGTGTGTAGACGGGATTTGGCATTCCTGGGTGAGGGTTCTTCACAGTGTAGTTCCCATTCCTTTTGCATAGGGGCAGCCACCACAGCAGCGGCAATTGGCCTGCCAGCAACAGCAATTAAGAGGGTAGGGCGTTGGCGGTCAGCATGTTTTGAGCCTCACGTGAGGCCCAATCTCGTGTAGACAGAGAAGGATGCTCAAGGGCCCATTAGTCGTGGTTATAACAGTAATTCTTTCTCTCTTTCAGTTGATGCTCATAACCCAGTTCACGTATATTGGTGTGGGCATTCCTTCATTTACTGAGCGGAGCAGTAATTCTGTGGGTCCAATCTGGAGGAAGCACAAAAGCCAGTGGGGTTTATACATCATTGGTTGGGGGTGAGGAATGTAAAATTGCAGGATCTTTTTCATCAGCTTGACAATGCATTACAATCTGGAGCATTCCCTCGCCCAGACATTTTGGTCATACACGCTGGAGGTGATGATATGGTGCCCCTGGGCAGGCGAGGGGTGAGAGAGGCCTTATTTGCAGCCAGGGCTTGGTTTAGACAGTGCTTACCAGAGGCAACAATATTGTGGTCAGAGGTAATTCTGCAGATAGAGTGGGACAGGGAGGGCCCAGTCAAGGCCATGATCAATCTGTAAGGAAGCTGAATCATTCAATCAAGATCATATTAGCCAGATCTACCATGCATACAATTCGGCCCAACTTGCTACATCCTGGGATGGGGGAGTTATTCCATAAAGATGGGGTGCATCTGTTGGCAAAAGGGACAGCAATTTTTATCCAGACTATACTGGGGGCAATTGGGGAGCACAGTCAGTGCCAGGGGGAGGGCGAGTGCGCCAGGAAGCTCCTCTCCCAGTGGCAGAGCGCTGACAGAAAAGAGCAAAAGGGGCATGCACAGTAATGGAGGTTTCAGCAGCTGGATGGAACCCAGGAGGGGGTAGGATGGAACTGTGCAGAGGATAGGCGGGGAGGGGACTGACCTGCTGGTGGTCCTGAACTCTACTGCCGAGGGGGACTAACCAGCTGGTGGTCCTGAACTCTACTGCAGAGAGTAGGTGGGGAGGGGACTGACCTGCTGGTGGTCCTGGACTCTACTGCCCTAACACGCGACGTATGGATTGTGTAGAATATTGGGGAGGCTGCCTGTGTTCAGGTACCCCGGTGGGCCACCGGTGCGTTATGCGGTGCCCTGGTTGTCAAGTAATGCAAATGTTTGCTGTACCAAGTTGGGACCTGCTGGCACAATGGGTGCAGCTGAGTGTGTTGGCCGAGTCAGCCAAGCACTTTAAGTACATGTGTAAGGCAAAGCTATAGATCAACTGTAATGTCCTGCCTAATTTTCGTCGCTGCCTTTAATATGTGGATGTCACTGAAGTCTCATACTGAGAATAATTATATATATATATTAGTAGAATACAATACTTTTACTCTCCTAGTAGTTTGTGGTGAATTATATATGTTGATGTGAACAAAAGTCTACGCCTTGGACAACTTAACCTGATTCCGGAAGTTCATGGGCCTCATCGGGCACATAAAAGGTGTCAGAAGTGGGGGGAGCGAATGTTATGTTGTGCGCGTACTATTGCTGATGGTCTATGGTGCAGATTGAAGTTAGACATAATTGGACCGTTCGAAGCATTAAATGTCATGAGAAGACATTGTATTGAATATAAACCCATTCCATTCTGTCACCCAAAAAGCAACAGGCAAGGGGGCAGGTGTAAGAGAGTGAAGAAATACTATCAACAACTTAATAATTGTGTTGATATAATCACGGATGAGCAAAAATGCAAATAGTATTAATTGTCTAATGCACAAACATTTAGGATTACGGGAAATATGCTTGCCTGTCATGAAACTTGGAAGTGAGTGCATACGTCAATTGCAAAAGTGGTGTGAGTTGCTAGCAATCTATTGTCGGTGAAAACCACGTGAAAAAGCTTCATTTGGATGTGGGGAAGTATGCTAAAATTTGGCAGAGTTATCCAAGAATATGCTACCATAATCAAAAATTAACCCATGTCTCAAATGTGGATTGCCACTGAGGAAAGGCTAAAAGCCTATCTGTATTTACCACTGACTTTCTGCAGGTTTGTGTGTGTTATTGGAGGGGTGGAGGTGGACAGAAGCGGGAAGTACGTCGTCTCTATGATGATTACAAATGAGGTGTGTGAGTTCTGTATTTCGGGCTTTCAACTTTATTACAGTAAATAAAAAAAGAAGGAAGCACAGTCTGGGAATAAGAAGTACCTTAATAAAAAATATTGTGCAAAGGAAGGAGCTCGTGATCGGTGAATTAGTCAAGATAAAGGGGCCAGGATGACGTGTGAAAGGCTTGTTAAAGTTCTAAGAGCCAATAATAACACTAAAATGTGTCAGAGGTTATTGGTTAATAAAGTGAAGAAGACTTATTGTTGGTCAAGAGTCTCGGTGGAGTGAGGAAACACATTTAATAACAACCACTGTCGAGACAGAAGGTTAATTGAATATACGGGAATGAATGCTAATGAGCAAAGAAACAGTGAACACGCAGTGGTTGAAAATCTAAAAGTAACATACTGCAATCAAACTGGAAATTGAATCTTGATAACAAAGAAGTGCTGATGCCACGGTGCCTGTAAAGTGCAGTACCAAAAAGATAAGGTTTTAATATCACCCTGTAAGTAAATCTACGCTATCCTTGTACAATTTCGTCTCTACTTCTGGACCCATCTGCACATCTGTTCCGTGGTCTTTGTTCCTCAATTTGCTATAGATATATAAACGCTTCCAGTATTTTCTCTTCCTCCTTCACAGTTGCTCTCGTTGTATTACAGTAGTACTTTTTGTATGCACAATTTAAAAAATGACAATCCAAGTAATTTTCACATTTTCTTTCGCACCGACTTGTTTTGAGTCTTATATATCAATGACCCGGCCTCCTTGACTTCGTCTCTGATACCTTCTGTTGAGAGAAAGGTGACGGCGCCCTTCGCTAAAGCATTTAATTTCACAGTCAAATTCCCCGTTTAATTGTTTGGTGATGCAGTCTCACTCTCTAGGGGTTGTGTTCCTGTCAGAAATAGAAAATCAATCATCCTGTCACTCATGACGGGAGTCCAGCACGCAGAGCAAGACAAGTCGGCACGCACGCGCCTCACGACTGGCAGCTGTTGGACGAACCAGGCAGGTAGATCCAGAAGGCACCGGTCTGGAACAGGCAGTGTGAAGCCATGCACAGGGAGGGAATGGCAGGCGCTCTTGTGATCCATATATGGAATTGCGTCTGCCTCACTAAAGATTCGCATCATTGCGATCCGACTGTCGTTTAAAACGCGTTGTTGATGATTTGCCCTTGGTTGCCCCGGGTGGAAACTCCATTTCCACACAAAATAGAGCCTGCATTTGCCTTCATATTTAGACAGGGCACAGGTCCTAAAAAAAGAAGTGGGGGGGACGCTGTCGTCACGACAAGAAGTGACGTCACGAAAGATGGCTTGCACCATCAGATTCATTGCCTCCCCTCGCTCACCCCTGATTGAATCAGAGAAGCCAGCGTGTGAGCCGTGTTCTGAATGAGCTGCGATGTCGCCCCAGAGAGGCCAAAGAGTGAATGTGTGGCTCCATTTGCTGCAGTAAATAAGCTCCTGGTAAAATAAGTGGGGGGACACCATCCACCCGCAAGGTACCCCAACTCGAGCCCTGTATTTAGACCATCAGCCCTCAAATTGTCATTTTTAACATATATTGTGCTGGTTAGAAACAAAGGATCACATTTATCAACAGTATGCGCTAGTGCAAAGTTATCAGAGGTGACACAAACCTAGGCAAAGTTTTGAATGAAAATGAATTTCCGGTTCATAGTTATTTTTTCATTAGAAGGTTGCCTAAAGTAATCCACTACTTCGCAATACCTAGAGTCAATGGGGTGTCCTAATGGTGGTACATAGGCATTCCTATGCAATCACCCATGGTTTTTAATGCAAAGCCCTATCTACTACCTTGTGTAGACAGGCCTTTGCACCCAAAAGGTTACGACTCCTCGCGATAGGTGCAAACAAATGAGCAACATTTTCTTGCTTTCTAGCTTTTCAACTTTGAATGTGCGCTGTACTAGACAGCATACATGCAAAGTGGGAAAAGTTTAAAAGCAAGCCAAAACATAATACTTTGTACTGTAAGGTTACTTTCCCATTTGCAAAATCTATGTTAGACTCAGGGACACCTTTCCACTATAGTGCAAAGGTGTGTTAATTTAGCTAGGCAGGAGGAAAGTATGCCAGCACTTAGGACGCGCGCAGCAGGGCCAGAACTTTGTAGCGCTATTCTGCTCAATTCTGTTCATACTGTGCTTTGCAGAAACTTTAGTTGCTGTGCTGGTTCCATGAAAAAGATTTAAATGTGCCCCTGTTAGACCTGGGATCCTTGGTGTGGTTTCCCCTGACTTTTTTTGCCTTCTGACATCTTGTTTTGCTTACATCGTTTTTGCTGGCTTTGGGAATCTGGCCACTTTACCACTGCTAGCCAGTGCTAAAGTGCATGTGCTCTCTACTTTGAAGATGGTAACAATAGCTTCTTCACAATATACATATAAACCCTTTGTAAAGTGCACTTCATGTGCCCAGGGCCAGTAAAAATGGATCCATTTCTTTGCCTACATTTTAATTGGGCAAAAAAATAGAAAAGTTGTGAGACATCTAAGTAGTATTTTTTAGGGATGGTAAACTACTGTGCTTAGGTCAATCCCAAACCTCAAAGGCCTCAGGCAGGCCCTCATAGAGCTCACGAAGGTCACAACCCCATAGACATGGGGTGTCATGCAGGAAGGGACCTTCCAGCAGACAAGGAGAGCCCTCTCAGTGCATACCATGCTGCCATGCCATGCTGTCAAAGCCAACCACCATCGCTTGTCACAATGTCTTACCCCTCCGGGCCCCAATGACTAAGCCAGAACTTTACAAAGAAGAAAAAGCACCAACCACTCAGCAAGTACCACTTGAAGGACTCGCCACTCTAGCCTTTGCCCTGGTGGCATGGTGATCCTAAAAGACTGAAATATCAGAAGCAAATTTAAACTGCCAGTCAATCGCCACCCCTGATTTGTCACACAACGAAGGAGCTCTATGATCATGGCCCGGAGACATGATTAGAAAATTACCAGAAACATCACATTTTTCAAGCAGGCTAGAAGAGACTTAATGATGAGCACACACACCCCAAGTCTCCCTGCCCTATTCCCAAGGCTGATGCTCCCATGCTTTCACCACCCAGCACAGAAGCCCAGGTAGCAAGCCCTAATAACCCCAGTCCAGCAAGGACATCCCCAGTTGCCTCTTATGGAGCCCCAGATGAACGTCATAAACCTGCCTCATCTTCACAGGACTCTGAAGGCTTAGAGGAATCGTACTAGATACTGTCTGTGAAGCAATTCATCACTCCCCTAAAAGACTGTCTAGTCTGAAAGCCAGTTTAGGCTGAGGGCCACTAGTATAACGTGTTTACGCTCGTGCACTATTATGATTCTAGTAATGGTTTTGCTCAATTAAAGTTGAGGTGGAATGTAATATTGTATATCTGTGTGTCAGCAGAAGGATGACTGGTTAACACCTCCACTGCAGTCCTCCTAATAGTTTAGTCTGCATGCTGCGCACAGTAGAAAATAAAAGGCATCTGATTCAGCTGTCCTGGCAGTTTAACACCAGCCACCGGTGTTATCTGAGCCAACTTTGGTGTCATAATGCCAGCACTGAGCTTGCCGCTTATTAGCGAGCCTGTACATTCCTGGCTCGCTACAAACTGTATGCACCAGCACCACAGGGAGAAGGGCGTCACTCCAGATGGTGGAAAGAGACTCATAAAGGACTTGGTAGATGACAAGAACCAAGCTTCATTAAAAAACATATGGGAATTGAAACAAGAAACTTGTTGAAGGTAGGGATACTACCAAAGTTTGGGTGAAGGAGAAGGTAATGAATACATTAGGTGGTCCTGCAAGCTACTAATGATATATCAAGTCACCGCAAAGTCCTCTACTCTTATAGAGTTGCTTAACCCACATTCTTATTCTTCTGCAAAGTCCATTCGTTTTTTAGCCTCTTGCAATTCATCCTAACATGCATATTTTATTACAAAAATGGCAAGATGATTAAATATATTTTTTGCCTTCCATTCTTCCAAGGTTGATAATCTTGAATACCATTTATTTTTTTTTAAACATGTTTTTATTGGTTTTAATGCAAACAACAGAAAGACAGTAGGCATGTGTAAATTTCAAGGATACAATCAAAAGAAAGTATTTGCAGAATTGACTCATTTCTTTCAGCGCTCTACCTTTAGTCACCATTGTACCAACCATGTAGAACCCCCCCCCCCCCCGTTTCATCAACCCCCTCAGAGTCATCATCTGAGCTTTCATCGTCTGACTCAGGGATAGGGTCACAGATTTCCCCCCTGTATGTATTCCAATTGTTTTGAATACCATTTATTAAATACATTTGAGGACCACTATGCTTTGTAAACACGGAGATTAAAATAAAAAGTCTAGTGCAAAATTAAACACATCAAAAACCTGTTAGATATTTGTTGCAGACAGTTATTAGAAACAGTTCAATATAAGTCAGTTTAAAAAGAAATGGCAGTAGCTCAGAATATGTAGAAACATACAGTAGGATTCAAGGTTTTCTCTATCTAAGGAGTGAAAAAAACAAACATACTCTCTCTGCTTGTCAGTGTAAGCAATTAAAATGGAGCTGAAGAAAGAAAAGCAAAGTTCAATTTTTGTTACTTTAAACAGCTGCTTTAATTATGCTCCTTGACCTGACCTGCCTTTCAGCTTGACTGCTGGCTCTGGGAGCAGGCATTGTTCTGACATCTTTTCTTTATAATGGTGATTGGGATAAGTCGTTGTCAATTATAAAGACATTAGAGACATGCAATATGCAGGGATTACAGGAGCCCATGTATTATAAATGTAGGATAAATAATGTGCATTCCTGACTTTTCACTGTGACATAGGGCAGCTCAGCAAGGTGACTTGCTGCGCTGCCATATACCAAAGTGAAATGACAGAAATTCACAGTTTTGTAAGCAATACAGAGCATTCCTGTCCTTTCTCCCGATGTCAGGGCCATTTCGGCAGCCTAGCACCAACACAGGCACCTACAGGCACCAGGGACAAGGCTGCAGCCACTGCAGGAAGGATTATTTTCGTACAGGAAGGGACCTTCCTGCATAAAAATTATCGTAAGAGGCGTTTTCCCCTTTCTGTGTGTGCTACAGAATTTGGCACTCATCGCAGAGGAAAAAACAAGGAGAAATAAACATATCTTTCCTCATTATAACTCACCTTGGGAGGCTTATGGATTTGGCACTCCCACAGGTTTACATGACTTTGTAAATATGGGTCAGCATCAATTCCATGTGTGTTGCGTGGGAAAACCCACCGCAACGCCCCTAGAACGTCTCCCAGGAGCTGAGTAAGGTTGTGCAGAGATTTGCGCAACATTGTCATACTCATAATTTATGAGGCTACTCAAAACCACGCAGAGTGGCTTTGCGTGGCTTCATAACTAGCAATGAGAGCCCAATGTCACGAATGTATCACATTACAAGGTGCAAAAGTGGTGCTGGGCTTTCATAAATGAGCCCCATCTCTCTGCATATAGCAGGCCAATTGTATAACAAATACTGTGGGGAAGACCCATTGTAACACTTACAGAAGGCATTGAGATCTAGAGTAAACTTTAGCAGATTACACACTTGCTGGCACATGCATCAACGTAGGCTTTTGCGATTCCTAAATAGCGATTTTTAAGGAATTGCTATTTAGGAATCGCAAAAGACTATGCATGTAGGAATTGCTATAAAAATAGCGATTCCCAAACATTACTTAATTGCTACGCGCAAATTCCTGTCCCATTCATTCCTATCGGCCTAAAGGCCCATAGGATTGAATTTGGAGATTGCATGAGCAATTCGCGTGTACCAGTAGGTACTCGCAAATTCCTCATGCAATTTCAACGGTGCAAGGGGTGTCAAAATGACACCCTGTTGCACCACTGAAATTGATCTCTGAACATATGTTGCACACACACACATGCCCTACACACACGTGCATTTTTCAAAGTATTTGCAAATTACCATGAAGTACAACTTCATGGTAATTTGCTACTCCTATTAGCGAAATCGCTAATTTTTTAACTTTCATGCATTGCATTTAAGGAATCTCAATTTGGTATTCCTTAAATGCAATCGCAATTTAAGGAATCGCAATTTAGAGATTCCGTAAATTGCGATTTTTTCATTTGGGATGATGCATCCCAAATGCAAAAATACCGGTGGCAAAGGGGCGGATTCTGAGAATCTGCCCGTTTGCGACCGGTTTTTGGTTTGATGCATATGCCTGTTAGTTACATGACCTGCAATTTTTTTTTTAATTAGGCAAAGCTTTGCTGCAGCTGATTATAGAGCTTGGGTGAGAAGGACACACACAACAAGAGTAATCCCCTACCAACAATGTTGCAAAATTGAGACAGCTAATATGCCTGAGAACACCAGTCTCAAATTCGTATGGTGGTGCAATGTGGGAATGTATTGTGTATATATATATTCTCAAACAGTTTCTTTTGTACAATAGTCTTTCTTTTTTCGCCAACGGGAATAAAAAAAAAGGCAGTACCTAGCAACTCTTTGAAACTCAGTTTTGAGGAAAGAACGGAACCGGAAAACCTCAAACAGCGATGTAGAAACGCGAATGCGCCCTGTAGACGACTTTCTCATCGCACAGATGCTGCAAGTCAGCACAAGGTGACGCTTAAATAAACTGGTGATAAACTGCCAGCGCGTGCAGGAAATCTATCATTCCCCGGAGCAGTCACCTTGCTGGAACTGATAAAGGGCGCTTTCTGTTTGCGCTGCAGACCCTCGGCGCCACAATAAAGCCTTTGAAAGTATTCCGATTTCATGATGAAGAGATGTAGGCTTGAGGTAGAGGGCGTGAGCCTGGGTAGAGCCACCACAGCGGGAGCTAATGAATAGGAAGCAAGGAATCTGTGGCAGGAGCCGGGGGGAGAAATACAACGACCAGGGAAATAAAGAGAGGAGAAAAATTCATCGAGGAGGGAGATGTAGTCAAGAGATATAAGTTATATGGAGGGAGGAATAAAAAACCGTGAGGCTAGAAATAATGCGGCGAGTGAAATGCAGCGAGGAGGGAACTGTGGAGAGGCGAGAGATGAAGCGAGAAAGAAAAACTGTTAAGAGAAATAATACGAGGTGTTGCCATTTCGGAAGAACCATTATTTACCTACTTTTTTTCTGTTCCTTTTATTCGTCTGTTGCTAACTATTGCTGTAGTGGAAAATGCCTGAAGTGGGACTGCTATGAGGAAGGCGGAGTGTCATATACAATGAAGAAATAAATGGGTGATTAATAGTCAGCTGAGGGATGCACGTTGGTTGAGCGATCGTCTTAGTGAGCTGAAGAAGAAAACTAGACCTCAAAGGCAATATAGAAACACAGCTGCTGTGATGGCTGGCCATGTCAGGAGAGGTGAGGTTCCTACCAAAAAGTAGGCGCAAAGCACAGAGAAATGTGACACAACAACGGGAATTGTGCTCAGTTTGCACATGGGAAGACTGGTCCAAATCCTTTGTAGTCAAGTGAGGGCGGTTCCAGGGCTTTAAGTGGGCCGGGCCCTGCCAGGGCTCAGCACTGGCAGTTTTTTTAAGCAGGTGGTGAACCGGGTCTCTATCTGGCTCTCCATTCTTGCCATAGGGCGAAAAGACAATCTTACCTCTGCAGCAGTACCACAATTCACTGCTTTTGGGGTAACTTCAAAGAAACTATTTATAGACATTTTCAGTTTCACCATTTCAGTACTGAAACATTTTCCATGTGATATACAAGGAAGCCGTAGTTGTTGCAGATTTATCTTTGACAAATAACAAACATTGCCAAAGCCAATGGCCCTGGCTTGTTGTAGGTGTAATGTTACTTGTTGTAGCAGTATTATATATCTGTATGCAATGACAGAAGCAGCAAAATACCAGTTGGGCAGCACACTATGCCAAGCCAGATTTAAGCCACACCCATAATTTAATCGGCCAAATTCCTTTGAGAGACCCCCTAATTTTTTCATTCCACTTAAAGCCCCGGTGGTACCACTGAGCTGGAGCCAAGGTTACGAAAAACACCATGAAGTTGATCTGAAAATGAAGGACCAGAAGCTCAAAAGCAGATCTAATTTAAAACAGAGAGCAGAGATATACGTTAAAAAAAAAAAAGAAAACAGCAAAATTTAGTGAAATTTTGTCCCAGATGGTGTAATTACAAAATTCCAGAGGGCATCTTTCGAAGCAGTAAACTGTCAAATAAATAGGATCTACATGAACAAATAGAAATAATAAAAACACCCAGAAGGAAAAAAAACATAATATTGGAAAATGCAAATTGAGAGCTGAAACCCTACTCAATCACTAGCCACAGTCTTTGTCAGACCTCTGGTGGTTTGGCACAAAAGCAATTTTACCTTAGAGGCAATGTGTTAAGTATTTTTTCAGCACTTAAACAGTAATAAAGCTAAAAACACAAGACAAGCAAACTCTCACACATATTTAGAAAAATAGAGTACATTTTAATAAATTTATACAAAAAGGACCAAACTCCAATCAGTAGAACCAGAGTTATGAATTTTTAAAGCTTAAAGTGAAAAATAGCACCAAAAGATCAAAGAGCCAACCATGGACATCTAGTAGTGCGAGACCGAGCCGAAGTCAAACGTTATGGCTGACCGCAATGGAGCTCAGTTTGGATACACAATGTCTGGGAAGGTCAAGTTCAGCATAGCAAGGCATTCGGCTGTATCCGAGGAAGAGGCGTTGTCCTCGGGGAGATGCTGGCTGAAGGTATAGTGAAGATTTCTATGTTTGGACTTAAGGGCATATTTACAAGCCCCTATCACCACATAAATGTCACCTATTTACAAGGCAGTTTTAAGCCACTTAACGTTGCCATGTAAATAAGGCCCCCTTTGACGCTAAACGTAGCATGAAAAGGGTGGGAAATAGGTGTAACTGCGGGCATTTCACCGCAACACCCATTGATTTTTTATGCTGCCCCTATTCACAAGGCTGGCGTAAATAGGAGGCAGTGCCAAAATTAAGACCAGGGAAGGAAAACACAAGGCCAACTGCAAACTGCACCTAGTCGTGTGACACAGGAAACAGGCTGTAGGCACTAAATGGTTAGGTAAAAAAGATGCCAACTTTCTAAAAGTAGCACTTTTGTAACAGTGACTTAAAATCTGCCTTTACCATTAAAAGTATTATAAATTACAGTTTGTCAGACATCAAACATCTACCTCCTCTCAAACAACAGTTATCATTTATTAAATGTAATACCAGTACCAGGACATTTAAAACATAAAATACATATCCAATTTTTTAAATACACTGCAGCTATGGGCTTTTTAGGGCCTACATTAGGGGTAACCGGAATAGATTAGAAAGGCAATTTTAAGTCTGGCACGGGGTTTAGTTTGTGAACTCGAATTTGCAGTTTAAAACTGCACACAGGCACTGCAATGGCAGGTTTGAGACATGTTTTAAGGGGCTACTTATGTAAAGGGCTGGTAGCAGAGGTCTTTATAGCTTTGAGGATTTGACCCATAGGTATGGGCGATTCCTTTCTGAAGCCACTGTACCAACTGACGGTAGAAAAATAGCATTCGGATGGTAGAGTAAACAGCATTCGGAAAGTGTCCAAGGAAAGAAACCACTGCTGAGGAGGGAAAAAGCTGAAGCAAAACCCCTCTGATGACTACAGAAGACAACTAAACTCTAGAGCAACACTGATGAAACTAAACTGGGAAAAAATTGTAAGAATGAGTATCAAGAAGCACTACTATTGCATAGCAGGAGTGTTGAGACACAGCGACCAATCCTCAGACACCACTTAAATAGTCCCTTCTGACCTGAAAGTGTAGAACACCACACAGGAAGTACTTTTCTCCATGTTGGACTGGGCTATTCCCAACCCAGAATGAGGGACTCCATCTTGGATCAAATTTGAAACGCAATACAAGATGGAGCCTGTGCTCGCATTGGTACACCACCACAGCACTTCCCAAAACTTCTCCATCCTGCTGGGCTGAAGAGAAGCAGTGCTGGCACCCAATTCAACCCCATAGGGACCACCAAGATAAGTAGTTACTCCCCTTGAGGCTCCATGCAGCAAAATGTGCATGTTGATCCAGCCAGGGGCAAGGGCCTATGCCCAACAGCATACCCCTGCCTCGGAGCACCAGGTTTTCCCGGATTATTAAAAAAAACTTTCAAGCCAATCTAGGGGCAAGCACTGCAGTACCAGGTTCCCAGGGCTGATCTAAAATTGAGTTACCCCTCCACATTATCAAAAATGGGAGTTTACCCTGAAAAACTTGAGAATTAACTATATCAGAATGTTTCATTTCAGTTGCCCATTAATCTTTACTGGTGAAGGGGTTGGGGATGATTTCTGGAAAACTCATGGAAAATAAGGGGCTTCAATTAAGATACATGGAAGGTGGAATAGATCTTCCAAAAAGATTCTAACCTGAGACGGACTGATACAGGAGAAATATTTCAAACAATAGTGAAGGGCCCCAAAAATTGTGGTCTGAATTTAGAGGGTTCAACTTGGTAGACCAAATGCGGGATGCCAGCCAGACCCTTGCTCCCACCCTATAGCCAGCTTCCTGAACTCTATAACCATCATCAGCCTGTTTCTATAAGCACCGGAGGGGGACAGTGTGCTAATAAAGGCCTAGTACCCACGCTCCTAAACCATAATCACTAAATACAGACGTACAATTCCTATAGAGAAGAAGGGGGAAAGCTAGGTTGGAAGTGGATAATCCAAGGGAATCCTTGTGAATATTCTTTGGTACCCTCACACATCCAAATGGATGTCATACACAATAAAGTGTGTTGGTGTTCATTCCCTTGTGGCGAAACGGTATCTGCCTGTGTACAAGTCAGTCAGGCAAATGGTAGTCTTCCTGTGACAACTACCTCATTTGGAGCCATCAATATAGTCGAGACGTTTACCAGTTTTTAGAATGGTGGTGCGATCCTCGGAAGAGACTACATGGAGCAAAAATGAACGAAAACATGATATAGCCGGATAAACGTGATGGCTGCGTGCCGTGCTCAAATGGAGTCTTGACTCTCAAGACTTTGCGCGCCAGATTGGAGATGGAAATGCTGTCTCAATTGTCTATGTGAACAATGCCGGGGGTATACTAACCCTGGGAATGACTTAACACATAATCAGACAATCAGGGTATGCAATCATGGTATTTGTGCCACGGAATTTATACGAGAAGAACCGAAAAGATACATGATGGAAAAAACGGAAAAAAAACAGAACAAAAGCAATGAAAATATCATGTGACCATCTTGGGCAGGAAACTAGATCTGGTCAACTGAGCGGTAGAAGAAGCAACTGTTAGTAAATATGTTAAATCACCAGGATATTCCTCTGTGTTTATACTGCATCTATGTCATGCAATAATACAACTACAAATAGCAACAAAAGTATTATATCAATAAATAGCAGATGAGGATTCATGGCTAGTATGGATTCTATAGAGTAAACATAATGATGGTACCACAATAAACAGTATGTATACCAGCGCAGTGTGGTGTTGGGAAATACAAAGTGGTGAGTTATCTTATTGCCTACAAAGGCAATATGTGTGTGATATCAGAACTGTGTGTCAGTCAAAGATCGTAGTTGGTGTAGCTTGAGGTAGCTAGGATGCAGTTCCTATAAGTAACATCCCGCCTCTATCTTGTCATTAAAGCTTTTAGGATTCAAACTGTCCAATCTTCTGATCCAATAGATTTCATGTTGGAGTAACATTTTTTGTACTGTCCATGCCAGTTGTTTTCGGCACAACCACTTATATCTGGAATTTCATTTTTGCTATCGTACGTCTGGGTTCGATCCAATGCGCTGCGAGATTCGATTAACATGCTTATTGCAGATTTTGCTCTTAAGTTCTGTGAGTCTAATTTTAATTTTTCTCTCTATCTTACCCACATACAATAAGCCACAAGGGCATTTCATGGCATAAATTAAATTGCTGGAGTTGCAGTCTGCCAAATGTAGTAACTGTATTGTTTCTCCTGCTTATGGATTAGTTAGGATGATACCAGTAGTCACGTTATTGCAGTAGAGGCAATTAAGACATTTTATCGTACCTTCACATTTCTGGTTCATGGGTTGTGGTTTCTTAGAGAGAATCTATTTCAAATTGCGAGATTTCATGTCAGCAAATATCGGTCTTTGATCAAAAAGGTCATGAAAATAAACAGTGGTTGATTGTCTGAAAATTAATTTGACATATTTGTATATTGCATTATAATATCCTAGTTGTGCACGCCTTACCCAAGTTACACGCAATAGCTTGGTGCAATTAAAAAAATATATACTTCATACTAGGGCATGCTTCTCATCAGGCCGGTAATCCAATGCCCTAAGGGCCCCACAAGAGGGCTCTCTATTGGAGATCCTTTTAGTATTTAGCTGTAATGATGCAGGTTTTTGTGAAGATGTGAAATGTGTAGGGTGGAGTGAGTGCAAATAAAGTGCCAAATTAAATAAATCTGTCCAAGGGATACCCAATTAGTTTTAATATGATGGTTCCCTTGGCAGAGATAAAAACAATGGAAAAGGGGCTCTCATGAGGGCTCAATGGGCCACGATAGCCTTAATGTATATGTGAGGTCAGCATGTTTCATGTCTATTGGTCCAGCTGGATCCCTGATGTTTCTTCTGGACCACAAATATATCTACCTTACACCTAGAGAGGGATGCGTAGTGCCAGGTAGTCCCCTTATAGGAAAATACCTCAGTATAGGATTGTCCAACCTAAATAGAAAGAGTGGAAAGCGTTATAAACACAGAGTTAAACCCATATTGGTAGATATTGCTTAGCGTTTCAAACTGATTGCTCAAGTCTCCTCATGGTAGACATAACAAGCTTTAAAGTTGCTAAAAAGTCTCCATTAAGTGGTAAGTGTTTATACACAGAGGAGGCAAAAGACACGCAAAACATGTACCCCCAGTCAAGAGATATGGGTTTAAACTGGAATGGCGTGGTGAGCAAACAAATTATGGATTTAGGCCCAGATCTCTGTACTGGGGTGAATGTATGACATTGTTGTGCATTGTGTCCATCAACTGTTGTTTTTGTATTTGTCCCCCCGAGTGGGACAGGTATGCTCAGACATGGGTCCCGTACTCTCCATGCCACTGGAATCAAGCTGCCCTGGATGAAACCCAGAAACCGGTCCTAGTATGCTTGTTTCCAGTCCAGGGAGGACCTGGCTTGGCAGTTCGGGCTGGACTGTTCCCATGAGGCACAGAGTCAAGACTGATTTGTATATGACTGGGTTCAAACTGGAATGGCATAGTGAGCAAAAAACGATGGATCTAGGCCCAGATCTCTGTACTGGGGTGAATGTATGACATTGTTCTGCATTCTGTCCATCAACTGTTGTTTTTGCATTTACACATAGAGGAGGCCAGGCTAGTGACAACACATGTAAAAACTGTAAAAACATAATGTATTAATGATGCACAACATATAACATTGATAAGCACATGGTAGCGATGTCCCCATAGATAAGAGTAGGGATCTTACCATGTTGAATCAATCTGTCAAGACCCTTTAGGTCAGAAGAAGAGGATTGTGTGCTGCTACAAAGAGACTGAAATACACAGCGAAGGATATCAGCAAAGGACCATAGGAGACCCTCCGGTAAAATGGAAAAATGTTCCCTGCTGAAAATCTAAAGTGGAAGTCTACATGACTGGTCCTGCATGGAGAGCGTCAGATACCTATCCCACCTCTGCTCCCCTGGAACGAGAATGATGGTGGTGAGCACAAGGTATTTATGGTGAAGTTTGTACCTGTAATTATCACCAGGTATTCCTGATACCAAGAGTGGCATGAGCCGTCATGTAGTTAATGGATACCACGGTGGAGGACGAATGGCCTGCCTGGAGGAGGTCCTTGAATGCAACAGAGGCCTGGTGCACACATGCAAGAAGATGCATGCAGATGAACGGACGGCAAAGTCTGAATGAAGGCGCCCTGATGGGAGTGTAACATTTAAGCAGTAAATGCTATGGAAAAATTGCCCAAATACCATTTGATTATTAATAACAAGGGGTACCCGGTAAACCAAAACCAAAAGGCATCTGGGTGAAAATAATGAATTACGAAAAAGGTGATGCCATGGTATTTACTTCACGAAAATTAATTTTGAGAACAAATAATATTAATTATCTGTCTCGTCACACCATCAGTTGTATGATATATATCTCTCATCTCTTAGAACGTTCATCCGATGGTTATTACCAACATTTCACAAATTCAAGTAAATAAGGAGAAAAACACAACAAAACAGTAATTCGGTTTGTGAATTATTTTAAAGATCCTTTTTCATTTTATACATTCTTCATATAAATCAGTCAGCAAAACAATATTCAATCTTGTAAGGAATGACATATGCAAGTCCAAAAACCAAATATAATATTCTTAATCCAAGCGGTTCAAATGTCTTATTGTTGGGGACCCTTAATCCAAGGTTTGTGTAAGAAGCCCAATGATTTATTTACAAGGAAAACATGGCAATGTCTTTTCTTAGCCTTATTTCCTTTTCGGTTTTGTTGTGTTTTTCTCCTTATTTACTTGAATTTGTGAAATGTTGGTAATAACCAGGAATATAACTGATGATAAATTCATATTAGGAAAATTAAGAGGCCCCTCTTGTCTGATGACTGTTCCAACATTGGATGGTTTTCAAAGCTTTTACGTTTCTATGGTCTGTTCTGATCTCAAAAGCATGTCTCACTCCCAACAACAGATGTCTCCACTCTGTACATGCTTCTTTCATAACTAGCAGCTCCCTTACAAGGGCAAAATCATTCATAATTCATTTATACGGGAAACATCCTTTACAACGCAACTTTTACCACGCAGTGCCTTTACGACGCAACTTTTACAACGCAAACCATTACAACGCATTGCGCTGGGGGGCGCTCTAGGATAGGGAATAAGTTTAATTTACTATCCAACACCTTCCCTAGTGTCCACGGGGACTGGAGTTGGAATAGTAAATTAAACTATTCACTATCCAGCACCCCAAAGCGCTATGCGTTGTAAAGGTTTGCGGTGTAAAAACTGCGTTGTAAAAGCATGCGTGGTAAATGCATGCGTTGTAATGTCATACATCCCATTTATACTGAGGAAAGAGAGCGAGAGTAGTAGAAGATGGTGTATTCCCTTCGGTCATCCTCTTGGAATTACTCCAGAATGAATGACTGCACTGTTAGCACTGTTAAAAATGTACAGAGTTCTAAGGCCAACAAAAATAAATTCAGCAAAACAGAAGGGGAGAAGGCAAAGAGTTTGGGGGAAGACCAACCTAAGGTTGTTAGATCTAACAAGGACACTAGGAGCATCTGCGTTATTGTTGATGTTCATTAAATTGTGGAGTCTATAATGATGCTCATTGCTTTTTAGAGAGCAAGAGAGAGTGCAGTATAATATAATAATGTCTACTTCCCTTGTCATTAAACGTAGTGCTCTAAACATGGATCGTTTTGATATTAGTGTTTATATAGAATGTATGTGAAAAGCTGGCCTGTTGCACTATGTCTCACAGTCCAGTGCACCATGGGATTTTCCGCTTTTTGTGGAGGAAGTTTAGCAGTGACATCCATTTCCGGGCAGGATGCGGGGGAAGGTGGTGACGTACTTTCAGCAGATCAGCTGCTGAAAGTATTAAGAGCAATGCTAGACAATCTGCGCAGCGGGCGCGCCAGCGGCGCACCAAAGGCAAGCCAGTCTTCGCCCATCCATGTCCAGCCGGGGCCAGTGGCCACGAGCCCTACACAGTTAATGAGGGACCAAATGATTTATCCATCAAAAATATTACATGAGCTCCGGCCAAAGCAACAACAGGAATGTATCACCTTCCAACCAGTTACTCCTGATTCTACCTGCGCCTGCTGTGGGTTTGCCATTACCAGACTATCCAGTAGGGAGCTTACTTTTACTTTAACACCACTGCTTCTATGAACCACAGTACACAGCCACATTTCCTTGCTAAAAGTAAGGCTACTTATTCAAAGGAATTCACCTTCTATAACATAAACTGTAGGTCGCTCCCCAAACATAAGGAGGATATCTTTGACCTCTTGTTCAATACACAACCTGATGCTATCTTCCTTACGGAAACCTGGCTTCATGAGAGCTCTGGCCCCGATATTGCATTTGCACTGCCTCCTAACTATACAATAATTAGAAAGGATCGCGGTGTCAAAACTGGAGGTGGCATTGCACTAATTTTTAATAATACATACACTTGCAAATGGGATGACCTACTCTTTAAGGGTCACAAACATACCTCCTTTAAACTCTCCCTCACATCTCAATTCACTTTTTGGGGATTTTGATTTATCGCCCGCCAGGACCAGCAGGGTCATGGGCGGAGACGTTTCCCGCACTCATAGCCCCTTTTTTGCTCGATGCTGCAAATTTCACCCTTTTGGGAGATTTTAATATTCAATTCAATGACCCCGCATGCACTACAAGTGCTTCTCTGATGGCTGATTAGGCAGCTATGAATATCTTACTCTGCAATTCAGGTCCCTCCCATAGGACTGGTCACTTGCTAGACCCCATTTTTTCCAATCTAGGTAGTATCTCATGCCAGGCAGCCCTCCCTATACTTTGGTCCAATCATTTTTTGGTCGGATTCAAGCTGAGGTTAGATCTGCAGCGTGATAACCCATCTAGCTTATCTACCAAGTCGGGTCGAGAAATTGGAAGAAATTAGATATAGACTGTTTTAATCAACATCTTGCGAACACCATTCCTGCCATCACAACTACCAAATTGGCAGATTCGGACTCCATCCATACTTGGATTTTGTCATCTATTGATGTGTGTCTTCCAATCTCCATCAATAAAGTAAACAATCATCGACCTCCTGCCCCCTGGTTCTCAGATAACTTAAAAACAGAGAAAAACAAATGCAAAGTACTGGAAAGACGCTGGAGGAAGGACTATGCGCCTGAATCCAGATGTATATATAAACTGGCAAAAAGGGAATACCGCTCTCTCTGTAAAACTGCCCGAGCTGATTATGTAAATAACACAATTTCATCGGCCTATAACAGCCCCATGGTCTTGTTTAAATTAGTCAAAGCCCTTTCAGGAACAGCATGCCAACCTCCCCCCCCCGTGCTTAATGAAGCTCAATGCGAGGATACAGCCAAGTTTTTTTTATTGGTAAAGTGGAGAAAATGTATGCAGAAATGAGTCTACAGAAAAAATGGCCCAGCAGATCATAGAAAACTGGCCCACACACAGCCAAAAATCCGACTGACACACTGATCTGTCCAACCAGACCATTAAGCACTGGCTGATTGCCCTATAGGCCAATCCGACCCTGCTAATATCACCCACTTCCCAGGGTATGATAGATTTTGACAGGCTCCATTGACAAAGAAGGGCCCTGATGAGTCAGACAGGCTACTGTAAGAGGAGCTGGGGCAGAGGTATACTCTTTTTAAAAAGTACACGTGGAAGCATATAGATCAGGATTGATACACTGTATAGGGCGAAGAAATGGAAGTCCATAAGTAAACATACAATAGGTGCTCTTTTTCAACTTCAGTACTTTTGGGATAGATAGTGCACAGCTAGGGGCAATAGGCACTTGTTACTTATTCATGATACGAATACATTTTGTCCTTTCCTTTTCTACAGCCAGACATCAATTGCCATAACATTTAGATCTCTTAGTCTGTAATGTACTCTAAAAACAATAACAACAAAATTACGAAAATGATGCTAATCAAATTGAAATAAAGAGACCTCGGAGGATGATTGGAGAGTATTAAGAGTGCCCCTCCGTCTCCTTTGTATGTATATTAGAAGGAGAGTGATGTGCCCCCATACAATACAATTAAATCCACTTACTGTTTGCTCAAAACAAATTAAGAGTTTTACTCAAGTAACCATTTAAATACGTTTCTGAAACTGAACTATTAATTCACATGTTCTAAATACTTCAGGAAAAATCAGCGGGGCGGTCCAGAAATTTCAAAATAGGTCTCGCCATTTTCACTGAACCCTGGCTTCTTGCCATTCATCTTACTGTGCTCTGTTATCTTCCACTGGCTATCGAAAATTAATAAGTAGGCTTCCACAAATCTCACAAATAAATATATCACCCACCACCTTGAAATGAGGGTTTTATGAAGCACTACACTGACCCAAAGGTATCTAGGCACTAGTTAGGCAGGAGGACAGGACAACAGAGGGGTCAGACTATCTGGTAGGTTGATAGAGACAGTTTTCAAGTGCATCCTGAAGTGCAACAAATTGGGTTCTTTTTTGAGAGGAGTAGGCATGGAGTTCCAAAGTTTGGCGGTGGAGTGGGCAAAACGTTTGTCTTCCCATTTTACTTTATGTACCCTGGGAATGGACAGGTTGCCACTGTCTGATGATCTTAGTGGTCTGGCTGGAATGTAAGGCCTAAAGAGTTCCAACAGTTGCCAAGGACATTTGCCGCGTGTAGCCTTGAATGTGATGCAGAAAGCTTTGAACTGGATGCTTTTTCTTATAGGCAGCCAGAGGAGCTCAGTCAAAGCGAGTTATGTATATTGCGCTTGCTTGAGCTGGTAAGAAGAGTGTTGCAGTAGTCCAGCCTGGACCGAATTAAAGCTGTTACCACTGTTTTTCTTAGCACGAGAGGAATGAAAGGAAGTACGTTTTTTTTTAGTTTTAGGGATGAAGAAACAGGCTGATGTAGTGCCGTTTACCTGAGGTTCAAAGGAGAGTCTAGAGTCAAAGAGGACTCCAAGGTTTTTTACCTTACTGGCTGGTGTTGGGGGAGGGCCCATGTTGGTTGGCCACCAACTATCTGACCAGATGATTGGCGTAATGCAAAATAGCATGTTTCTTTTTGGATGTGTTAAGCTTCAGACAATTAACCTGCATCCGTTTCCCTATGGCTAATGCAGACTTGAAAACGGGAACCAGTATCCATGGCTGGACTGTTTATGGACACAATAATCTGAGTGTCGTCAGCGTATGACATCAGTGTGAAGCCAAAGTTTCTTATCAGCTTGGCCAGAGGGGTGACGTATAAGTTAAAAAGAGTGGGCTCGATGATGAGCCCTGTGGGACTCCACAGGGAAGAGAAAAGTCTGGGGAGACGAACACGTCATGAGCCATTGACTGTGTCCTACTGGACAGAAAAGATCTGAGGAGGAGGAGTGCTTTATCTCTGATTCCTCTTGAGGAACCAAATCCAACATTTTAGGTGGGCATGGTCAAAGGGGGATCCTGACTTGATTAAAGAGATTAGTTGGGCAGTTCAGTCTAGTGGGATAGGTGGAAAGATAGGGAGTGTGGTGGTTGAACAGCTCTCTGTTATAGCGAAAGGGTTTGGGCTGGCGCTCAAGTTCTTTCAGTGGGTGCGGCAGGATTAGGTTGGGTCAGGAAAGCATTGAATACTAATTTGACTTTGAGTTGAAAAGCATCTGCTAACTTGTTACACAATTGCTGACTACTTTCCAGGACTTGTGTTTCTGGAAGCATAGAGAGTTTTTTTTACCATAGTGAAGAGCCTTTTAGGGAAGCCATTAGCTGCTTCTATTTTGGCTGTGATGAAGTCCGATTTGTCCTTGAAAATAGACTTTTTATAAGTCTTGCTCCTCACCTTTACATAAAACAATCATTTTAGCTAGGGTCGTATCATGCAAAGAGAAAGCACTGGATTTTTGGCTGACCGGTGTTTTAAGTGACTGAAAACACTGGAGCAGCGCTAGTTTACCACCTCATAGAGTGGTGAATAGTGGTAAATCGTTGCTCGTCACAGGAACGTTTAAGGCATCTTCTGCTTTCAGCTGGGTATATAGCAGTGTTTGTTTACATAAAAAATAAACAACTAATCATAACACATTAACATACAAAAAGCAACATATTACAGTCAAAACATAACATGGAACATTACAATGAAACAGTAAAAACAGAATGCTAAATCGAAACAGGAGTAAAGTAAAACAAAATCAAATTGGATTAACGCAGCACATTACCAATACAAATAAAACACCACACAACAAAAAGCCACACAGCAAATGTACACAAACTTTCTTGGCACACACTACCCCCTTCAGAATTCTGTTTCCATAATACAGTGGTAAAAGGTGTTAGAGTAAGCGCTCTTTACCTTTTCACCATGGACATGAAATAGCGCCAGTCAAAAAAGCTTTGCGATCCACCACTTGGTATATCTGATGCATACTAGGGGGCTTATTTACAAGCCCCTTGCGATGCTGTCACTTTTAATATGGGAACAAGTGACGTACTGGCGGCGCAAGGGGCTTGTAAATAATGCCCCTAGATCCTGCAGCAGCAGTCATGTTTGTGCCCAAATGGAAAACCATAAACGGGGAGAGTTGTCATTGAAAAGTGAGCAGCCCATTTCCCTGAATTCAAGAAGAATGCATATAGAAAACTGTGTATGTTGGCTCTGCCAATGATTTACTAAATGTACATAATGGCATCAAAACCAAAAGAGATGTGTTGTTAAAGTATTGCAACATGTGTACATGTAATTGCAACATCATAACGTGCCCCTGTGTTTTTCTTGTGCTCAGAGACAGAGGCTGTAACAAACTTCACTGTTTTTTCCTCTAGCCCTTTTTAATGTCAGAAAGAAATCTCGCTGATTGGTAGCTTGTTTTCTTCTGATTAACAGGAGCTTTCTGGTGTTGGCTAAGTAGAACCCCTTGTCATTCTCTGAGATGCAGTGGCCAGGGTGCCTTGAATAGAGGCCATGATTACAGGACACAACACACAATTAGGCCTTCAAGCCTGCCTTTACACCACAGCCATCCTGACAAGTGAAGCTAAGCA
Organism: Lissotriton helveticus; assembly: GCF_964261635.1. Lineage (NCBI taxonomy): Eukaryota > Metazoa > Chordata > Amphibia > Caudata > Salamandridae > Lissotriton > Lissotriton helveticus. The sequence continues at coordinate 1,560,505,499 of NC_136057.1, forward strand.
TTGTCTCTGGAGACTGCCATTAAATTACATTAAAAGTTGCATTTTTGTGACCTGGCTGTCACTGAGAAAACTCATTAGTACATGATTGCTTTCTTCCAGCCTTTTAAGAATGTGGCCTTTTTGGTGATCTTTGCATTTTATTTCTTCAGAGTACACTTTTGATTATCCGTTTCATAACAGTGCTTATTAGAATAACTAAAGCCCAACTCTTTTCTTCCTAAAAATAAAAGCAAATATTTACAGAGGGTGGTTGAGACTGGTGAAAGAAGACAAGCAAAGCCCGGCAGAGAGAATGGATACGACGTTCAAAGTAACATTTGTAGGTAATGTTGATGGATGGCAAAAAAATATTGAAATAAATGATAAAATAGTAAAGGAGGTGAGATTTGTAAGTTTATGGGAAAAAGAAGAGGAGCAGTGGCCAATGCACAAACGGGATGAAAAGACAGATTATGACAATGAAGATGGAGAGGTTTAGAACGAAGGGAGGGTATTGATGAAAAGAGGATTATACCTTGTGTCCCAAGGGACAATGTAAAGCGCTCTGACACCTTCGGGTAAAGTTCGCGCTAAATAAAATCGCATTAAATAAAATAAAAATAACAATGGTATATCGGGCAAGGTCTCACGTGCTGCAATTAAAACATAAATTAAAATATTAAGGATAAAATAAGAGACCTGGAAATGAATAGTAGCTGTCAGTAAAACACACATGGCCAGTAGTGGTAGGTTTAAATATTGCCTAATGTGTGTACACAGTGGCACAAATTTGGTAGCACACACGTGCATGCAACTATACAGACAGGGCAATACATATGGACACACCCACACACAAAGAACAGCACACTTACAGACACAAACAAACCCACAGAACCTATGCACAGAGACCTACAGAAAATCTTGCATACCTACCACCAGACATGCTGTGACCGATTCACAAAGACTATCAATCTTACAAGTATTCAGGCACACAGACCAACAGATAGAGGTAAGCACAATCGCTGGATGTTCAGACACACATTGATGCCCGTGCAATGCAAAAGAACTCTCTAACATACAATAAGTCTACATAGGTGACCAGGTTGCAGATAGATAGATGGACAGAAGGGATACAGGCCAATGCATGCAGGCTTCCTGGGCACTTGGGGCCATAGGTATCATGTCCAAATGCGTTCGCAAACGCCGAAATTCGCAGAATTTCGGCGTTTGCGAACGCATTTTCGCAAAATGGTATGTATCACACAAATCTGCATGCAAAATAAGGAATAGCAACATTTGCGATTCCTTATTTTGCGATTGCATTTAAGGAATCGCAAATTTTGCAATTCCTTAAATGCAATGTAAGAAGCCAAAAAAAATTGCTAAATGTCCTTAAGTAATCGCAAATTACCACCAACTTCTAGTTGGTGGTAAGTTGCGAATTCCTTGAAAAATGCACATTTTAGCATTTTTCAAAGTGCCATGTGACGCACATACATGCCCTTAGGGCATGTATGTGCGCCACATGTGCACCCATGCATATTTCAGGGGTGCAACCGGGTGTCCTTTGGACACCCCTGCACCCTTGAAATTATTCTCAATTTGCGATTAGCAAATTGCGAATCGCAAATTGAGAATAACTTCTCATTCATTCCTATGGGCCTCCTGACAGATAGAAATGAATGGGAAAGTATTCCTTAATTGCGATTCGCAATTTGCTGATCGCAATTAAGGAATTTTAAGAAATCGCAAAAAAAGCGATTTTGTACATACATACCTATTTGCGATTTTCAAATAGCGATTTCTCAAAAATCGCTATTTGAGAATCGCAAAACTGGATGATGATACATATGGCCCTAAGCCTTTAGCATTCTGTAGGGAAAATAAAATGTGGTGGAGGGGTAGAAAAGAGTGGATTGTCAGCATCCATTTGATCCGAGGTCTCTCCTTGGGTGATTAAATATTTCAATCCCCATGCCTTTTCAGGGGTGGGGTGTCTATAATTTAGGAGGAGAACTGTGAGCAAAACCAGTCAGATCGACTTGAGAATGGAGCACTGACCGATTGTTAGAGCATCTATCGCCTGGTCCTAGCCAGTTCTTACTCACTACAGACTGTAATACACCAGCAGGATTACCAAGTGATGGCTGGAAAATCTGAGAATGTCCTTAAGGTTACTGAATGATGATTAACACATCTGTGCGATCACTTACAACTGTTGAAATACGGGCATGTTCTTATGATAAGGTCACTGGCACAGTGCGCTGGTCGAAGGTTTAAGAGATCCAGGTAGCACAGTATAGATCAGCAGAAAGTGCACGTAGCATCATATATTTGAGCACACATTTCATACAAAACAGTTAAAGCAGCACTATAGGCATGGAATGCCTGGCAACTCAAGGGGGCTTTGTGCACTAGGTGATAGTGGAGCAAAGAGTGACGGCGCAAGTGACAAGTAGGTGAATACAGGGAAGACGCACTGTGAAAATGTGACAAAAAAAGAAATATATACAAAAGCAATGGTTCGTCCTCAATCAATGAGTAATGATTCTCTGTTATGTGAACCAAAGTGATGGAGTGCCATAAGTCGCGCTGTAGAAGGGTCGACGGCTTTTCAATCATATTTATTTAGGATCATCATCAGGACCGGGTTGCCGGATAAGTGAGTGCTGCATGGGAAAGGAAAAGGGGAGTGAGGGTCGGACGGAGGACTGTGAATGCCGACTGGTGGGGGGGCGCACAGGGGTTGGCGAGGTGGAGGTGTCGCAGGTGCGAGTGCGCTGAGCCTGATGTGGGTTAAGACTAAGTAAGTTGGGGAAATGGAATCAAGCTCAGGGGTAGGTGGTGATGGAAGGTGTGCGGGGGCCAGGGAGGGGTGGGGGGGATGTGAGACGACGGAGTGGGGGAAGATGCGCGAGGTTCTGCTTCACCAGTGAACCGAAAGCTCTAAGAGAATAGGGTTCAAAAGGTGGGGTGAATTCAAGGGGAGACAGTAGGTGGGTAGGGGGGAGGCAGGCAAGTAACTAGCGGTCTGGGAGTGAGTGAGCAACTGGATTGGGGCGGGCGCTGATGCGAGGAGGAGAGCCAGTTTGAGGGTGGATGCCAGATATAGGAAGGGTGTCCAAAGATTGAAGGTTTCGGCATGCAGGCAAGAGATGCGCAGTGGCTAAGAGGAGGGAGGGTAGGAAGAGATCATAGTTGGCTGGGGGCTAGTAGTGGCCTAAGGGGGCAGTAGAGTGTATGCGGGGGAGCGAGGGTCCGGGGGTGGAGAAACAGAGCGTCAGGGAAGAGCTCGATGAGCGTAACTTACAGCAGCCAGGAATGGCAGGGAGCGAAAGAGTTGGTTCCCAGGAGGATCCGAGGCAGTGGGTACAGTCTGTTAATTTCCAGAGGAATTTGGATGAGGCTCAACGGAGTCTGGATTGCGAGTTCTGGGGAAGGAAAGGAGAGGGGAAGGGTGTCACAAGACAAACAGAGTCACTTAGGAGGAGAGAAGGGGGTAGGCGGACGCGGGAGGAAGGTCGACTTACACGGGCGGTGAAGCGTGGGCCCAGTAATGGAGCCCCGATCTGGCCCTGGGGGAAGAAGTCTTCACCGTGTAGAGATGTCAGGGGTCAGGTCACGGATGAGGCGCCGTTCAGGCCTGCGGGACGTACTACTTCTTATCACGCCGGGTCGTACTCTTGGATCTGTGAGGGGCGTCGCGTTCTATGGCAGACGGGTGCAGCACCAGGCTTCCGATACCACTGTACGGGGAGGCCTTTCTTGAGGTGCGGCACGGGTCTTGGTATGCAGGAGGGCACAGCGAGACAGTCAGGTACGTTATGACGTACGGACCGTCTGAGGCTATGGAATGCGCTCCGTGCAGATTCCGGCGGGAGAAGATGAGAGGTGCACAACGCGCTCCGTTAGCAGCGAGGTGACAGGAGAGCGGGTGGCCTGGCACTGAAGCGGAGAGCGACTTAGGGATGAGCGGGGCTCTCTACGGTGGGGCGACCAGGCTACGAGCTGTCACGACCTGGGAGGGGGCAAAGGCACCCGAGTCACAACTCCGGCGAGGGAATAAGAACTAAGGCCCAACAGCAGATGGGCACAAGCAGATAGAACCCAATGGTCCTGGGGTTCCGTTCAGGGGGCAAGCTCTCAATCAAGCCCTTGGAGATTGTTTCAGGCACAAGTCTACAAAGTCCTCTCTGGTCCTTTCTTTCCTCTCCATTCTCAGCAAGGCACCACTGCAGGTCAGTCTTACAGGATACAGACTGGGTTCCGTCCTTCAGCTTCTCTTGGTCCTTCTAGTCAGGCAGAGGTTCGTCGTGGTCAAAACTGGATCTGATTTGTAAGGAGCGGAGCTCTTATATTTTATACTGCGTTTCTTTTGTCTTTGCAGGCCAGGGGGCCTGAGCCTGGTTCAACCCGGTTTTGGAGTACTCTGTTTACAGGACACTGCCGTCTTCTTTCAGGGTGCAGGGCAGGGACATCAGATGCTCCGCAGGAGGTGGAGCCAGCATTGTGGTGATGGAGCACAACCCTATTCAGAGTCAAGGACTACTCCGCCCACCCATCCTGGCGTAAGCACCCTATTCACCACCTGGGGGCCCCGACTGTCCCCGGGAATCTCCCAGCCGTGTCACTCACACAAACCCAGACAGCAGATACACATCCTGGTAGAGGCGGGCTGAACAGTTAGGCCAGCAAAGGCTAACTTTCTAAAAGTAGCATTTGCAAACACAGGATATTAAAATATACCTTACTAAAGGACGTATTTTATTATTCTGAGTACAGGCATACTAAACTCGACGTGCTACCGTGTTCCCTGAGTCTGCCGGTACTATAGCGTGTAATAGTTCTGACAGCTCATCTTTGCCTAAGAGACAGGTAGCCCTTCAATAGTGAAGAACGGAAAGGGCGGTAATTCACTACTAGGACATGCCACGCTCTAGGCTTGTCCTACCTTACGCTTACAATGCACCCTGCCCGTAGGCCTACCATAGGGGTGACTGATATGAAGGTTAGGGAAGGTTCAGGGACTGGCAAGTGTGGACACTTGCGCAGTCAGCGTGAGAGTACGAGACTGTACGCGAGGTCTGCAATGGCGGACCCGAGACACATCTTACAAAGCCGCTTTCGTGGGTGGCGCAACCAGCGCTGCAGACCCACTAGCAGCATTTGTTTCTACAAGCCCCGGCACTCCTCATGCACTTTGCTGGGGACTGACAGTAAACCAAATTAGCCAATCGTGGAAATCAATTATACACATACTTTACATTGGGAGCACTTGCACTGCGGCACAGGTTGGGGCTGTGGCGCAGTGCCCTGAGCATATATATATATATATATATATATATATATATATATATATATATATATATATATATATATATATTCACTGAAAAAACCATAGGTTATAGACCATATATAGTTAGGAATTAGCATTTACAAAACCTTGAAAATTCACTGAAAAAACCATAGGTTATAGACCATATATAGTTAGGAATTAGCATTTAAAAAACCTTATTTTACTCACACAAAACCATTGAAATTCCATATATAGTTAGTTGCACTAACTATATATCGCGCACCCGCAATCCACTGCTGATGATGTCACATATTACATCATTCATGACATGGTCAGTGACATCACTGATGACATCACTGATGACATCTCAAATGATATCACTGATGACATCACTGATGACATCATCCAGTGACTGTGTGTTTCTGTAAAGTTTAAATATGTTTTACATATTGAAGAATGAGTAGATGTAGAAGTGTCTGGATGAAGGATTTAGTAGGTGCGCGACTGACTGTATGAGTGAGTGATTAAATGTGTCTCACTGAGTGCATGGGTTAGTGACTAAACTGTCTTAATTTGTGCATCATTATGTCTGTTGTTCTGTAAACTGCTGCATGTGTTGATCAGTAGCTATATGAGTAACTATATGGGTTATTGATTGATTGCCCAAGTATTTGTATGGGAGACTGAGTGTGTGTGTGGCTGGCTGGGAGGTGTGTGACTCTGTGCAGATCAATGTGTACTTGTATCAATGATTGTATAAGAGAGTAATTATGTGTTAGTATATGTTTCAAAATGTAAGGTGCTCTATGTTTAACTGTATAGATTAGAAAATGGAAGTGTGATTGATTCTTTACAGGACTGACTAGGTGTGTGAGTAACTCCATGGATGAGTGACAGAGTGTGAGAGTCTGTATAGGTGTATGAGTGCATATGATAGTGTTGTAAAGATGAGTGATTGTATGTATGAATGATTGTATGGGTAAATGAGTGAATGTGTGTGTAAACATAGGAATCACTGAGTGCGTATGTAGTAACTAGTATTGGTGTGTCAATGGTTTCAAAAATTATACTCTGTATTTAACACTGGGTGTAACAGAGGTTATATTAAAGTGTGAGGAGATGCATTGTATTGTCACATGAATGATATCATCAGTGATGTGGTCATTGATGTCAAATGAGATGTCATCAGTGATGTCATCAGTGATGTCATTTGAGATGTCATCAGTGATGTCATCAGTGATGTCACTGACCATGTCATGAATGATGTAATATGTGACATCATCAGCAGTGGATTGCGGGTGCGCGATATATAGTTAGTGCAACTAACTATATATGGAATTTCAATGGTTTTGTGTGAGTAAAATAAGGTTTTTTAAATGCTAATTCCTAACTATATATGGTCTATAACCTATGGTTTTTTCAGTGAATTTTCAAGGTTTTGTAAATGCTAATTCCTAACTATATATGGTCTATAACCTATGGTTTTTTCAGTGAATTTTCAAGGTTTTGTAAATGCTAATTCCTAACTATATATGGTCTATAACCTATGGTTTTTTCAGTGAATTTCAATGGTTTTTTAATAGCAAATATCATAAGCTGTCGAATGTCAAGTACGTGGTAAGAATTTTTTTTTTCGTGTTTATGCACACTGATCTGCTTTGATTGCTGCCCCCCACCCCTCATTTCTATTAAGAGTACTCTCTCTTTGCAGATAGTGAAGGGTAGTTAACGCAGCCCTTTGCCCCCTTTGTAATCCGTCGTGCCTGCTTCTCTCTCCATTTGATTGATTGTTCTCTTTGGTTCATTCTCTATTTACAAACAAGCACAGAGTCGCAATACTCTGTTTAGTCTTTGCAGATAGCGAAAAATCGTGTAAAAAAACAAAAGGAATCGAGCAAAATCAGTAGGCCACTAATGGGATCTCTTTTGACCTCGCTAAAATAGAAACATTAGGAACAACCTGTTGAAAATAGCAATGCGTATGTATATAAGCGGCGTTCATTTGTGTTCACAGTACCCCTTGTTGATTGTTTCAATCGAGCATTGAATTGTTCGAAGTTAATTCTCTTAAGGATCTTCTCTACCTGCAAACGAGGAAGAATAGGAATATTCTATCTCCCTTTGCAGATAGTGAAGGGTAGGTAACGCAAGCCTTTAACACGTCGTACCTATTTCATTCCTCATTGATTGATTGATTGTCCGAACATTGACTGTTTGGGAATTAGTTCTTTTTGGAGGTATTCCCTGTTTTCAAATAAACGTAGGAAAATCTTTGCAAGTAGTGAAAGGGTACGTAATGCGGACCGTTCTCCCCCGTTGTAATCTGTCATGCCTATCTACTCCCCACTGATTGATGCACCTTTTTCACCCGGACCATTTACTAGAGATACGTCATCTGGCCCGACCAGAGAGCACCCCTAGTGAAAAGGACATATGCAATAATAACGAAGTGATCACTGTATCCTGTTAACAGAAACTTTACCATGAAACAACCTGGAAAGAAAAAAATAGGAAAACGAAAATCAGTAGGCCACTGATGAACATGAACTTTTATTAAACAACGAACAAAGAAACGATAACATAACGTAATGATAAAACCTATTAATGTCCTAGAAACAAGAAAACGTTAAAATATGCCAGTGGTGAGAGACCAGAAAAACAGTAAGAGAAACCAAATCACCCCTCGCTGTCCCACCGCCTGCCACGCCAAAAAAATCGATAGACTAGGGAAAATGCAAGTCAATAGAACATCCACCCCCACTCTGGAAACTTCCAAGGTGGGGCAGGGTTCCGGCTACACCCAGCCGGGAGCAGCCCATATAAGGCAGGTCCTGCTGCCACGCCTCGGCCAGGAGATCCTAACGTAGGGTGTAGCCGAAGGAGAGGCCGAGGCCAGCGGGACCCGGCCAGGGGATTGCCTTTACAACGCTGAACAGTTGCAGGGGGGGGGGAATGTCTCCTCGACCCTCCCCTCTCTCTCCCAGTCCGGCCGCGGTGGCCCTTGAGAGTTGCAGGTAGTCCCGCCACATGCTCTTCCGGTCCGACCACCAACGGTCGGGGGGCCGAGGCCGACGGGATCCGGCTGCAGCCGATAAACCAAGAAACCCGTTCATGGGGCCAGAGCCAGGGGCGTCCGGCCGACATCCACCGGAAGCCCGGCCCGAAGACGGACGGGACACTTCTTTCTTTTATAATGGCTGCGACAACACTGGGGGGGGATGTCTTGCACATGCCTCCGACCCCCCCCCTCGTCCTCATCGCCTGGTCCGGCCATAACAAATCTCAAGCGAGACGCCGTGGGGTGCACTGGGAGGGAGAGACGGTGCGAACAGGCCTCTCCCGCCTCCCCAGGTGGAGGCTTCCCAGCTGCACCCTCAGCGCTCCAGGCGCCCGGAAAAGGGTTCTTACACTGTGGCCATGCTGCAACGTCTCGCCCGGCAGGGTGGAGCCCGTCCGCTCATGTGACCCCACGATCGCCGGTAGCTGCCGAACTCTCAAAATGGCGGTCGACCTGGCAAGAGCGGGCCCAACATAAAGAAATGGCCCGGTCACTAGTTGACTCCACCACCGCAGTCCTCCACGACCTTGAAGATTCTAGAGGAGCCGCGGGAGTCTCCGACCCCCGATGGGGAATGACTGCCATGATCACCCGTGGAGTGACGAAACTGTATCCGCGGGACGTCGGCGCCAGCCTCACTTTGAATTACTAGAATCCTGCAGACCTCACTTCCGGTGAAAGCACAGTGTGACCCGGTAGGAAAAATTATTGCACCCCCTCCCCTTTTTGACTGATAGTTCAAACCACCGATCCTTTCCTTTGCCCTTTTAACGGAACTTTGGACTGCCTCCCCCTCTTTTACATTTTCTAGAGAAAACAAAACATTAACCACTACATTAGCATAGCAGTTGACACCAGAACTGTTTTCAAATTGAAAACCAACAACATCTTCAACAGAATCCTTTTTGTTTCTGCTGTGACCCTGCTACAGCACAGGCATTGTCCCCAGCAGTAATTCTGCAATGCCGGTAAGAATAGCTGTGGTGCCTACTGGACTCACTCACCCCCGCGGCACCCCACGCCGTTTTTTGCTGGGCGGCAACTTACTAGACATCACTTTCGTGCCATCTAGATTTCAGCGCGTTCTGCTGCCTTGGAACTATTCGCACAACAGACCGCTACTGACAAGAATATTTCATTATTGGTGCTGTCAATTTCAATAAATCTATTGGATAATTAAAAAGAAATTGCCACGGTCTCTTCGTTGTTTAAATGTTTTTACTGTTTTTGTTTTGTTGTATATATTTATATGTTATTAAAGTTTTATATTCCTACTACTTTGTTGGAGTGCTATATATTTTTAATGTGACACATAATTGTAAAAACTTTGATGTACAAAGAGTCATTCCTGGAATCTTCCGCTTCAGGCTCGGTCCCCTCCCCAATCACAATACAGGATGGTTTTCAGATAGTAGGAACACGTGTGGTGTGACGGATCTCATCGAGTGTGGGCCTTGATCTACTATAACTCCTTTGAAGAGGGGTGATTCTTTACAGCTGGGGCCATAAACTACATCTGCAGGGCTAGCTGATAGCCTGGACAATCGGACACAGAGAAAGAGGAGTGTCAGAGGGTGCGGTAGTGAATAGGGCGAAAGGGAGGTGTCGGGCGGGCACAGGGTGTGATTCTCAGGGAAGAGCAGCGCAGATGGGGGGAGGTTTATTGCCCATGCATAAGACAGAGAGCGGTGGTGACCAGTGCCTAGGGAAGATGCTTGCGTGGGTGAGGAGCCATGCTACGAATCGACAGCGTGCAGAGAGTGGGTCTGGTCAAGACATCTAAAATGGCTGCCGTGCACGACAAAAGTGTGGCATTTCAAAAAAGGCAAGATGGCGCAGACAATGTTTTTCAACACTTCCTCATTTCCTTTGAATCGAACGTTAACAGACGTTGGGGCATATTACCAAAGTTAAGCGATATTTATCGCTAACGATGCTTACCAACCAATTTTTTACCACTAAGCATCGTCAGAAATTATCGAAGATAAACCTTACTATTATCAAGGTTTATCGCAAATGCGATAATAAACGGCCGCAATGCATGAATATCGCTAAAAACTCAGCGATATTCATGCATTACCGAGCTAATACTCTTAGCCATGTTATCCACCTCCCATTGGATAACATGGCTAAGAACTGCTCAGGGCAGGTGTTACTTTTTGGAGATATTCGCGCTTAGCGCGAATATCTCCAAAAGTTGGTAATAGGAGATAGATATCTTGCATGTTGTAATGCAAGTTATTGTGGTATATGGAACTCATACCATAATCTCTCAGGAAAGCAGAAACTGATCCTTTTGGGACCGCCTAAAAAGGCCTAGGGGGTGAGGAGTACTCTACTTTGCCCCCTTTTCACGTTCCGAACTATTTTATTTTACTCTCTTCTGTAATTACACAAAATACCAGCGATAAGATGCATCGGAGACACACAGTGAGAGAAAGGAGGCCGGAGATGAAGAAGACATGTCAAATACACATTGGAGATAATATAGTGGCAGAAGGGAAGTAAATATGAGTAAACTTACCATGTAACATAAAAATGTTGCACTCTATACTATAAGTCTCATTTTATACTACAATCACTTCGCTACAACCTCATAAATTAAAAATAAAAATGAATAATGTCTCAAACAATTTTTGATTTCTAAATATAAATTTATTCTTCAGAATTTTCTAAATTTGAAAGAACTAGTAACATGTCCTCATCAGCAATGTCCTCATTAAAAGTCTCCAATGATGATTCTTGTAACTCTATGGTCTCCAAACACTCGATAAATTCGCCATCAAGAGATTGATCAAAAAAATCATTCAAGTCATCTCCTCCTTGTGACAATATTTCATTATTGGTGCTGTCAATTTCAATCAATGTAGTGGAATCATTCAAGTCATCTCCTCGTGACAATATTTCATTATTGGTGCTCTCAATTTCAATCAATGTAGTGGAATCATTCAAGTCATCTCCTCCTTGTGACAATATTTCATTATTGGTGCTGTCCATTTCAATCAATCTAATGGAATCATACAAGCCATCTCCTCCTTGTGACAATATTTCATTATTGGTGCTCTCAATTTCAATCAATGTAGTGGAATCATTCAAGTCATCTCCTTGTGACAATATTTCATTCTTGGTGCTGTCCATTTCAATCAATCTAATGGAATCATACAAGTCATGTCCTCCTTGTGACAATATTTCATTATTGGTGCTCTCAATTTCAATCAATGTGTTGGACAATTCAAAAGAAATTGCCACGGTCTCTTCATTGTGAGCCATTTTATTTTGAAATTGCTTGCTGTAAATTGCAGAAAAAAATAATCACTTTCATTTATCGTCTTTAGTAATACATAATATAAAACTAACTTTATCAAGTATTTAGTATAACAGAAGGACTGCAAATAAATAACAGAATTTTTTTTTCAAATTATCTTCAAGTGTACAACATAGTTCCCCTTACAAATTAACAACTCACCTTTTTAAAAGTAGCAGAAGTGTTAGTACTGTGTAAATCAAACACCAGAAATTCACCACCAAAAATTCCTCACAAATGTACCTCAGACAGTAGTATCACAAAATGGCTGTGGTTTCCTCTCATTTGACATATATACATAACCAATTAACTTTCATCACACACAAATACAAAACCAAAGTAACATTTTAATTGGTTCTAAATTTCAACACTTTCAAATGTGTTTTCCCCATGCAATTTTCCATAGGACATTTACATACGTCTACAGCCTGAATGGCTGAACGGAATTACACCAAACTTGGCAAAATGGTACATCAAACCTAAGAGGTCAGGAAGGATCTACTATGCCCCCTTATGGTCATTTCCCCCTTCGCTTTGGCCTCCTCTTGTCTCTCAATCCTACCGAGGGACAAGATGGCGGCCGCTACGGACTGTTTGGAATGTTATACAGAAACAATGGAGAGAGCAAGGGTTATGTTCACCAGAGTGAACGGGGAGTACTCCTGTACCCCTGGATACAATAGTAGAAAAAACAAAAATGAAGGAGTACCACCAGTGAGAATTCACAAGTCACTGTGTCGGTGGATGGTTTTCACAAAATAGAGGAAAACTCTTTTTCTTAAAAACCCCTCACTCATCACCTAGTGATGACATGCTTCATCATCGGGGTCCACCCTAATGACCTAGCGTCATCAGGGTGTGCTTCAACACCTGATTGCAGTGGAGCAGGTTGTGAGTGGTGGTGCGTGAAAAATGAAAAAAATCAGTGAGTTAAAAATTGTCCTGGTTTGAACTTGTAAAATAAAGATTTTTTATTGGCAAGCAACTGGACAATATTAAAATCGTGGCGAGATAAAATAGGGCAACAATGAGCCCGTGTATCTCTATAATTAATAGGGTCTATGTGTTAGGTCTACATGTTTCAACCTTAATGGTTAAGGTTAACCAGGTTTTCGTCAGGACCATACAACCAAGTGGTGGACGGTCTGCGTCCCCTAAAAGACGCACCCAATCCTACCACATGGGACCACTGGATGGCGAAAATGCGCCCGTGGTGTAAGCTCGCTCCACACTGGGTGAGCTAAAAAATCAAAAAACCTGTAAAAGAAAATACCGACATTTGTCAAAGTATTGAACATATTTACAAGCCTGTAACGTAGTGCAGTGCTTCAACGTTGTGTCAGCATGCTGTCACACCCAGTTACATGGTGAATTCAGTGGTAGCATCATACGTCTAGCGTTACCAGTGTTGGGCTCTACTCCAGCATACTTCTAGAGGAGGGAAGTGCAGGTGCGAAATGTGGGACAGTGTAGATTACCCACAACTTTCACACAGAGGGAATATCGTAATTTTCTCTATTCACAACTCACACGTGGTTCATAAAATGGTCACCGCGTGTTACATCCTCGCATACCGACTAGTTGGTGCGAGACTATATCCAATTCGATCGTGCATGCATTGTCAAAGAGAAACTGTACAACACAAAGTAAGACACACACAACATAGACACAAGACAGACAGAAAGTATATATAACCAAGGCTCACTCTCAATGGAGTGTTCAGGGACTTCATGGGACGGGGGAGGTTACCCTCTTTTAAACGTATTCTGAAAGAGAGTGATATTATTAAGAGGTAGATAAATGCGGGTAAGGAATATCATCCAACTCGTGTCCTGGGCGCGTTCGTTTTTGGCGCTAGTTGAAAAAAAGACACGCCCGCAGGAAAACGGGTACTTTTACTCACAGTTAGTTGCCGAGGTATTCAGTTTGTAACCTACTGCCTGCACCGCCCCGCTAGTACTGGGCTGGGTGAAGGCGCGAGTGAAATAGAGTGTCGGCGCTTCCGTGATGGGCGTGGTTGAGCCGCGATCACGTGCGCGGAAGGCCGACAGGGATACTAGGACGGTGGCCGCATAGCCTCAAATGGTTGCAGTTAAGGCGAGAGATCGAATCTCGTGTTGGGTAGTTGGGGTAAATCCCAGGCTAGGAGGTACAATATTCCAAAATTCCAAAATTATTAAATACTTAAAAGATCATAAGGAGTATTTCAGAAATTGTGTACAAAGACCTGAATGGCTGATGAAATATTGATAATCGCATCCTAGATAGCCATATTAAAGGGGGGTTCTGAGATAGAACTGGGGTGTATATTACCAGAAGACCCCGACAGAAGACCAATGTTATGATTTAGGCGTGGTCATACTAACCAGAACGGACCATGACTAGTTAAAATTACAAGAGTGCTACAGTCATGTTTATTAACAACTCATTAGATGGTTAGGAGTAGGCTGAATATTGCTCAAAGGGAAGTGGGTAGGCTTACAGTATTGAGGCCCAAGGGACATTATCATTAAGGCCCGTGATATGAGTGGAAAGTCGGTACACCCAACGTTGTTCTTTCTCATGTAGGATCTTGTGAGAGTTGGGTCCGTTTGGAATCTGCTCAATGACAGTCCATCTCATGTCATTTGGAGTGTGATTCGCATCCAGGAAATGGTCAGTCAACTTGGTGGCATTTTTTCTGCAGCGTATTGTGCTACGATGCTCACAAATACGTTGTTTGACCTTTCTGGTCGTCATACCAACGTAGTTCTTTCCGCAGATGCATGTGATCATGTACACAACGTTGGTGCTATTACAATTCGTGTGTTTACGCTGTTCCCACACTCTGCCTTCTTCAAGATTCAGTGTTTTCGTGTTCTCTGTCAGATGGCATACACTGCAATCCCCACATTTGTAGTGCCCAATAATTGGTGGCAAGTTCCACATTTCAGTAATGCTAGGGTTAGAGATGATCGTTGCATTCTTTGGTCTTGTGTTGACAAGGCTGTCTTTTAGACTTGGTGCTTTTTTATAAGAAAAAAGTGGTTTGTCCCATTTCAATGCGCCTGTGCTGAGGATCTGCCAATGTTTTTTGATGCTCTTGCTCACATTGTTTGAAACGGAATTGTACGTTGTAACACAAGTGAGGGGAATAGAATCATTCCGGGACATGTTTTCTTCAAGTAGAGAATCACGAGGCTGATTCCTTGCTCTTTTTTGGCACTTCTCAATTATTCTGTTTGGATACCCACGTTGTTTCAGTTTGCACGTGAGGTCTTTAGCTTGAAGTTTATAATCTGATAGTTTGCTGCAATTTCGCCGTAGTCTCAGATATTGGCCATATGGCAGGTTTTCTCTGAGTGGACGGGGATGGAAACTCTCGTACCTCAGTAGATTGTTCTTGGCAGTGGGCTTAAAATGTGTTTTGGTTGTTAATTCCTGCCCCTCTTTCTTAATTTCTATGTCCAGAAAGACCATCTGTCGTTTGTCAAACGTGTGAGTGAACTTGAGGTGTGGATCTCGGGTATTAATCCAGATGGTAAAGTCTCTGAGTGTTTCCTCAGGTCCTTGCCAGATTACCATGACGTCGTCGATATAACGACGCCAAAACTTGATGTGATCTCTGTAGGGGTTCTCTTGTGTAAGGATGTGCCTTTCTTCAAAGTTATGGACATATAGCCCGGCTATACTAGGAGCAAAGACACTGCCCATAGACGTACCACCGATTTGGAGGTACAGGGAGCCTTCGTACTCAAAATAGTTCCTTTTGAGTGCGAGCATGGCACACTGTAGGATAAACGCCTTTGGTGTCTGGTGTTCCCAACTGTTATTTTCCAGAACGCTTTTAAGAACATCCAGGGTGGCATCTTGAGGAATACTCGTATAAAGGCTCTCAATGTCAAAACTGAGTAGGATGGTTTCATCGTCTACTTGTACATTGTTCAGGAGTGTCAGCAGGTTTTTTGTATCTCTGAGGTACGTTGGGGTAGTTTGTACGATCGGTTTCAGAAAAAAGTCGCAAAACCGAGAGAGGGGTTCCAAGAGTGAACCGATCCCTGACACGATCGGTCTTCCTGGCGGTGGGATTTTACCTTTGTGCATCTTTGGCAAAGTATAGAAATACGGGATTTTCCCTTCCGTTTTACAGAGGTAGTCCGCTTCCTGTTTAGAGATTGCACCAGAGGCCTCAGTTGTCTCAACGAGTTCCAAAATTTCTGCTCTCAATTCCTCAGTCGGATCTCTTGATAGGGGTTGGTAGCTCTTGATGTCACTGAGTAGCCTCCTGCATTCAGTGTCATAATCACTCTTATTCATGACAACAAGGCCACCGCCCTTGTCAGCTGGTTTTATTATGACTGAGGCGTCATTCTTCAATTGCAAAATTGCGTCGCATTCTGCCCTGCTATTGTTTTCAAATTGTCTGGGTTCCCTCATTTCTTCAATGTCTTTGAACACGGCCTGTTCAAATGTGTGGATTTCCACAGGGATAGTGTGTGGAGGTGGTGTGAACTTTGACTTAATTTTAAGGCCTGTTTCGTTGGGTGTTTCGTCATTTTCACTGCTAGGGTTGCCCTATTTTATCTCGCCACGATTTTAATATTGTCCAGTTGCTTGCCAATAAAAAATCTTTATTTTACAAGTTCAAACCAGGACAATTTTTAACTCACTGATTTTTTTCATTTTTCACGCACCACCACTCACAACCTGCTCCACTGCAATCAGGTGTTGAAGCACACCCTGATGACGCTAGGTCATTAGGGTGGACCCCGATGATGAAGCATGTCATCACTAGGTGATGAGTGAGGGGTTTTTAAGAAAAAGAGTTTTCCTCTATTTTGTGAAAACCATCCACCGACACAGTGACTTGTGAATTCTCACTGGTGGTACTCCTTCATTTTTGTTTTTTCTACTGTTTGGAATGTTGACAGACGCCGGAGAACCAATCAGCTTCGCAAAGCTCCGTAACGCGAAAAGTACGCGAAGCGGAGCGCTGTTACAGATATATATCTTTTTTTGAACGTTAATTTCTCAAAATCCACTGGAGCACATATATTGAGACCTAGCAAAGGCACATCGGGCTACCAGTCCCTAATATTTTGCCAAGTTTCGTGCAAATCCATTCAGCCGTTCGATTATTATTATTTTGTTTTTTTTTTGCCCCGCGGGGCCCTTTTAAAACCTCCACATCAAACCTAGGGGGTCAGCGAGGATCTACTATGCCCCCTTATAGTTATTTCCCCCTTTGTTTTGACCTCCTCTTGTCTCTCGATCCTACCGAGAGACAAGATGGCGGCCGCTACGGACTGTTTGGAATGTTGACAGACGCCGGAGAACCAATCAGCTTCGCTTCACAAAGCTCCGTTGCGCGAAAAGTCCGCGAACCAGAGCGCTAACCGGTCCGCTGTTACAGATATATATCTTTTTTTAAACGTTAATTTCTCAAAATCCACTGGAGCACATATATTGAGACCTACAAAAGGCACATCGGGCTACCAGTCCCTACAATTTTGCCAAGTTTCGTGCAAATCCATTCAGCCGTTCGGGCTAAAAGTGAGGCCAACCGCCCTATGGAAAACTCAATGTTTAAAACACGTTTTGGGACCCCCCTTTTTTCTCGGCCCCCCCTTGACGAACCCCCCCCAAATTTTCAAGGGCTGCTCAGAAACAAAATGTGCCATTTTCCTGAAAATTTCAGCCAATTCCGTCCACAAACGCCAAAGTTATTAGACATAGAATTTTCAAAAAACCCATAGAGAAAAAATCCTAACTATATATACCTACTGGCGACCGCCAGTAGGTAATATATATATATATATATATATATACTTGCCCCCCTACTGATTCCGATTGAGATATTGTTGTCGATAATACGTATATAGTTTGTGGTCTTCAGCCCGCCTATAGGATTCCCATTTGCTGTCTCCTTCATCGCACTCATAGTCTGTCTCCTTATTTGTCCATGACATGCCTTAGCCATGCCTCTTCCTGTGTTTTGCCTCCCTTGAGAGCATGGACCAATTACACTATACCTCCACTGCTTCTATGTTAGGTTCTGTTTCAGGAACTACTTTTTCTTTGTTAATGAGCACTTAACACAAGAGCTTATGTTTTCACTCACTGCTCAATTGCCCATCTGTAAACATGCCTGTAAATCGTGTTCTTATCTTGTGACAAATGCTGTGCATTCTAATATCGAGGTCAAATGCCAGATGCTGTTTTTGTAAGACACTGGTTGAGCTATTTTACACATGATTAATGTACGTCAACACTCAGGTCTGGCATCGGTATGATATAGTTGCAATTCTGCATCCCCGTGATTGACTTTCAAACCACATGGCTAAATCATACTTCTATCTCTTAGATTTAAAGACTTTATTTGGGTGCCTGTTTAAAACAAAATAAAGCAATGCAAAGCCTTTGTTTAAGCACATGATGTAAAGTAATTTATATGAACTTTACAAATGATTGGTGTATGTCAACACTCAGGTCAAGTATCGGTGTGATATATTTATAATTCTGAGTGCCCATAATTGACATTCAAAACACGTGGCTAAATCACACTTCTTTCACTTCAATTTAAAGACTTTAGTTGAGTGCATGTTTACAAACAAAAAAAAACAAGTGATGCAAAGACTTTCTTTGAGCGCATATTGTAAAAGTAATTCACACGCTTTCATAATTAAATGTAATGTTGCACCAGCAAATCAAAGGTAAATACTTCCAACATACTATGTTTATTTTTTATTTGTATTTGCCAGTGCAATATCAATTTTAATTCTGAGTGCTTCTGATTTAATTGTAAAACACAAGCTTTCTTTGTAAATACAGACCTAAATTAACTCTTTCCATTGCAGTGATAGAAGCACAATTTAAGTGAGTGTTTTGGGCATGATCACAATAAAAAATGTTTCACCAGCAAATCATGGTTCAAATAAATGCAATGATTTGCCAGTACAACATTTTTTTTAATCCTCCTATATGACAAAGGCTTGGCCACAGCTTGGGAGAGGAAACCTGATTTTCTCTTGTGGGTGCCACATACCGCCTTACTCCCGCCGTCCAAAAACCACCTTTATCAACTGATGCCTGAGGCAGATCTTAGTGGTATTCCCACCAAATATCTCATCCAGTTGAGTTTTTCCTAATCCTTGGACTTTATCTTTAGCTTGTTTCAACTATCCACCTCAGACCACCCGCATTAGCTCTGGGAATCTATCATTAAGAAAATGTCCCACATTTTCTCCCTGTTAGCCGAACCTGATTGACACTCCTACCTTGTCACCTGCTTAACAAAACTTAGCCACCCCTGACATGTCGGTGGATGTTCCGAAACACAATTTTTACATATTTCCCTGCATGCGGCAGCAATTAATGTGAAAAGCAGAAAAGCTTTGGTTTTCCCCAAACCAGATGTAGTTGCATTTAGTACCCCAAAGATAATTAGAGATAGGTTTACCTCTATATTTACCCCTAGAACTTTTTTCGAGACTTCTCCCACCTCTTGCTAGAAGGCCTGGATAGCTGGACACTGCGAAAAAAGATGTACATGGTCCGCATTCTCCAAGTCGCACTTCGGACAGCTTCTTCTCTTATTTCCACCCATCTTCGCCAATTTCTTTGGGGACAAGTAAACCCTGTGTAATGTGAACAAATGGTTGCTCCTAAGTGCAGCCGATTTTACCGTTGCCCATAATGTAGTGGCTGATACTTGCCATAAGAAACTTAAAGGTCCCTAAGGAACATACAACGTAAAGACCTCTTGTGTAGACCCCTCATCACTCAAATACCTTTTACAAACTACATCAACATTTGTCAAATTATTTACCAACGTTCAACATAAAATTAAGAGAAAACAGTATTAAAAAAAATACACAGTTTATTGTAATTAATACAGAACGATTAAAAATTTCAGCAGTGCAGTGCCTAATATGTGATTAAAATAATTTTATATATCAATAAACATATTACACGTATTACACAATTTAAAAAAGTTTTTATACAAAGTGCAAAGAAAGTTGTCGACGCAGCGTTTCGGTTTAAAACGATAGGACCATCATCAGGACAAGGTTCTTGATTTTTATTCAAAACCTCTTGTTAATCCTTGGAGGTTAAGTGAGGCGGAGTCACCTTCTTTGTTAGTGAAACTTTATTGTAGGCGGCTTTATTCATACATGCGCCATGTATTAATAACATAAGATGCTCTATAGATGGAGCTAGTATGGAATATACTTGCCATAAACATGCCACATCGCAGCCTTGCATGTCCAGCTACCAGATCTCTTCCATGGGGATCAGGTGAGCATTTTCCCCCTGTACTAATGCCCATTACCATTTGGGTATTTCTTTTGTATATTTGTGGGTATTCTGTATCTCCTTCTCGATCTCTGTTTCGTACCCCGAGTTTGGCTGTAACCGTGCCCAACTTACCAACTGATAATATTTGAATCTGGATAACTTGTGGTTAGCAACCTGCGATAACGCAGACCGAAATATCAAGCCCCTTGATCAGCAAGTTTGCCCCATCTTACTAAACCAGCATTTAGCAAAGGGATCACAAAACCTTCCGTTAAACATAGGGGGGTTCCTGGGATCGGATCTCCAAATTGGTGCCATATTACTATAATGGGGATCTCTAGAGTTTTCCTAATTTGTATCCACATTTTGCATGCTGCTACTAAAATCTTAAATGTTATCTTTAAAAAAAACTTTGGGTGGCCAAACTTGAATAAAAAGTGATTAGCCTCTCCTGCTAGATTCCATACCAAGGCTCTATACCAGAATGGCATATCTTTCACGTCCATCAACAAGCATCTGGATTTTTTTTAAAGAAAGCCCAATAATAAAGCTGGAAATCAGGGTGCGCAATTCCCCCCCCCTCCGTCTTTTTTTTCCTACGTTTTCTCCATGCTATTCTCATAGATTTGGACTCCCAAATAAAACTACTGAGCTGTACTTGCAGTTTTTTAAACCAGGCTTGCTTAAAACAAAGACGGAGAGAATTAATCAAGAAGGTAAACTTAGAAGGATCGTCATCTTAACTAAATTTGTCCTTCCTAAAATCGATATTGGAAGCGAGGTCATCTTTGTAATAATTTCTCTGTATCCATCATTAGCTGATTGAAATTTGTAGGAGCCATTTTTTCCACTTCCTTCATAACCCGGATTCCAAAATACCTAATTTCTGATTTATTTAAATGTTTAAGATATACTGGAACAGACCATTTCCATGTCATCGTCTCTGTTTTATCACTATTTACCCGGTATCCGGAGATTCTCCCAAACCTTCCCTTTGTATTTAACGTTATTGGTAAAGATGCCTCCAAATTACTCATACAACTGATTAAATTGTTGACATATAGAGCTTCCTTTTTTTGCCAGTCCCCATACTGGAATGGTGGTATGCTTTTCGCGGCTCTACTTTTTCTCGCCAGAGGCTCTATAAATAAATTATACAGGAGCGGCGATAGTGTATATCCCTGACGGGTGGTCCTATTCATCTGAAAATTTGCAGTTAGTTGTCCGTTAACCAATACCTTAGCTGTAGGTGCTGCATATATATTCTTAATTGCTGAAAGAAAGTTTCCTCCCAAACCATTTTGTTCCGTTGTCTAATATTAAAACGGCCAACTAACTCGGTCAAAGGCTTTGGCCGCATCAATCATTATAATTGACTGCGGGGCCCCCGTGACTGTGGCTATATCTATTGCACACACCAGGTCTTGTGTTAAATCTGAGAGCTGTCTCTCCTTCATAAAGCCATTTTGATTAACGTCAATTATCTCTCCCAATACCTCTTCCAGTCTTTTCACCAGCATCTTTGTAAATATTTTATAATCTGCATTAAGCAATTAAACTTGTCTTGACTCACATTTCTTACTATCTTTCCCTGGCTTACATATAAGCATTATCACTGCTTCACTCCACGAGGTCGGGGTAGGAGTGTGGTAATAATATATGTTATTTATCAGTTTACCCATAACGGGAGTAAGATCTTCCCTTAAAACTTTGTACAGTTCATTGGGAAGACTATCAGGAACTGAAGCTTTTACATTCTTTAAATACTTCATTGTACTTTCTTTTTCTGCAATAGTGAACTCTCAGTTAAGAAACTCCTAATGACTTTCCCCAAGGTAAGGAAGTGTACCTTGTTGCAATTATTCTCTAATTTCGGTTTGTGATACGGTTGTATCTTCTGTATATAGATCTTTAAAGAATAACAAAAAAGCCTCCCCAATTGTCTGATCTTCTGTGCATCTCATATTAGTTATATTATTAAATACTTCCTTAACCTGATTTCTAACTTGATTCTGGCTTGCCTTCCAGGCTAGCATCTTCCCACACCTTACCCCGTATTCATAATTCACTAGGTTATTGGCCTCCCATCTTTTGTTCACTCTTCCTTCCAGGTATTCTGCTAGTGCCTCCTTTGCTTTTCTTAATTCACTTTCCAACTTCCCCACTATGCTGGTTTGCTTGTATGCACTAGCTGCAATCTTGTCCTGTGTCTCTTCAATGGTTTGCTCAAAATCATTCAATTTATTTTTTTCTACCTTCCTCTTATATGCTGCAACATTAATCAATCTGCCTCGAATATAAGCCTTAAACATATCCCACACAACATGTGGTGGTGTAGAATGCTCATTTTCTTTAAAAAAAACCAACATTCTCTATTGTTAATGCTTTTATAACTTCTGGATCCGCTAGTAAAGTTCTATCTAGCGCAACATTGCTTTTAATTCTGATTTACTTTCAAAATACTTGTTTCAAAAAAGCTTTACTTCAGTTTCACATTTCAGGCTTCAGACATGCACTCACATGAAGTCTCTATGAAATTCACAGAAGTGCGAGTTTATAGTTACATCTCCCCTTGCATTATTATTTTATTTTGCCAGTGCGCTTGATTTTCATTTGTCACAGCCATCAAATTAAAGGCTGACCATCGCATGAAACAACAGTGGCTAACTTATATTTACCAAAGCAAACACAAGGAGATGATGGACATCGCGCCAAAACTTTTCAGACACTCACCACCAGTTACAGATCTGGGTTGTATCCATCATCGTTCTTTAGCTCACTTCGCCACCCCAGTACAGACCCAGCCATATGCAAATCAGTCTTGTCCCTGTTCCTCATGGGACAGGAAGCACAGTGGACAACCGGACACTTCTTTAATGGGCAGAGCAGCACCCTGAACATGGGACAGTGCTTCCCACCACTCTTGGGGTAAAACAGGTCTTTAACCAAATCTGCCCCTCCTGACTACCCTCTCAAAAAATAGGAATGGGGAAGCCCACCAAGACATTGGGCCATGTCCCACCCTAGAATGGGAGCAACAGTGCTCTCTGTCCTATCTAGAGCAGATTTGGAGGCTTACTATACCTTCCCACAGCTTGGGTCTAGTTTCTGGAGTGTCCTGGGTGCACCCCTGACTCCTGGGCTAATGGGAAAAAGACAATTGCAACATTTATATCGCCCTAACTGTCCCTATGTGCACCAGTGCTATCTTTTTTTGATCATGTATCTAAAGCATTTCTACGTATGTTTGAGGACCACCAAGGTCTTGTTATCATGTTATGGGTTACAACGCTTAGCAGTGTGATGGATAAGTAAGTGTGAGAGACAGGCATGCAGTGTATGTTTTTCAGTAAGTTGGCAGGTTTGAGCAGCTCTGCAGATCTCTTTATAGTATTTCTTATTTTCTTAGTTCAATAGACTAGATGCTGCACTGGGTTGTCTATTCTGAGATATTTTGCTTAAAGTTTCTGGTCCTGAGCAGGTGAAGGAAGACATGGATCAGAGATATGGTGGGATGGACTTTGTTACTATCATCCTATATCTGATTGCCATTGTGTGATGCCTAAACTGGTGGATATAGCATGTAACTGGTTAGGACCCACAGTATTGTGAGCTACATTACAATACTCAATTGGCCAACAGCATGTGACAGACTTCTCTTATTCCATGCCTGTTTAATTTGCAATAGGTGGTTCATTGCTGTTAACTGATACAGTAATGGGTGACATGTCCCATAGTAGTTCTGTCTTATGTGAGTGTGATAGTGGCAAGCAGGAAAGGGAAATTATTATGCAGCCTGTCTGAATTTCAATTGACAGCCAACTGCAGAGTGTTATTGTAGTAGTGTGTTGTATATATTGTATTGCATTTAAGAGTGGGTGATAAATTCCACTCCGCCAACAGATTTCACTAGGTTTTAGCCACTCCGCCTTACACTTGTAAGTTCCAGCTAAGCTCTGCTAACCGCCATGTGGCAGAGCTTTTTCTCGTGTGCGGCTTGCCATCTACTTGGGAATCTGCAGACCGGTCCTCAAGTGGATATCCTCCTTCCTCACAAACAGAACTCAATGAGTTAGACTTCCCCACTACACCTCAGAACCAGAGAAACTCATCTGCCGAGTCCCTCAAAGACCATCGCTCAATCTGCAATATCTACATGGCGCCCCTGGTGGACATCGTCACAGCCCATGGCCTCAACATAGTATTCCACGCCCATGACATGCAGCCCATCCTCTACCTTACCAACTCAACCAACACTGCCAAAGCAAACTTTGCCCACTGCATGAGCAACTGCCTTCACTAAACATAGACAACCCAAAGTCCTAATGTTTGGCAACAACCACTTCCCTAGGAATGGCTGTTGGTGGCCTTCCGAACTGGCCCCTCACCCACCATACCAAGAACGTCTGAATTATTCTTGGCAACAACCTGTCAATGAGCAAACTGATCAATGCCGTCTCCTCATCATACTTTCACATCCTGCAAATGCTACACACCATTTTTAAATGGATCCCACTGAATGCCAGATGAACAGTCATCCAGGCTCTTTTCACAAGTAGTTGATTACAGAAATGTCTTCTACATCTGAATCCCAGACCATGTCCTACACTGACTCCAAACCACCCAGAACACTGCCATTAAGCGCATCCTGAATATCACTCAAAATAACCACATCACTCCACATCCCAACAATCTCCACAGGCTCCCAGTCCAGGAAAGATGTAAGTTCAAGCTACAAACCTAGGCCTACACAGCTCTTCACAACACCGGTCCAGGTTACCTCAACCTCCACCTCAACTTCTACCACCCCACCAAACACCATCGATCTGCATCCCAGGCAAGAGCACACCTCCCTCTCATCAAGAAAACCAGATGTGGAGGATGGGCCTTCTCATACCTCACAGCCAAGACCTGTAGCAATCTTCCAAAACCCCTCAGAACCTTCCCCTACTTCATGGACTTCTAAAGGAATCTCAAGACATGGCTCTTTCAGATGAAACAGGCATGAGCTCCTCCTCCCCCTTCAGTCCTGCCCCACTGAGCGCCTGGAAAACCTCACATATGATTACCCGAGCTCTACAAATTTTAATAACAGCATTACATAACAAAGTCTGCTTCCAGCGGGAAAAGGCAATATTGAAGTTCCCACCTGCTTGGTGTTTGCTTCCACTTGGCAGGAGGTTGAAAAATGCTCCTGTCAAGGAAGAGCAAACACTGGTTTCCCTGCCCAAAAACCGCTATGCCTAAGGGGTAGGCTCCTTGGGATATAGCCTGGGAGCTGGCACCGAGGGGTTGGGGTTCATGGGCCATTAATGGCATAGGGAGGTGGGCCGCGCCTCATGCTGCCCCTCTCCCTCAAAGCAATCGGACCCGAGGTGGGCTCCCTGGCGCCTTTTGAGGCTTCAGAAGGGGGCAGTGCTACCCCTCCCCATTTTCTCAATTTCCAGCCCTCAAGGGTGGTCTCCCCGGGACCTGTGGAGGCACTTGGAGGGGGGAGCGCAGCCCCCTCCCCTTTAAGAACACAGCGCCCAGGAATAGTCTCTCCTGGGTAAAATAAAAAAATGTGGTCTGGCAGCCAGCTTTTTTTTGACCTGCGTGAGTCTTGCATGATTGCTTCTTTTTTGCATTTTTTTTTATTTGTCTCGGGGGGCCTCCTCGGTCCTCCCCATGGAGCCTAGGGGTTCAGGGTATCCCTATCCTGCCCCTCAAATTATTATTTTTATGTAACTTGAGGACAGGGGACAAAGTCCCCAAGTGCTGTAATGGCAGCCAGCAACATTTTTCTCATGTTGCTGGCAGCCAATCAGAGTGCTTGCTCTAGTGTGAGTCTGACTGCCTTGGGAGTGGGATGGCCTAACAGAAATAAAGTTCCCTGGGCTAATCAGAATGCTTCATTTTTTAATTAATGCTCCTGCAAGAGTCTCTCAGGTCTTGTGGGCTGAACCACCCGGATATCTATATTTTCTTGACTGTCACAAAATCTTCAATCTGTGGACCAAGACCTAGCTTCCTGCCGAAGTGGTGTATTTCCATTCAACAGTTTTTGCTGTAGCCGTCTTAAAGAAGTCTATGGAAAAAGCAAGGGGATTTTGAATTTTGGGACCCCCTTTTTCTCAGCCCTTGCTTGACGGATCACCCTGAAACTTCCCAAGAAGAGGTGGATGTACCTTTTTTTTAAAAGTTTTGTGAAGATTCGTCAAATGGGACTAAAGTTATTAGCAAACCAAAAAACATTTTTTCTATGATAAAGCAGAACTAACTATAACTACCTAGTGGCGACCACCACCGGGCAATATATATATTTATGCATATTTATGCAAGTTATTAAAAATATCAAAAAAACATTTTAGAAATGGGATGCAAGGGATAGAGGGGTGAAGGGTGGAAAGTGTCTTAATAATCAGATATCCACTGTGATACCTGAGTATTACATTTGTTATCCATTTAATAATATTTCAAATGATTATTGCTAATTCATTTAAAAACATAAAAATCAGGTTTTGGGAGCAGGATGCAAGAGATATAGGGGTAATGGGTTGGGGGTGTATTAACACTCAGGTCTCAGCTGTGTTACCTGAGTATTACATTTGTAATCCTTTAATGATAATTAAAATATTTGTGAAATATTTATTGTAAATCGATTTGATCAAATTAAAGTTTTAGGAGTGTTATGCAAGGGATATAGTAAGTAAGTATAAATGTATTGTTTGGTTAATAAAAACCTTTACAATTTCCGTTTAAAAAAGAAAAGTAGTAAGTAGCAGCATGATTCATGATTAAAAATCGAAAGAGCATATCCTAAAACATTCATTCATTGTGTAGAAATAGTTAGTGCAGTAATCAGTCATTATTGTCACTTGCCATGAATTGGAAAATACTTTTAACCATTCTTTATACAGACGAATTTCCCAGAGATTTACCTATACAGTTGCCTAAAGTGCCTAAAAAAGAGTTAAAAAGGGGATAAGGATCATGGAGATTAGAAAAAGTAAATATTTGGGTCTCTGTTTGGGGCCAACAATGCAGTATTCGGTTAGGTTAGAAATAGCAGCTGTGATGTTATAGAGGTGAGTGTGCAAACGTTAGGGTGGATTGAAGTGATACCGATGGGTGTTCTACTCCGGTATCGATCTTCTAGGTGGAGGTTAAAGTGGATAAGTAATGTACACTAGAAGGTGGGACTATAGTAGTCTTTTGATCATACTGATAAAGATTGCTGGTCACTTGACGCAAGAGCTTTTCCCCCTGCCCCTTCCATAAACCATACAAAGTGACAGAGCAACTCTATGTCGCCATCTCCAAGGCATGCCTTCACTGCATGTCTGCAGGTTCTTATCCCCCTGCTTAGGAAAATTGGCTTCAGCAGCTGCCACTGTTCAAATTGAAGTACTCAGCAGATGCACAATAAATGTAATACACTCTCATCAGCTTCCCCGCATAAGCGGCATGTACTATGAGCCGAAGAGATTGTTTCCAGGGGGCAAGTTGCAACAGGGATGGTAGACTGGCCCATTCGATAAAGAGGGTATTTTTCTTTCTTTCTCCTGTTGAATCCCACGCCTAGATATAGTTGCAAAGTGGACCTAACGTAGCTGTGCACAATAAACCATCCATGAGACCATTCTGTGAGTGCTGCCTTGTCTTCTAGTAGGGATAGTCTTTTGACAGACTTATTTACTAGTTGTTTGAAGCATTGATGGGTCACTGAGGCCCCCCAGAGCTCCTCGAGGCCCAAACGGTCAATTGAAGCTATCAGGTAACTCATAGTTGGGGATTCCTTCTTTAAGTGGATTTCATTCCATAGATGGGAGTTCAGTGTTCCTCCTTTGGTATTTTTAATCTTATGCCAGCACTTGACATACTATCCTTTGCGGGCGATTTCTTGGCTATGCGGGCCGAATTCCAGCCTTATTTGGGCTTGCGAGGTGTACTTGGGTAGATTAAAAATCATCCTAGATGCTCTAGAGATAGTTATGGATCCTCATCTCTCACAGTGTGCCCAGGTTACTGTAGAAATTCTATGCCCTGAATGAAAGAGAAGAAGTCTCTCTTCCAAACAAATGGTGGATTCTATCCTGGTCTTTTGATTGATAGGATGGTGATAACCCCTGCAGACTGCATACCTTCTGATGCACTAGATAACAAGGATGGCAGTGTGATCACAAGATCCTTCACTGCCAGATCTGTTTTTGTAAAGGAGGCAATCTATGCTGTATAAAAAGCGCAAACGCTGGTTAAGGGCTTGAGCCTCTGTCCTTTGCCATCAAGGAGACTGTGGATTGTTTACATCTTCTACAGATGAAACAGGAGGTGAAGCTGCTAGCATATGTGTCATCAGACATTATAAGGTCTTCAGCAGTGCCCTCTGGTGCTTTCATCCTGGCTTGCCAAAAATTATGGATGCTGAATTCGAAGACAGATTAATCAGAGAAGTCTTCGCTCCTCCAAATACCCTCAGAAAGGAAGAAAAGTTTTGATGACCAGCTGGACGTACACAAAAAAATGAAACCCTCAGTAATAACAGGGGAGGAACTAGAAGGATCAGGACACAATTTGTTCATGTGTTGGGAAGAGTACCTCTGTGTCATGTGTGCTATTTCAATATGAACATATAATATAAATGTGAAGTAAGCCCTCACAAACCTACCCAGGTGTCAAGCCTCATTGTTGGGTTTCCTCGCTCATCCAAAATGGTTCAAATTGTGAGGGGTCTTCCTTAATCACATTACACACTTTTAAGCTCTCCCACGTATAGGAGAGAAAACAGAGATCAGTGTGATTAAAAATCTCCTGGGTATCTTTAAAACTAATTTATTACTTGTGTACCAGGGTGTCACCGAGGCAGGTAGGACCACAACACCAAAAATGCTGTCAACTGTTATTTTATTTGAAAACGAAATCAAATATACACAAATACAGGAGTGTAACAGATGTCCTCTTCAGGCGGATAAAGAGTCTCCTCCTTGACATCTTGACTGCGGTGTGGATGGGCAGGATACTCTGGTTGGTAGGGGCGAGAAAACAAGATAGAGGAGCACTGTTAGGGCTTGGGTCATCCAAATTATAAGTGGGGAGGGGTGTGAAGGGAAGAAACACCTGATTCTCTCAGAAAGTGTGGGAGGAGGTAGCCGTCACCAGGGGAAATATGGCAACACACTGGGCGTCCAGCTCGGATTCTCCCCTTCACTTGCTCCCGGCTCCACCCTGGGAAGGGGATAGGCGTTTAATTTTGAAATGACAGTCACTTGGCGGAAGTCAATACAAAAGCGTACTGATCCGTCCGGCTTGGGTACCATTACCACGGGGGAGGACCAGTCACTTTGGGATGGACGTATTACTCCCATTTGTAACATGATCCGGACTTCTTTGGACACAGCCTCTCTTGTAGCGGCTGGGATTCTGTATGGTCTTTGCTTGACTATTTTCCCAGGGGCGGTTTCTATGTGGTGTTCAGCTAGAGAGGTCTTGCCTGGGAGAACAGAAAACAAAGGGGTGAAGGGCTCAAACATAAATAGAAGTTCCTTCTGTTGCTTTGAGCTGAGGCCCATGTTGACAACAAGACTTCCTCGGGTGGAGGTGTTCTCTAGGGGGGAGTAAGCCACGGGACGCGGAGGGGGACCTATCCAGGGGGGATCTATTTTTGTAGCGAGATATTGGGAGTAGCTAAGACGCTTCAGGAGGGCGTCTGTCCAGTAGCCTCAGGGAGAGGTTCATCTGCTGTTCGTCGTAACACGTCGGCCTGGATTTTCATAAGCTCCTTCAGTGTATTCGGGTTGGCCTGAGCAGAGTTCATCTGGCGTTCGACTGCCCACTCTAATTTCTTCTGCCCTTCAACAATATGTTGTATAAGCGCTTCCATTTTGGGCTCCCAATGGACATACGCTGCCCGCATTCTCTACAATGTGTTGCCAGGTAGGACCACGAAGCTCTCAACTGTTATTTTATTCAAAAATGAAATCAAATATACACAAATACAGGAGTGTAGCAGACGTCCTCTTCAGGCGGATAGAGAGTCTCCTCCTTGATCTCTTGACTGGGGTGTGGATGGGCATGATAATCCGATGGCTTGGGGAAATAAAACAAGATAGAGGAGCACTGTTAGGGCTTCGGTCATCCAAGTTATAAGTGGGGTGGGGTGTGAAGGGAAGCAACACCCGACTCACTCAGAAAGTGTGGGAGGAGGTAGCCGTCACCAGGGGACTAGGGCAACAAAGTGGGCATCCCACTCGGATTCTCCCCTTCACTCGCTCCCGCCTCCCAGTGCGTTTGTAAACACCCACCCGGATCCCCTGGAAGGGGGCATGCACCTGTTCAAGCCATGTCCCTGTGGCATTTCCACCTGGGGGCAAAGCTTGTTTTTAATATATCATTTCAGTTACTGGATTCACAGATAGTGACAGAGATGACCTGAAGCTAATGGCCTACTTGGCAGGAGCCATGTATACAGGCTATCTATGCCAGAACAATATACTTATCTGCAAAGAGGCCACAAACCTGAAGTATGAGAAAGCTAAAGAGTGGAGGGTACCTTGTGAGAATGCACAGTGGCTGTGTGATATACTTCTTTGAAACTTTGAAGCATTATAAAAGATTCAGCACAGCTGGTATACAGCCGTCTTGATTCATGGAGAGTGCCAATAAAGGTACCTCAAGAGCTCTTAATGGGGATAAGATTGCCTCTCAAACCAGAGCAAAATTAACCTAGTTTCCAACCTTCTTCCAGCAAAGCAAGAATTGAAGACATACCACCACCGACAAAAAAGTTGGCACCAGAATTGACTCCTCTTGTGCTGTTCACAGGACCCAAACCTGCTCAAGTGCAACAATATATTAAGAAGTTGTATTTTCTTGAGGGAGAGGTTACAGACTCTTCCCACAAATGCAAACACTTGGTTGCTAGCAAAGTGACACGAACTGTGAAGTTTCTCACAGCGATTTCAATGGCAAAGTCTATTGCTACTCCAGAATGGTTAGATGAGAGCTGCAAATGCCAAAAATGTGTTGAGTTGCAAAAATTCATTCTTTGAGATGCTGAAGCAGAGGTGCCAATTTCCTTTAGCCTGGAGGAATCATTAAAGAAAGCTCATGTAACCCCCTGTTTAAGGGGAAATACTGTTACTTTGCACCTGGTATTTGTCCAAGTTTCTCAACAGAGAAGACAATTGTTGAAAGCGTAGGAATGAAAGTGTTATCTAAGCAGCCTCCCTTTCGCAAACTGATGGAACATAAACAGAACAAAAGTTTACCAGAGATAATCCTAATATCATGTGAGAATGACCTCCACTTGTGCCGTGAATACTTTGCAAGGAATATAGATGTCCATAATGCGGAGTCTGTTTTGACTGGAGTACTGAATGTTTTTAAAGATCTTATGACAACACTTGACCAAAAAGTAAATTTTACCAAATCTTACAAATTCATTGTTAAGGGCAAGATCATCAACAAAGTGACCAATTTTACATATTTAGAGAACATTTGTAATTATAAATTGAACTGGGACCATCTCATCATGACCAGGGTACAGCACAGTATCCCGGTAGTCGACGGTTTATTCCGCTTTGCCTGCAAGTTGTGTCATAAGCCGGTTGCCGAATTAATAACCCTATATAAGGCAAAATGCTTGTCTATTGCAACCTATGGGGAAGGTGTGTGGGGACATCAAAAAAGAACCCAGCTTCAAATCTTAGAAAATAAGTTCATAAAAAGATTGCTGATGACCCCAACAAGTGCTTTTTGTCGCTCTGATGTAGGGTTAGATAATATAGAGTACCGAATTAACATTGCTCCATTGGTCCTTTGGGCTAAGATCTGGCTGTCAGAAGATCTACAGTTCTCAAGGGACATTATCAGGGACTGTATGACTTTGGATAACGCCCTGGCCATCCTATGGCTCCGATTTTTGAAATCTAAATTTAATGAAATAGGGCTAGGGCATTATTTCGACAACCCTGCCAGCATCCATGGAAACACTAAATTGATCATATAAGAAGCATATTTTGCTGAGTCAATTAAATACCACCAACAATCAGACTAACTTGGTCATTTCCCTCTGCATCAACAATTTTATCTGTCTTTGACTATGAACATACAGTACCGATTTCTTCAGACTATGTTTCGCCTTTGCACGTTGCACTTTCTTGTGGCCTTTCCCAAACAGGGTGGTTGGTGCAAGAATCTCATCTGCTGTCCTTGTAATAATATGGCCCAGCACAGCACCCTACACTTTTTGCTATTTTGCACACTCTACTAAGAGCCAAGGGCAAGTTTTCTCATCCCAATCTTAAGAGAAATGTGCCCCGTTAACTACCAGGAGGGTTTTAATATCCTACGCTCTTTGTCTACTGTGGCTATTTGCACTGCTGTATTACATTTTATTAGAATTGCACTTGCAATAAGGAAACGGTATAGATTGTAAATGTAAATAGTGTTTTATTGATTTTAATACAAATTCATTTACATTTGTTTCTTTTTATCTTTTTAAATCTGGAGTTTCAGAGGCATGAGCTATATTGCTGTATACATTGGACACAATAATTGTTAGTTACTTGATAGTAAATACTTTTATGGTCCATTTTGAACCCAATAAAGTTATTTGATTTTGATGAATGAGTGCTTACTCAAACACTGTGAGTCATATAATTTTACTTGATGTCCACCAGGCTTCCTGATGACGTCAATCTTTCTAAAACTTGCCCATTCAACTGCATCATAATGATGAAGACTTCCTGCTGGGGCTGTTTATTACCATCTAGTTTCCTTGTCTTCTCAACAGCAAAGATGCAGGAATGTGAAAAACTGCATCTTTTTAAGATGTGTGATTTTGGTAAAATAAACATAAATTATGTTTGTATTGTAGTATAATTGTAAAAGCCTATATTAGGTTGATTGATTTTTGCTTGGTTTAAATATTGCAACATATCTGGTACTTTTTACAAAAGTATGATTGGGTGTAGAAAGTGAACTCTGTTAAATTATGACAGTTGAAAAATAAAATGTTTCTACAATGTTTAAAAAAAAGAAGAAAAAAAGATTAAAAAACTAATAGAACTGACACCCTGGGAGTTTTTTTCCAGGGTATGGTGGTCAATTTGTTTGGGGGTGGAATTGAACAGGAAAAAACATATAGAAGAATGCCTGTTTCAAATAGGGTGGATTGTCGGCAGTACTTGGAACAATGGCCAGATGTTTGTTTGGCTGTCAGTCTAAGGCATGGGTACTCAAACTTTTTGTCAGGGGCCAAAAGTGCAGTCTGGTTTGTGGCACAGGGCCACACCAATGGACCTGCAGGTGGGGCGGGATCAGGTGAGGCAAGGTCGGTGGGGAGGGGCTACTAGGATCAAGAAAAATAACCACCTTTTTAAAACATTACTAGACAGTGCTGTATTTCAAAAGCATATGTAACTACAAAGCTACAAGGGCGAGGCAAGAGGGTAGGATAAGTCTGTACTGTAGCGTAAAGGTGCATATATTCACTTCCATTGGTTTGTCTCTCTGTACCTACTTAACTTTAATGCTTTCAGAATTCTTTACTTCCCCATGGTGTGTAGTGAGAACAACACTCAGGCACACTCATGTACACACACACGCAAACAAGCATGCACATACACTTCCACAGACAGGCACTTGTGTATATGCACACATTCACACACATACAAGAATACACAGTATTTGAGGTATTTCATATTGATTTTTTTGCACTTAACTTCAACTGCCCAGGGCTGCATTTCCCCTCCTCTGCATGGCTGGAATGGATCCATGTTAAAATATCGATATCAAAAATATCGATGAAAAAAATATCGATGTAAAAATATCGATAACAAAAATATTGCCTCCCTATTCTTAAAAAGGTAAGTACATTAATATAGACTCAAAAATATCGATGTAAAAAATATAGATGTAAAAAATATCGACTATAAGAAATAACATAACTTAAATTAGATTAATTAAATATTATTATTAACAAATGAAATTCATTTTAATATATATTTTAACTAATTATAACAAATAAACTAAATTTGATTAATATAAACACAAAAAAGTGTACATATACATATATTTACTTAAATACATCTTATTAACTATTATCTTTATTTAATTTATAAACTTTATTAATTATATGAAAACAAAATAAAAACGTATAAATATTTAAATAAAAATATTTAATATATTCTGTATTTAATTAACACATTAAACTATTTAAAAAATACATACATTTAATAACAAAATAAAAACATTAATAGTTAAAACATTAGATAGCGGGAGGGTAAAATTACTATTCCCACTCCAGTGAGTGCAACAGTAGGGAAAGCGCTGGATAGTGTAGGGGTAAAAATTACCATTCCCACTCCTATGAGTGCAACAGTAGGGAAAGCGCAGGATAGCAGAGGGGTAATATTTACTATTCCCACTCCAGTGAGTGCAACAGTAGGGAAAGTGCAGGATCCCAAAACAATAAAAAATAAAAATATCAACATTTTCAATAAATGTAATTTCTAATTTTAACATAAAAAATATATAAATATAAATATATTATTATTAACAAAGAATTAAAAAAAATATTTAGCACTATAAAATCCACAACAAATACTTAAAATTAATTACACAATTACATTTAATATTTACTAATTAGTTATTGAAAATTAATTTGTTATTATTTATTAATTAAGCAATGATTTATTTACCAGCTTTCACACCATTTGCACATATAAACAGCACAATACAAACCTAAAATTAATTACACAATTACAATTAATATTTACTAAATAATTAATAGAAATTGATTTTAAATAAATAATCAATCAATAAAAAATTCATTACTTACCACCCTTCATACCATTTACATATATGAACACCACAATACACACCTAAAATAAATTAAACAATTAACATACTTAATTATTAATTAACTAATTAAATTTAATTAACAACTAATTATTAAACTATAATTAATTAATAAATTAACGCATTAATTAATACATTTATTTTACATAATTAAATAACTTCCCACCCTATTCCCCTATAAACCCACAAACCACTACGGAACTAATAACGCAAAATTAAACTTAAAATAAATTAATAAGTAGAAAAATTCTAAAACATATAATAAAATTACAAACAATTCTTATTAAAAACACTAAAATACATAACATGATTAAAAAATCGATATTTTAGTAAACGATATTTAATACAACTATATTTTTGTAATCGATATTACTTACCTGTCAGTCGATATTGTTGTCATCTATATTTTTGTGATAGATATTTCTTTCAAACGATATTTCTGCAGCGATATTTCCCCATCGATATTCCTGCTCTGCACCGGCTGGAATACTGCTGTCAAAGTTACTATTGACATTCATAGGAAGAGGGAGATGAATATTGGTATGCCTCAAGCAAATGGGTGAAGGAGCCATTGTGTATGGTTTGAGTGAGCAGAGTAAGGAGGCAGAGCGGACCATATATTGAGCTTGGGGCAGCCAACAGAGCAAACAGAGAGGGTTATTCGATGTGCATTGATCAACTGCAGTGACGGTAAAGAGGACATCTCATGTTCTGGATGTAGGATAGGAGGCGATGGAAGCCACTAAGTGTGCTGCAGAAGCTGAGAGAGGAAATGGAGATGATCATTGCATGTG
Organism: Lissotriton helveticus; assembly: GCF_964261635.1. NCBI lineage: Eukaryota > Metazoa > Chordata > Amphibia > Caudata > Salamandridae > Lissotriton > Lissotriton helveticus. The sequence continues at coordinate 1,560,541,048 of NC_136057.1, forward strand.
TTTAAGTTTATGTGACGGGCTAATGGGGGCATTGTACGTGCTTTGCCAGGTAAGATAAGGAAGGGGGAGGGTTCTTACACTGTGCTTGGCAGCCAGGGGAGGACATAGAAGGGATCCATTGGGTGTGCTTGGGGTAATTGTGATAAGGGAGAAAAGGGGCCACTAAGTGTACTTCAAGTGGCTGAGAGACTGGTGAACAAGGGGAGACAGACAGGAGTGCCTCTTGGGGTAGGAAAAGGGTTCCTGGATTAGAAATCATTGGGGGTCAGGAGAGGTGGAGGGATGGTCAGGCTTTCAAAGTACCCATCTGCCAGACACCTTCAGGTGGAGGTATTCGTATATTTTTCTTTTTTTCCACCAGTTCTAAAAACGTTAGTAAGTGGATTATTTTGTAACTTTGATTCACAGTTGTAAGCTATTTTTCTCCTACACCTGCATAGCAATTGTGATTTTTTTCCATGGCAACATATCATTGGACGTTTCATCTTGAGAAGGCAACATAATGACTTTCCTTAAGGCACTATCACATGGTGCCTTTGAAGCAAATCTAAAAATGTGTAGTTTGGTTTGGTAATGGGGTAAATAGGGTGGGAGTTATGGTCAGGGATTTTCTAAGAGCTGACTTTAGATTAAGGGTTACTGTGAGGGTTAGGTAAAGTGTTGGAGTTTTGGGAATGGGCAGGGTTAAGACTAGGGACACAAAAGGGAATTGAAGTGGGTTAACTAAGATTTAGGGTACGATTAGGTTTGTTAGAAGGGGATTGAAAATATAATTACAGCTGTAAATTCAGATGAGTTCAGGGAGCTTCATACTTCACGAAGAAGTATGTAGCTCCCCACATTCCCCCAGTGTCCCAGTACATAACTACACAACTTCACAAATTAAAATGATGGACAGAGTTTTGAAACTTTACAAATGCTCTCCCCATCACAGATCTGGGTTTAATCCATCATCATTTAGATTGCCATGTCACCCTAGTTTGGACCAGCTATATGCAAATCAGTCTTAACCCTGCCCTCCATGACAACAGTCCAGCCCAAACTGTCAGGTACTCCCTGGACTGAGAACAATGCATCCTGTGACCGATTGTGGCGTATCACCCTTCATCAGTCAGGCTAGTTTGAATTCAGTGGCACAGCGAGCAAGGAACTCATGTCTGGACATACCGTTAGCCACTTAGGGCGCAAAAATCAACACCACAAAATAAAATGAGGAACGGAGTGTTGAAACTTTTCAACTACTCACCTCCAGGTAAACGATCTGGGTTTAATCCATTGTTCTTTCACCTAGGTCACCTAGGTCTATTAAGGACACAGGTTCGAAAGGAAAGCTGAGCAGTGAGCCAGAGCTAGGTGAATGCCATGGATGATCCACTTGTGGCTCTGAGGATCAGATCACTGATCCTTGTACTAGTTGAACAGCACCAGCACAATTCTGGCTGTGTGATCGCAGCTTGTTCACTTGTGCTAGCGGATGCAGTGGCATATGTTCTCTGGCTATGCCTAATATTTTACTCTTGGCTTTCTGTTGATCTCCAGCATTACATTGTCTCTTAATGACATGTTGGGATCACCCTGCAGCACTTTCACAATTGAACAAGCTTTTTTTCTCTATCTAGACAGGAGGGTGATATTAAAGTAGTACCCAGAACAGCAACACCTGCATCTGAAGGTGACAGGCCTGTTGGAATAGAAGTCTATTATGCAGGAGTTTGTAGAAGAATATAGGATAGCCTACTTCTGGGGAAATAACAGACCCTGAATATTCAAGATCACCTGTTTTCCCGCTTATCTTTCTGTGATGTAGTTTCTTTACCTTTTTTAACTTCATTCACTTATTCCCTCATCATGTGTGGCCTGTAATTGATAATACTGCAAGTAATGGTAGCATCAGGAATTACAAGCTCTGTGAGAAGACCGCACTAACTAACATTGTCCTCTTACACATTTCAGCATGTAAAAGTTGCAGAAATATTTATGGAGAAAATAGGATGGACTGTGAGAAAACTGTTTCGAAACTGCGAACTCGAGGCTGCGACCGGGGAGAACCGAGATGTAACGACCATTGGAGGTGAATACAGATATCACTGATAAAGGATGTGAATTTTGGCATCTTATAATTACGTTTCCACTTAATACAGTTTTGGAAGAAAATCGACCAGTCTATTTTAAAACAAGGATTCTTTTCCACTAATTGAAGACTGGTTCATATTGATAAAGACCTGGAACGCATAATCCGTGACGTAACTTTGATATTTTTCGCCCTGAAGAAGTCCTTCGGACGAAACGCGTTGGCTACTTGTGTGTGAAGATTTGGAATAAAAACAAGAAAGAAAAACTTCGTGGCTTACTGATATCATTGTTTTGATCAATATTGCTATTTTACATTGTGTGGTGTGCTGAACCATTGTAACAATACAGGAAACCCTGGCAATGCGTCAAAATGCTATGCCTTTTTGGGGAAGGAGCAACAAAGAGAAATATCTTTATTTAATCTCTTTGTTTCCTCTTTCTAGGTGTGTTGCTTTCTGCAGCAGATCTAGAAAGAGGAAAAACATCTGAGGATTGTTTTTGTGCATGAAGGTGTCCCTTCCTGCACAAAAGCAATCCTGCCTGCATCACAAGCACCTTGCACCATGGGACAAGGGTGACTGCATTGGAGCTAGGCAATGGATTGTACCCCAGCTCAGGCAGAAAGCAGGAATGTGCCATATCTTGATATATATGGTGCATTCTTGCCCTTTCACACAGCACAGCAACCTGTCTTGCTGAACTTGCGTGAAAGAATGATAAATCTGCCCTTCAGTTTATTAAGACCACAGTCCATTAACTCTTTCTATGCTCATGACGGAATGGTTCCGTCGTGAGCCATGATGGGCATGCTCTCATGACAGAACCATTCTGTCATGGCACCCACCCATGGGGGAAGCGCTGGCGCTACCTCCATGGGCAGTCCATCTACACCCCCAAGCAAGGATGGCAATGGAAGAATTTCTGCTGCCACTCCAGCCCCCACCTCAGAGATCCTCTGACGTCCCTGCGCACAGTGTGCGTTGGCATTATCAGGTGCAGCTGGAAGCCATTTGCTTCCAGGCGTCCTGAGGAAAACAGGTGAGTTTCCTTGCTCCGGGGGTGGTTCTCGATGCATTAAGGCATCAGGGGGAGAGGAAAGATGTTTTCCTCTCCCCTGATGTCTCTGTGCAGGGCATTCCTGCTGCATGATCGCACATGACGTTGCGATCGTGCAGCTGGAATGCCCCCACTAGGCACCAGGGATTTGTTTTTGGTGAATTGGAAGCAACCCCTTGGGCAAGGGTTGCTTCCTTCTGGGCATAACATTTGTTTGACTATTCTGGCCTCCTCGGGGACAGATCGGCCCAGTTTTTTGGCCTGTCTGCAGAAAACCCAACTAGAGCCAGGGATTTATTTATATCAGGTGTGGGGGAGATCCCTTAGGCATGGATCGTACCCCAGTTTTTTGTGGCACTTGTGGCTGCTGTCTGCTGAATAATATTTTGCTCATTTTGTAGGCCAATCTGCCCCCGGGGGAGGGCAGAAAACATCCACAACCACTGAATCCAGTGATTGTTTTTTTGTGTGAATGGAAGCGATCCCTTGGGCAAGGGTCGCTTCCAAGGGAGTAAAATTGTGTCTATGTAGTTTCTGCCCCCCGGGGACAGAGCAGCCTGTTTTTTTGGCCTTTCTGTCACGGGGGCAGAAAACCCCACTAGAGGTAGGAATTTGTTTATATTGGGCATGGGGGCGATCCCTTAGGCAAGGATTGCCTCCCATCTTTTTAGGGCACTGCTGGCTGTTTTCTGCTCCCCCTGGGGGCAGTTTGGCCCATTTTGTGAGGCCAGAAAACAGCCACTATCATTGGATCCAGTGATTTTTGTTTTTGTGAATGGAATGGACCCCTTGGGCAAGGGTCGCTTCCTAGGGGAATATTCTATGTGTTTGGTTTTTCTGCCCCCCTTGGGATTCAACAGCCTATTTGTATTGCTTCTTTGCCCCCGGGGGGAAAGAAAACCCCACTTAAGCCAGGCATTTGTTTTATAGTGATTGGAGGAGATCCCTTAGGTAAGGATTGCCCCCTAATTTGTTTTTTTACTTGTGGCCAGTTTCTGCCCCCACCCCCACCGGGGGCGGGTCTGCCCTATTTGAAGACCCATCTGCCGGGGGGGGGGTAAGAAAACCCACTAGCACCTGGATATGTATATATTTATGTTTCGGCATGGCCCCTTGGGTAAGAGTTGCCCCATGGGATGGGGCATCGGTTAATAATTATTTTTGGCTCTTTTTCTGTCCCTTTTGGTGGCAGATTGGCCATTTGAGTAGTGATATAGTGTGTTATAATGGTAATTGTTTAATTTCTTGTGATCTGTGATTGTAATGTTTTACTTGTCCTTTTTAGGTTTCAACCTGGCGAGGGGCACGAAGTGCCCCTCCCAGTTTGAAAACTTTTGTTTTCAGTAGGGATGTTTGGCCAGCCTCTGTTTCCAATTGGCTAGCTCCATAAATGGAGACTAGCCATTGGGAGACAGAGGCTGTCAATCGCGCTTTCTCTTGAAAACGCGATTCGGGGGCGTTTCTGGTGCTTTTTTTAAGCCCCGCCCCTTTGTCCCGGGCCGCGCTGCGATTGGCTGCCGGCCCGGGACACCCCCGTGACGTCATTCCCGGGCCGCACTGTGATTGGCTGCCCGCCCGGGACACCCCCGTGACGTCAGCCAATCACAGCGCGGCCCGGGACCTGACTTGTTATTTATTTTTTGTTATTGAAAAACGTTAGCCAATAAGATGGCCCGGCTCCTGGTTACACATATTATCGCGAGTGTTCGACCGGAGCATGCAAACCACCCTACCTAGGGTACGAATTTAGCGGCCATTTTAACTTAGTCTATTAGTGTTGCAATAGATTAGGTTTGTAAAGAAAACTGACAGTTTTTTTCATCTTGACTAAAGATAGTAACCTACTTGAAAAAAAAACATTGTATATAAGCTTTATTAAAAAATAAATTTGTATTATCTAGAAGTACTGAGTTCTGTAAGTTATTTGTAATTTATATTAGGATAAAATACACCTTCGTCTTTTTTTCTTGTGGCGAGTCTCTATTTGTATCAGGAATGTATGGGCATGCTATTTTCTTCGTAATTCTTTTTGCCGTGGCTGATAAAGGGTTACTTTAACATGGCAGGCGATATGACTACTAGTGAGTGGCCTGTGCTTGCCCTTCCCTTGAAGTGAGCCGGGGTCGTCGGTCACTCTGGATCTTTTGAGTCTTCATCAAGAAACATGTTTCTAGTGTCAAGCACCGGGAAGCTGCAGCTGCGGAGAGCGGTACGAAGGTTTATACACTGCACAGTTTGAGTAATATGGGTTGAGTGGTAGTCTTCGGATTTTGTGAAATTGTTGTGGGTCTTTGAAGTCATTCAAGTTTGTCATATCTTTGGATGTACTTCGCGAGTAAGATGCATAAAATGAGTCCGGGTTGAACTTTCGCCCACACCGAGTGAGAAGTGCAAGGCATACACATTCTGATGACAGCTCTGAAATGGAACAGAACAGCCACCAGGCGCGCAACACCCATTGGGCTCACGGGGCTTCACCCACCCCCCTTCCATTCCCCCCCCCCCTATTCCTACCCCCCCCCCCCCTCATTCCTTCCCCCCCTCATAAGAATCAAATTTCAGAACACACAGTGTTAATCATCCGGGAATATAATGCGCATCATTTTTTTCTAGCCCGTTAAACATTAGGTTGCAGGGATACATTGCTAGCCAATTTAGCCGACTTTCAGTTGTTCCACATGCTAGTATAGTTCTTGAATTATCCAATGCCGAGTTTAAGAAGATCACCCATTTTGTTCCTGCTTGATCTGGGATTTGTAGTAGTCATCCCGTTTTAACTCTCCAGATACCAAGATGCAAAGCTTATAACCGAGCGTGGATGAGCTTTTTTATTTTTTTATGTGGGGCACATTTAGGGATTCCGATCTAGATAATATTGCCACGTTCTCCTTATTTTTGTTGTATTTCTTTCCTCCCGTTTTGTTTTTGTGTGGATACTTAGCTCCATCTGCTTAGCAATATGAACGAGAGTATGCATGAATATTGGTTTCCTTATTCATGCCGTTCGGTAATGCTAGTTTTAATTGTCATGAATGATAAAATGGTCCTTTGCCATTTTTGCCAGAGCAAGATTAAGTTGCACTTATTTTGCCGAGATTGGTGCTTTGAGTGCCTGAGCCTTAATAGCCTAGCCGTTTCAGGACTGCTGGTCAGGTATATCTGACACCCGATGCCACTGGCTACACGTGGGCCTGTTATATTTCATGATATAATGCAGCCATGATGGTTTGTACACTTGCTGCCGTGATCTGTTCGTCAACTGCTAATCCCAGGTTTGAATGATCATAAAACAAGTGAGTGGGATTCATGTGCACATTAGGTGCATATGACATGTTTAAAACCTAGTAAGATAGCACAGTGGGTTCGTTTACATGTTGTAAAGATATTTATGAAAACAAGTCATGCTGTTTGTGGAGAAGGTTTCATTGTCATTGTGCCTGCTATATGCATGTAACGTAAAAGGCCTTGGTTAGAATCCTCCCAGGGCTGGCTTGGGCGTTCATTTATGTCTCACGGCTGACTTGGACGTTCATTTTTGGCTATCAGTGAATGAATGCTGTTACATTGGGTTGTTATTAAGACTTCTACTCGGGAGTCAACATTTTTTTTTGTAAATCTTTTTATTATAAAAAAAAAAAGGTGGGGGAATAGACAAACCGGGTGCCATACATTCCGATAAAATAATGAGGTGAACAGGCATAAAAACAGGATATATATACACGAGCAATGCAAGAATAGTCGAGACGCCTACGCTTACGTTTGAGAAGCGGGATGTGCAATAGTACAATACACGATCCACGTTAAGCGCCAGTCCTCAGAGCCTGTCTACCCAAAAAAATCAGAATAATAACAGAAGCATGATCACCAGATATTAGAAGACAATCGAAGTCCGGATATTCCACCAACTATACTTATAAAGAAAAGTGAAGAGAGAGTGAAGAAAAAGAACCCATAGAACAAAAACCAAAGACAAAATAAACAAGCATTTACAATGCAACGGTTTCGCCTTTGGAAAAGTTTGAGCTATTGGCATTGTAAATGACAAAATTTGTATTTATGTGTTGGTTTTGAAAACAGATAAATAAATGTCATTGTCATTTACATTGCCAATAGCTCTAACTTTTCCAAAGTTGAAACCGTTGCATTGTAAATGCTTGTTATTCTAGTTCAAGGCTTTTGACAGATTTTCCAGGTAGCGGTTTCGTCACTGGTGGTTCTGCAGTTTGTGTAGTTGCATGCGTTTTGGAAGAAAATGTTTTTTTACTATTTACTCTAAATATGTTTCATTTCCCTGCACAAATGTCTTTTTGTAAATCTTGTAATAATAGCTGAATGTTTAGCTTCCTTTTTATTGTGTGAAAAACTTTTTGCATTTGTACTTGATGTGTATTTTGTTGTCTTGTGAGAAATTGGTTTGTTTTTTCTTTCTAGTGGGATATTGTTGGTTTTTGCTGTGTCTCTGCAGAGTAGGTGCTGGGTATTGTAGCTGTCTCTTGCAAGTGAATCGTATAGTTTTTGAGTATATAGATCTTTGTGATAAAGCCACATTTTGTTTACTTACGTATTTTACACAGTGTTGTTTGTTGTTGACTTGTTTGTGAAGTCTCCTTTCGTAGTAAGGATTAAGGCTAGCCACAGGATTACTGCTCAGCAGATTGTTAGTATGCTTTTTGAGTTTTCCTCTGACCTTGGTTCAGAGACTGACTCTGCATCTGAGGCAGAGGAGGGAGTTGAAGATTCAGTCAGTGAGTTCTCTGTCCACGAGGAATCATCGGATGATGAAGCTACTCTTAGAGCAAATTAAACTACTCTTTGTGCGTATGAAGTGCCTCTTCTAGAGTAGGACATTGATGTGCCGATAGAGCACCAAGAGGCTTCTTGGCTGTAGCCTGTGGCTGCAAGGCTTCCTGTTGGAAGTGCTGACCTCTGGGTTGCCCCAGGCATGGAGCAGCAGGCATTGCCAGACTTTACTGGTGTTCCAGGGTGTAAAGTAGATACTGAAAACCTTTTGTCTAAAAATTGTTTTCAGTTGTTTATGGACGATGTATTTTTGGCAGAAATTGTTGAACAGACTAATTTGTATTCTGAACAGTATTTGAGGGACAACAGTGCCAGCCTTAGGCCTCACTCTAGAGCTACCCAGTGGACTCCCACAAATCTGGATGAGTTGAAGAAGTTATTGGGTTTAACTTTCTTGATGGGCTAGCTAAGGAAGTCATTAATGTCTTCATATTGATCTACTAGTCCCTTGATGGCAATGGGTATATTTATGGCAATCATGAGTCTTGATCGGTATTTGCTTCTGCTTTGGATGCTGCATTTTGTTGATAATGGTTTAGCGTTGCCACAAGATCACCCTGATTGTATCATCTATTTAAGATTTGGCCTGTCATTGATCACTTTGTAAATTAATTTTCGGAGATCTATGCTCCTGGGAATGAAATAGCTGTGGATGAGTCTTTGGTCTTGTTCAAGGGCCACTTGGTTTTTAGGCAGTACATTTCTAGCAAGAGAATTAAGATGTATATGCTGTGTGACAGTAGGACTGGATATGTCTCTAATTTCAGGGTATACACTGGTAGGGATTCCAAGTTTGACCCCCCTGGTTGTCCGTCCACTTTTGGAGGGAGTAAGAACATTTTGTGGGAACTTGGTAGAGGACTTTTTAACAAAGGTCACCATTTATATGTAAATAACTTCTACACAGGTGTGCAGTTGTTCAGGGAATTGGCCAAAGTGGACACTGTTGCTTGGGGCACAGTCCACTCTAACCATAAAGCTTTCCCAAAATAACTTGTTTCTCAAAAGTTGTGCTTGAACAGTGCAGTGCGTTTCTTAGTGTGGAACTTCGAGCTGTGAAGTTTGCAGAGAGGAGAGATGTCTACATGCAGACTACCATCCAAGATGAAAGCACTTCACCTGTGACTGTTTGGGATCAGGCTGCTGAAGTGCGCAGACCTGTGTGCATTTTAGAGTATAATAGGCACACGGGTGATGTTGATAGAGTAGATCAGAGGTTGGAACCTGACACTGCTCTTCATGAGGCTTACATTTGGTATATGAAGTTGGCTATACATCTTTTCCACTTGGTAACCTTTAATGCTTTTGTTGTATTTAAGGATTGTTGTCCTGTGTCAACAATGACTTTTGTTAAGTTTCAGGAGCCTGTGCTAGGCAGCCTTGTTGTAGTGGAACAGGCAATTGTTCCTAGAGTTGGAGTGTTGGAGGATTTGGCTAGATTGAAAGATCGCCATTTTCCTGATATTATTCCTCCCACACCCTCAAAAGACTTTCCCATTAGGAGATGTAGAGTCTGTTGACGAAGAAGGACGTGGAAGGAGACTCATATGTACTGCCCGAGTGTCCTTCTAACCCTGCACTGTGTGTGCCTGCTTGTTTTAGAATGTACAAAGCGCAAATTATTGCAAGTATCCATCAGGGGTAAAGTGAACTGCCTGGTCTGTATTGCTTTATATGTTTTTGTTCAGTTTCAAGGTTGGCATTGGTGCAATGTATTTAGTTTCAGATTTTGGGTTAGTAGATTTGTATCTACTTACAATTTGTGTTTTCTTTTCTGTATAAAAAAACTAAATGTGATGGCAGTGTGTGAAGTCTAGCATTTGGCTGGAGGTGTGAGTGGACTGGTGCTTGGCTGGTGGTGTGCATGGACTGGTGCTTGGCTGGCGGTGTTTGCGGACTTGTATTTGGCTGGTGGTGTGAACTGACTTGCGCTTGGCTGGAAGTGTGAATGGACTGGTACTTGGCTGGTGGAGTGAATGGGCTGGTGCTTGGCTGGCGGTGTTTGTGGACTTGCATTTGGCTGGCAGTGTGAATAGACTGGCACTTGGCTGACAGTGTGAATGGACTGGCGCTTGGCTGGTGGTGTGTGTGGACTGGTACTTGGATGGTAGTGTGTGTGGACTGGTGCTTGGCTGGAGGTGTGTGAGTAGTGACTTCCTGCTGGTCACTACAGACACTGGTAGCCAAACGCCAGTCCACGCAATCCATCAGCCGGTATTGTTGTTGTGTTAGGCATGTGGGCGTGTGAAAGTGATGGGCCGTTGAATGACGCTGTCTGCTGGTGTGAGTGTTGTAATGTGATGGGCCTGTGGCTGGCAGTGTGAATGGTTTTGTATGTGTCACATAAATGAAAGGTGTATGAAAGGCCTGTAAAGAGGTTGGTGCCTTGTCGCGGCTTTACAGCTCATGAGCTGTGAGTGAATGGTTCAGTTTTTCTGTCCTTTCAATTATTACTCACCCTTGTGCCAACTCCAACCAGTGTGTATGTGTGCTTGAGGAACCGATGGTTGGGCAGTAAAATTAGTCTTTTCTGTCTTTCCCAAGCAGGGGGTACCTTGTCTCTTTTTGTGAATGTTGTTATGTGTTGTTTCCCTGCCTGGTGGTGGGAATGGTCTTGTGTGTATCACGTAAAAAAGGTGAGTGAATGGCCTGGAAAGCGGTTGGGGCCTTGACACAGCTTTATAGCTCACGAGCTGTGAGTCACTGTTTCAGTTTTTTGTCTTTCAATTATTGACACTGCATTTCATTTTTGTGAAATCTCTTGTTAATAAAATGTATACTCTGAACCATCACTAACCCATGTGCCAAATCCAACCAGTATGAGTGTGTGCTTGAGGAATAGATGGTTGTGCAGTAATATTTGTATTTTCTGTCTTTCTCTGCGTAGGAGTACATTCTATCTAAGATAAACCTACCAACTCTTTATATTCTCGTCACCTAAATACCCAGGGGAACACATGGTGATGTCTTTCTCGTGGACCTTAAGTTATCTTACCCACAATGTCCTGCAAACCTAAAAAGTGACTGTCACATTTTCTTTGCATTACTGTGCCATAATTTTCACGCTTCAGAAAGAAACAACAAATTTCCTACCACTAACATTTACCCTAGTCTCTTGATAAAAATGGTACCTCACTTGTGTGGGTGGGTCATGTACCCGTGGCAGGGAAGGGCTCAAAATAAATTTTGGAGACATCAAAATGAACTATTTTGAAACAACCTGGTTTTGCAAGGGGGCGTCACCCGAGTTTTTGGCCCAGGGCTCGGCCGCCATCTTGGGAAACCTACCAATCCCACACATTTCTGAAAACTAGACACCCTGGGGAGTCTAGTGAGGTATGGCTAGCGTGGCTCCCCAAATGTTTCTCACCCAGCATTAACTACAAACCTCAAGTTTTGCTGAAAAAACACATTGTCCTCGCTTTTCTGTGTAGGAAAGTTGTAGGATCACTGGGCTGATACAAATTTCCTGCCACCCAGTGTTTCCCCAGGTCTCCCAATAAAAATGGTACCCCACTCGTGTGGGTGGGTCAAATACCAACAACAGACAAGGTCCCTAAACGTATTGTGGGGACTTTAAAATTACCTATCATCAAACAACTTGGTTTTGCAGGGGGGGCACAAGGGTTTTTGGTCCTGGGCTCAGCAGCCATCTAGGGAAACCCACCAAACCCGCACATTTCTGAAAACTAGACACCCTGAGGAGTCCAGTAAGGTATGGCCTGCATGGCTCCCCTAATGTTTTTCTACCCAAAATCCCCTGCAAACCTCATATTTTGCTGAAAAAATCTAATTTTTCTCAAATTTTTGTGTGGGAATGTCTTTGTACTTTTAGAATCCATTAACACGTCAGACAAAAGGTAATAAAAACCAACGACAATTATGACTATTAGGTAACTTTGGATGATGATCCACATAGACATACTATCAGTCTTGTTCAGAATGATTAACTGTGCTTATTCTATTCCTGTATCTAATTGCACCAATTAAAAAACTAGCTACCACCAGGCAGATTACTGGCGAGCTTAACATTTGCAAATAGACCAGAGCTGGCCTTACTTGCACAAAGTTTTGATCCCTTACCAGCGGGAGGATGTACTTTCTGCGTAGGTTAACATAATGGGAACCACTCAAGTGAGGTATATTTATCTCGGAAGACTTTGGGGATTGCAGGGTGGGAGAAATGTTGTGGATCCATGCAGATTCCAGAACTTTCCATCACAGACATTTGAGGAAAATCAGTTTTTTTTTACAAAGATTGAGGATTTCAATGAATTCTGGGTAACAGAACCTTGTGAGAACCAGACAAATCACCCCATCTTGTATTCCCCTGGATGCCTAGTTTTCAAAATGTATAGTTTTGCTAGATTTCCCAAGGTGCCGGAGCTAGGGTTAAAAATCTACACCTTGGCACTTTGCAAAAAAAGGGTCAGTTTTCAATGTAAAATTGTGGTGTGTCCACGTTGCGTTTTGGGCCGTTTCCTGTAGTGGACACTAGATCTACTCAGACAAGTGAGATACCATTTTTATTGAAAAACTTTGGGGAATGCTGGCTAGATGGAATTCATGGATCCACACAGATTCCAGAACTTTCCACCCCAAAAATATGAGGATATAATGGTTTTCTTTTACAAAGTTTGAGGTTTGAAAGGGATTCTGGGTAACAGATCCTGGTGAAAGCCAGACAAGTCTTCCCATCCTGGATTCCCCAGGGTGTCTAATTTTCAAAAATGTATAAGTTTGCTAGGTTTCCCTAGGTGCCACCAAAGCTAGGAAGCAAAATACACAGTTAGGCACTTTGAAATAAAGGTTCTGTTTTCACTGTAAAAATGTGGAGTGTCCACGTTGCGCTTTGGGCCATTTCCTGTCACGGGCACTAGGTCTACACACACAAGTGAGATACCATTTTTATCGAGATACTTACAAGAATACATAGTTTGTAGAGCAACTGTTATTACCAAGGACGTTTGATGCATTTCTGCCTTCCAAATGTCAGACAATGTGTAAAAAAGAAGTCACTTCAAAAAATGCCCTATAATTCACGTGCTTGTATGGGTACCCACAGTTTTGGAGATGTGCAAATAGCTACTGTTTTTAAAATCTATATTTTGTTCCTATTTCATAAATACATAGGTGTCCTTCATACCGAATTTTCCCTGTTTATATTTTCCCAACTGAATTTTTTATATACCTGGTACACAATAAAAAATCCATTGCAATATGCTGGTCAGTGTTTGGCTCTGGGTTCATCGGGTTCTTGGTAAACCTACAAGTCCTATAAATCCCCACAACCAGAAAAGTCTTGCTGATGTAATGGTATATTGCTTTCAAAAACCCTGTCATTTTTAGAAGAAGTTACAGGTGAAAACTTTGGCACAAATGGCTGTTGTTTTCAACTCATTTTTAATTTTTCTGATTTTCAACTGTTAGTTTCTATAAGAAAACTTTAAATATCTACACAAATTACACCTTGCTGAATTTAGAATCATGTCTAATTTTTATAAATGTATAGCTTTCCAGGATCCATTATTGTTTTCATGCCCATTTCTACCATTAACTGGAAGGAGGTTGAAAGCTAAAAAAAATAGCAAAAATAGGCTACGTCCCAGTAAAATGCCAAAACTGTGTAAAAGGTTTTGGTTTTCTGACAAAAGTCTGTCCGTCCCTGAACGCTGGGAAGATGGTGATTTCAGCACCACAACACCTTTGTTGATACCATTGCAGGAAAAATAACAGATGCTTTCATCTGCAGCACTTTTTTTCCACTTTTTCCCCCAAAAATCTAAATGTGCCTGTATTTTGGCTAATTTCTGGATCCCCTCCAAGTGAATCAACAAACCCTGGGTACCTTTAAAATTCTGATGATGTTGGAAGAAAAGGACACAAATTTGGCATGGATACCTTATGTGGTCAAAAGGTTACAGGGGCCTACCCCAAATAGCCAAAAAAGGCTTAGCACAGGGGGCAAAAAGGCCTAGCAGTGAAGGGGTTAAACTCAGCAAACCTAAACAAAAAAAGTATTGCTATTTTATTCGTAAAATTCAATAAAATCCACATTGATAAATGTAACAGTTCATCCACAACACAATTTTCATATAACGTTCTAAAAAACTTTATCTGAACGAACCTATTGGTCGATCTGTTTTTAACAACAAATACATCTAAAAAAAACTAAGGGGCAGATTTATGTTGGTCATGCGCCACGTTTGCGTCACACAACTGCGGCGTAAACGTGGCGCATCCCTACGACCCATTTACAACATGACGCATCTAGGTAGATGCGTCACGTTGTAAAGCGCTGCGCCATATGTGGGCATTCCGGCGCAGGGTGGGCGTTCCGGGGCAGGTGCGCCTCGCAAAAGTGGCTGAGTGAAATGTATAAGATTTCACTCAGTCACTTTCAGGCCAATGCTGCGTCAAAACCCTGCGCCTGCTTGAAGCAGGCGTAAGGCTTGACGCAGCATTGGACAGATAGGGCACCCCCGAGCATTGCTGGAGCTGCGTCGCGCTTGCGCCGCAACTCCAGCAATGCGCCACCTTTACGGCACAGATACGTCACGCGTCTGTGCCATTTTTGCCCCATGGTGCGCCCCATTGTAAATGCGGCGCACCATGGGTGGCGGAGCTGCGGCGCAAAATAACTGGCGCATCCCTGGGGATGCGCCAGTTATCATAAATCTGCCCCTAAGCTTTTTCTAGTTATTATCTGTAAAAGTTTCACAACAGCAACAATTATGCCCAGAGAAGGCATAGCAAATAAAAAGCTCAATGCTCTCAAGTGGGTTCTCATACCAGACATACTCAAACGCGGTTCTAAAAGTCTTTGTGTTTTTTTACAATAGAAAATTAACGATCCTATACAATTGGTGTATTTGAACATTTCATATTCAGGGCACAGTCCCAATATCTCACTGCTATCCATATCAGATTTGATAACCCGGTACAGTCAAATATAGTGTTAACACCAATCATACATTTTAAAATTCTGTGTCAAGTAGCTTGATCAGGCAACATTCAAATGTGTGGAGATGTCTTATTACTCCAAGAAACGAGTTCCTGGTTTTTATATATTGTGCATTAGTATCTTGTGACAGAGGTAAATTTTACAATTGTAAGCAATTTCATCCTGACCCAGTTTTAATGATCTATTCCAATTGCAAGTTCACTGTTCTCTTTACTGTTGGTCTCTTTCAAGTGGTTTACCGACTGATCTTCAGAGATCATACGATTTATTGTATTGTGTTCACCTCCAATACCAGATTGAACATCATTGTTTCTCAGTTATCCTTGCCATAGTCTCTCTTTTTATGATTAATCAAGCATTGATATTCTAGGTTAATCCTTATAATTTCTTCTCTAACAGTGCGAATACTAATTTTCTTTATTCATCTTCCTTAGTCTAGTTACCCTTCAATTGAAAATAGAAAAAATAGTCTTATCTGTTCTTCATCAAGGCAAGGAACTAGCCTTCTTGAGCATTTAACGTAATGAGAAGGATACTCCTTTATAATTCATTATCTCTGAGTTGAGTTGCATGCAGTATTAGGAAATGATCACTTCTTCACTCTTTTGGTACACTAAACCCTTATACAAGTTCTACAATTACTAGAATGGAACACA
Organism: Lissotriton helveticus; assembly: GCF_964261635.1. Lineage (NCBI taxonomy): Eukaryota > Metazoa > Chordata > Amphibia > Caudata > Salamandridae > Lissotriton > Lissotriton helveticus. The sequence goes on from NC_136057.1 coordinate 1,560,556,597, forward strand.
AATCTAATCTATAGGGCATTGTTGCATTCCCTATTTAAAAGTCTGGGGGGCAGGAAAAGTGGATGTAAAGTGGCCAGTCTAGAATACAAATCTAAAATTACTTAACATCACAGTCAAGTTCTCTATCAAAATGTTGTCCTTTTATGGCTAGGAAAATTGGCTAGAGAAATAATAGTTGCTAACGTAATTTCTTCCTGACAACTATTTTCTTTTATGGGGCATAATGTTTGTAAGAAAGTGAGTTACTGGTTGGGTGGTGTGAATCCTATTCAATCAGCAACCACAATCCGTGTCAGGATGAAAAGATAAGCAACCCCTAAATTGACCTGTGTTCAACCCTCTGGTAACTTGGCACAGAGCAGTCAGGCTTAACTTATAGGTAATGTGTAAAGTATTTGTGCAACACTTCAAACAGTAACAAAGTGGAAGCACAACACAAAAAGGATTCAACACCTGATTAGAAGAATACAGTACATTTTAATACATAACACAAGATCAAAACAATGAAATTCCAATCTGTAGTACTGGAGACATGCAATTTTGGAGATTTCAGTGGAAATAGCGACAAAGAGTATAAAACGCCAATTGTGGTTATCTGGTTCCACCAGACCGGGACAAAGTCACAAGTTCAAATGAAGCGTGGGCCAACAACAGGGACCCTATTATGCCAGCTGTACAAGACTACCTTAAATTCAGGTTGCGTAGTGTTATGAGGTCCCATGTCAATGATGTGTTTCCTAACCAAGGCAATACAAGTTCCGGGTTGGAAATGTATCATATAGCTTCAGTTTTGGGGAGCTGCAAGGCGGCGTTGTGAGGTCCTGCATCATTGTTTAGGTGCAGATTATCAAGGGGGTTGCAATGCAAAGTCTTACGCTGAGGATGTGTTGCACACCGGCTGGTTCTGAAATAGCTGTGAGGCTTACGATGTCAAGTCCTGCATTGTGGTAGAGGTGGCCATCGACAAGGTGCTTATCATGTGAGAACATGCATCAAAGATGCGTAAAGCAGCGGCAGTTCCAATATAGATGCAGGCTGCAATGCAGAGTCCTGGTGCCAAGAAAGTACATGCAGCAGAGGTGAAGCGTCATTTCAGCTCAGGATTGCCCCATGCAGCAGAGGAGATGTGTTGGTTCTACTGGTTCCACAGATGGTCTCTCAGAGCATCTTAAGGCTCACCCCCAAGGGTCCAGGACAAGGGTGGCCAACATTGGCAGGGTAGGGCTCAAAGGTGAAGAGTCCTAGTGCTGGTTACAAGAGACTAGCCCTTGGAGTCACTCTGGTGGTCCTGGGTACAGGTTTCAGGTCCAGTCCTTCTCACCCAGGCAAGAAGGCAGCAGGTCAGCAAAATGACAGTACTTTCAGCAGCACAGCAGGCATTCTTACTGGCAGAGTCTTCCGCAGGTTCATAAGTGTACTGAAGAGTTGATGTCTGATGTCCGATATGCGTATCTGGTGCCTTCTTTGAAGTGAGAGAAACATCTTGAGGGTTCCCTTTAAAATGCTCAGACTTCCTGCCTCCACGGTCCTGGCGCCAGACTAACTACAGGGGTATGCAATCCTTTGTATGAAGGTGGGACGCAACCTACTCAGGTGTAAGTAGGGCTATGCCCAGTTATGCAGTCCCATTCTGTTGGTGATGGCCCATCCAGGCATATCTAAGCTCTCTTAGTGTGCGTGACTGTCTAGGATGAATAAACAAAAACCAACTGCCAATTTCACCTACTCATGTGAACCAAAGAGAGGCTACAATCACTAAATGGCTAAGGCAGCTAAATGCCAACTTTCTAAAAGTGATGTGTAAACAAATGATGGCAGAAATGCTGAACAAATCAAACATTCTTCCAGTCAAGTGATCTAGGTTAAATCCATTGTTCTTCTGCTCACCATGCCACCCTAGTTTGGACCCAACCATTTGAAAATCAGCATTGCCCCTGCTCCTCATGTTAACCAGTCCAGCCTGAACTGCCAAGCCTGCTCCTCCCTAGCCCAGAAACAAGCATCCTGGTATTGCTTGGGGTATCACTTCCCATCAGCCAGGCAAGCTTGAATCCAGTGGCACAGCAAGGAAGGGACTCACGTCTGGGCATACCCATCCCACTTAGGGCAAAAAGTGCTGCAAAAACAAATGATGGGAAGAATACTGAATAAATCAAAGATTCATCCCAGTAAAGAGATCTGGGTTAAATCCATAATTCATTTGCTCATGATTCCATCTCAGTTTGGACCCAATCATATGCAAATCAGTCTTGACTCTGCTCCTCGTGGGAACAGTCTAGCACAAACTGTCAAGCAATGTCCTTCGTAGACCAGAAACAAGCAACCTGGTACCGGTTTCAGGGTATCATTCATCATCAGCCAGGCTAGCTTCAATCCAGTTGCACAGCAAGCAAGGGACCCACGTCTGGACATACCCATCCCACTTAGGGAAAAAATTGCTGCACATACAACTGATGGACGGAATACTGAACAAATCAAACATTCACCCTAGTTAAGAGATCTGGGTTCAATTCATCATTCTTTTGCTCACGGTTCCACCCCAGTTTGGACCCAATCATATGCATATCAGTCTTGACTTTCCTCCTCATGGGAACAGTTTAGCACAATCTGCCAAACCATGTCCTTCCTGGACTAGAAACAAGTATCCTGGTTTCAGGGTATCACCCCGTATCAGCCAGCCAAGCTTGAATTCTGTGACACAGTGAGGAAGGTGGAAAAACAACAGGAGATGGACAGAATGCAGAACAATGTCATACATTCACCCCAGTACAGAGATCTGGGTCTAAATCCATTGTTTTTTTGCTCACCATGCCATTCCAGTTTGAACCCAGCCATATGCAAATCAGTCTTGACCCTGTGCCCCATGGGAACAGTCGAGCCCGAACTGCCAGGACAGGTTCTCCCTAGACTGGAAACAAGCATCCAAGGACCGGTTTCGGGCTTTCAGCCCTCTTCAGCCTGGATAGCTTGATTCCAGTGGCATGGATAGCACGGGACTCACGTCTGAGCATACCTTTCACACTCGGGGTGACAATGCAAAAACAACAGGTGATGGACAGAATGCAGAACAATGTCATACATTCACCCCAGTACAGAGATCTGGGTCTAAATCCATCGTTTTTTTGCTCACCATGCCATTCCAGTTTGAACCCAGCCATATGCAAATCAGTCTTGACCCTGTGCCCCATATGCAAATCAGTCTTGACCCTGTGCCCCATGGGAACAGTCCAGCCCGAACTGCCAAGCCAGGTTCTCCCTGGACTGGAAACAAGCATATAAGGACCGTTTTCGGGCTTTCAGCCCTCTTCAGCCTGGATAGCTTGATTCCAGTGGCATGGAGAGCACGGGACTCACGTCTGAGCATACCCGTCCCACTCGGGGTGACAATGCAAAAACAACAGGTGATGGAAAGAATGCAGAACAATGTCATACATTCACTCCAGTACAGAGATCTGGGTCTAAATCCATCGTTTTTTTGCTCACCATGCCATTCCAGTTTGAACCCAGCCATATGCAAATCAGTCTTGCCCCTGTGCATATGGCCATGTCTGAACTGGACTGTTCCCATGAGGCACAGGGTCAAGAATGATTTGCATATGGCCATGTCTAAACTGGGGTGGTGTGGAGTGCAAAAAAACGATGGATTTAGGCCCAGATCTCTGTACTGGGGTGAATGTATGACATTGTTCTGCATTCTGTCCATCAACTGTTGTTTTGCAGTTGTCACCCACAGTGAGGAAGAGGCACACATCTGGACATACCCATTCCATTTAGGATGAAAATTGCAGCCCAAAACAAGATGGATAGAATGCTGAACAAATCTAACATTCACCCCCGGTCAAGAAATTTGGGTTAAATCCATCATTCTTTTACTCACCATGCCACAGAGGAAAACTACAAACCAGCACTCATTTTAAGCCCACTGATAAGAACTGTCTCCTACTTTATAATAGTTTCCATCCGAGACACCTGCGGGATAACCTCCCCTACAGTTCCTCCGACTGAGGCGGAATTGTTCCAGCATCACAGATTTCAAGAACAAAGCAGCTGACCTCCAACAAAAACTACTGAACAGAAACTACCCTGAGAAAATTATCAAGAAGGGCTTTAAAAGAGCGAGAAACAACAAGAGGGATGCCCTTCTGGAACCTAAAATACCTAAAGCACAAGAATCCCGCCCTATTTGTGTAACAACCTTCAACACAAACTCAAAGAAAATCACAAAATAGTCAACAAACATTGGAAAATTCTAAATTGCGGCTCTATGACTTTTCCAAAACAAATGTTCTCCCATAGAAGGGGTAGAAACCTGAAAGATATTTTAGTCCATAGTTGACCAAGAACCACGATTGATAGTGGCCCGCCCAAATTGACAGCTGTGAATGGCCACCACCCTTGTGGCTCATGCAGCGCATGCAAACTCACCAGCAAAAGCAAAACAATCAAGTTCTCAAATGGAACCACATGGGAACAACGTGCATTCACAAACTGCAACAGTCGCAATGTTGTCTACCTGGTCACCTGCCCGTGCGCTAAAGAGTATATTGGAATGACTTCAAGATCAGTTAAAATATGCGTTGGCGAACACCGGAGCAACATACGTTGCAAAAGGACAACAACCAAGATGGCGACCCATTACTTAACCATGGTCCACAGCATCCAGGACCTTCACTGGACAGTGATTGAACCCATAAAATCTGAAAAAAACCTCCTAGAAAAAGAACAACGGTGGGTGTTCCGCCTTGGAACACACCTTACAGGGCTGAACGACGATATACCCTGGTCCCAATTATGCCAGTAATGCTCCCCTAGGCCATTTATGAACCTCCTTACAACTGCACTCTTTCGCATTATTTTGCATGCTATAGATAAACTTAGGCCTCACCCTCTTCCTCATACAACTTCTCTGCACAAAAAACTTCGAAAGGAATGCATGCCTGCATGCCACATGGAACACTGCATGCGGAATGCCTGTATTTAGTAAAAATCGTCTTCTAGACATATTTCCCAATATTTTTAAAATGTATGATTTATACCTCGATCAAAGTAGATAATCCCCCTGCAACCAAGTATGCACCGCCCGGCGCATGCGCACAATATAGACGTTTTGTGACCCCGTTAAATAAATCCCTTGTGTGAGAAATACAGCCATTATCTAACAATATTCATCCAGAATCCATTCAAACCTAAGGTTCGGGATTTACAAATCATCCCTTTTAAAAAATCGCCAGTTCTTCCAACATGGCGCTCATGAATTTTGCTATCTCACACTATTACCACCGTTCCAAGATGGCCACCACCATTTGCCAATACTATATACCGTTCCAAGATGGCCACCACTATGTGGCGTGATTACATAGTGTAGTGCCGCTCTAGTTCCCACGGGCCTAATGACCACACCCAAACCAACACAGGTATTGTCCATTACTCAATCAAATCGAGTATAAAGAGACTTCCTCCGCTCCACTGGCTCACATCACGGAAGCCGCGGATGAGGGAGGATGCGAGGAGAACTCGAGGTTGAGTGAGTACGGCATAGCCGCTTTAGGGTGGAGAGAGTCTTTGACCATCAGCATAACAAAAAGGTACTGAATCTTTCCATACTCCTTCTGTTCCCTCCCTCTTTACCAACAGATGGAAGTTTCATTTACCCCTCATTCCTGATCGGCTCATGGGGCATTTGGGCACATGCATCATTGGTTTTGCATTCGCAAACGGTGCGAATCGGTAAAATCGGCCGTTTGCGAATGCAAAAACCATTTTTGGGATGCATCAAACTTTGTTGCACAATTCGCTTTTTTTGCACTTCCAAAAAAAGCGAATGCATTTAAGGAATCGCATTTGTGCGATTCCTTAAATGCAATGCATCATTTTTTCTAAAATTGCGAATTTGGAATTTGGAAATGCAAATTAACACGAGGTTGAACCTCGTGTTAATTTGCGAAAATGTTTACAAAAACAAAAAAATGCATTTTTTAAAGTGTCATGTTACAGACACACATGTCCTTAGGACATGTGTGTGTGAAACATGCACTTTCAAATACATTTCAGGGGTGCAGGGGGGGTCCTCTGGACCCCCCCCTGCACCCGTGGAATGCATCAACAAATTGCGAATTCTTAACTGCCTTCCCATTGACTCCTATGGGCCTTTCGGCCCATAGGAATCAATGGGAATTGCGAAAATGCACTTTGGAATTCGCTATTTATTTGAGAATCGGTAAAAATTGCGATTTTTACCGATTCCCAAATAAATAGTGAAAAAATTTATGCATAGCATTTTGCAATTCTTAATTTGCGATTCGGTAATTTTCGCAAATTAAGAATCGCAAAAGCTATCAATTAAGCATGTGCCCCATTGTCTCCAACTTATTTCAGTATGTATTTAACATATACTACCATACACATTGTTTTGCTCCTTTTTCCAGACCATCACTGTTGAGTGCAGATCTTCACAACATAGAGTGTGTGTTTTATGATATATGTCTGTTATGTCCTGTAGTGTCTTTCTTTTCACAGGTCACAGCACCTTAGTGTGTCTTTACTATTGAGACGCGCTATACTCGCAAAGTCACCATATATGTCACCATGCTTTTTCTCTCCACAGGTGACTTATATAACGCGCATTGGGAAGCGCGCAGGAAATATTTACGTGCTATAATTTTATCTTGCAGGCCCACGAATCAGTAATACTGTTAGAGCTCTATAAACTGTAAATTAATTGCATACCACATAGGTATTAGAATATCCGTTTCACCTGTATATATGCATAACACACATTGATGGCAACATTAGTGAGTTATAGAGGGATCTGACCCCGTCCTGACGAAGAGGCAGGTAGCCTCGAAACATGTTGACACCATCAGGAGAACTAGCTCATTGACAAGCTGTGTTTTTCTCGGCCACACCAATTTTTAACAATACCAGCCTATGAGTAATAAAGAATTTTTTTGTTTTCAAAAGGCCAGGTATTCTTTTAACCTCACTTTTTGACCCTACTTACACTCACAACAATACACCTCACATAGCACTTACAATATCTGAGTCTCCAGCGTAGTCGCTAGTCGTAGCACGCCTCATCCCGCAGCGGGGCGGGAAGACCCCGATGATGAAGCATGACACCAAGGGACCTTTTGGTGTGTGAGGGGTATTTGAACAAATACTGTGTAGGCCTGACATATCTTCGCTCACAGGAAAACCTGTTAGAGGTGGATCTTGTTGTTTGAATATATCTTTTCAGTTTAGCCCAGTCTGGGTGTCGCACGGCTCTTCCACTTCTGCAGCACAGTTCTTCAGCGCCAAGACGCCCTTGGGCATTCGTGCGCTCTACAAATCCATTAATCAAATCAAAATCAAATCAATGTGTTGAAATGCATAACCCTGGTGCAATGGAGCCCAGTGAGGTGGCCGTTGCCTGAGGCGCATTGGGAATGAAGGTGAGGCTGTAGGGAGAGTGGTGCATTCAGAAAATCGAGTAAAAGGCTGAGAGACTGTACCCACAGTTCCCTAATTTATTTCGGCACATCGTGATTAGGTGAAGGGTGCAACAGAACTGTGGCTTCTTGGGTGAGGGGTAGGGGTGCCCAAGCCCCTATTTCTGCAGCGTGGCTCGTGGCTATAGGCCATCATATAATTAAGGCCTTTACTGGTACAAATACTTAGCAGGTAGCTAATATCGCGCTGCCACAGGGAGAGTTCACCAGTCTGCAGGAGCACGGCTGAAGCAGTGTGTGTGGGAACCGACATGGTGAAGGTCCCCAGTGCAAGACCGAGCGGGCGCACACACACAAAGCCAGTCATGGTTCCTTTGAAGGTGAGCATTAGTATTTGGAGGAATGGCTAAGGACTAACGGACCCGGTGGTAATGGATGCAACGCTTAGCGGAGCGTTGGCCAAAGTATCAAAATACAGAAGAGATTGAGTGACCTGGATCCGGTGTCCATAAATGTACGCTGAAGACGGCTCTTCCCACTGTACCGCGGGAGTGACTATGTTTCGAGAGACAAATAGTAAACTGTGGGGGGGAGGGCTTGTATTATAGTGCTGCAGACTTATTTCACGAGGCCTCCTAAAACCAGTTGGAATGTCGCATGGAGGCGTTCGGGTACTACAATATTATTGTTATGAATTTTAGCAGACTAGTATTCTGCGCATTGGACTATGTAAATAGGTAACTTCTGGATTTGTTCAGAGCTCCCTGCATTTTGGATTTAACATCGGGCTGGCCCCGCACCTGCCATGTGTGTGAGCAGGGTAAGGTCTGCCCAGCTATAATGTTGCACATGCCTGGCGACATAGTTAGCCCAATAATTTAAAGCGATTACTTGCGGTGACAATGCTGTGGGATGCGTGACAAACAGAAGGCGAAGAAGCTGAGATCGGAGGGGCAGGATGTGCCCGTAATTTTCTAATTAAAAAAGAAAACCGTTTCCTTAATTTTATTGAAAGTCAACCAGTCCCAGGTCGGGTAATAAATGCTTCAGCTGAAAGTCATTCAGGGACTCCCCTGCGAAACAAAAGTCAGACACAGACAAACAGGTAAACATTGGAAAAACCCTGCTTACCAGGGTGCTTGCCTTCCTGACAGAAATGCAAATAGGTGCAACCGGTTACCGAGCAAATGTGAAGGGTGCTGGGGAGCCAGTATTGGCTTTAATTAAGGGAATCACTCGAAGATAGAATACGATAGCATTCAATACAGCCTGGGTCTTTTAAAAATCTACATTTGGGAAGCACCATTTTTTTTGCTTTAACTTGTGTGTGCATTTTGTAGCAGTCTCACATGCAGCTAGATTTGCCAGGCAGAGCGTACTTTCGCTGCAGGCTGGTTCTGAAGGGTGGATTCGGCAACTCACATGGCGCTGCTGATTAAGGTCTTGTCTTGCACTGTGCTGTTGTAGCAAATGTTTGTTTTCTGGACCTTGGTACAGCACACATGAGTGATTTAGCAGTCTGAAAGAAATTGGTGAACGGTTTGCGATATGGAAAAGCTTTCTACACCAGGCCCAAAAATGCTAATGTAGGTTTTACATAGTGCCAAAAAAAACCAGCAAAACATGCAGCAAGGCAAGTCAGTTTTTTTTGTAGAACTCATCATTTTCCTGTACAACTGGATGACTTTGTGGATGTTAGACAATAAATAGACGGAAATGTGTCCAGCGGAAAGGTTAACAAGACTAGAAAAGTTCTAAGTGGCAGTGTGCAGAGCAGTGGTGTCTGACACAGCGAGGTGAGCCGTGCAGTGGGCAGTGCACGTATGGCCACGAGGGCCGGTGACGCTGCAGTCAGTGACCTCACCACTGGCAAGCACAGCGCAGGCACCAGATGGGAGATGACCTCATCACCCAAACTGAAGCTAAACTCGTGAGAAGCAGGGTGGGAGAAACGCAAGGTGTCTGTTACCTCTTCCTGTCCGGCCTGGATAGAGCCAGGAGTTCTTCACAGGAAGCACACAAGGACGAGAAGAGGCCTGTGGCATTCCAAATGAGAAAACAAGAAAACAATGATATAACACTCATTTTTTCCTCTGGCTCCCCCGTGTAGCTTCAAATTAGTGTACATTAGAACAACGAGGCTGATGGTCGCTCAACATAGTTGTTGTCAGACAGGGGAATGTTGTGAGCATCTTACTTCCTCCAGTTGTGGGATCCTGGGTTATGTACCAGGAGGCCCTATGCTTAAGGAAGGGGTTGGATTAGCAGATCATCTTTCTGTTAATCAAACATCTTTCAGGGTCGCATAAAAACATTCTGAGCGAAGGCCTGTGCGTTCTACCTTTGCTGCGGGAGCATTAGAAAGTTCTTTCAAGTGGAATTATTTTAAGTGGCACCCAGGCCCGGCATTTTGGACAGCCTTTGAAGGAGGCTCAGTGTATAATTTGCTTATGGAGTTTTTGGTAGTCAGTCACTTAAAGGGACATCCAGTGGAGAGAAAAACAGTTCTGTTCCCAGGTCTGCATCCCTAGTCATCATCAACAGGCGCTCTAGATTGTTTGTTTCTCTGGTGACCTCAGCTGGGGTTTTGAGATGTATTCTGGCTTCATCCACTGATGGCCTTTTAACCGCATGCGCGCTAGCGGTTTTCCCGCTGCGCGCTGCGATTTTAAAAATCCCGCGCTACATGACGAGCTCAGCTCGTCATCCGCGTAGCGCAGGTTACGCCCATGACGAGCTGAGCTCGTCATCAGCCCCGAAGGGGTTAAAGTTGAGCAAATCTAACTAGCTAGAGGGTGGGTTTCAAAGGAAGCACTAATGAATGTGTCCCTTCTCACCCGATCGACATGCTTGGGTATACTGATGACAATCATAAGTTTGTTTTACATAGTGCTTTATACCACGTTTTCTAGCAGTTTCAAAGCACTGTAAATATCGGGTGTGGTGAGGTCAGGTAAACCGAGGACCAATTGATGCTACTCAGTCTATAAGCCCTAGGGGACTGATGCTTGTGGCCTTTGTCAGGTTGCAAACTGGGACCCGCAGGTATAACCAGATGATAGCAGTGAGCGTTTAAATCACTTAGGCGCCTTGCAGATTTTTAAGATGAGCACGAGTATTCACTCATCAACAGCACCATAAATGCCAGTGCAGACTTAGAAGTGACGTATTAATCACTCAGAATAGTGCTTTGGGTACTACTCCTTGTAGGCACTAAAGGAGAATGTCAGGGAGTGAACCCGTGAGAAGTCTCTGCTACTCACTCTCTACTACTCCCTACTCACTCTCTACTACTCTCTACTACTCACTCTCTACTACTCTACTTCTCACTCCCTACTACTCACTCTACTACTCTCTACTACTCACTCTCTACTACTCACTCTACTACTCTCTAGTACTCACTCTACTACACTTTACCCACTCTCTACCACTCTCTACTACTCTCTACTCACTCTCTACTAATCACTCTACTACACAATCTCTACTACTCACTCTCTACCTTTTACTCTCTACTACTCACTCTCTACAACTCACTCTACTACTCGCTCTCTACTACACTCTACTACTCACTCTCTACTACTCTCTACTCACTCTCTACTACTCTCTACGACTCTCTACTACTCTCTACGACTCCCTACTTCTCTCTAATCATTCTCTACTACTTTCTACTCTCCACTCTCTACTACTCACTCCCTACCATTCACTCTCTATTACTCTCTACTACTCACTCTCTACTACTCACTCTACTACTCTCTACTACCCTCTCTCTACTACTTGCTCACTCTCTACTACGCACTCTACTACTCTCTACTACTCACTCTCTACTACTATCTACTAATCACTCTCTACTACTCTCTACTACTCACTCTCTACTACTCACTCTACTACTCTCTACTACCCTCTCTCTACTACTTGCTCACTCTCTACTACTCACTCTACTACTCTCTACTACTCACTCTCTACTACTCACTCTACTACTCACTACTACTCACTGTACTACTCACTCTACTAGTCTCTACTACTCACTCTCTACTATTCTCTACTACTCTCTACTACTCATTCTCCACTCTCTACCTCTTTCTACCTCTCTACCTCTCTACACGCACACATATGCACATGTGTATATATATATGTTAGACCTGGCATCATTGGTGTGAGTTTCCCTTCCATTTTGACGGATTGCCTCCTCTGTTTTGATATGTTTTTGCTGTTTATATGCTTTGGGCACTGTTCCACTGCTGCCTATGTTGAATTGATCTACTAATTGGTGATTCCATGATTCGGTTATTTGATTTACCTGTCAGCCAGTAGCGGTCGGCAGTAGGAGTTACTGCAGGGCGGTGACGTGGGCAGGGGGAGGTGCAGGGTGGTGGGTAGTAATGTATGGATTACAGAGTTTTACAAATTCGTTTTATTTATTTAAATGTTTACTTACCTGTAAAACTCAGTAATCCATACATTACTACCCCCCACCCTGCCCCTCCCCCTGCCCACGTCACCACCCTGCAGTAACTCCTACTGCCGACGCTACTGCTGTCAGCCCCATGTACAGTGCACCATGTGTGCCCAGGGTTTGTAAATCAAATGCAGCTGGTGGGCTTGCATCACTGGTTGTGCCACCCCCAGTAGCAGCTTGTAAAGTGTGCCTCAGGCCTGCCATCACAAGGCCTATGGGTAGTCCAGTACTGCCAGGTCGACTTGGCCAAGTGCACCCACTTGCCAGTCCCTAAACCTTCCCTTTGCTTCATATTAGACACCCCTATGGTAGGCCCAAAGGCAGAGTGCATTGTAAGTATAAGGTAGGACATGATGTGGCTAGTAACATCTCCTGACCGACACCCACCCATTAATAACTACTGAAGTATGATAGAGGATGTTTCTATAATCCTCTTAGATAGTAAGCAGTCCATATAGCACACTAGTAACCCACTGATGGTAGAAACCTGCTTGATAACATTACACTACATTCTTCCATCGTTGCAACATACATAAGGGGGACTATGGACAAATCTGTCACAGTATCAATGAATTTGCTACTAAAGTGTGACATATTGAAAATGCGATTAATTAACTTGCCATACATCCTTATGAAGTGCCTTATCAAACGATGTACCGTTTGACATTTATGAATTGGATGCCTTTCGCAATAGTACAAAATCAATATACAGAATCTCTTAAGATAATCTTGAGTGATAAGCTATGAATACTCACAGCACAATTTAAACATCGTTGCGCGGTTCCGCTCATGCTTGACACCCTCATCCCCTGGCCTGTCTGATTTGTCACAACACGCAGCACGTGTGCACTCCTGAGACACTAGTCATGATTCGGTGTCCGGAGTGAATAAATAAACTTGTGTTACGTTTAGAGACTAGTAAAATTGTTATTATTGAGGGTAATTATCTGTCGGTTTCGGAAATGCTGAAATGTTTTTTGAGAACTTTCACGGGAGATTTCTATGTATAATTCGTCCTGTTGGAGTGTCTTTAGATTCACGCATGCGCACAAGGTCCTCCCTGCATGGAGATTAGCGTGGGTCTTTGACACATGCGCGAGGACGAATAACGAAAACAGGCATTATTGGGGCTACTACAGGGCGTAAGGACCTTTACTTCCCGTGCTTGTTTTTCTAGTATAAAATAGCCAACCCTGCTCCTTGTCGGTACCTCCCGGGGCGCGCTCTGCGGTGACAGAGGTACCGACGGACAGGTAGGCTACAGGACTATTAGATCTGGAGTATGATTTTTGATTCTGTTCTCTAGCAAGGGACACTGATGTCCTAAGGGCCACTGATTCTTATGTTGAAACTGGTTCTCCATATGAACAGGGATAGGGACTATTGGTCGTATATAGAAAGAGATGTTGATATTATGCTTGACCAGAAACTTACTAGTATGTATTTACTTGAGAATGTGTGGCATACTAATATAGACAAACCCCAAGCTACCACATGCAGTCTGTTTACATGCTGGCTGATGCATCTTGGCCTTTAGCAACGACCTCCACATGTTGATTTTGCTAAAAATAATCTACTGCGAATACACACATTTTGGTACTATTTCGCAAAAGATTTGGTGAATTATATGTAAAAAATGTTTGTTTGGTTCTTTCCCGTAGTGCGGGCCTCCTTCCTGAGCAGCCTGCCAGGTTGAGGTGAGGCAGGGCTATCCTACTTTAGAGGGTAAGTCCCAACAATTTGTGACTAATTTACAGCACAAATAAATTATTGATATTGTTATGGTACACAATGGTTGTTCTCTCTCTTTTATTCTTTTCTCCATGAACAATTACCTGACAAAGAAGACACAGGAATACTGGTTTTGTATATTCTTTATTATTATTTCACAATTGTAGCAGCAGCAATGCTATTACAACTGGTCCTGAAGAAAGCCAACGATACAGGAATCTGATCAAATGGCTGAAACATGTTGACCTCAATGTGACAGTGGTTATAAATCCATACCACTGTGTTGCGTTATGTTTTAACCCTGCCAGGTAGAGCACCATAATAAATCGAATGTTAGTGCATTTACTCTAGGCAGTTTTAAACTTTACTTTACTCTTTCACACAGCGCTGCAACCGCATGACTCCCACCATTCTCACATATGGGAATTAGTCCTCATCCTTCCAACAAAACATCTCTGAGCTCCTTCTTTAACAGCGTGAAGTCGTAGCTCCCAGTGTTTACTAGGTTTTCACCACTGGTAAGGAGGACCCATATGATGAAGCATGTCACCTTTGGGTGAGTGAGGGTTCTAATCCTTAAGGGATGATTCCCCTTATTGACTGTCACTGGTAGTTTTTGAGAGGATGCAACCACTCAGCATCAATGGTTACACTAATGCTCTAGATAGACTCGAGGTGACATATGTGTTAGTGATAAGGTAGGACATGCTCTGATGTGTGTAGCATGTCCTAATAGTGAATTACAGCCATTTTCGTTTTTCACTATTGAAGGCTACCCGTGCTCCGTAGGCTAGAATGGGCAGTTAGATTATTACATTCTTATAATCTTAACTGACTCAGGGAACATGGTAGAAATTTGAATTTAGTATGCCTGAACTCAGAATAATAAAATATATCTTTTAGTAAAGTTGGTTTTAATAGTCTGTGTTTGAAAATACCACTTTTAGAAAGTAGGTATTTTCTTGCCTAACTGTCCAGGCCTGCCTCTGCTAAGTTGTGTATTCCTTGTCTGGGTTTGTGAGTGACAGGGCTGGGGGATTCCAGGAGACAGGCTGGGGCAGCCCAGTGGTGAATAGAGAGATCTGCATCTAGATGGGAGGGAGGAGTTGCACCTGGGACCTGAATAGGGCTGGGCCTTCCCTCTACAATGCTGGCTCCACCTCCTGTGGCTTGTCTGATGTCTCTGCCCTGCACTGTGAAAGGAGAGAAGGAATCGTGTCAATAAAGTGCTCCAGAGCTGTATCTTCCATCCCCTGTGCTGGCTCCACCTCCCATGGGGGGGGGGCTGATGTCTTTGCCCTGCACAGTGAAAAAGAGAGTCATGTAAACAGAGTGCTCAGGAACTGGTTTGGACTAGGCAGAGGCCTTTCTGCATACAGAGACCAAAGGATTTAGGGGTGTAAATATTGGGACCCTGATCCCAAGAACTTTAGATCACTTCTGGAACAAGAAACCTTTTGCCAAGGCGAAGAACCAAGAAAGCTGCAGGAGTTTGGTTGCCCCTCTGCCAGTGTGCTGTTTGTTGGGTTGGCCTGCACTGGTTGCTTCATTTCCAAGGAAAGGAGACGGAACTGTTTAAGGACTTTCATCATCTTCAGAGTATTCTCCGAAGGCTTGAACTGTGCTTGCCTCCTGCTGAAGTCTCAGGGACAAAAGACTTAATCTCCAGCTCCCCTCTGAATTTCCATGCTGGGAATTCTCAACTCCAGACAGGCGTGTTGCTGGGAGCTAGAAGCGCGACACATCAAGAGGAAGCGTGTCACCGCCGCAGCTGAAATCGTCACATCGCCGGAGAAGCGAGGCTTCGCTGCATCTCCCTGGAAGTGTGTGTTCATCGAAGCTGCCTGCTGTCGCATCACCGGAGAAGCTTGACGCCATCGAGAGAGTTGCCATTGCATCACCAGAGAAGCGTGTCGCAGGGGCTGTCGCGGCTCCAAAGTAAAGAGTCATCGCAAGGCTGCCAAGGCGTCTACGCATCATCATTGCATTGCTGCATCAAGTGCGCCATCTTCTCGCATCGCACCGGATCATCGCATCGCATCAAGGTGCCATCTTGTGCACTGCAACGGGCCCACAGGCCGAGAATCTACACATCACCTCCGCACCGGTAAGGATAACGACGCATCCCCTACTCTGTGCAAGCATTGAGGCACGACGCATCATCTCCCTCGGATAACTGAACCAATGCATCTCCCCTTTTGCGAGCCTTTTGTTTACTTTGCATTACGCATCCAGGTACTTTGTTGAGAACTTTGTCCCATTTATCATCAACTTGAACTAAGTAACTTTTATCATCTTTAAAGCAATCTTAAGTGTAGTATTGTGGACTTTTGTCATTTGTGGTCTTGTGTTTAAGTCTATATAAAGAATACTTATTTTTATAAAACCTGAGTTGTGTCCATCTGTAGTGTTTTCATTGTATTACTGTGTATATTCACAAATGCTAAACACACTGCCTCTGAGATAAGCCTGTCTGCTCGTGCCAAGCTACCAAGGGGGTGAGCAGGGGTTATTAATGAGTGTAATCCCCTGATCCTGACTTAGAAGTAAGGGTCCCTATTTGGACAAAGGTGAATACCATTGCCAACTAAAGACCCCTAGATCTAACAATATATATATATGTATATATATATATATGCATATATATATATGCATATGCATTGATATATATGTATGTGTATATATACATATTTATATAAACATACATATACATCTGCATGTCTATATAAATACAAATATGAATGCATGCATACATATAACTATTTGCATACATATGCATGTTCTGTACATGAAATTTTGAAAAACACTAATAAAAGCAAAGCTAAAAAGCCACCTAATTACAAACAGAATTGCTTTAACTTAAAAGAGGAGGAGACCTATTGAATTTTCAATGCTTGTTGAGTCTTGCCGCCATTCATGTGGGCAGGTTCCAGAAACAGGCTCTACAACATCAGAATCCTGGTCAGTTCAAAGCCCTGCTCATTATCATAGTCCCTGCTCCCAATACCAGATGCCACCTGCTGCCCAGCCCACTGAGGAATATCATCCTGACAACCGCCATGACAGGACGTCAGGCATCCAACCTATCGCAACAGCCATGCAGAGGTCTGGGCCACATCCAAGTCCATCATGCTGGTGGTAACAGTTGCAACTTCACACCGATACACTAGGACATGGCAGGAAAATCCCCAGGGACCTGCATAGTTGGTGTTAGTGCTGCACCGAGATCTGGCAGCCTAAACCGAGAGCAAGCACACATGCTGTGCAGAAGTTCCACACAGGCACATTCACGAGTCAGCCACAAAGCGAATGAGCATGGAGCAGTCACTCTAGAAGACTAGAGAGGGAGAATTTTAGTTAGCTGTGTTTATATAGATTCATAAATGAGTAGGTGGGCATACTGAATGACTTGTTAGAAGTACCAGTGCTTTATTGTTCATGGAAAAACAAGCCGACAATGTTGCAAAGTTCCTGCTGTAAAGTAAACACTTACATTATTAAATGAGATGTTTAGTGATCTACAAGAGAACAAAGTATGCTGTTCCAATTTTGCTTTCTTATAAAACTTTCTGTTGAAAATACGTATTTAAATCATAATACCAGTATACGGTTTGATGGAAATTTATTTTGCGCACTAAACAATATGTATTATCTTTCCATAGTAGTGTGTTTGTTTTTGGAATCTACTGCAGTGGCCTCCGTTGGACTGACACCATATCAACGGTGCAATAGATTCAGTAAGGCAATTAAGCCCTACCTCTCTTTTGTGACTCCAGAAAAAGTGGAGGCTCAGTTGATTTGACGTAAATGCTGGGTTTAACAGACACAACAAGTTTAACTCGGCAGCGATTTTGGTATGGGGCAAACTCTATAATACACAATTACCTCACTTGTTTAACATGAAAAATAGGGACCTAACAATACAAAATCCAATAAATAAATAACATATTAAAACAACTTGATTCAATAAGACGTCTACATTTTGGCAGCAATAATATAAAAGGACAATGCATAAAATAGTACTGTCTGGTTAATAAAAATTATACAACATCCATAGGTACGTATCCATGATATCCTAATAAATTAGCCCACGCATGCCACCACCCTACGAAGTCTTAACGGCCACATAGTTCCCAGGAACTTTACTACCACATAGACAAACAAGGGAAAGTATGAGCTTTCAATATCCTCAAGGTTACTAGCTGTACCCAGTTGTCTACAAATAGGTGGCAGCCGTGCTGAATGGGGCAGGACATAGGCAGGACAAACACACAAGATATGTGGTATAGGCTTAGCTTGTAAACCACACGAAGAAAACATAGCACTGTCCAAACCTGCCCTTTTTGTGGTAAACAACCTTAAAGGTAATGCACTCACTTGGAAATGATGGTATAGTGTCCTGTAATAAGAGACAAAAATCAAGTCCCGATATTTTTCTAAGCACTACCATGATTTAAATCTGAGGAAGTCACCTGTTGGTGTACCCACCCCTTGTTGGTCATTCCTACTTGTTAGCAAGGCCCAATACTGTTTCTTCATGGCATCCTTTGATGGCATGGGCGCTCCCATAGGATGTGACCAACATTCCCCAAAGCCTAAAGCAGTTAGCAGATTATTCATGAATCTAAATACGATTAGATTAAATGTATCCACCCTAATTATATCATGAAAACTTTAGCATACTGGGTCAGCACTGGGGTTGCCACAATTCTCTGCCAAAAGAGTGACATTAGCTGAAAACCTCTTCCCAAGTCCAGATATAGCGGGCCAAAGGAGTACTAGTGGGAAGGTATGCAAGCACTCTCAAAAATCTACTTTATGAGCATTCAATTGCAGAGACATCTCCAAATTCCCATTATTCAGCCCAATATAATGCAGCATCAATGGCCTTGGCAACAGATAGCTGCAGGGCAAGGGCAATTAGTTTATTGATAGAAGTATGAAATTCCTTCAAAATAACCCAGACAATCTGCCTATGTTTCAGCAAGGCTATATTGATGTCTGGGGACCATGAAAGTGTGCGAGAGTTAACCCCCAAGTAATAAAATGAGTCAACCCTCTCCAAAACGTTCCGCCCTAGAACTAAGTTGACCTCGACCTTTCACCAAACTTATTTATTATTAATTGAAGACCATTTAAAGTTTTCGATATTGAAAGAGTGTCATCAGCGAATAACAAAATTGGTATTTTACTATTTGCTATACTAGGGGCATCCACTGAACAATCCATTAAGTACTCTACAAGGCCATTCAGGTAAAGATTGAAAAGAGTATGAACCAATAAATACCCCTGGCCAACACCTCTCAGCATAGGGATATTATCTGTCACTTGGCCTTGAGCACCCCATCTGACCCGGGCATAGTTATTGTTGTGGAGCCTGACCACCAAGAAATGTACACTAAGGGGAATACCAACCTCTTTCATAACCCACCATAATCGATGAAGTGGCAGACATTAGATTTGCAAAGGTAACGTACAAGTCACCCCTGCTGATCAAAATGGTCTTCCAGAAACTCAGTGAAAACCTAAATATATAGTCAATGGTCGAAGTTTTTGCCTTAAAGCCCACCTGTAGTGGGCTTATGATGTCATTATCTGTTTCCCATGATTGAACTTTAGCCAACACCATCCGGCTAAAAACGTTTTTGAATGCCGTTAATTATGCTAATAGGCCTATAGTTTGCTGGTATGGACAAATTCCCCTTTTTAAAAACAGGTATGAGCTCAGCTTCATGCAACAATTTGGGAATAGGGGTGTTCAAGGCTATCACATTAGATACAGCTAAGGTATACTCTGCCCAAGTGTCAATATCCTGCATGAAATCATCTGCTGGAATCCCATCAGGGCCAGGAACCCTCCCTCTAGCAAAGGTAGACCAATAAACAAGAACGTCCGCCTTGGTAAACGGAGACTCAGTAAAATTCTGCAAAATACTAAATGACAAAGGGTTCTTTGATAAGATATAGATCTCTTCTTGATAAAGGCTGGAAAATTAGTGAACCAATCTAAGGTTAATACATGGTTCTGAATAAGCATGTTCTTCCTGGTTGGCACTTCTAGCAACCAGTTTCCGGAAATGCGGGGAATCCCTATGGGAACATGACTCAGCCAGTCTACACCATCTCTCCTCATCCCAAACCTTCTCAGCCCTCAGAAACCCCATACTTGTAGTCCCTTCTAGAATTGGCTATCGCTATAGATCGTTCAGTTTTACTGCACTGGTATAACAATGCCTTAATTGTCTGCACTCCTTATTAAACCAGCCATTGATTCTACAGTGTGACTGTTTCTTACTAGAAGAAGTAATAACAAATAATATTTGACAGTACCACATTTAGGGTCTCCTGAATAATCAGCAAAATATCTGGGTGAGAAACAGCCTGCCACTGTTTAAGGCCCCGTCAATCCGCTGTGAGGACCACATCTCCAGTGCTAACTAAAGATTGAGGGTGTACTAAGAACTTGTCAAGAGAAAATGTAGAGTAAGACACAAAGGATTGTGGTCACTCTCCAATCTGTCATAGACTGCCATGTCCATCACTAGGTGCCACAATCTAAGGTTGGCCATGATGTAATTAATTTGACTTCCAGCCACATGATCACTAAAAGTGTGAGCACCCTTGATGTTTTATTTAGTTTGACACATAAGTGGCCTGCCAGGCACCTACAACAATAGTAAGAACATTTAATTGAATAGTGGCCTGGGACCAGCTGTTAATAAGGGCAAGTTCTAATGAGGTAATTCCCCATGCTTCATCCTCCTCTGATGTCATTTTAAAATCTTTTCCATCAAAGGATTCAAAGGTAGTATTGAAATCCCTTCCGATGATCAATTTGGTACCACATCTGAAGTTATCCAGATATTGTTTAAGAAAATAAATATTCTCTGCTCCCTTTATCACCTCGAGCGTAGATATAAAAATGTTACTTGCCAGTACCAACCCCCTACTACATACTACCATACCTTGTATATCGGGATGATCAATTATCAGGGGGGAATTTTGCAATTTTAAGACAGCCTCGCCCAAAGTAGGAGGCCACCCATGGATCTTCCACGTTTGCTCGGTTTAGCAGGGGTGTTAAAGGATCAATATCCTGCTCCAAACATGGGTTTGCAAAGCCACTTTTCTTGGAACATACATCTATCATAATGATCGATAAATTCACATGAAGGAGTTGACATCACTTTAAATTTAAAGCCGATCATGTTCCAAGAGATCAGAGAAGTGGTTTTCAACACATCAGTACGTGGGAAGATAGCCCGATCACTGTTAGTATCTTCCAGCATGGTTTGAGCACTACAGGCAGCTTCCATAAGAGCACATGCAGATGAGCAAAGAGGTCCATGCCCATCGCACCACCAAGACCACGATGCTAACATCAGTGAGAAATAAGGGAGAGGGATCTTTCCTGTTATAAATTAATACAAAACATTTTAAGCAAATTATTAACATATGGAGGAGCATATCTTATTTGTAGAAATGTGTCACTGCAAAATGCATTTCAGGAAAATCCATTTCCGGGCTAGGTAAGCAAAATTGTCTGTATCATCTATATTTTATCATTTCGTAACTTTTTTCTTTAGAAACTCTTGACCCATGTGCATTATTTAGGAGCCAAATTGATTGTGTCACAATCACTTCTCATTACGTTTAAGAGTTTAATAATTGTTACACATGCATTTTGCATATATTGTCTATAGTATAGCTAGTCCACATAAGGCCTCTATGAGTCTGATGGAAGACGTTTCTGGGCAATGAGGGGAGTACTGGGCAAAGTTATCCTTGTACTGCTGTCTGTTCTATTCAACCAAGGATTATTTCTTCATTTTCTCTCTTCATCGATTTTCCTCATAAGATGTAAATATGTTTCAACACTCAGTGCACCAATCGTGGGATCTTCATCATAAATGGCAATGCCCTATAGAAGTACAGGTGTAGGATTACCTCAGGTTTGCATGTGATGTACAATATATAAAAATGTAGCCTACTTCCTAGTCATCATTATGATATTTGTTAGAGTATGGATCCATAAACAGGCATTAGATGATAGTTTTGACATTGCATGTATCATCATATAATAATTTCAGCAGCGTACCTCAGTGGATATGTGGATGAACAAAGTCTTGAATGTCATGTTCTCTTATTGCTCAAACCATAAATATCTGTGAATAGTAATGCCTTTCAAGTAAATTTACGATTTTTAATATTTGCCAAATATTTGATTTACTCGATGAAGTAGAGCGTCATTGTTACTTGAACGATGTGAAGCATCTTGTTTGACCTTTGGACATGGAGGATGCACACCTATTCTTGTGTGTTAGGCTGCAATTTCTGGCAAGCGGAAATGATGGAGCCATTTTTTTTGTATCATGGAAATGCAAGCATCCTATGCGTATGTGCATTATCAAATGAAATCAAATCAAGCTTTATTCGATCATATACATATCATCATAAAAGCAGACATCAAATTCTAAAAAATAAATAAGTCACAGTATAAAGGTACAGGTCGAAAAAGGATGATAAAACAATACATTTTAAAATATTTAAACAGATAAATTTAAAAGGAGAAAAAACCCATCAGGGTTCAAAAGACATACTTTTCCTCAGCCACACAGCTTTCTTCAGGAAACTAGAAACCCTCCAAGCCACAAATTCATTCTCTAGGTATTTCATTCGCATGAGGGCTGGACAGCATTGCCTTAGGCCAAAGAATCTTAAAATGGGAAGTATCCAAAATTTCCTTAGTTCATTAAAAAACGTACAAAAGAAAAGTAAGTGGATGGTAGACTGTTCCGATGTGAAGTCACACAAACACCAAGGAAGTTCTCTTGACCAATCATTCATTAACGGAATAGACAAAATTCTTTGGACTATTCCTACTCGAAATCTTGTTAATAACATTCTATCATGGCCTTTAGGAACAAAATTTAGATACGGTTCCATGACAAAGGTTGTAAGCCTTAGCTGATGATAACTGACTGTTGGTTTGGGGACTTCAACCGCCAATCTAGCAGATCCCAGTATATCCAAACAGTCTTTCTTCAGAGATTTCCTTGATATTTGGGTCATTAAATTCGGGTTTAAATAATACTCAGGATGACCAAGGTCTTTAACGAACTGAAATATATACTCGAGTCAAGGAATTTTCAATGCTCCATCTAGCTTCATGCAATCATGCAGGATGTCACGATTTAATTGGGTCTGTTCGCTAACCCAAATTCTGTGCCAGAGAAGTATGGGCTCAATTTTAATAAGATCCATAATATACGAAATCCCAACTCCTCATGGCAAACAAAAGAAGACGTACCAGGTGGAACATTAAGAATATAACGAAGAAAGGAATTTTCTACTGTTTGCAAAGATGGAGGATTGGAAATGCCCCAGACCCCAGCCCCATATACCGCTGCAGAAATACACTGTGCCTTGTATATATGTATAAGTTCATTGGGGGGCTTCCTCCCTAACCTCTTAGTAAAGGTAACCAAGGCACTGGTAGAACTATTAAAAGAATTTTTTTTCTTGGCGATTGCTTGGGTCCAAGTATCGTTATAACTGAAAAGGACACCAAGATATGAGAAGGTCCTTGTGGTAGCTAGCTTACTTCCTTCCAAAAATATGTCTCGACCAGTGATGCTCCGGGACCCAAAAACACAGTTCATTGTGAAGGTCTTGGTGAGATTTATTTTTAATCCCAGGTCGCCCATAAAAGCACTAAAACTGGTCAGGGCTTTTTGTAGACCATTACCTGTTCGCGCCATAAGAACCGCATCGTCGGCATAAAGGAGAGCAGGAATTCCTCTCTCACCAACTTGTGGAAAATCCGAGCCACCCTTAAGAAGTGCGTCAGCCATACCATTTATATATAAATTAAAAAGAAAAGGGGCCAAAGCACAGCCCTGGCAGAACCCTCTTCTGACAGGAAATCCTGAAGTACATTGCCCCTTCGTCCCAAATCTAACGCTGGCTGAAGCTCTCTCATAGAAGCAATGCAGGAAAGCGATTAAGCCATGATCCACTCCAAGAACAACAAGTGTCTCCCATAGCCTCACAAGGACAACAGAATCGAAGGCTGCAGTCAAGTCAACAAAAACTAAATAAAGTTTCCCATTTTTTGCTCGCGTATATTTCCCAACGATCATAGCCAGGTTAAGACTTTGTTCAAGGGTACCCAGGCCCTCCCAGGACCCATACTGCAGGTCATATAGAACATTGGATTCTGTTGCCCAATCCTGTAGCCGTTGCAAGATGACACGACCTACCACCTTTACCATAGAATCAAGAAGGGAGATTGGTCTATAGCATACAGGATCTTGACAATCTCCCTTCTTCAAAATTGCCACAATGATTGATTCAGACCACGTTTTATGAAAAGTGGAACAGTCGCTGGCATTAATCAGCTGTGTTAAAAAAGGGGCCCATAACGAAACGTTTGACTTAAACAGATCAACTGGAACCCCATCGGGACCAGGGGCCTTGCCCCCTTGCTTCGCTCAAGGGCTAAAATTGTTTCATCCAGGGTAACGTGTAGGTTGCCATTATATGTACGCGGAGACTGCGGAAGTGAATACTCGTTAAGGGGTGGACCATTATATAAGGCAGAGTAATGGCTTATCCAATCCGTTTCTGAAATAGCCATTTCAATGGTAGGTCTCTCGTCCCCTATCAAGGCTGGAGTTCTTAAGATTTTCAAAAAAGCCGCAGAGTCCTTTCTTTGGGCGGCCTCATGTAACTTCCCCCATGCTTCCTCCCTCAATGATCTCTTTCTGTCAGCCATTGCCTTCCTATAGATGGCTCTAGCCCTCCTTACCTCCCTTTGGGATCTGGGTTGTTTATGAAGTTCCAGTTTAAGATTGGAATACGCTTTAGAACAGGCGCTGTTAAACCAACCAGATGTTTTAGGGGCAGAACCACATTGGGTAGACAGTAACTTCTTAACCTCATTAGTTATCTCATTGAAAGAGGAAGTTATTTCTTCCGGGATAGAGGACTCACTGAGGCAGATATCAAAAGCAGTTTTATGGGAAGAAAGAAGCCGCTTGGTCAATACCTCGGGATCTACGTTCGACCAGCGGATGGCATATCCATT
Source organism: Lissotriton helveticus (assembly GCF_964261635.1). Taxonomy (NCBI): domain Eukaryota; kingdom Metazoa; phylum Chordata; class Amphibia; order Caudata; family Salamandridae; genus Lissotriton; species Lissotriton helveticus. The sequence goes on from NC_136057.1 coordinate 1,560,581,303, forward strand.
GATTCTGTTAAATTCTAATGGGCCCACCGTGCTTTTAACGTTTTTATTCCTCAAAGACCCAAAAGCTTGCAGATGAAACTTAAGGCAAAGCGGGTAGTGATCACTCAAAACAACAGTCCCTATATCAAAAGATAACAAACTTGAGGCAAATGTGAATGAAACCAAAATGAAAATCAATAATAGAGGATAAACCTCTTCCCTTAAAAATAGCAGACAAAGGGACAGGAGAAGGAACTAGGTCATTAGCAAAACCCAAATCATAATGAGACATCAAATCATTAAGATGGTCGCCCAGCTTAGAGTGCATAAAATGACAATTAGAGACTCCCTGAACCATCCGGTTACCACAGATTTTTGAGCTCACTGGAATACATAATGCACAACTAAAATCCCCTGTCCATAGGATGGTAGTGTCCACAGTAATCGAAGTACAAATAGCATCCAAGGTCACAGCAATGCGAGAGAACTCAGCCCCCAAATTCTCTACAGGGACGTTATTGTAAAAATTCACCAAGAGGATTCTTTTTGAGCTTGATACAGACAATTAAACAATCTGATGGTAATAATCCCCCTTTAATTAAAATCCTGTCTAAACATAATAAGTTTGATACATACATACACAAGCCTCCCTTGGGCCTACCTCCTAGTCCCCTTACTGTCGGAGTGTTAAGAGTCAAATAACCCTGAATATGGACGGGTTCCAATGCCCAAGTTTCCTGAAGACAAATAATGCATGTTTTTGCTATATACTCAACCCATACTGGATTTGTGACCTTGTCACGGAGCCCAGCAATATTCCAAGAGATGACATTGATGTCAGATAAATCTTTTCTACGGAGGGGCAACGCTCCAGTGATAGTTGGCTTAATCCTGGCACTGACGGATATCTCTTCTGTAATGGGAAAAACAGTATCTAAACTACCATGAATTGGTCCCAAGGGACGATGAGAATCTAGGTTGGAAGCTTCGGAATGAATCACCAAGCTATCAGTTTGCCCCTCAGAAAGTCCCGCACAGGAGTTATTTCTAGTAACCACCGTAATATCGCACTGGGTAGGGGTAGAAATAGGCAGTCAGTCAACCGCATCTAAATTACAAAGTGCCTCATAAAAGTTGCTAACTGGTTTTGAGTATCCAGGATATGCCAAAGGACCGTCAGGAACCCTCACACTTGATTGTTGTGCTCTATCAGGCTGGTAGAAAAAGCCCAAAGGTAGTACATTGACCCCCTGGGACTTTATTGGCAGATGAGCCACCCTACTAAGAATTGTACGAACGAGTTGTGGTGAAGCAAAAGTAAGAGCAACGCAGTCACCCTCCAAATATTTTACAGAGCCACCCACCCAGTCTATCCTATGAGCCATCTTAAAATTAGAAAAAAGCACATTTGACAGGCCCGTCTTCCCAGATAAAAAATGAAGAGATCTGTTGCACAAGGTTGACCAGTGCTCAAACTCCCCTTGACGTAACATGGGAACATTTGCTAAAACTACAGTTAATGGATTAGCTTCTGGCAGCAAATGGAATGTACCTGGAGCACTAAGACCCCCCTCTGTCTACCCTGTAGTGCACTTGGGCCGTCTTACATTGATTAACTAGCTCCTTACTTGATGCAGGACGGTCAGAATTAAATGTGGCATATTCAAGGTTCAATAACCCCTGTTGCTGACCCTTATTGCAGTTCCTATGTGGAGGGACCGACCCACCAGCAGGGAGCTGCAAAGGTATATTCTCAGCAGGCTTACCGCTTACAGCCGAGGAAACAGTAGCATTAGGGGGATTTCCGGTACATAGGAAGAGCCCAGGGGCTCTATGCTGATCAATAGTACTTGAGGGGACTATCGAGGCAGTAGATGGTGCTAGAGGGGGAGTTGAACCCAGGTGTGAATTTGGTGATGGAATGGCTGTACACAATTTTTCCAGAGTGACCAATCTTTTTTCCAAGTTAATAAGTGACGCCATCAGGGGAGACGTAGCCACCCGCACTATGTCCTCAAATGTTCGCCAAAAGTCCATGCTTCCCACTTCCGCCAGCGCAGCTCCCACCGTCTCCGGTGCAAATGCTTGATCCGGAGACGATAAGGGTGAAGACGGTTCGGAGAGATTAAGGTGACCCATACCAGTAGACTGTCTTTTGTTAGGAAGGCCGAGACTGTTCACTGATTTTCTTTTCTTGCCCGGAGGCTTTACTTGGGCTGAGCGAGTACTTTTAGCTTTTTGAGCCCTAGTGATAACCTTTGGTCTGGAACCCTCTTTTTTAGAATAAGCGGAATCTTGGGATGCAAATACCATTATTGAAGGGGCAGGAGCGGGAGTTACAACTGTAGGGGTTATAGGTGGACCGACTTCCTGAACATACGAAGAAGATGTTGTCCCTGTGCTCAAGGGTTCAAGAGAGAGCCTACGCTCCATTAAGATAATCTCGTGCATCAAAACTGACTCTGCTCTGTTCAGGAAGGCATCTAAGGTGCCCACCCCCTCTTTCCCTGTGAGCGACTTTGTTTTATCCATTGCCATATCTGCTATGCTAAGAGGAAATAGTGGAAGAAAATAAGCAGTCCTGTCCACACAAACAATGCCCCAGCAATGTCTCAACAACGTGTTGAACACAAGTAATGATATGAATAGTAGCTGTTAGGGCTCACCACTAAGTTGATTTGATGTAAAATGTCAAGGGGGGTCCAGCCCTGCCTCTGACAGGCTCAAACGGGCCCGCCCTTGGCCCAGGCTTCGCCCGGCGTGCGCGCGCCCGCGATCCGTGCAGCGGGAGCGGCGAGGGGCTAAGTAGGTGCCTGGCGATAAGCAGTCTCAGGTGCGGGCTCTCCACATTGCCCCTGGGACCTGTAGTGAATCGAAAAAGCGTCCTCCTCTCTGTGGCTGACGAAGCGGCTCCCCAATTACAAATAGGATGTTGAGTACCTGCAGTCGGTTGTCAGTTGTTGATAGATTGTCTTCAAGGGTGTGACAAGTCCGCAGGTTGCAGTGTCTGGGCAGGTGAGGGAACAGAGGGATAAACATATGGAGAAAACAGCTCTGGGTAGCAGTCCTTCCCGTTCACCTTCAACTACAGAGCGTCCTCAGCTCTGTAGGCTCTGCTCACTGTAGACTCTGCTCACTACTCACGGCGTTGTCTTTCGGCAGCTCACAGCTGCACTTGATGCTTTTGATGCCCCATTCTTCCCTCCTGCTCTGTATATGCTCTGCTCACTCCGGTCCCGGTTGATGAGCTGCTTTGAGCCCCCCGGGAGCAGAGAGGAGAGGACAGAAGACTGGGAGCCTAGAGAAGGAAGTAGCAGTCGGAACTCGGAGCTCGATTTTTGGCGTTTCTCACACGGCGTCTCTCCCCACTAGCTGCAGCTCAGACTGCAGCTCAAACTGACGGCAGCGTGGTAAAGACGGAAAAGACAGACTGGAACCTTGGAGCCCACACCAGCTGTGAGTCAGTTGTTGCGCATTATAGGATTGTATACCCGGGATAGAAGAAAATCATAACGCCTCATAGTCATGGAGACGTTGTGAGCTGGTTGAGAGCACAAGTACTGATATTGATGGGGCTGTATATTACATTAACAGGATTCAGATACCGCTCTGTTACATTTTGTGTGTTGGGTGGTTGGTTAATGTATAATTCTTACGTTTAGGGATCTGGTCCCACTTTCTTAATGTGACATCCTGCATCCATGGGAAAGGTTGGACTGGATTACTGTGATCTGAAGATGTGTAGGAGATTAAGCTCATAAATACTGAGGGCCATCATATGCTTGTTCTGTTGGTAGATGCAGTGATTTGATTTTCTGTAATCTCTCGAAGACAGGGGCTGCTGAGTAGCCATCTCGCCGATTTCCTGCTCAGAGCCCTCCCAGGTTTTGGCCTGTTTGCCCAAACTACTGAAGGTGTTTCCTATAGTTCTTTTCAATTCTTAATAGAGTGGCTTTTCTGCCAATAAAGTCCCAGGGGGTCAATGTACTACCTTTGGTCTTTTTCTACCAGCCTGATAGAGCACAACAATCAAGTGTGAGGGTCCCTGACGGTCCATTGGCATATCCTGGATACTCAATACCAGTTAGCAAAAAGAAGGATGAGGGAAACAGTAACTCTTGTCCCAAAAATCATAATCAGAACATTAGGGATGGTGGCGATAATATTTTGCAAAAATTTGTTGGGTACCTCTGAAGCGCAGGCATGTAATGATTCCCAAAGGTGGCAAATACTAAGAAGTTTTTTATATCGCACTTTTGCAGTATCTAAGTACTATACGTCTCAGGTGCCCAAATTAATAGTACTCAATTTGCCAGCAGCAGAAATATTGAAGTATGAGTATGCCATGCCGGGATTATACCTTTTAATCTGCATATTATAGCAGTGAGCTTGCAACTCAGTGAGCTATCTATTTTACTCTAGTCCAAAGCGTGAAGGTTTGCTCTGTAAACCATTCTTTCCTGTGATTTTTATTGAACTAGACAGGACAGATCAGTGTGTGCTTTTGATAAGATTTAGTAATTGTGATCCACTACATATAGACCATGTCAGGGTACTGCTTTTTGTATCAGGGCTATATCCCTCATGAGAAGAACATTAATAGTATCCAGCAGATAACCATAAAGTACATCCTAGGATTTTTGTAGAATGACCCCACCAGAAACATATAAGCATTGTTTGAATAAAAAGTACAGATGTTTATTCCCCTAACTAAACTGTATTCCACGGAAAATCATGGAAATGCGTCCATTTCTAACGATAATGACATTACTCCTAGCCCTACTCCCTCGCCTTCCTTCAGTACAAATGAGGCCCCGCCTCCCACCCAGACCCACCCCAGCATAAAAACTCTGCCCGCCCCCACCTCCACCTGTACATAAACAAGCCGAGCAAGCACTCAGTTGAACCGCACCGGGAGGGAGGGAGGGTCCTCGAAGGAAGGCGAGGGAGTAGCACTAGGAGTAATGCCATTATCGTTAGAAATGGATGCATTACCTCCCGTTCCTCCCTTGCCTTCCTTCAGTACAAATGAGGACATAGCAAGCAGAGAAAAACAGAGACGGACAACTGAGTGACAAAGAACACAAAACAGTGCCCCAAACACAGCAGATCAACATCCCAGGCCTCCGAAAGAGGACAAGACTCCGTGGCCCGAACCCCCACAGGAGGGACCACCCCCAAAAGAGCAAAAAGCCACCAAGACAGAGGACCGAAACCATCTACCAGGAAGGCAAACACCACCTGAGTCGGACCAAGCGAACAAACAAGGAGACCTCCACACGGAAGAACCCCGCAACCAGCAGGCACCATGGCAAAAAGGCGCCGGACAGTCAAGCTGATCAAACGAGCCTCAGCCAAGGAAGGAGCAGGACCGAACACAGGCCAAACCAACCCGTGACAGAGCCAAAACGCCGAGCCACCGGAGGGACAAAGGACGGAACCGGACCAAAAACCAACAGAGCCGAACAGCCCAGACAGAAAAGAAACATCCAAGACAGGGCTGACAACACCCCCAAGCGCCCCGCAGGAGCGACGACATTCCAAAACAGAGATGCCGAATTCACCGACCCTCCAAGGATGAAAGGCCAAGAGGACACATGAGGATACGAACCCGTGACCAAGAACAGGAACACAGGCCGCTACAGCGCATGCAGCAGTCAAGTTAGCCACCAGACCTGGCACATGTGGGAGACAGACCCAAAAGACAAGAGTCGCAACGGAAGACTCACAAGGGGCCCAGAGGGAGGACCGGACAGAGCAACCAACCCCAGCAGCAAAGACCCCGAAGGGAAGGACCCGACAGGGCAGGGAAACAAACACAGCAGACCCGGAAAAACAACCAGGCAACAGACCCCAGGCAACACTCAAGGAAGTCAGGAGCACCAAGAAGCCGAAATGACGCCCACTGCACTTGCAGAAGGGCCACCGACAACCCCAGAAGAGTCCCATCTGGAGGGAACCGCCACACCAAAAGGAGGCCAGCACCATGGGAACAACACCCAGAGTAGAACACTAGGCCTAAAAGGCCCACAAACACCAAGCACAGGGCAGCGTAGAGGAGGACCGACGGGAAGCCTGCAAGCCACAGCCAACCAGAACCCCCAACACAGCCAAGTACAGGCGCACAACCGCCAGGCAGCAGGCGCAAACCCCGCACAGAACCCAGGGGAAGAGCCCGAAACCCCAAAGGGCACGGAGCCACCGGAAAGAACCTCCACCGAGCGCAATACTGCCCAGACAGGAGAGGAAAACAAGGATCCCAAGGCCAACGGGGAGCAGCCAGCAACCCCCTAGCACAGACCCACAGAACCCGCACCGGAAAGGCCAGAGTAGCGGAAAATCCGGGAAGGGAAAGTCGAGAGAAAACCCAGGATGAAGTAAGGATCCAGCAAAACAGAACAGCCTGCACACAGGCCACCCACCGAGGCAGAGAGCTGACAGACCCAGCACCCAGACCCTAGTCCACATAAACAGGACACAGGCAACCAAGGACAAGGACCAGAAACAGTACCCACCCCGATCGAGGCAGAGGACAAGCCACTGGAACGACCGACGGAGCCAACACCCTCAGATCCGCAGAGACCCCCAAGAGGGCACCAGGGCAAGCCCCAACGACACAACAGCCGCCAGCAAGAGGACCCCCAGGAGAGCAGCAGTAACCAGAACTGGAACCCAAACCGACCCCAGCCAAGCCCAGAACAGGCCGGCGACTGAAGCCACCACAAACGGAGCCGGAAGAGCCAGCGAACACCCAGCCAGAAGGCAACAGCAGCAGAGGCACCAGGAGAGCACCCACGGGGACGGACCGACAAGGGCAGCAGGGACAACAGACCCCGGAGACCAACCCAACAGGAGCCAGACAGACAGGCGTAGAAGAAGAAAACGAGCCCAGGGAACCAAAAACACCACAGAAACCAGGCGCCCCAGCACCCGCAGCCAGAGGACCGCCCGAGGAGCCCCGAGACAACAAGGCCCGAACCCACGAAGGAAGAGAGACCAGGCACCCGGACAAGGGAACGGTGCTGAGCACAGTCCGAAGACGAGCCCCGACAAACACCATGCCCAGAGAGGGGACCAGCGAAGACACACCCCGGGCCACCAAAAACCCCATCACCAGAAGAACCACCAAGGACCTCCTGAACAGACCGAGCAAAAAGACACCCCAGCCGCACGCCGCAAGAGGCTGGCCAGAGAAGGAAGAGAGAATAACCACGCGGCATGAAAGAGAGCCACAAGAGCATCCGGACATGCGGGAAGACCCTGGGTGAAGGCCCGAGGCCGAAGGGGAAGGATGCAACCCAGAAAACGTGCGCACCACACAGAGAACCACAGCAAACACAGAAAAGAAGCAGCGACAGGGAAGCAGAGAGAAGCGCCCCCAAAACCCAGGGCACGCCAAAAACCGCCAGGCAGAGCCCGCGGAAAGGCAGCCCGAAGGGCCAACACGCGGAAGGGAACCGGCTGAAGCCAGGAGCTGACCCCTAGGAGAACCAGAACTGGGCCAAAGCCACCGGACACCCCAGCCCCAGCAACATAACGGAGCGGGCCCCAAACCCGAGCCCCACCGACAGGAACCCAGCAGATGGAACACAAGGCAAGCAAACAGGACACCCAGTCCAGTAGAGCCACCCAGTAGGAACCGGAGACGGGCACCGGCAGAGGAACCCTCCCCGAACCGGAGGAACCCGCACCAAGCTGACCCAGCACCCATGAACCACAGCACACAGGACCCCGCCAACAGAAACGTCCCACCACCACTGAGGAGGGAAAGCCAAAGACAACCACCCACTGACAGGGAACCAACCAGACAGCAGTGACAGGAACCCAACAGGGCCAGGCACTCAGACAAGGAGGCATCGAGCCAGGGCGAAAAAAAGGTCAAAACCGCGACCAACCGAAAGTTATAGGAGACACCCACAAGCGGGGACAACGGAGAGGCCCCAGTGCAAGGCACGCGAGAAAGGCAGGACGCCCCATCTCAGGCAAGGCAAGCAGAGGGCCCAAGGCGGCGACACCCAGCCACCACGAACCGCCACCGCCAACTCCACGAAACCCCGCATCAAGGAGGGCACAGAAGAAGCAGAGAACAGGCCAGCCAGTGCCACGGCAGCAGTCAAGCAGAATAGCTGACCCACCAAGCAGTGCGGCCAAGACAGAGTCCAACAGCACAACCGGAGGAAAGGGGCGACCCCCACCAAGAAGCAAAGCCACTGGAGGGAGAGAGGGACGCGCAGCCCAGAAGCGAACGCCCCGGCGCAAACAGACCACGCAGAGAAACCTGAAACCAATCAGGACAAACAGCGCAGAAGGAAGAAGGAGGGTCGAGAAGAGACTGCCAACGGAAGGCCGCACAGGCAACCGACAAGTTACTGTCAGCAGGGCAGCACCACAGTGGACAAAGCCACATGCACAATGCACATACAACAAGTACGAGCAAAGTACGCCACACACCGCACCAACTCCTACCCCGGGACCAAAGGGCAAGCCAAACCGGGAGGGCCGGGCACACCAAGGAAAGAAACCCACAGGCCCCGCCCAGCAGGAAAGAGGAAAAATCCTTTCGACCAGTACAGGAGTCCAGCGACCCACGGCCCGAACGCTCACCACCTTGGAGCCACACGCAGACCAGAGGCGGGAGAAGGATCCACATCCAAGGACCCAGACGGGAATCAGTCGCACACAGGACCAGCCGGTTGAGATGGGGACGAAGAAGGCCCCAACTAAGCCCCTGAACACAGGACTGGGCAGCCACAATCAAGTCCAGCACCATCCTGAGAAGAAAGGCAGAACTCCCCCCACGGAGCCCGGTGCGACAAGGGCGCCCCAGGGGGACCGGAGACCCAGCAGCAGAGGAAGAGGACACCAACATGCCCCCAACCAACCCCATGTGACCCCGTAAGGAGCAGACCCAGTGGCAGACAACCGACAAGGCCACCACCAAAGGGAACATGGAGCAGAGGCAGGACAAGTACGGAAGCCAACCAGGGAAAACCAGTGCCACCAAAGGTCGTCACTGAGGCACAGTACTAAGGCCGGCATACACCATCCATAGGGCAAGAGAAATGCCTCAGCCGGAAGAAATCAAAAAGAAAACGGGCAAAAATCCGTCCTACCTGGTCCCCGGGAAGATAGCACACCGGGAGGAGGCAGCCATGCAGCCCAACCCGGAAACGCAGCCCCAGCCACAGGAGGACCGTCCGACACCGTCGCGGAGCTCCGAGCCACCGCTCCGCCCCCACACCACGAGGGAGACTAGGAGAGAAGGCACCGCCAGGAGAACGCTGCAGAAGGCATCGCCTTAGCAGAGAACCAGACCGAAGACTCCCCGGCACCGCCACAGGGAGGAGCTGAAAAGGTAAGTCTCACTAGGGAGACAGAAAAAAAAACAGGTGGAGGTGGGGGCGGGCAGAGTTTTTATGCTGGGGGTGGGTATGGGTGGGAGGCGGGGCCTCATTTGTACTGAAGGAAGGCGAGGGAGGGATGGGAGGTAATGGGCATGTAGAATTTTAAAAAGCATACATTAGAAGAGGTACTTTTTTTAGGTCGAGCCTGGGCAGAACATTTGCTGCTCTGCGAGGCATGCTGGATTCAGGTATGGACTTGAAGCTCCGCTCATTTCACACGCCCATCTTTTCAATTAGCTCCAGTTTCTTTCCTTTTAAATCGTTGCTTTTGATTCATGAATATGCTTATTAGTCCCTCCTTTGTACCGCCTTGTCTGCATATTGCAACCTCCCATGAGGACTGGACTTTTTACTTTTGTTGTTACACAGTCTGCTTTATCTAGTCTGTGAGCACTATTTTTTTGATGATTTTCCCCTATTTTACACACGACATGCTTTGCTACAATGCTGCACGCCGCACACTTTTATATTTTCAATAGTAAAGGTGGTCCGCTTACACTATAGCGGCCACACCTCTTTATTTATTTAATTTTTCAGCGTGGTCCGCTTTAAGTATAGCGTTCGTTCTTCGTTATTTATTGAATGTGCCAGTGTGGTCCGCTTTAAGTATAGCGTTTGCACTTCTTTATTTATTTAATGTGCCAGGGCAGTTCGCTTTAACTATACCGGCCCCATTTATTTTTTTATTTTATTTGTAACTTTAGCGGCTGCACTACTAAACCTTTTTTATTTTTTATTTTTGAGTGAAAGCTTTCATTTTAATAGTGGCAACGCCCCTTTCTTTCAACGCTGCTCACCGTATCCAGGTTACAGCGAGCCACGCCTAAAGAAAGGGGCGCTGCCAGCAGTAAAGGGAAAGCACGGCATTGGGCGCTTTTACAAAATAAAACATTTGTTTGTGATCTTCACATAGCAGAATTTCCGTGCCAATCTTTTTAAATAACAAGCTGGGTGGCTAAGGCTGGGCAAGGCTGACTCAACTTACTCTGCATTTCATACCTTATATGTAAAATAAATTAGAAATTTGTGGACTGAATGAGCTATACTATAAACCTGTGGCCGATGATTTTCAACTGGGATGGGGGCACCATTGGGGAGAGAGGCATGCTAACAGAACACAGACGTGGATTTATAGATAAGGAGGACAGAAGACAAAAGATTGGTGGGAAGGAGGCTGGGAGCCATGCAGCAAGGCAAGGGTGGATTAAGAAAATGCCTGTTACATGTTGATATCGGAGAGATGCTATCATAAGACTCTATGGGTATGTCCTGGGAATTTTTCTAATTACAACACACGAAGCAATAAGGGAAATCTAAAAGTCGGGCAACTTTTCCCCTTTCCAGCACCTTGTATGATTCTTCTTTCCTGAAATCCCACCCTGCCAGGGGAGAATATTGGAATCCCCCAATAAAGGGAAAAAAATCCTCACTAACAACAGACGAGAAGAAAATAACGCTGGAACCACACCTCATGTTTTGGTTCCAGAAGGTAGTATTGTGTGAATACTGAATGCACAAAGACTGAGAAAAAAAGTGCCTGTGGGAAACGAAAGGATAAACTCAGTACCACTTCAATGGAGCACACCAGTCCAGGTTTCCCTTTTCTCACACAAGAGGTTCTTAATTTCCCTTACTAGCCAGGATTGCCTGAGGATGCAATTGGTTGCTATGGTACCCTGACGTCTGGGGATACAATGCCTCTCACCTCGTAGTGACTAGGTTGGTCAGCCTTTCTCTGACAATGTTTTGTGGGGAGTTTCTCCTCTGCTTCCGGTAGGGATCGTTGTCCAATATTACCCTGCAGGTGTCCCTCCTTTTTCTTCACCACTGACCCACTGGAATTTCCCATCTTCCTACTTCTTTTGATGCCTCCTCCTCTTCTGCAGCTACTGAACACTCCCCTTAAGATAGGTGGGAGATGACACAGCATCCACCTGTGGGTGGTCTGAATCCAAAATGCCTGACGTTATGGGATCCTGCTGCACAAGACGTGTAGGAGAAATTGACCTAACTAGAATAGGTCAATCTGGAACCTGCAAAGTGCGTGCTATGACACAAGATCACACCAAATAGTTTTACCCCAGGCTCCTCCAAATCCTGTAACAACATTGAAATGGAGAGTTATCCTCCTGAAACCAGCTTTCATAAGTGACAGTTTTCCCATAAAAAAATTTACATGGCTATTGGCCAACATTAGGTAACTAAGCAATAAAGCTATCAGAGGTTAAGGTCATCAAATGTATTCAAATGAACTGCATTTAAATAGTATGGCAACTGCTGGTGTGTGTGTCCATTTAAATGTATCAGTTCAACCCATAACTTACAAGTATGACTCAGACTCTGTGCCTTAGGCTCTTCTCTAGGCATTTGGATATTAGCCACCATTTTAGAATGGAGCATAAGTCAAACATATCTCAACATTTATCACCATTACAGTTAATTTAGTTCAATCAATGATGAGAGTTTAAATTAAGTTTTGAAAACCTTTATTCTCATTAGGAGTTTAGTAGATTTGTTTTTGTCTTTTGTTTCAATTAATAAATCAGATAAATCCGATTACGGAAATATCAAGCAAATCATGGTTAGGGTCACAATAAATGTAGAAAATAAAAAACATGTTCCATGAAGGATTCTAGCCCCTATTCTATATTACTCAGAACTATTAAATAAACAGAAACCCATACAGAGTCCAGTGAAAAGAGTGAGATCAGTGGAGCATTTAAGAAGTCCTACTTCCCATAAAGGGCGGTTCAGTAAGACTCAGTCGAATCAACCAATGCAAATTTAATATGTGCAGCATTAGCTACACCCGTATAAGTATGAGAAAGAATAAATCAGGAAATTCACCACCAAAGTGGCAAGTAAAAAGCGCTGACAGCAGTAGCTTACAGCAAGTAATGAGGAGAGTAGTCTGGAATCTCGAGAGTGACAATGTAAAAAGCACTCTCCTCTAACTAGTAATCACACACTAATATAAAACTCTAGAAACATGTATAATTACATTCTGGTGTTAGATCATGTTGTGCTAATGAGAGGCAATAGTCCGACAGTCTGCAATTTTTTCCTTCATTCCTACAGAAAATTTACGTTGTCGACAAAGAACAACCTAAAAGCATCAGTTAGTTGCTAAACATTTATATCAAAGTTTAATTTGGTCTGAGTTCTCATGAGAACTATAGCAAGCCTAACCTACCAGCTATTCAGTATTCCACTGCCTGACAATGAACTTCTCTATAGCATCCTGATTAAGTCATGAGATCCATATTTTCACATAAGTATTTTCTGTTTTAATATACTAGTCACCATTCAGCATTGTATTGTACAGAGAAGAAAACCATCTAAATACAATGAGAACATGTAGCTTCAGAAAAGAAAAAACACATTTGAATAAAGTCAGCACATTCTACAGTAATTGGCTATGATCTTCTGCCTTTGTGAAAATAAGAAATAAAGAGAAATCCTTTAAGAAACATACTATTTCCTCGTGTCTACTGTTTTTGAACACTGATGTTGAACTACTAAGACTTGCTGTATAGTGCTGAATCCTCTTTTTTAAACATTCTACAGTAATGGCAAGTTCTAGCTAGTCATGGGGGGCATCTAACGGATACAGTTGTGCACGATTCAGCATTTCTAAAAAGCATTTATTTATTAAGAAAAAATTAAAGCTGGAAAAGGGTGAGGCACAAAAGTTTGCACACAAGTCTCGTTTTGAAGTCAGAGAATGAAAGTAAACAGGCCTCTCAGATACGAACATGATTTACAAATCTGTTACAAAAGAGCTTGGTGCAGGAATAGCAATATTGTTCAAGTCAAGTTCAAGAGACTTTATTTCGGTTATATTTCAAACCATAAAAGTACACATATAAACAATACTATTAAAAACACATTGTTCATATTATTTCCACAGATTATATCCACAATGCAAAGCCATATTTACACATGTCTCAGTAAACGGGATGGTTGAAAAGTGCAAAAGTGCAAAGTGAAGTACAGAGGGCCAAGTTTATACATACTCCATAAACTTAACCAATTAGTCACACAAACTAGAGCGATCATTGGTCCAGACAGAGTCTCAATCTAACAGCTAGTTTTAAAAATGCTATTGTTTGGAGAACACTGTCACTGTGCAAAAGCTGCAAATAAAGGAGAGCTGGTCTGATTTGATTGAAGTTAAGACGTCTTAGGAGGGCAACAAGATAACGTTGGCGGGGATATTCATAAAATTTGCATAAAAACATAAAATGCAGCATATCCTGTGGAGACTTACCGTCGCAGCCACAGGGCGCTGCAGACTTATTAAAAACATCCGACTTGGGTCTGATTAAAAGATGTTGAAAAATGTTAAATCTGAACCTTGACAACAGAAATTTTTCATGTGTGGTAAATGATCCTGCTAAATAAGGTTCCATGCTATCACAGGTCTTTAACATCACATAGTTCCTAACACTAGGCTTCAACAATTGTTCACTTTCTCTGTGGGCAAACCTATCATTACAAAATGCGTATTTAATAGCTGCTACATCACTCTTTACAATCCCGCTGGGATGGTCAAACAATTCTAGCCGTCCCAGCCTTTCAAAGCAGGATTTTAAATATTTTAGCCAAGGAATACGCATAGAATTGTCCTGAGATACAAGATCTCTTACAATCTGGTGGGTGAGAGGTATATCCTGATTTAACCACAGGTTAAGCCAACAGGTCAACGGCCTTAGTGCAAAGTTGTCACATAAATACTGTATCCCCAGTTCTTCATGGACTGCCAAATTCGAAGTACCGGCGGGCACACATAGGAGACGTTTTAGGAAATTATTTTCAGTGACCTGTAACTGTTCTCCCATTGCATAGCCCCATAACTCGCTACCATATACTGCTGTAGCAACAGATTTGGCGCTATATAAGTTAACCATTGCACTAACTGGCTTCTTCCCCAGTTTCGTGGCAAAATTAAAAATGGATGCGTTGACCCTCGCCATTTCTCCCTTTTTCTTGACCAAATGAGGGCCCCAGCTGAGTTTAGTATCAAATAAGACGCCAAGATAGGAAAACGTTTCTGTAACCGGGATTGGCACATCATCAAGTTTAAACACAAATTTCTATTTTGGTTGCCGGCCAACATGCATAATATATGATTTCGAATTGTTGACCAGTAAGTCCCTTTCGGTCATAAAAACATTAAAAGCGTTTAAAAGCTTCTGGAGTCCCCTCTCCGTTCTTGAAATTAAAACCGCATCATCTGCGTATAAAAGTACAGGAATACCCCGCCTCCCCACTCTAGGACAATCTGCCTGAACCTTCTGTAAAACAGCATCTAATTCATTTATATAAAAGTTAAAAAGGAATGGAGCGAGAATACAACCCTGGCGCACTCCCTTTTTAATATCAAACTTGCCAGTAGTGTCGCCATTCGCAGAATATCTAACATTAGCACTAGTATGACTGTGCATATCCACCAGGAAGTCGACAATCCCCGTGTCCACTCCTTCCTCCCTCATGTATTGCCACAGCCTTCCCCTGTTGACACAGTCGAAGGCTGAAGACAGGTCCATGAAGGCGAGGTGGACAGTTCCCTTCTGAGCCACAGTGTATTTACTCAGAATAAGAAACAAATTAAGGCATTGGGTTGTGGTGGAACGCCCCAGACAAAAACCATACTGGGAGATCGACATGATGTTATTGTCGGTTGCCCAGCATGTTAATCTCTGCAACAGAATTCTCCCAATAATTTTGACCATCGAGTCAATTAATGAGATAGGGCGGTAACAATGGGGACTGCCCTTATCTCCTTTTTTAAAAACTGGGACGATACTCGACAATCCCCAAGCCAGCGGACAACCTGCCTTGGCAGCAGCATTAAAGACTGCCACCAGAATAGGCGCCCAAAAACTTGGTTTAGACTTAAACAAGTCTGGGGGAATCCCGTCAGGTCCGGGGGCCTTTCTTGCTGTCAGTCCTTCTATGGACTCCAACACCTCCCCAATGTCAAATTCAATAGTTCCTCCTCTACCAGCAGTATCTGACTCCACTATCATAGTTCCCTCTGAACAATACAGTTTTTTAAAGTGCTGCTCCCAATCCTCCTTAGTTATGCAGCAATCCAGGCCTTCACCTGGCTCATCTACCAGGAACGTTTTTTTGACTATTGCCCAGAACCTGGAGCTACAATTTAAAGTGAATGGGTCCAGTATCTCACGCCATGCCTCTTCTCTCAAAGACTCCTTATGGGTTTTAAGGACAGCCTTATATACTTTGCGGCATACTCTGATATTCTCCTGGATTCTCGGGGAAGCTGACAATGCTAGCCTAAGATTCCGGGCCGCTTTGGAACAGTCGTAGTTAAACCACCTCGGCCCCCCTTTACCCGTACTCTTTTTAACTGGGACCATCAACAGGTCTGACACCTTCCGCGACAGATCCTGATAAGCAGTTAGAACCTCCAGTGGCTCTGCCCCCATCTGGGTACAGTTAACAATATCCTCTGTAAAATTTTCCTCAATGTTTTTATACAGGAGATCAGGGGTAACCATTGACCATTTGAGTCGCCGCCTCCCATCTGTGGTATTCAGTCTCCCGGCAATACTCGTCTGCCTTTCATTATTGATCCCCAATCCCTTCATATAAATTACAAGAGGGTTGTGATCACTGAATTCATTTTCCTCAATATCGAAAGATGCCAGGAAGGGCAACATAGACTGTGATAGTAACATATGGTCAATAAATGTACCCCTGCCATGTCCCTTAAAAGTAGGAGTTTCAAAGCTTCTTAAGGGATCCCTGAGTATCATTGCCAAAGACAAGTCAAAATTATCCAGTAAAGCATTACACAGTTCCCCGTCCGCTGTGTGTTCTAAATGTAGACCATTAAAACGCTCACAGTGCAGATCCGCTATACATTTCTTAAGTGGCTCACCACATAAATGCACATTAAAATCTCCCATAATCATTAGGTTATAACTAAAGTCCTTCATAGAAGTAGTAATAAAAGCATGAAGTGCAAGTAATTGATTAGATGCTGTAATATCATTGGTAGCATTATAAAAATTTACCAGACCAACCCTCCTGTTTTTTCCATTTAGGACTACACCCTGCACACCTGACTGATATGCATCTATTTTTTGAATTTTCGAGGTGACTAAAATAGAAACAAAAGTCACCAGGCCACCCTTTGGCCTGCCTCTAATTGATGGAGTAGCAGGTACATAAAAAGCCTTCTACCCTTCTAGAAACAAATCACACTCTACCAGCCATGCTTCCTGTAGACAAATAACCTCGAATTGTTTGATAAAGGTAAGCCAATTTACATCTGCCATTTTTGCCGCCAACCCCGCCACATTCCATGGAACAACGTTCCTACGTCCAACTTTGTCCTGTAAATCCATAGTGGGTACCAAGTCATCTGCAGTTACCATGTCCTGACCCACAGGTATCTCATGTCAATCACACAACTCTAGGCCTGATAAAAGCTCATACCTATTCTGTGTGTTGACATTAAATCCCTGCTGACAGTTCCCAGTGAGATTAGGTCTATTATGTATATTTAGGACATTTCCAGATCCACATGAATTTGCATTGTTATACATGAAGCGCGTGTCATTGACCGGGGTCTGAATATCACACAAGGGTATCGCCAGCCTTTGTTGGGGGCGGTTAATGCCCAGGTGTGCGTAAAAATACACTAGCAGGCGTACACATATGCTGTCCTCATTGTATATTAAAGAAGATGCTCTTAGAAGTACCGTGGCCACGTGTTGTGGATGTTTAAAGTTCACCACGATACAGTCTCCACTGCCAGCTTTTTTAGACGGTCCTACCCAGTTCACCCTTCTTACTGCCATTACCTGGTCTGAATAGCCAATCGGAAATCCACAATTTTTATTCAACCAGGACACTGTTTTATTTTTGAGCGAAGTGTGTGACTCCCCATACGGTGAAGCAGGATGGGTACCAACAGGTGGAACATTGGTCAAAACCACCACAAATGGCGCACAATCTGGTGGTAGATTAAGGTAACGATTGCTTCTGAGATTACTTCTTTGGGGTCTAGAATCCACTCTATTACAAGCAGTTGGATTCGGTTGTGAGGGCAGTTTTGAGTATTCCAGTTGAACTGGGGTGGTTAGTGTTAATGAGGGTCTGCTACTAACGTTATTAGCGTTGCTGGCGTTATTAGCCGCTGCCACAGTGTTGCTGGTATTATACTGGTCTTTACCTTGCATTACTGTTGCCTGCTTACCTTTCCCCTGTTTGGCCCCTATACCTGTCATTGCCTTTTGCTGAGGGGATACCAAGCTACTAAGCCTAGCCACTTCCGTGACCAGGGTGTCTATCTTTGCAACCAATGGTCTGAGTGACTCTTCTAACTTTGCCTCCAGATTAGCCTCCAGGTTTTTAATAATAGTAGTAAACTGTTCAATATTTATATTTATATTCAGATTAGAACTACCTTCCTTATTCCCCGTGAACACAAAGGGGCTAATCCCTGGGGCAGTATTAGTTTTTTGTTCAGCAACACCACCGTTCTTTTTTCGGCTTCCCCCCCTTTTTGACAGTGCTTTCCTACAGGTCCTTAACGGCCTTGTGTTAGATGGAACTTCCTCCAGCTCTTCACGAAATACCTCATGGAGGTCTGAATATACCTCTGCCCTGACCACAATGGGTGTTGGAGGCACATCACCAACTGTCCCATCGCAGTTATCTTCTATCACAACTTCCCCCACTACCAGCGAGGGGTCAGCCGCACATGTTACGGTACTCCCCTTCCCCAGCGATGCCCGTCGTTCACTGTTAATTTGAGAAACCTTTCTGACCATATAGTTATCAAGGGTACCAGGGCAGGGGCAGGTTTATCATTTTTAGATGTAGACATCACGTGTCACAGATATGGCAAAACGTAAATATAACATTGTGGCAATGTGAACACAGCAATCACAAAAGATAAGAAAAAGTCTCACTTGATAAATGCATAAAATAAAATAGTCCAAATGGACCAAGATTCCTGGCCCAGCCCAGCCTCCTCAGGCCACAGAGGGCCCGCCCTTTGCCCGGGCTTCGCTCGGGCGCTCCCGCGCGCGACTCGCGGGGCGAGAGGCACTCCGCTGTTAAATCGCGCCTCCGGGCGCTGGCGATGACGCTCCAGGTGCGCCGCTTGCCTCCGGGGCACCTGGGATGTGTAGTCCCTCACCGCGAGTCAGGAAGCCTCAGGGAGCCTCGCTAACCCAGCCGTTACCCTCACGGCGCTTAAAGGGTGGAGATGGCGCCACGGACTGCCGTTCCCCTCACGGCGTGTGTCTCTGTCAAGGAATCAGCCCCCACTGAGCGCTGTCAAGGAATAGCAATATTGTTCTTTTTTCACTTCTTGGTGTAAAGAAGGGGCTGCTGTTGCTTGCTAGAAAGACGGCTAATGCGCTTTACTATTAAAAAAAATGTATGTTTAGATATATATGGAAAAGTGCTGGAAATAATAATATAAATACATCTCTAGAAAACATTGCAACCATTACAATACTATTTAAAAGAGGAATTCAAACAGAGATCGCTTACTCTTGTGTAAGCCTTGACTTATAAAGAAAATGCTAAAGTGTTTTAACCTGATACACCTTCTATAAAAACTGAACATTGTTTCCTGGCAATCTCCTCTATACAGAAACTCTTCACAGAAAGCCAGCAATGGCCTTTTTCCTCGCCACTGAACTGCACTGTCCAGTAGGATGCCTGTGTACGAGTATACCTAATAAAAGGATGCATCCTCTTAAATTAGATCGGGTGGTGTTGTAGCGACCATTAGGAAAACAGCCATTAATTGTGTGTTGCAGTTCAGCTCGGATGCAGACAAAAAACACTTTAGATTGTGCGCTCAACAAGGTGGGAATGTAGCAGCAGGCGGGGCTCTTTTTTGGCTCACCAAACCCCATATAGTAATACAGCTGAAAACCAACTAGTGCTTTACTTGGCCACAATCCAGTGTGGCATCTAGGAGGTGGGCGAGTCCACAAATTAACAGGGAGAGCCGAGGCAAACGTCCGCTCTGCCTCCTAGTCTTCGTGTAGGAGCCCAGCCCGTGACGATATTCAGCATGTAAATCACTCAAAAAACCAAAAAACAGACTAACATGTTTTTCAAGTTAACCCAAAATATTTCTTTAACATGCAGAAGCTTTTCAGAGTAGTGCATCAGATTACGTCTGCGTTGAGAAGTATTTTTTAAACAGTAACTGAGAAACGTTCCTGCCTTGATGACAATGATGTTGCCCCCACATGCATCATTGTGACATTTTGCACTTCTTAATTTGCGAAAAATAAGGAATCGCAAATTAAGAAGGGCAAAATGCTATGCATCATTATTTTCGGTATTCATTTGTGATTCGGTAAAAATCGCAATTTTTACCGAATCCCAAATAAATACCGAATTCTTAAGTTAATTTTCGCAATTCCCATTGATTCCTATGGGCCAAAAGGCCCATAGGAGTCAATGCAAATTGCGAGTGGCACTTAGAAAATTTCATGGGTGCAGGGGGGGGTCCAAAGGACCCCCCCATGCACCCCTGAAATGTATTTTTCGTATCATGTTTCACACACACATGTCCTAAGGGCATATGTGTGTGAAACATGAATGTTGAAAAAAAAACATTTTCAGCTTTTTAAACACTTTTTCCAAATTTACTGAGTGGTTCAACCACTCGGTAAATTTGGCACCCTAATTGCGATTTTACAGTTTTAAATTTAATGATGCATTGCTTTTAAGAAATCGCACATCTGCGACTTCTTAAAAGCACCCGCAATTTTAGAACTCGCAAACATGTTACGAATTCTAAAATTGCTTCATGCATCCCAAAAAGCACTTTTGCATTCGCAAACGGCCGATTTTAAGGAATCGCACCGTTTGAGACTACAAAAATGCTTGATGCATGTGGGGGTTAGTGCCTTAGGAGGAAGTCAGTCGCACTGTGAACACTATAGAAGGCCTAGTTATTTATTATAGATTTTACATATTTTCGCTCAGTAATATTTTTCTGTATTGTCTTTATGCTTTGCTTGATATGAAAACTCAATAAAATAAATTTTGAACATGGATCAATCTATGGGCTTCATAGGCCAGAAACACAAAAATAAAGTTCATGCACAATCTACATTTTTTTTTAAAACTTAAAAATAAAAAATTAAAATCAAACACAAGAGAGATTTTTGAACAGCGCACACCCTGAACTCACACATTTGAAGGTGCTGTCATATGTGATGTACACAAAGGCAGCTTGGTGAAAAAGATTTTGCCCAAGATCACACACATTAGTGAAGCAGGGATGCCGGGATTAATCTTAGACTCTTTAAATTCACCCTGCATTTCAGCCATCTTTCATTTATAACGTGGTTTCACTTCAATAAAAGACCATAAAAAAAATGAAGAAAAACGTTGTCATAATAATAATCTACAACTTAAATTAAAACAATACATTACTGAAGCTTCTTAACAGGTTTGTGCTGATCACAGATGAATTTCTTTGGAAGAGTGAGATTTAGGGAAGCCGATAGGCAATGAAAGACGGTGTGCTTATTGGCCTGGTGCCGGTGCAGCATGCAGTATTGTTGTAGGGCTCGCCACATCATATATAATACCACACGCCCAGAAAATGGCAAGGAGAGGGGGGGCAAGGGAGGTGGTGAAGACAGACAACCGGAGGGGGCGGGAGCAAAGGCAACTTAGACAATGGTGGCGCACAGAGGAGAGCTTGAAACACAAGCAGGAGGATGGGACGGGCTGAACAAGAAGTAAAATAAAACTTCCATAATAATACCACTTACTCAGAATACATCATCATTCATGGGTGTCCACAAAAACTGAACAGACCGCACAAGAATGAGATTCCAAAGGCAGGGGAGAGGGGCTTCCCCAGGACCAGGGGAGCCTAAGATAGCAGGGGGAAGGAGAGTGAGTTGTAAGAATAGGGTAGAACGAAACAAGGGGAGTCTGAGATAGCAGGGGGAAGGAGAGCGGGCTGTAAGGAGAGGGTAGAACGAAACCAGGGGAGTCTGAGATAGCAGGAGGAAGAAGAGCGACCTGCAAGGTCTTGTTTAATTACTTGTTTAATGGAACAAACATATACGTAAGCACTGGAGGTGAACACTTGCTTACATGCTCCATCTCAGATGGGTCCACTTGTTTAATTTTGTAGTTACAGGGAATGAATAAAATAAAAAAAAACTAGTGATGCACATACGCGCGCGCTGGAGCAGGAAAAAGTGAAAGTGATCGCGCTGGAAGGGTGCCGCAAGCGATGTGCTTAATGAGTCATGACGGAAAGACAGATGGCGGCTGCGCGCGTAACCGCAAGCTTTAGGCCACAGGCATAAGTTTGTGGTCCCATTTCTGAAGCCCACTCACTAAATGTCTCGCCAGGCTAGCGCATGCGCTGGCTCAGGCGAGACCTAAACAGAAGTGGGGGGACTGACAATATGTAAATGACCTCATGACATCACATGCTGAACGTGTCCTGGTGTCTGAAACTTACACCGGGACAAGTTCACCATATTTCTGTTGGGACCAGCTTCTTTGCAGGGGGGACTGCGTCCACCCTGTGAACAGAGTAGGGGGACACCGTGTACCTGCGTGTACCCCCGACTCATGGCCTGGGTTTCTTACTCGCAAATCCAATCCAAGCAGTGGGTTGATGCGTTTAATGCAGATTTCTACATATGCGACATACAGAACTTGTAGCGTTGCTAGTGTTTCATGGGCCCTCATGCTAGGAAGGAAATGGGTCCCTTGGCTGCTGTTTGAATTGGGAAATACAGCAATATTAACTTTTCAGTGGGACCCGGTGCCTGATGCACCAATGGAAGCTATGCCCCTGCACTGAACACACCTAAAGTACAATCATGTACAGGGTCCCTGTGTTGTATTTGGGGAAAGGGCTTTGCCAGGTTTAGGACAGGGCGGAGGGGATAGGACACGCACCGCAGATCCTTTTTGACGGTCTTTTTTCCCTGGACCCCTTGTCTTTGAGCTCAGCTCCCAGTGAATAGGCCGCCAGGGACATCTGCCAGCAGCAGGCCTGCATTAGCATGCCAATCAGGGGTCTCTGGGGGTGGCGGGGCCACGTGCCAGACGACAAACCCTCTGCCAGGGCACTGACAAAGCACCTATTCTGCCCCAGAGAACAGTGACAAGTGGCGTTAACTCTCTTTACAGCCACACAACAGGCTCCCCCGCACAGTTTGCGAGGGTGGAGGGTGTACCCCCGGGCGTGTTTAGAGAACGGAATGAGAGGTGTCTTTAAGGTAGCAGGTCACTGCAGTTGCAGATCCCGCGGCGCCTCTGAGCTAGTTTTCGGGGCTCCAACATTCCAAGGCAATAGACTGTCCATGGTGCGGAAGAACATTATTATCCTGCTTTTATCCCCTGTATGAATCAGGCCAGAGAACACATTCCACCAAAGCCCTAAAAGATACCTAGTCCCTTCCCTGTTTTGATAGCCTTTTTTTGCTGCCTGTGCCCTTTCCAGCCCAGGGACTGCATTGGGGAAGTTGTGTTGCTGCCGCGGTGCTCCTGACCGCGGGCCACAGACTGCCAAGAAACTCCATCTTCCAGCAGGCAGTGCGGTCCCGCGAGAGGAGCTGCGAGACCCAGCCAAGACCGGGACATAAATTGGGCAGAGGGTTCCAGCGGCTGGGACGCCCTTACCTGTTTGGATAAAAATGTCTAGTCCTAAACCGAGTGTAGTAAAAAAGGTCTCCACTGACACACAGCAAACCCCATTGAGCTATCTCACAGGGGCAATGGGGGCTCTGGAGAAACAGATATCTTCTGTAGAGGAATCTTTAGAGGTAGGGTTATCGCGTAACATCCCTGAACCTGACCAATCTAAGCCCTTGGACTACGTGAGGTCTGGTTTAAAGTCTAACACAGTCTTGAATGGCTGTATTCAGTAGACCTCTGAGGAGATTGTGGTGTCCGATTCTGATTCCTCCCTACAACCTTCTCAGAAAAAGCAGAAGAATCCTCTACCTGTGGAGACACTGAGCACCGATCATGGTATGGGCGAAGGTGGCATAAAAACATCTAAAGCAATTATTCACACCGTGTTATAATTAGTTCATCAAGGGAAAAGGAGGGTAGGGTCAAGAAAAGGCTCCTGTAAAGGCAAGGATGAGGAAAGTAGAAAATGTGATACACATAGTAGCGAGTTAAAAAATCTTACGACCCAGGTCGAAAGACTGGATCTCTACGTTAGGGTCAGATTGGACCACATGGGTGATAGATTGACTCTCATTGAAGCATCTATGTCGAATATGATTACTTTAGGTAAAGATATGATTTCGACATCTGTTGTCCCAAGAACGGCTAATAAGGGAATCACCCGGCAAAGTGGGTTACCAGGTGAACCAGAAAAAAGTTTAAGCATACCTAAAGAAATAGAGCATCCAATGCTTAAAACTACTAATTCCAAGGAAAGTGTGATTCAGCCCAGAAAGGAGATGAACAATCCAGTAACTAATACAAAGCAAGGGGAAGGGTGTAGGGGACCTAAGAGGATACCAGAGGATGACGAGCTCAACCCCCCTATCCAGGCATTGCAACATTCAGGCCCCCCCTCCCTGTTCAAACCCAAAATAGACTTGGACTGGATCAACATCTTGACTTACCACCTGAGGCTACCCCTAATACAATCATCCTGGCAAATGCACCAAAAAATACCCATTAGAGAAAGAAACTTGGGAATAATTGAAGAGCAAATCACTCCATTGGTTAGGCAGGAGGACAGGATTAACAGGACAACTTTTTAATGAATTCAAGATGGTGAGAAGGGTTCAGTGGGTTGTGACTCGTGAAAAAATGCTTGTAGGTGATTGCATAGTTCTCACTTTTAGATCTCCCTTGCTTGTTAAAGAAATATTAAGGGTGGAAGGAAACTATCTATTAGTACCAGATGGGATTAATGTTTTACCGCTCTGCTTTTTTTACCCGCCTCATAGTGGGAATGTGAGAGTATACAACTCAAAAAGCGCCAGAGAGAATCAAGGTCACCACTATAACGTTCCAATTTTCAACAGGTATGATATGTTATCAGGTTTGGAGGAAACAGACTGACTGGCCAAGTCAAATCCCAATTTTCAGAGGGTATTTGATGAATCCATTAAGGAGGGTCTGCTTCCTTGGGAAATTTTTCTAAATTCTAATCCTACGTCTTCTATTGTGGAAATTGACCAAGTACCACTTTCTCAGCCTATTCATCATCCTGGTACCCCAGTAGGCACTGGCTTAAAGTCGCATAGTAATTTGGTGTTAAAACAGGGAGGCGTGGGAAACGAGATGTACCACGACCCCCAAAGGGATCCAAACAAACAAGGCACAGTGCAGACTGTATCTACTGGCGAGTCCAGTCTTAACATCGCCTATTGGAACGTAGCAGGTCTTCGTTCGAAAATTATTAACAAGTTATGGCTTAGGTTCATTGGAAAATTCAAAGTGCTTTGTCTCCAAGAGACTTGGGCTTCCTTACCCATACATATGGAAGGTTATAAGACGTATTTTTCGCCCGCCATTCCTTCTATCTGTGGACGAGCGAAAGGTGGGCTGATAATATTTATTTCCAACCTCCTGGAGATTAAAGAAATAGTTTCTCTTAAAACTGGACCTAATTTCCAAATTATAAGCCTTGCCATTAACAAATATGAAATTTTTGTGCTCGTTAACTTTTATAATAATATGGATACATTTTTGCTGATTGCAACTTTAAAAAACGTTCGCTCTTCCCAGCAGGAATTTAAGAATAGGACCACTAAAAATGTATTCATAATATGGGGTGGTGATTTTAATTTAACGCCATGCGGGATTAACGCCAATCAAACTTGTGTATTGTCAGACGAGAACAGAAATGATTTAACTAATTTCCCGCATACAAGAAGTTCGGATTGTCTGAATGAGACCCTAGTCTTTTTGGAACTAGGTCTAGCCAATAAAATGGTTGTACCAATAGTTCCACTCACTCAGTCTTTTAATGGTAGAGGAGCCACCTATATTATAGATTTTATATTTGTATTGAATATTGCTGTGTCCAGTATTTTGAATTTCAAAACTCACAATAATGCTACCAGCGATCACTTCCCAAATAGTGTCACATTATCCCACTCGCATAAATGTGATAGAATTAACCACCGAAAATCCTAGGGCCAAAAAATGTGACCCTTGATAGAATTAATGGGTTTTCGCTTAAGTGGGATAAAGTTGACCCACTTGAGATTACAAAAAAAGTAGCTAAGAACTCTCTTAAAGACATAGAGAAATGTTTAGACACTACTACCCCTCATCAAGAGGTCCTAAGTAGCTTTGCACTCATAACAGCTGCAGTAAAAGAGGCTCTGTTTATCCAACTGAAAAATAAAAATAGCAAGCGAAAAGGTGGGTTTAATAATGCCTGTACAAAAGCTTATTCGCAATTAAAGTTAGCTTTACATAAAGAACAAAGGGACAAACATGAAATTGCCCAACTTAGAAAGGCCTACAATCAGGCTATAAAAGCAAGAAAAGCTGAAATAAAGAAAGAGTTATGGGACGAATTACATAAATCATGTACGAATAAGGACAACACTTTATTTTGGAAAATCATTAAATCTCCTTTTCTTGTGGAATCTAAGGACCACCCGAAAATTTAAATAGCGATCACTGAAACATCATGGGTTGAACACTTCTCGTAGATATTTGGAGCTGGAACTAAGGAAGATAGCAGGCTAACAGAAAAAGAGACCCCTCGCTCTAATCCTGATCTTGCAGTTTTCCCTATTGCCCTTGATATCACCCAGTTGGAAGTGGAACATGCCTTAAAGGCTAGTAAAGGGGGAAAGGTGCCAGGCCCTGATGGGGTCCTAGTAGACCTTTTTAATTTCAACATGGACCTGTGGACCCCAATATTGACCAGGGTCTTGGAGGCCTCTTGTGCAGTTGGGCTCATTGAATCGTGGTCACAGTCAATTCTGGTCCCAATATTTAAGAAGGGAGACCGCCAGAGCTCATTTTGCTATCGTCCTATTTCTCTTTTAGACTCCTTGGGTAAAGTAGCTGGATGTATTATCCTCGAACGTTTACAGCAGTGGGCGGCTGACCATAAGATACTGTCAGATCTCCAATTTGGGTTTAGGGAGGGTTTGGGCACCACGGAACAAGCCCTTAATTTAACCCTACTAATGGGCAAATATGTGAATGCAAGAGGGGGAACCTCTATATGGCTTACGTAGACCTGACTGCAGCCTTTGACTGTGTAAGCCATTCTAAATTATGGATAGTTTTAACAAATATGGGTGTGGAGTCCTCCTTGGTAAATTTTCTGCGAGAACTGTATACAAATGCCACAGCTAGAGTGAGGTTTGGCCTAGGAGGGGAACTTACGGCGCCGTTCAGGGTGGAGAGGGGGGTAAGGCAGGGCTGTGTCCTGGCTCCCTTCCTTTTCACATTGTATACCAACGGGCTTGAACAGGCCATGTTGGAGGGGTGCCAGGACTTATCACACTTGAACAAGTGCCCACTGCCCGCCCTACTCTACGCGGATGACGCCGTAATTATAGCACAAAGTCCTCTAGAATTACAGTGTGCCATTAATAGGTACCATAGTTATATGGCCAACTTGGATCTAAGAATCAATTTAAAAAAACTTGTGTAATGTCCTGTGGACACACAAGAAAAAAATGAAGGATATTTTTATTGATAATAGTAAGTTGGAGGGCACCAGCACATATCCTTATTTAGGAATTTTGATCGATGATGGGTGCTCATGGAGGCAGGCAATAGATGCCAGAAAACTGCTGTTTATGAGGGCTACCTCCGCTTTAGTCAATTTCTCTCAGAAACTTGGAAAAAGGCCACCGGTGGAGATGCTTCAAATGTATAAGGCTAAATGCATCAGTACAGTGATTTATGGTGCCGGGGCATGGGGTTATGGTAAAAGAGAAGCCCTCCAAAAAGTTGAGAATGATTTCCTGAGGTTCCTCTTGGCAGTACCACAAGGTACCTTGACTTTTAATTGCCATTTGGAATTAGGTTTGCCATATCTCACAGACGTAGTGAAACTACAGCCAATTCTCCTATGGCATCGCATATGGTCTTCCTCCAAATTAGTTTTTAACCAGGAGCTATTGAAAGATTGTCTTTCATTAGATAAATCTCACAAGATAGGATGGTTGTTATATGTTCAAAAAATTTTGACTGACTTAGGTCTGGTAAGGTATTACCACAACCCCTCACAAATATCAGAGATTTCAAGAATACACCTTAAAACGTTATGTCTAACACACCTGGAAGAATTAAGAGCAGTAACGGATGCGAATAAAATCTCGATACAAAACATCTTTTTAATCCAAATTACTATGTTTATACAGCCTTATTTAACTTGTTTTTGTCAAAGGTGTTTTTATTAAGTTTTTTTGTAACAAAAATAAAAAGGACATGCGACATTCCCGCACAACTTCCCACGCAGGAGGGCAGCTACGAAAGGCAGGCGATATAAAACCCATAGCCCAAGGAGGTACCAGGGACCCAGGCCGTAAGAGGGCCGTAAGCTATAAAGGTGCATTGGAAGCTTAGCAGGGGTTGTGTCGCCTTCAGGTAAGCAATTGGAACCTGGTCATGGGGGAGTGGTGACATTGCAAGGGCCAGAATCAGTGGAGCACGGTGTGCCCGCACCCCATGGTGGCTGGAGCACTGCCTTAATAACTTGTCGGAATGTCAAAAGAACAAGAACTAGAACCCCCTCCCCCTCCCAACCCCAAATCCCTCCCCCCACCCCTTGTGGTGGTAGCAATGTCCGTACACAAATAACCTCCCGAAGGGCTAACACTCATACCTGAAATAGATGGAGAGCTCGTACGCTGGGTGGACAAACCGCTGAGGGAAGTCCCTTGGAGAGGAAGCGGACTAGGGGCCCCCAGCGGAATGCGAAGTTCTTAAAATCAGCCAAGAAAATTTCAGCCATTCTTTCCATACTCAATAACTTCCACTATCTCGCATGCCATAGAGAAATTGCAGGGGCTTCCTTCCTCTTCCAAGCTGTGGCCAGGGTCAGCTTGGCCGCTCCTACACATAGCCACAATATCTTTTTGTCCGCTCTGGTCTGGTGAGTGAGATCCGGGTCCCGAAGTCCAAACAGAATATGGGCCATCGAGTCCGAGATCGGATAACCTAACACTTCCTTGATATGGGATAGGATCTCCTCCCAGTAGGGGCGAATAATGGGGCAGTACCACCAAATGTGACGAAAGTCTCCCAGCAGGCCGCATCCCCTCCAACACCTGTCAGAGGAGCCAGGAAATATCTGCCGCAATTTAGCCGGATAAAGGTACCAGTCCATCATTGTTTTGAGATGCGCCTCACGGAGCTCCACCGAATGGTTGTGCTTGGCTATGTCGGTCCATAGGCGGGACCACTCCTCGTCAGATATATCGCGGCCAATTAACTCTTCCCATAGGCCCATGTAGCGAGGCCGGGGGGGCTCTGGACGTTGAAAGAAGGAGGCTATAGATGAACAAAATGACACCCCTCATGGCGGAAGTCCGAGAGAGGAAGGCCTCGAAGGGCGTGAGCGGTCTAGTATCCGCGTCCCTGATCGTGGGGGACAACGACCAATGGAGGAGTTGGGCATGGGGGTATCGCTCGGTCGATTGGATCCCATAATCTCGCATACAGTTATCAAAAGTAAGCAGCGCAAAGCCGTGGAACAGGTGCGTAAGCGCTAGGCAGCCCCCCTCCCTCCAGGCATCAAAGGGCCTTCTAGCTCCGCTGGCGGGAAGGCCGGGTTAAAGTGTAGCGGTGTAAAGGGAGAAGGGAACGTCGTCCATCGCTCGTCACCAGAGACAGAGTCCCAGACTTTCAAGGTAGTGCTAGTGGGGGTACTAATGTAGGCGTTTTTAGGTCTGTCGCTTTTGGGTTTTCTCATACTAAGTCCCAGATTGTTCTCCCCGCCACGCTCCTATCCATATGCAGCCAATGTTTCTCCGACATAGGCTGGGACCATTCCACCAACACTCAGAGCTGCGCTGCTTTGTAGTATAACTGCAGATCTGGTAAGCCTACTCCCCCCTCCTTCCTTGGACGGCGCAGCGTAGTGAAGGGCAACCAAGCCCGGCCCCCCTGCCAAATGAAGCGCAGCAGCAACGTTTTAACGCGCCGGAAGAAGTCTCCCTCAAGTACAATGGGGAGCGCCTGAAAGAGATACAGAAACTTAGGGAGGAGAGACATTTTAATCGCATGGATTCTCCCCAGCCATGATATAAACATCGGTTTCCATCGGGCTAAGTCCGCCTGAATTTTTGCCAGCAACGGAGGAAAGTTGGCAGAGTAAAGCGTCTCGAGTGTGGGGGTCAGGTGGATCCCCAGGTATTGAATGGAGGAGCGGGTCCAGGGCAGGGGCGTGAGCGGCTGGAGGCGAATCTCCTCGGCTGGCGAGAGCGTAAGATTAAGGACGTAGGACTTATCATAATTGACCTTGAATCCTGCCACCTTCTCAAAGCGCAATAGAGCCTTCTGGACATAAGGAAGAGAGTGCGCAGGATCGGAAACAGAGAGAAGGACATCATCGGCGAATAAGGTAATCTTGTGCTGCTCCCCTGTGAAGGGCAATCCCCGAATATTTGGGTCCTCCCTCACAGCCAGAGCCAGCGGTTCTATACTCAAGGCGAAAAGAAGGGGGGACAGGGGGCAACCCTGTCTAGTGCCTCGGGAATGTGTAAAGAAGGCTGATAGATGACGGTTGACCATCACTCTCGACCGGGGGCTGCTATAGTTCGCTCTAATCATCGTCAAGAATTTGGCCGAGAAGCCGAACCCCGTCAGGGCCTGGAACAAAAACCCCCAATCCACCCGGTCAAAGGCCTTCTCGGCATCTAGGCCCACCAGAACCGCCAGGATTTTAAACCTGTTGGCCTTCTCGATCAGGTGGATCATCCATCTGGTGTTGTCGTGGGTCTGGCGTCCTTTAATAAACCCGGTTTGGTCGGGGTGAATGAGGGCCGGCATTAAGTCATTGAGCCGATGGGCAATGATGGACGAATATATAACTTAGCATCCAGGTTAAGTAGAGCTATTGGTCTGTACGAGGAGCATTTTGATAGGTCTTTCCCCGGTTTGGAAGTGACCGATATGAGAGCCTCGGCCATAGACCCAGAAGTCATCCCCTCCTCCGCCATGGTGCTAAATAATCGGACTAAAAAGTCACCGAGATCAGCGGCAAAGGTTTTCTAAAAAATTGCCGTATACCCATCCGCTCCGGGGGCCTTATGGGGCTTCAAAGCCCCGATGGCAGTCAGCACCTCTTCCTTGGTGAAGGGGGCAGGGAGGAGCGCATTCCATTCAGCCAACACTTGGGGGAGCGGAAGCATGCTTAGGTAGTCCTTCTGTGCTTCGCAGTCCAGGGTCTCCCTGTGGTAAATAAATAAATAATACCTCTATTTTTGACTGGATATAACAATAACAGATAGCTCAATAAATAAGAGTCAAGATTCGAGGTAGTAGGAGTTTGCAGGTTTAATACAGCATAAAGGACAGGAACAGGACAACCTGCACGGGCAAGATCTGGGATGGCTAGCCAACAGGGGGCCCCGACAGCTGTCGGGCAGGAGCTGGAATGAGCGCGCTGACTTTTGACAGCAGTACACAAGTATATATATCAAAACAATTACATTACAGTACATACAGTAGGCGTAACAGTGGGTGGGGCCTGTAACAGTCGCGAGAGATAAGGCAGAAAGGAGGTGTAACAAGAGGCGTGATCAGGGCGTATACATAGACATGTGATGTAAACGTAACGGAATATGTCACAAATGGGGCGGAAACATGGAGGGGGCTACCTAAGGAGCCGGGACCTCTAACCTAGTGGTGCGCGCAAGCTGGCAATGACGTGTAACTAGGGAGAAGCTGGGGGCTATGACTTCTGAGCTAGAAGGAGAGACGAAAGTCTGGAGAGTCAGAGCGACATGTACCTAAACACTATCTAGTATCTGATGTTTAGAGAACATGTTGATAGAATCCAAAAGTTATCAGGGTAAAGGCTAACAGACACTAAGACTGGTGCATGCATTATTCTACATGTAGTGTGTGTTGAGGAATATTAAATGACCATAAATACAGTATTTCTCTTACATGGAGACGTAAAGGCTAGACGATGACTGAAACTATTGATGCGATTCAGTAGCTTAGGAATGCAGAGAAGGAGAGCTGGACTGATAACTAGAATCATAACATACTCTTGGCAGACTGACAGGCAGAGCCAGGCCGAGCCGGGCACTGTGAGGCAGGAAGTAAGTGAAGGGTCAGGGATACAGGTGGGGGCTGTATCGCTCCTCGGAGAGGGTTCAGGAGACAGGAGCTGAATCTGAGTCCGGGCCCTTTTAAGGCCTAGAAACGGGAACTTTACAATGAAATAACGTGCACACTGTGAAACGTGGCAACGTAGCTTTACATAGGCCTGATATTCGTTGTATTCACGAAAACTGGAAACTGGCATACTAGAGATGGACACAACTGTAATTGCGTCTTTAATCGATCATAAGGGAACACATATGCATATTAATCATGCACATATAACATAAGATGGGGAACACGTAGGGACACAGAACATGGCAAAATTTTACTTTTCCACATTCCCTCCTTGTCACTACGTTTCCATCAGGAAACATCAATATTCATGATACCATCTACCATTTCATACAGTATCATTTGCTCGTCTCGAATTTTCTTGGAACGGGATTTAGGACGGGACTTGGGACTAGGAATACAAGAGGTAGCACAAATGCTGCAAATCGCAGGGCCACATTGTATACAGAGGCAGCAACTGAATATGATCGCTACTGCAATACCTAGAAATGACAATACTTTCCATCCCCAGGCAGAAATTATACTCCAAAACCAACCGGACCATGTCCAGGTGCCTGGATTCTGGTGTAACTGATGGGCAATTTTATGAAGTCTGGTTATAGCTGAATAAACAGACGGCGCGTTATTAGGAATGAAAATGCAGCAACTAGATCCGATGACTCTACATGCTCCTCCTCTATCGGCCAGTATGACGTCAAGAACGAGACGATTTTGGAGCACGACAAATCTCATAGCAGATTGCTCTTCGGTTAAGTTACCTAGGGCAGAAGCAGTCTCATTCACTACTGCTTCAAGGGTTCTGGTTAATCTACGTATTAACTTACTATTCTGGATAGGTCCTATAAAGAAAAAGAATCCTTTATTGAAATCTGTATACTGTTCTAGAGCAGTTTCAGTTTGATCGACAATCGGGGACTCAATCTCCCTTCTATGTCTAATGTGTACTAGATGTGTGTTTCTATGATAATCAGACGGGGCTAGGAAAACTGGTGGCAGTAGGAAGGCAATGTAACAGGTTCCCTCCCAATTGAGGGGCAGGCGAACATATGCGGTCTGACCACAAACAAAATAAGAATGACGTGAAGCTTTAAAAATAGATTTCCCACTGTCACTATACTCGACAATAGTAGTACAATCACTATGTCCTACATGTACGGAACCATTATTTCTGACACATAATTCGCCTTTGACTGGTAGTACTGAAATAGCAGGTAAGTCTGGAGTAGGATCAGACTGAACATTCAGGACCATGAAATTCGAAGAATAATTACCCAAATTATAAACTTCATTTTCTAGATCTAACCCTGTTCTGTGGGGAAGACCTTGCTTGTCTGGAAAACATGTACTGTTCAGAAGGGACATATCAGTTGAGGATGACGTTAACATGGACCAGGCTCCACATGAGCCATTATGTGAGAACGGATAAGGAAACAGTGGCAGAACTCCCTTCGGTGTCTGGAAAGGGGGGAGTCGACCACACACCCAACAATTAGTGGCATTGCTGGTCTGGTGTGAATAATGTAGCATTCTGATAAATGTATTGTTGCGCATAGCAAGACGATAGGATAGTTCATGAGGAGGCAGATCACTAAACGTGTGCTCTACTGTAGCATTAGAAGACTTATTTACATGAGAAATTGGAAAACATAAATGAAATGCATAACTCGTGCAGGTAACCATCAGGCTGAGAAACAATATAAAACTTAGAAAAACGATACATCGGATAGAGTTTTGACTAACTCTCTCACTATGGGGGTCTATTTCATACATGTCAGATACCTGTCTAACCGTTTCACCTAGGGGAGGACTTAGACAATTAAAGTGGCTGACTTATTTTACTAGACCGTAGCTTACTTTTATACTCCTGCTGCGGAGTTTTCTCTAACAGGGAGGGCTTTGAATCAATGTCATTTGCGGGACAGTCCTTAAGAATAGTATCTTGGCAGTCTTTAAAATCTTGACAATCCTTGGAAATGTTCTTGGAAACAGTTTTTAGTCCGTGAAATCTCTTGACGTGTGACAGGTGCACCCACCCCTTCCTGCCTTCCAACTTGACGGCAGTACGGGTGGTTAGAAGGACTAACTTCGGCTCCTTCCAGCGAGGCTCCAGCGGACTTGAACGATCGAAATTCCGGACAAGCACTAGACTTCCTGGAACGATTTCATGCGGTTTCACCTCGGTATTGTCTGGAAATGCGGCGGCAACCTGTGAACGACAAGAGTGTAGGGCAGACATCAAGGAAGCTAGGTAATCTGTCAGCATATTACTGGAAACATCTGTAATACTTCGGGGTCTAGGTGTACCCCATACATTCGGGGGCGGCCGAATACGACCTCATAAGGGGACAGACCTGATCTGGAATGTGCGACCATGCGCATATAGAACAGAGCGACTGGCAGGGCAACTAACCAGTCTACACCTTTCTCTTTACAGACTTTGGCAATACGGATTTTCAAGGTTTGATTATGTCTCTCTACGAGACCGGCTGCTTCTGGATGGCGTACACAATGGAACTTCCACTGGTACCCTAGTAAAAGGGAAACATGCTTCATGAGTTCAGATGAGAATGGCTGGCCGTTATCAGAATACACGACCCTAGGGAGTCCATAACGGGGGAAGAATTCACGAACCAACTGCTTGGCAGTGGTCGCGGCTGTGTAATCTGGGACTGGATATG
This sequence comes from Lissotriton helveticus, assembly GCF_964261635.1. Classification (NCBI taxonomy): domain Eukaryota; kingdom Metazoa; phylum Chordata; class Amphibia; order Caudata; family Salamandridae; genus Lissotriton; species Lissotriton helveticus. The sequence goes on from NC_136057.1 coordinate 1,560,615,714, forward strand.
CTTCTGTCCACCTGGACAAAGCGCATACAACTACAAGGACATACTTGAAACCTCGACATCGCTCCATCTGAATATAATCCATCTGGAGGACTTCAAAAGGGTGGTCAGGGGGTTGGAACCCACCTTGTTCCACCGGGACACTTTTACCTGGATTGAATTGACAACATATCATACAAGTACGGACTTTCTGCTTGGCTGCAGCTCGTAAATGCTTGTTAAACCAAATGTTCTGGATACTGTCTAACATGGCTTTTTCTCCTAAGTGTGCTGGACTATGTGCGGTATTGATAATGACTTGAACCATTGAGTCGGGGAGAAACCATGTGGCTTTTCCCTTCGTCAACCATCCCTGATCTGTCTGGACCCCTCCTTGTTCGGACCATTTCTTGATTTCTTCGGGAGTAGCATGTAACTGGATATCTATGACATCCTGAGTAGGGTCCTTAACTGTCATACAAGTAGTCTGTTCTAGAGTGGATGTCGGTGTCTTGTTAACTGGTATGTCTGGTGTCTGTGCTGTAAGCTTGGCTGTTCGATCTGCTAGATCATTACCTTGGGAAATAATGTCAGTAACTTTCGTATGTGCCTTGCACTTCATGATAGCGATAGATGTCGGTAAATGTATTGCATCTAACAGAGCTTGAATAAGGAAACCATGCTGAATCTTGGTTCCATGAGAAGTCATGAAACCTCTCTCCTGCCAGAGCACTCCAAAGTCGTGTACGACTCCGAATGCGTAGCGTGAATCTGTGTAAATATTAACTTTCAGGTTCTTGGCACGTATGCAGGCTTGTGTCAGAGCAACTAGCTCTGCTGCCTGAGCAGACAGGGTGTCAATACGATGTGTTTCTATAACTTCAGTGACAGTAGTCACTGCATACGCGGCTACTAGTTCTCCTGTACTCGTTCTCATACATGAACCATCCACATAAAGTGTCAGGTCAGGATCTGGTAATGGAATATCTGTCAGATCTTGTCTTGGCTTAGTCATAGTGTTAACAACTTCCACACAGTCATGTGTGGCAGGATTTGAAGTAACTGACGGTAACAGTGTAGCAGGATTTAGAACGTTGCAGCGTCTGATTTCTATGTGTGGCTGGAACAGTGTCAGTTCATAACCTGTCAAACGTGCAATTGTCAAGTGCTGGGTCTGTGTTCGGTTTAAAAGAACTTCCACGGAGTGTGGAACTTGTACTGTCAGGGAGTGTCCCAATACTATGGAATCACTTTGTCTGATAGCTAGTGCTGTGGCTGCAACTGACTTGAGGCACGCAGGCAGAGCCTGGGCTACTGGATCTAGTGTGCTCGAAAAATAAGCACAGGGCTTGTATTGTCCGGCTTGATCTTGTGTAAGAACAGATAATGCTGTACCATCACGTTCTGTGACAAAAAGTGTGAAAGGCTTACTGTAGTTCGGTGTAGCTAGAACGGGTGCTTGGCATAAAGCTTTCTTTAACTCATTAAAACTAAGTGTATGTTCAGATGTCCAAGGGAGAACAGTCGATACGGCTGCCTCCTGTGTCGTTAACTGTATCAGTGGTTTAGCTAGAAATGCATACTGAGGAATCCATTGTCTGCAATAGGAAGTAAGGCCGATAAAAGCACGTACCTCCTTCTGGGTCTTGGGCTGAGGGAGATTCGCTATTAACTGGATACGGTCAGGTGTCAACTGCCTACCCCACTTGGACAGCAAGTGGCCTAAGTAGATCACTTGCTGGACACAGAATTGAAGCTTCGAAGGGGACACCTTGTGCCCCATCTCGGCTAGGAAGTACAAAACTGTAAGTGATGCTCGCTCGCAAGCATGTTCAGAACGGGCTGTGATCAGTAGATCATCGACATACTGGAGCAGGGCAGTGTCAGTTGGCATGTGAATGTTGTCTAGTTGTCTCTTAAGTGCTTGACTGTAAATGCTAGGACTTTCTGTGAAACCTTGAGGAGCTCCTGGGAATTTATAGCTCCTTCCATTTAAACAAAAACCGAAAAGGTACTGGCTGTCTGGATGAATTGGAACACTGAAAAATGCGTTTTTGAGGTCTATGACTGTGAAAAATGTAGCTTCAGAATCAATGGCTGCCAACAGGGAAGAAATATCTGGGACTACTGGGTACTGGGGAATGATACATTTATTGAGTTCTCGAAGGTCAATCACTAATCGATATACTGGGGGTGCATTTGGATCAGTACGTTTCATGACTGGAATGATAGGAGAATTACATACATTGGAGTCAGTTTCTACAACTACTCCTTGAGCAATGAGCTCGTCAATAATTTTGGATAAGGCTGCTACAGCCTCAGGTGGCAATCTGTACTGTCTGATTCGTGGTAACACTACACCTTGCTTGAGAGTCACACGATGGGGTGTGATTTGCATAAAACCAACATCAGTTGGACCTTGCGCCCATAGATGTTGCGGGACATTTGACAATCTCGGATCAAAATCTCGTAATACATAGTGACCCTTGAAGTCACGTAAAAACAAACGTATCCCCTCTGGGGAACAGCAAATAACTGCACCTAATTCTTTCAGTGTCTTAATACCTAACAAATTTTCTGGACATGACTTCGTAAGCAATAGATCAGTAGTTCGGGACAATGGACCTACTTCTAGAGTAACTGGTTTTGATATCTCGTTTACAATAGGCTTTCCTGAAAATCCAAGGGAAACATTTCTAGAGCCTGAGAGCGGAGCCCCTGGAACCTCGTCGTGACTAATGGTAGTCCTACTTGCCCCTGTATCAATCAAAAACTTTCTGTCTTTCCCTAATACTTGACTGTGAACATAGGGACCTTCTTGATCTACAGGAATCTCGATGAGAGGCAAGCCTACCTCCCTCTCTAGGCTGTTTCATGAATATGCTTGATACTCTGGATACTCTGACTGAGCATACTGGTACATCTGCTGTGTAACATGCTGTGTTGCAGCAATAGGCTGCGGTGCTGGAACTGTCTGTTGTGCATTCTGTGGCTGAGAAGTCTGTGAAACTTGTTCTTGTCTAGGCGGACGTGGTCTTTCTTTAGTTTTACCAGTGGCTATATTGTGTTTCAGAACTGCACACTCGTTTATAAAATGACCTGGCTGTTTACAATAATTGCATGTCCCTTTAACGGGAGCTGCAGGATGACTGGCTTGATTCGGACCCCTCTTCTGACTGTCTTGTGGAACAGATTGTGCAACTAGTACTTTCATTTTCGTGTCTTTCATACGTCTTCTCTCGTGTTCTTGCTCTTCTCTGATTCTATTCTGGTGATACTGGAGCATCTGAAGCATTTGGGACGGGGTACTAGCTTGCCAAGTACTTTCGACTTTCAAAACTCGATTTTTAACTTGTGGACTTGAATTCTCGACTAATTTAGTAACAAAAAGATGAGGGTATGACTCGCTACTCGTCTTCAAACCACTGTTTATTATAAAACATTTCTCAAATCTGGAATAAAAATCACTAGTGTCTTCGTCTTGTTTCTGTTTACATGCTGAGATTGCATCCCAGTCTTCCTTTTTAGTGGCTAATAATCTAGGCAAAACTTGTATCAATAATTCTGGTAATTCTTTACATTTATCTCCAAGACCGGTACCTGGTACTCGTATCTTATCTTCAGCTTCTAGAGCTGTCCAATCGATCTTTTTCTCTCCCACCTCCCAATCCTTTTCCTTGAGTTTTTCATATATGCCCGCAGGCAACAGGACTTTCAACATTTTAATAATATCTGGATACGTGTATTCTCCCATACGGAGCATGTTTTTAAATTCTCGGTGGAACCCTGCTGGATCTTTGTCGTGACAGGGAATTAATTTCTTCATCTCTAAGAGTTCCATCTTGGTAACTGGGGTGTAAACAAATACTCGTTGCATTTCACCATCTGGTGTCCTAACTGGGTGTACTTCTCGTAACGGATGCTGCCTGTCTATGTAAAACGGTTTACTTTCTGGAGGTGAGACGTGAACAAAATGCGGGTTCAGAAACGTTCTATATTTGTGGCGCTGTTCTAGAATGACACTAATTAAATCGGTACCTAAACCTTTCCATCTATACTGGAGTAACTCGTTCAGGATATCATGTAACGGACCTGGATCAGAATGTTGACCCTCATACAGTGTAATGAGGTGCTGGATCATATACATACCCACCAGTCGCTGCTCGGCTGGGGGCAGTTTCAGAAACATTTGTGCCACTATTTCGTCTGGAAAAGTGGTAGAATCAGTAATCCATCGAACTGCTGATCGGGCTAGTTCTTGTTCATGCATAGTACTGAGTTCACTATAACCAATTCGTGATTTCAGAATTTGATCGGTAGCTTGAAATACTTGTTCTAGAGAGCCTTGTTCCGGTGCTGGAAGATGAAAGACTTTCTTGTGTTCTAGGCGTAAATGTCGGTCTGGAAGTCTAGATTTACCTACATACGCTATTCTGGCGGTAGTCTCGTCGTCTACCTCTTCAGTAGAAGAGTCATTTTCTTTCTCGCTTACTTGTGCTTCTTTGCGTTGTTCGTGTAACCTTATTATTTCTTTACGTATTTTCTTGTACATACTCTCTATACTATTGAGTGTCTTGTGCTTACCCTCGGCTATATTATCACTCCACTTTGTCAGAATTTTCATTTCGTTCGGATCTTTAGTCGGGGAATCTTGTTCCCTAATTAAACAATTGATCAGAAACTTTAATAACATGAACTGGATCTCAGATTTCCTGAGAGACATGACTTCACCAATACTTTCTGGATCTTGTCCTGTACGAATGAAACGATACATTCTGTCTAGATCTTCTTTCATATTCGGTAGGGTGACCAAATACTCGGACACCTGTCTTATACGTACGGAATATATAACCATACTATCCTCGCCTGGGACTGGATCATAACAGCATTCAGTAAGAAGTCGCCTGATTTCTGCAATGGACTTATATTTAGGCGTACGCTGTAACGCACGTTCATGTAACTCGACTGCCCCTAGACGTCTACTTGGCGGCGGGGTACCAGGAGGACCTCCTCCCGCGGCCCCTAAACTGGAATCGTCGACTGATACTCTTCGAGCTGGCAGAGTGACTGAAGTAGCAGGAATTTGTACTACGGGCTGGACCGGGGGTACCGTAACAGGTACTGCAACAGGTGCCCCGGTGGCTGGAGGAGCAGGATTTACATTATTTACAGGAGCTGGCGGAACAGGATTTGCATATTCTGGGACTGTGTCGTCCAAATAGGACGAGAGAAAAATATCAGCTGCGGTCGGTTTGTGACGCAGATTGGTCGGGACTAAGGGTGGCGGAAAATTACTGGATGCTTCCGGGGTTGCTTTTGGCAAGCCCTCGGCAAGAAGAGGATACATACCCTTAATGAGGGCATTCCTCTGTCTGTCTGACTGTTCGGTTTTAACTCGTTCACCTATTTCGATTAATTCCCTTTCTTGGGCTCTTTCTAAGGATTCTCTACTTAATTCTGACTTTCTGATTTCTTTTTCGGTTCTTTTATGAGATTCTTTGCGCCATAACTCGATGGCATCTTTCTGTGACTGTCTGGCTTTCTTTTTCCATAATACTTCTTCTACTCGCATGATGCACTCGGCATCCCATGTACCCGATACGGGCCATCTATACTTTTCTTCTAACTGTTTGGTGTACTCCACCCACAAATCTAGATACAATATGGCACTTATGCCATGCTTTTGATACATAAAATGACCTGGACTGTCCCTAGGCGGGACAGGAACTGCTTCTTCTAACAGACCTTTTCTAGTTTTTAACTGACGTAACTTGGAAAACAATGGCATGACTGGGCTGGAGTCTAGACACAATACAATACACAATGAACACGATGATTACTAAACAACACATTCATACCACGACATTGAAATACATGAATGACATTTAGGATAACAGTTCGGACAAAACACTACCTGGAATACTGAAAACAGAATACATGAATTTCTCGAGAACAGAACGGACTAGAACAGAAACTAGATGCACTGCTAAAACAGTACGAAACATACCGGTCTCATAAAGAGACACGTCAGGACCCGCCTCCACCTAAGTGGACACTTCGTGTTGGATCTGCGTACCCAAACCCACGGACCAGAGACAATGCAATTGACCCTGTCTAGATACTACCCCAGCAATGGTACTCACCGGGCAGCAAGAACGGAAGGCCTCGGACTGGACTGGACTGCTACGACGCCGGACGGACGAACTTCGGACTTCTGTTACGGGTGGGCCTCCGGATACCTCGGACCTTGGACTCTCGGCTTGGGCTCTGGTCGGGACTCGCCGCGTTCCTCCACCGCCTCGTCTGGATGCTGGACCGCAACCTCCGTCTCCTCCGTGGGCCTGAGGGATACTTGAAGCAGAAATATCTGCACGTGCACGGTATGGTTCCGTCACGGCTGCAGAGGATCAGGGGGCTTGCGTGGCTTCACCGGCGCGTGGGGAAAGGGCAGGTTCCTGTTCGGGCGCCATTATGTGGTAAATAAATAAATAATACCTCTATTTTTGACTGGATATAACAATAACAGATAGCTCAATAAATAAGAGTCAAGATTCGAGGTAGTAGGAGTGTGCAGGTTTAATACAGCATAAAGGACAGGAACAGGACAACCTGCACGGGCAAGATCTGGGATGGCTAGCCAACAGGGGGCCCCGACAGCTGTCGGGCAGGAGCTGGAATGAGCGCGCTGACTTTTGACAGCAGTACACAAGTATATATATCAAAACAATTACATTACAGTACATACAGTAGGCGTAACAGTGGGTGGGGCCTGTAACAGTCGCAAGAGATAAGGCAGAAAGGAGGTGTAACAAGAGGCGTGAACAGGGCGTATACATAGACATGTGATGTAAACGTAACGGAATATGTCACAAATGGGGCGGAAACATGGAGGGGGCTACCTAAGGAGCCGGGACCTCTAACCTAGTGGTGCGCGCAAGCTGGCAATGACGTGTAACTAGGGAGAAGCTGGGGGCTATGACTTCTGAGCTAGAAGGAGAGACGAAAATCTGGAGAGTCAGAGCGACATGTACCTAAACACTATCTAGTATCTGATGTTTAGAGAACATGTTGATAGAATCCAAAAGTTATCAGGGTAAAGGCTAACAGACACTAAGACTGGTGCATGCATTATTCTACATGTAGTGTGTGTTGAGGAATATTAAATGACCATAAATACAGTATTTCTCTTACATGGAGACGTAAAGGCTAGACGATGACTGAAACTATTGATGCGATTCAGTAGCTTAGGAATGCAGAGAAGGAGAGCTGGACTGATAACTAGAATCATAACATACTCTTGGCAGACTGACAGGCAGAGCCAGGCCGAGCCGGGCACTGTGAGGCAGGAAGTAAGTGAAGGGTCAGGGATACAGGTGGGGGCTGTATCGCTCCTCGGAGAGGGTTCAGGAGACAGGAGCTGAATCTGAGTCCGGGCCCTTTTGAGGCCTAGAAACGGGGACTTTACAATGAAATAACGTGCACACTGTGAAACGTGGCAACGTAGCTTTACATAGGCCTGATATTCGTTGTATTCACGAAAACTGGAAACTGGCATACTAGAGATGGACACAACTGTAATTGCGTCTTTAATCGATCATAAGGGAACACATATGCATATTAATCATGCACATATAACATAAGATGGGGAACACGTAGGGACACAGAACATGGCAAAATTTTACTTTTCCACATCCCCAGTGTATAAAGCAGCATAAAAGTCACCAAAGAGGCCAGCCTTGGCCCCCTCCTGGTGAGTCAGGGCTCCAGCTGCGTCCCGGATTCCCCCAATGTACTCCTTCTCTCGTTTATCACGTAGCTGCCGGGCCAGGTGTTTACCAACCTCATTCCCCTGAGAGTAGGAGAGGCAGCGTAGTTTCAGCAGCGTGTATTCCGCTCTATTATTGTAGTGGGCCCTGAGTTTGCCCCTAACAGCTGTTAGTTGTCTCAATGTCTGCCTGGTGGGGTTCTGTTTGTGTTCTTGTTCAAGAGTGAGGAGTTCTCCCTCTAACCCTTCCCTGTCTCTCCGTCGCAACCGGTTGAGGGCTGCATTAGGGCCATACAAGTGCCGCGTATAGACGCCTTGAAGGCGTCCCAGGTGGTAAAGACGGATGTATCACCTGTGTCATTAAGGTCGAATAATTCGCGAATAGCCTTCCGTAGTTCCTTACAGGAGGGTTCATCCCGTACCAGGGAGGCCGGGAAGTACCACTTACGCTGTGTATTGTCCCCCGCTTCCCAATAGAGACAGACAACGAACAGGCTATGATCAGAGACCGCTAGAGGAAATATCTTGGCCTCCTGCAGGGACCCATGCAGGGACTGACTAGGAAAAATATGGTCCAGGCGGGAGTACGATCGGTGGACATGGGAAAAAAAGGTATAGTCCCTGGACTGCGGGTAAAGAAAGCGTCACCCGTCTATAAGACCCACTTCTTCTACCAGCTGTTGCGTCTCGGTGGAGAATAGGCCAGCCTTGGATCGCTGGTGGTGAGAGCAATCTAATTCCTTAAGCCAAACCAGGTTAAAGTCACCCATCACAATCGAAGGTCCCTCCACGAAGTCCATCACGCTTCGCAGCAATCCCTGGATAAACCCATTCTGGCCTACATTGGGGGCATAGAGGACCAAAAATGTGCACAACCTGCCACGCAGCACGCCCTTAACCGTGAGCCAGCGGCCCTCCTTATCGCTACTAACTCCCATGGGCTGGAAATGCAGGACCGAGCGAAACATAAGGGCCACCCCCCTATGCTTTGTGGGTGCAGAAGACCTATAAATAAGGGGAAATTGTTTGTGTTTAAGGCGGGATTCGTCCACTCTGGCCAAGTGGGTCTCCTGCAGGCCCACCACATCTAGCTGATGGTCAATTATATATTTCCAAACCTTCTGACGCTTCTGGGGAGAGTTCAAGCCTTTCACATTCCATGTTCCCAAAGTGAGAGGCATCATGGACATTGAATACGACCTTGCTCTACATGCGCACCCACGCCAACTGCCCTACACGCCCCGTGCCAGGACCGACCCGCCCCACACTCCTCCACCTGGACAGAAGAAACATCTCGCATCAGCGCCTCCTCCAGAACGTCACTCCACGTGTAACACCCATTCCCCCAATACCCCCAGTTCGTCATACTTCTCAGCCAACAGCCCACAAACACCCCTCGCAAACAATCCCCAGCTACCACCACTGCCCTCCCACCCCCACCCCCCCGCCCCCCATCCCCCCCTCCTCCCCCCAATCCCAACTCCCAGAAAATTCAAGTTTGAACAGGTTATGCCAGATAAGGCAACAAAGGGGCCTACAACAAAAGTCTCTGTAGTCTCTCTCAAGGGGCAGGGGTCGTGGCCATAGTCAGTATCCCACCAGTTCTTTGGACCGGGGTGTCTCCTCAAAGAGTACATAGATTACCCTCGGTACCTGTTAGGGCTGTGTCCCTCCGGCGCCATCGAATCTTCCCCTCGGGGCTTCAAGCTGCTGAAGAGCTGTTCTGCGATGACGCCTCCCTCACCATCGCCACAGAGGCCACCGCCGCTCCTCTCTCGTGGAGGCTGGTATTAGGGTCCGGTCTCCTCATCGCAGCAGGCTGACCCACCCTCTGCCATGACGAGGAGCGCCGCCGCCGCCTTGATGGGGAGCTTCTTTCTCTGGGGGTCGAAGTAGTGTCATCCAAGCCAAGGATCTCCCTGGCCGCCTGCAAAGATCTGACCTGAACCAGCCTATTTTGCCATCGGAAGATAAGGCGAAAGGGATGACCCCATGAGTGGGCCTCATTCTGGTCTCGCAAGTACGTAGTGACTGCCCGGAATTCATGTCTCTTTTGTAGCGTCGAGGCAGCCAGGTCCTGGAACAACTGGGGACGGAGGCCACGAAATTGCAGCGGATCAATCCCTCTCGCTTTCCTAAGGATACGCTCTTTCAGTTGGAATCGTGGATACAGACCAGAATGTCAGGGGGTGGCGCCCCCTCACCCCTCGGCAGACCCTCCCGGTGGACCCTGTCCATCCGTATCTCCTGGAGATCGTCCTCGCCCAGGATCTGCAGGAAGAGGCCCTCCACGTAGCCCCTCAAATCACCAGCTTCACCGACCCAGGACACCGCCCGGATCCTGATGTTATTTCGGCGTGACCGGTTCTCTAAGTCTTTGGCGTGGGGCTGGAGGTCCAGGTTCTGCTCCGTGAGCCGTAGCACGTCTTGTTGGAGCTGGTGCATGTCTCCTGCCAGCCCCAAGTCGTGTTCCTCTAGAGTCGCCACCCGCTCCCCTATGCCATCCACTTCTCTCCTCACCTCTCGCAGGTCTGATGTGAGCTGTGAGCGGAGCTCGGAGACGTCGTCTTTGATAGCCTTAAAAAGTTCTATCATGAAGGCCTTGGTGGCGGGCGTCTCCTCGTCTCCCCCCTGGGGCGATTTGCTGGTCCCTGGCGGCGTCGCCGTTTGGGCACTTTTCGATTGGCCATCCTTGCCTGGTTTATCCTTGCGGGGTCTGGTGGCCATTGCGTCGGTTCCAGAAGCCACGAACGGGCCGGGGGACCAGGCCCAGACACTCCCTCCAACTCAGCGCGGTCGGGTATAAGACAAGGCTCTGCGGGCTCGCTACGTCCGTATCTGCCCCTCCTCTACAACTTCGTGCCCAGGGGTTATTCAGCGGGTAGTCCTCCTTTCCGGGTCCCCCAGCTCGTGCTGTACGAAATACCAGTTCTCACCTCGTGCTGCTCCGACCAGATCGTTAGCTCCCAGATCCGTGGAGATCCACTCTCAGCCCAATCTGATGATCACGCAGAGTCAAGTGCACAGCCAAGAGCAGTTGCCTTGAATGGGCCCACAGTCCACTAATTTTCGCTTGCCGCCTGGAGTTGCACCAGGTCCTGCTCCCCCGGTATGGACGCCCCAACTCTCAGGCCAAGTCCCCAAGAGGCCGACAGCCACCAACCTTAGGCGCTCCCACATCGCCGGCCCCTCTCCGCGAGCCGACTCTCCCGCGCTCCCGCTGTCTCTGCTCGCTGTGTCCCCGACTACCGAGGAACCGGCCGCACTAGGCCCAGAAGCAGCGGCCCCGGGTGATGAGGGCCGTCCAGCTGCCGCGGCACTCTGCGGGGTGCAAAACTCGAGCTCCACAGAGGCTTGGTGGGTCTCCTGTAGGCGCGGGCAACGCCGGCTCCTCCGACGGAAATTTACTGAGCCCAGGGCAAGCGAGGCTCCAGTGCCGACCACCACCCGCAGACCAAGGTCGAGAGATCAGGTGCCTCGCCGCCTCAGCTTCAATGCAAGGGCTGCAGATAAGGGCCGCAGCGTATCCCCGTGTGCCCCCCTGCTCCTCCTCACCGCCGGGCTGCCCCCGCCGTCACCGCTGGTCACAGGAGGGGAGCGGTAGCTCCAGGTCTTCTCTCACTGCCTCGAGAGCGGAGGACCCCCCGCCAAATGCTCAGTGGGGTCCGCTCAGCACACCGGCGGCTCCGGGGGACTGAAGGTCGTACAGGCCACTCCGCAACCCCGCGTGGCGGGAGCGTCCACAGCGGGGGAGGGGCGCCGCTGGCTCGCCGAGATGGTCCGGTGCTCTGGATGCCCCTCTCAGGGCGCTGCTGGGCACTTCCCGCAAGCAGAGGCAGCGGGCGGGAGCATCCAGACTCCGCTCTCCTCCGCCAGGTGTCAGCTTCCCCGCCAAGCGCACCCCAGGCTCCACCGTCCTCGCACGCTACCCCGGGGTCCAGCAGGCCGCACAGGCCGCACCTCCTCACTGCTCCAGGGAAGGTCTCTGTCGCTAAGCAGGAGATGTTGCTGGGCTGCCCAAGTGCTCCGGAGGTCGCGACTCCCCCACCAGACCGCCGGTGAGCACCCCGTGGGATGCTAGACAAAGCTTAGGGAAAGCGTCGCCGGAGGGACCGAAAAAGCGTCCTACTCCGCCGCCATCTTGGCCACGCCCCCAGCCTTATTTAACTTTCAATTTGAGTGGTTTGAACTGATTCGTCTTGACACATTTCAGATTGAATATATTCTATCGTTTGGTTTCCTTTCCGAAAACAAACGATTGATCAATAACGTTATCTCCCTGCCCTTGTGACGAAGAATTCACACAATCATCAATGCACGTGGTCCTCTTTTGCAAATTTTATAAGGAATTAAGGAAGTAATTGATTAAACCTATTCTAGAAAGTATTGGTTTGCGAGAATGTCGTCCAGCTTACCTTGAAATGCAATTCCTTGATGTAGAATGCTTTGCAAAAAACATTGCCAAATTTTTGAAACTCTGCATTAGACATAGATCAAACTTAGAATACAAATATGGCTGTAAATATTGTCTAAATATTCACTTGAATTTTATATTTCCTGTAGCTGAAAGATGAATTTGAGTCAATTTGATACCGAGATTTGAACTAAGCATTTTAACTTGCTGGTTTGCATTGTAATTGACTGTATTTGTAAAGATTTTCCTCTATAACTACATATTCAAAGACGATGAACATTTGTAAACTATTTTTTAACTGTATCTTGTTTTTTAATATTGTACTTTTATGCTTTTTGTATTCTATGAGAACCAAATAAAGGAATTTTGAATTTGAATTTTGATACCTAGTCCCAGGAACACTATGGTTTCCGCTGTACATTTCAAAAGCTTCCTTATCCAATTTGCTGACACCATGGTGCTACAATGTGGAACACAGAGATTTATTTTCAATTTTATGTAGCGCAAACACGGGCCAATGATATCAGAGGCTCTGAGAGCTTTACAACAGAAGTAGGATCCATTGGGTTGCTTTGAGTTCCAGTTACAGTAATTAAACTTGGAGGTTTACATCGGAAGATGTGCGCAGGATTTAACTCATAAGACAATTTCCGGAAGTTTAGTAGATGAACGAAACCGGGACGGGCACTGTCGTCAACTGATCCTGTCTACTAAATCTGGATCCCCCTTTGACCCCTGCCCCCTATGATGTTACATGCCCTAGTAGATACAGTTAATCCCTTCATAAACAACATCATAAATTCATCTTTATCCTCTGCTGATATCCCCTCGGATTGGAAATTAGCGGCAGTGAAACCCCTGCAAAAAAAATCTCTGCCAGATCCATCAACACTCTCCAACCTCCGTCCAATTTCCCTGCTCCCGATGCTTTTTAAAATGACCGAAAGGGTGGCGAATAAACAGCTCACCAAATTCCTGGAGGACGAGGATATCCTGCACCCTAATCAATCTGGGTTTCGGGCCTCACACTCTACGGAATCCGCCCTTCTGTACACCGTGGAGACACTGAAGACCGCCATGGATCAGGGGAAGAAGGCCGTCCTTATCCTACTTGACCTATCGGCGGCCTTCGATACGGTGTCCCACTCAATACTAATCAGGCGACTGAGGGCAGCAAGGATTGGGGGCACCGTGTTGGACTGGCTGATGAATTTCCTTGACCACCGTAGGCAGGTCACAGTGTTAGGAGAATACCGTTCTGAGGAAAAATCACACAAACAGGGGTACCGCAGGGCTCCAGCCTAAGCCCGGTACTGTTTAACATATACATGATCCCTTTGATTGAGCTGATTTCGTCTTTTAACATCAGTACCATATCATACGCTGACGATACTCAGCTCATCCTAGTGCTAGACAGGGAAAATGGAAAGGCAGAGGAAAATCTAAAAGCCTGCCTCACAGCAACCTTCATTTGGATGCGTGACAACCATCTAAAATGTAACGCCGGCAAGACCGAAATTATACCCTTCGGCCCCCAAAACCCCTTTTCCCCCAGCCTATGGTGGCCTTTAGGGGTGGAGTCCCCTCCGGATACCATCACTGCGGCCCGGAACTTAGGGATCAGATTCGACAGTGCCCTATCTTTCAAACAGCAAGCAGGGGCAGTGGCAGGGTCTTGCTTTAACATCATCAGAGTGCTTAGAAAGTTTTTTGATTTTCTTCCCCTGACAGCTAGGAAGACGGTGACAGTAGCACTTGTAACATCTCGTTTGGACTACTGCAACAGCCTATATGCAGGATTAAATCGATCTGTCCTGCATAGGCTGCAAGTTGTCCAAAATGCTGCTGCCCGTCTGGTCCTAAAATGGCCGAGGAGGTCTTCTGCCTCTGCCGCCCTCAAGGCCCTACACTGGTTACCTATTCACAAACGCATACTTTTTAAAATCCTAGTGATTACCTTTAGGGCATATCACCAAAAAGGACCCAAATACTTCCTTCCCTGGTTCAAACAGTATGCACCAACACGCTCCTTAAGATCAGCCAACATGAATCTACTACAGACCCCTAAATTCAGACTTTCAACTAGAGGAGGGAAATCTCTCGCAACACTGGGCGCGAAAGCTTGGAATAAACTCCCTCCCAACCTGCGCCTAATCTCCGATGAGAAGATTTTCCGTAAGGCTCTGAAAACCTGGATCTTCAGCCTTCCAGACTCGGTCTGTATGACTCTGGTTTAGACACAGCGTCCTGTTCAAATGAGATAGATGTGTGAGTTGACTTTTCCGGCCTTCCATCTGGCTACGGGCTATAAGCGCCAGGATGCTCCTTGGAGTGACAGTTGCGCTATATAAGTGCATACTTACATTACATTACATTACATTACATTTCAGCATCGTATTTATATAGCGCTTCCTACCCCTGATGATGCGTTAAAGCGCTTTTCGGCTAGTAGCATGCTACTTCGGAAACCCAAACTTATACAAAGATTCTAAAAGAAAAACTCTTGAAAAGATGGCGCATCACCTGTGCGTAACCAACAGGCCACGGGGTAAGACCAACTCGTCTTTTGGTGCAAAACAGTCCTGGGCTATTTGAATACAAGAAGCGCCCCTCCCCCTTCTGATTGCAAGTGTTTGCAAAAAACAACGTGAACTAATACACATCCATCCTAGTGAACAGAGATTTGAATCTGTGAATATTTAATTGCAGGGCGTGCAATAGGCTACATTCGAGGTTGCACGGGGCGGGGTGGCAAGAGTAGAATAGTTGTTTCCAAAATAAAATATACATTTAGGACAAACAATCAAGGTCTCCTCTTAATAGCCATTAAAGAGTGAAACATTTGTAAGCGAACAGTGTTTTCATCCCCAATACAGGTGTGAAGATTCTGTGACGGGCCGGTGGTACCCGTGATAACTTACTCACTAGAGGAGTGAAGGGGCAACGGGCACCAAAACATCCAAAATCCACACGTGTATTGTATTTCTTAGCTCAAATTGTGGTAGCACTCCGTGTGGTTGAGCGAAGCTTCAAAGCGTTTGAAGACACGACAGTATATATAGAGAGGAGCTCGTGCATCTGTACGTAGTTGCAGCGGAATGGGAAGGTGGGTTAGAGGGGGCCCAGGCAACACCCTCAGCACTGAAAACACCCCGAAGACAACATTGGCAGCGCTATTAATCAACACGAGAACGTGTGAAATTTGAAGCCATCTTGCTATACTTCTTGCAGTTTTGTTATGCCAGCTGCTATGGGTGATGCTGATAATTACGCGTTGTACAATGACACAATCAAAACAAGCGCTGAAATACAAACGCAGCCCCACGGCCACGAAAGTGAAACAGTACTGGGCTAATAAGTGGGAGGGGAGGGGGGAGTGCGAGAGAACACATAGCGATTCCCTTGCGGGAGCGAGCAAACATATGTTGTCAAAGCTCGCTCCAGCAAGGGAAATGCCAAACATGCACTCATTGCCATTGAAAGCAATGCAATACGTGCACGTTTTTGGCTGAAAAGCCGCAGCGATTTCTATAGGTCTTTTTCCTATGCAGCGCATGTGCGCTGCGTAGGCGAGACCTAAAAACTACATGTTCATTTTTACGCAGCTTTTAAAAGGCACATATTGTTGCATGTATGTTCTGCAAAGTGGCTCCACGTTAATAACTAGGCAATGTTCAGCTGTATTACTAGGTTTATTTTACCCCTTCGGTGCTGATGACGGCTCCCAGCCGTCATGAGTTACCGTGGGCGTGTGCTGATGACGGCCGGGAGCCGTCATGACCACGCCCGCAATTGGAATGTGCCGCACAGGCGCGGAATTCCGGCCACGGCCAGGGGGTTAAACTAAATTTTCCTGCTCTATAACAACATATAACTAATCCGAGCTGAATTATCTTCCAAAATTTGATATCAGAAAGACTAAGGGAAATTTCAACAACACCATTCAAAAGTTTGTCCCAAAAGAGGTATGAGGTAAAAATCTAAATGTTAGAGCAAAGCTTACTACTTAGATGATCTAGTTTTCTCCACCAGTATGCCAGGCACGTTTTCCCTGAGAACTTAAATTTTGGGGCAGGCTGAGGCTTGTGTAGGAGAGATAGAACCCCCATGACATAGGCAGTTTGAAAAGTGATCCTCCAAAACTCAATTGATCATTTAATGGCCTGATTACGAGTTCCGCGGTCCATCGGACCACTGAACCCATGGTGGAGGTCCCGCAGCACCATTGGCCCAACTGCTGTGTTACAACTATGGCAGTTTGACATCTAGGGGACTGCAGCAACTGCCAGTGAACCGCAATATGCTGGTGGTGAAGCCGGAGCATGTTACAAGTTGTCCTCAATGCCAGGAATTCATTGTGGTGTTCATGCCATGAGGAAATATAGGGGCCCTGCAGGGGCCTTTGTTACCTCTGGTCACTTGGGTGCAAGCAGAGAGGCACATGGTGTGCTCCCCTGTGTGCATGCACCCCATTTCCTGCACAGTATAGACTTAAAAGTCCATGTCATGCAGGAAAGGGCTTTGGCATTCCCATTGCGGTGCTTTTTCAAAGGCACCACCGTGGGAACACTAAAAGACCTCACACCACACCACAAGATAATTCAAAATCTGATGGGCAGCCCAGAAGTCGAGTTGCATGCCGCCCCGCTCCCGCACAGCCAAATTCGTAATCAGGCTTTAAGTCTTCAGTTCGGCTCTTACATCAAGGTTTTTAATCCATACCTCTCCGAGGTACTTTTGACATGTGTGAAAAATGGTGGCAGCTGCGTCTGTGGCCAGTTGTCTGTGGCAGCATGCCCACCATGACATGACAGTTACAAATCTGGAACCTGGAAACAGTTTGCAAAGTGTGGTAATGTCTAGAACCCACATACAGATTGTCCTTGACATTCTGGAAGTTTTCTGAGAGGATGTGGGGGAATTAAAAAATATTTCTGTATGGCACTGCAATGCTTTCAATAGTGGTCCCGCATATACACGGTACCATCAAAAGCGGTATGTGACAGGGTATCCTTAAATAGCTGCCCATCCAGCTCCCTTTCCAGTTATGTCAAGCTGCCCTCCATGTGGATGTTTACAGTGGCAGTGCTGAAAGGGTTCTGCCCTTGGAATGCCCTCCTTGCTCCACCCTAAAACTAAAGCAACAGAGCAAAGAAGAGGTGGGATGGAGCTTCCACAATTTTTGGACAGATGACCCGCTAATGACTAGGCGCCCCCCTCACCTACAGGAGGGGTGCCCTTAGTGGCGCCATGAAACCGAGCTTCAGTTAGTGGCTGCTTTATTGATGACGTGTTGGTACACGTTTCAAAACCGAAACTTACTGCATTAAGGTTTATAAGGCGGCATCCCTCGGGTGTCCTCCTCTTTGTCTGCTTGGACCCAGGAAAGCCGCAAGAGCTTTGGAAACCACCCACCCACCCACCAGAAGAGCAAGGCGAAGCGTGGCGGAGCGCTGCCAGTTAACACCAAAGGGGGCATGGACAGCAATGGAGGTTCAGTAACTGGATGGACCCCAAGAGGGGGTACGATGGAACTGTGCAGTGGATAGGCGGGGAAGGGACTGACCTGCTGGTGGTCCGGGACTCTACTGCCAAGGGTATGTGCAGGGATGGGACTGACCTGCCGGTGGTCCTGTCTCTACTGCCCTATCCTGCAACGTATAGACTGTGTGGACTCTTTGAGAGGCTGCCTGTGTTCAGGTACCTCGGTGAGCCGGTGCGCTATGCGGTGCCCTGTATTTCTAACAATGCAATGTTTGCTGTCGCGCATTGGGGCCTGCCGGCACAATGTGCGCAGCTGGATCAGCCGAGTCGGCCAACAAATTTAAATACATGTGAATGGAGAAGCTGAAACCAATTATAATGTTATGCCTAATTTCCTTACTGCCTTTTTGACATGTGGATGTCGCAAAAAGTCTGTTGTTGTGAATAATGATATATATCCAAGTAGTACTTTACTCCCGTAGTGGTTGTGTAGATTTGTATGATTTAATGTGAATAAAAGTCTACGCCTTGTACAACATAACCGATTTTGGATATTCTTGGGCCCAGTGGGCGCTGAGGGGTGTCAGAAGTGAAGTAGAGTGAGTGTTTCATTGTGCACGTACTATGCAGTTCTCTAAATCAGCCCGATGATACCACCTCAGGACCGGGCAGTGTCGGAAAAAAAAATTGTAATAGTTTGTGAAAGACATCATCAAATATTTAAGATATATATCCACAGAACAGTCGGTTATCATCAGAAGAAATTTGGGCTTTGGCTATGGCTAGCATAGCATTTAGAAGCAACCTTGGTTGTATGAACATTTTACATGTGTCCTTATACATATGTCTAGCTTTCAATCTGTCTGTGTGGCGGCCTCTCTGTCTCTATGCATGCCTGCTACTGTTTAAATAGGTCTTGTGTCTCTCATAGTCTGGTGGGACTGGGCAGAGCCAGTCAAAGTTCAGAGATAACCTTAGATTGTGGACAGTTTTAGTCACGTCTGCACGTGTCCTCATGTATCTATAGTGTGTACCTGTAACTGTGCAGATTGTGTTTGTGCAGACGTAGAGGCAGTCCAGGTAGCAGTGCTAGTGCTGTGAAGTCTGTGTCCTGCGTGCAGGACAAGGACCAATGTGACCGACATGACGTGGAGAGGACAATGATTGTTATGGAGCAACATATCGTAGTGAGCTTCAGAGTCCCCTCCAGTTATCTCCACTTCCTAATGAGTGACATGATATGAGTGAGTGGCAGTGAAAGAAAGAAATGTAAAGGGAGACTAGATACAGAGAAGGGGTGCATCTTTGGGTATCAGACAACTATTTCTAGTGTTTCATCATCTGTTGAGGGATGAATGCTTGAGGGGTACCAGCTGCGTTGTGTGATTACCAACGGAGGGTACCTGAAGGCTGGCTGACGTTCTCTGAGACCAGATGGTTATGACAGGTTGGCTGTGGGAGAATAAAAGGTCCTCGAATGGTTTGCTGCTGAGACTCTGAGGGTGGTATCAGTTTTCTGAGAAAGTTATTTGAACTTCTAAAGGAAGTTTTGCAGACTCTGTGGACCGCTGAGGGTCTCAGGGAGCCAGCTGAAGGAGTATGAAGGTATAATAAGGGCCTTTGGAAGATTTCTGATGGGCTCTTATGGCCAAAAGTGTGTTTGACTTGCCGAGGTATCTAATTACCAAATGGGGGTGCCTGAAGGCTGGCTAAATATTTAGGTCATTGGTAGCTTGTTGACGATCTCTGTGGGCTGATAGTGAGGTGTAGATTTGTTACAGACAGTGGCTAAAAAGATTTGATGGTGGACCAAGGTTTTTAAACGTTCTGTTGAGGGCAAATTGTTGATTTTGTCTTACACGCCGAGATTCTTTGAGGGCCTAAATGGGGTGTGGAAGGACCAGTTGCAATATGTGATAGGTAGTTGAAGCCCTTACAGGGCAAAGTGTTGCTGTCTGATGGCATTTGGCAGATGGCTAAAGACCAGGGTCACTGTCCCTCTCTGAGGGAAGGCTGACGTGAAAAAGGGTCAGCTGGGGAAGACCAAAAGCTGGTCAGGGCCTAAAAAAAGCTGTTTGGTCTGGCAGTGATGTTAAACTCTGTTAAGTTCATTGAACGAAACATTGACCAATGTAATGGGCTTAAAACGTATTGCGTCTTTAACTACATTTGTCCCAAACTTAAAATGCAAGCTTTGTGCATGCCTATGTCCTGATAACGCAATCAGACGACCAATATACACAGCCAATTGGTCAACACCAGCACATGTAACATAATTGGCCCCTTCTCCCACTTCAGCAATGCTGGCTACAGCCTTCTGCGAACCCGCTGGGCAACCAAATCTTGCTCTATAATTAAAATTAAGACATACACTGTATAAAAATGAGCAAGTAATGAAATATGCACAGGCACGTTTACACCAGTATCTAAACTCCTTTGTGTATATAGTTTAGTAAGCAGGTGTACTGCACCCTGTGCAAGATATGACCTAGAGAGGCTGTTACTGATCTGTTTGTATTGCTATGTGAGTAAGAGGACATGCACATGCATTCCCTTAAGACGGAGTGAGGCTTTTAAGGACAGCAGAGAATGGTTTTTACAAGATCTTTGTCTTGTATGTTCTGCCCTTGTCTGTCTAAAAGGTATTTGCAAAACAACGTTTGGACACGGTGGCATATCTAATCAGAACTATGAGCTCTCCTTTAGCCCGTTTGTTTCAACATTTGCATCTTGGAAGGTTATCCGTGTATAAAATCAAGCACTGTGCCTCGCTGAACTGCTAGAAACAGCCTGACATGCGCCAAATCTAAATGGACTCAGAGCAAAACACATTTTTGTTTCATTTTTCAAGCTTATAAATAAACATGGTGCAGTGGAGTCAGCAAAGTGCTATACAACACCGAACACAGGTGATCTCACACCAAATAAGATGGGGAGCTCTTAAACTGAGGAATGGATTTGATCTCTCGTGATTTGGAACAGGTCAGCTAAAGTCACAAAAAACTTCAAGTTGAAGACTGTCATGTACATACTTAAGGTTATTTTTATCAATGTGACCTTGACTTTCTAGATGGATGTCTGTCTTTTTTTCCAAAACGTTTGTGAAAGCAAACATTGACAAAGCCTAAAGGTCGGGCCTATACAAGAACTATTGGCTTTGCCATTGTGTTTTAGCCATGGTGTACTCCAGCGCTGCTGCGATTCAGCATGGCTATCAGTTAATAGCATAGAGTAGAGCGGCGTGAAGTGGAGTGCCATCGAGTGGAGTGGCGAAGAGTGGAGTAGAGTCCAGTGAAGTGTAATGGAGTGGTGTTTCATAGAGTGGGGTAGAGTAGACTGGAGTAGAATGGAGTAGAATAGACTGAAGTGCAGTGGCATAGAGTGGAGTGTCATAGAGTGGAGTGGAATAGACTGGCATACAGTGGAGTGGTGTAGAGTGGAGATGTGTGTCATAGAGTGGAGTGAAGTGGAGTGGAGTGGAGTAGAGTGGAGAGGTATAAAGAGAAGCAAAGTGGCATTGAGGGAGTTGTGTACAGTGGAGTGGCTGATAGTGGAGTAGAGTGGAGTAGAGTGCCGCAGATTGGCATAGAGTGGAGTATAGTGTCATAGAGTAGAAAGGCATGGAGTGGAGTACAAATGTTGTGGAGTGGAGTCAAGTGGTGTGGCATTGCGTGAAGAGTTGTAGAGTGAAGTGGCGTAGAGTGGAGTGGAATAGCATTAAGTGTTTTAGAGTAAAGTGGAGTGGAGTGATGTGGAGTGATGAATAATGGGATAAAGTATCATAGAGTGCAGGGGCATAGAGTGGCGGGTTTAGAGTGAACTGAAAGAGAGTGGACTAGAATGCCATAGAGTGAAGTGGCATAGAGTTTCGTAGAGTGGAGTGGCATAGAGTGGCAAACATTAGAGTGGTTAAAATGGAGTAGTGTGTCATAGAGTGGAGTTTCATAGAGTGGTGAGAGTGTTGTTTAGTGAAGTGGAACGTTATAGAGTGCAATGTTGTACAGTGGAGTGTCCTAAAGGATATTGGAATGGAATAAAATGGCAAGGAGTGGCTAGAGGGAATTGTGTTGTATGGAGAAGAGTGTTGTAGAGTAGAGTGGCGTAGAGTGGAGTAGAGTGGAACAGAGTGGAGTACAGTGGCATAGAGTAGTGTGTCAGAGTAAAGTGGAGAGGAGTGGTGTAGATAGGAGTAGAGTGGCATAGAGTGGAGTATAGCTTTGTAGAGTGGAGTCCATGAAGTGGAGTAAGAGTGTCATAGTATGGAGTGTTTCAGAGTGTACTACCATAAAGTGGAGTGTTGTGGTGTAGAGTGGAGTGTGGTGGAGTGATGCATAGTGGAGTAAGTCTTATAGATTGAAGGGGCAGAGAATGAAGGTGTATGGAGTGGAGTAGAATGCTGTAGAGTGGAGTGGTATAGAGTGGAGTGACCGAGAGTGGCTTACAGTGGAGTGGTGTACAGTGGATTTGTGGAGTAGACTGCTGTAGATTGTCATAGAGTGGAGTGCCATAGAGTGGAGTATTGGAGAGTGGAATGTCATAGAGTGCAGTGCTGAAGAGTGGAGTGTCATAGAGAGGGGTGGTGTGGATTGGAGTGTCATAGAGGGTCATAGAGTGGAGTGGAATTAAGTGTGATGGAATTGCTTAGAGGGAATTGTGTAGAATGGAGGAGAGTGCAGTGAGTGGAGTGGGCCAGAGTGGAGTAGAGTGTTGTAGAATACCATAGAGTGGAGGAGAGTGGCATAAAGTTGTGTGGCAAAGAGAGTTGTAAAGTGGAGTGGGATAGACTGGCCTACAGTGAAGAGACGTACAGTGGAGTGCTGGAATAGACTAGGGCCCAGTGTCATAAAATGGAGTGACATAGAGTTGTATAGAGAGCAGTGGAGTGTCGTAGAGTGGAGTGTCGTGGAGTAGAGTGGTGTTGAGTGCAGTGGTGTAGAATGGAGGGGTGTAAAGCAGAGGTGCATATAGTGGAGGGTCATATAGGGAAGGAGTATCGAGTTCTACACAGTGGAGTGGTGTAGAATGGAGGAATGTAGAGTGGAGTGGCATAGTGTGGAGTAATGGTCGAAGAGTAAAGTGGAATAGAGTTTGGTAGAGTTGAGTGCCGTAGAGTGGAGTTTCTAAGAGTGGAGAAAAGTAACTTGGAGAAGAGTAGTATGTCATTAAGTGGAGTAGAGTGGTATAGAATGGAGTAAAGAGGCATAGAGTGGAGCGGAATGTCAAAGTGTAGAGTGTTATAGAGTGTAGGATCATAGAGTCTAGTGTTGTAGAGTGTTGTTGTGTAGAATGTCATTGAGTGGAGTGGAGTGTTATAGAGTAGAGGGGCAGAAAGTGGAGATGCGCTGAGTTTAGGGGCGTACCGTTGGGGGTAATTGTCATAGAGTACAGTGGAGTGGAGTGGAGTGGAGTAGCATGGAGTGGAGTAAAGTGCCTTAAAGTGGAACGGTGAAGAATGGAGTGGAATAGAGTGTAGTGGAGTGGCCTAGAGTGAAGTGGTATAGAATATAGTGAAGTGGTGTACAGTGCTATAGAGTGTCACAGAATGGACTAGAGTGTCATAGAGTGGAACGGCTAAGAGTGTTGTAAAGCCTCATACAGTAGAGTGTCACAGAGTGGAGTGTCATAGAGTAGAGGGGCATAGAGTATGCAGAGTGGAGGGGCATATAATGGAGTGACAGAGTGGAGTAAAGTGCCATAGTGTTGAGTAGAATAGTGCTGTGTAGGGTGGAGTGACAAAGTATAGAGTGGAGTAAAGTGTAATAGAGTTGAGTCGCATAGCGTGGAGTGGTGTAGAGTGGGGTAGAGTGGAGTGTTATAGAGTGGAGTGTTTTAGAGTGCAATTGTACAGAGTGAATTGTAATAAAGTGGAGTGGTTTAGTGTTAGCGTGGATGTCTTAGAGTGCAGTGGTGTAGGGTGGCAAGAGTGGAGTGAAGTGTAGTGGAGTGGAGTGTCGTGGTCTGAAGTGTCACAAACTGGAGTGTTGTAGAGTGGAGTGGAATAGAGTGAAGCGGCATGGAGTGCTGTTCAGTAGAGTGTTGCAGAGTGTAGTGTAATAGAGTGGAGGGTTGTTGAATTGAGTGTCATAGAGTTGGGTGTCATAGAGTGCCATAGAGTGGAGTGGCATAGAATGGAGGGGTGTACATTGAAGGGGCATAGAGTGGATGGTCATAGAGTGAGGTGGCATAGGTGTATAGAGTGGAGTGGCTTAGAGTGCTGTACAGTGGAGTGATGTTGAGTGAAGGGGCGTAATTTGGAGGAGTATAGAGTAGTGTAGAGTGTCGTAGAGTGAATTGGCATTGAGTAGAATAGAATTTCATAGAGTGAAGTGTCATGGAGTGGAGTGGCAAAGAGTGGAGTAAAGTGGCATGGAGTGGAGAAGAGTGCCATAGGGTAGAGTGGCATAGAGTGGAGTAGTGGGTCGCATAGTTACATAGAGTGGAGCATTGTGTTGCAGAGTGGCATAGAGTGGAGTAGAGTGTTGAAGACTAAAGTATCATAGAGTGGAGGGCCGTAGAGTTGTCGGCGTAGAGTGTCACAGAGTGGACTGTCACAGAGTGGAGTGGAGTGTTATAGAGTGGAGCGGCATAGATAGAAGGTGCAGTGAGTGCAGCAGCATACTGTTGGAGTAAAGTCACATAGAGTAGAGTCGAGTGGAGTGGCATGGAGTAGTATGTAGTAGAGTTAAGTGTCATTGAGTGGAGTGGCCTAGAGTGAAGTGGCATAGAATCTAGTAGTTGGGGTACACTGGTATAAAATGGAGTAGAGTGCCATAGAGTGGAATGGCATAGAGCGGTGTAGAATGCCATAGAGTAGAGTGTCATAGAGTGGAGTGTCATATAGCGGAGGGCCTTAGAGTGGAGTGATGCCGAGTGTAGTGCCATAGAGTGGATTGATATAGAGTGGCATAGCGTAGACTGGAGTAAAGTGTCATAGAGTGGAATAGACTGGAGTGGTGTAAAGTGGAGTGATGTAGCGTCAAGTGAAGTAAAGTGTCATAGAGTGGAGTGGCATAGAGTGGAGTAAAGTGGCCTGGAGTTTCATTGAGTGGTGTCTCAGAGAGTGGATTGTTTCAGAGTGTAATGAAATAGAGTAAATTATCACAGACTGGAGTAGTGTAGAATATCAAAGAGTGGAGTGTCGTAGAGCGGAGTGGTGTAGAGTGGAGTAGAGAGGCCAATAGTGAAGTAGCATAGATTGGCATAGAGAGGAGTGGAGAGTCATGGAGTGGAGTGTTGTAAAGTGGACTGCCATAGAGTGGAGCATCGTAAGTGAAATCGGAAAGAGTGGAGTGATATGGAGTGCTGTAGAGTAGAGTGTAGTAGAATGAAGTGTCGTGGAGTCAACTGTCATAGAATTGAATGTCGTAGAGTGGCATAGAGTGAAGTGACATAGAGTGGAGCAGAGTTTCGTAGAGTGGAGTGGTTTAAAGAAGAGTATGCATAGTGCATGGTGTAATACCGCACTGCCATTTGCAAACAACACATTTTCATTTGAAGTGAACATTACATTTGCACATTAATACAAGAAGGTAGCAGTGTTCCCAAAATGGGAGAGGACCGCACATCAAAAGAAGGAGAAACAAGTATCTAAGAAACAAATAAATGGCGTGATATATAAACATTAGCTGTGAGTACAGCGGGGTGCTATGTAAGCTGTAAGCACTTACTACCAAAAAGTGACATAAGCGGATTGTGACAATAATCCACTGGAAAATTCACAAGAGAGTCAGCTAATTCAGCACACCCATAGTAAATATAACAAACAAAGAAAGGTGGATTTGCTATTAAAAATCTGCACATCAAGTCATTCCCCCTTCTTGTAGCAATATCTCTTCCAAATGCCTAGTTCACAGAATCCAATGTTGAGTGCAGCTATGGTGTTAGATACTTATCCACCTCAAGCATCACAAAAAAGACTTTCAGTTCACGAACAATGTGTCAGATTGTCAAATCAATATAAACAAGACACCAGCGCACATCACTTATAGTCACTTTTCTCCTCTGTGCAGTCAGCACTCTTTTTCCTTTCAATTCGCAATCTTGTGGGAACACTTTTTTCCAGTCCAGAAAAGGCACGCAGTGTAGAAAATTCAGATTTTATTTCTTTTTAAAACACAATGCTCCGTAGCCAACACGCGTTTCGCCCTTTGCGGGCTTCCTCAAAGCTTATTTGCAATGTATAAAATGCTATAATCATCTACGTATAGGCTTGCCAGTGTACAAAGATCTTTATATAAGATTCTCCATATATGTAGTCAAATTGTTCCGAACAAATCAATGAATAGTTTTTTCCACGATCGTGGAGCCATGATAAGTTCCATCATTCAAACTCGCGACCCCTACACATCTCCATACGCAGCTTCACAACTCGTAATGAAGCCGCGTATGGAGACTTGAAGGGGTCGCAAGTTTGAATAATGGAACTTATAATGGCTCCACGATCGTAGAAAACACAGAGGACTGGACTACTATTCATTGATTCGTTCAGAACAATCTGACTACATATATAGGGAGAATCTTATATAAAGAACTTCGCACACTGGCAAGCCTATACCTAGATGATTATAGCCTTTTATACATTGCAAATAAGCCTTTAGGAATCCCGCAAAGGGCAAAACGCGCTTCGGCTGTGGCGCATTGTGTTTTAAAAAGAAATAAAATCTGAATTTTCTACACTACGTACCTTTTCTGGACTGGAAAAAAGTGTTCCCACAAGATTGCAAATTGAAAGGAAAAAAAGTGCTGACTGCAAAGAGGAGGAAAGTGAATATATGTGATGTACGCTGGTGTTTTGTTTATACCCATAGAAAATATATTAGGTCCCAAATACAGCGAAATCTTCAAGGACACGTGTCAGTAATGAATGAATAAACAATGCAAGGCATCAAAAGGTTCCAACAGATGGGATGAACAGACCACAAAGCTTCAGTAAATGATGTTTCTTTTATTATTCTTCCAATACATATCCAAAAAAGAACAGCCAACATGAGTTTTGTCTGTACCTGGTACGTTCAATGACTTTCTAAAGGCTAATGGCAGTTTCTTTATCGAATTTCCAAAATCCACTAGATACGATCGAAGAACTGTAAAATCAGTACAAAATTTCCACAGTGTGAACTTTAATCAGGTTAATCTGTAACAAACTACTCCTCACTGTAAAGCAAATGTAGACGCAGTGAGTGTGGTCCATGTGAAGATACGTGCTCCAATAACTGTGGTTCTATATAGAAAACACTCCGTAACCGTGTCAATAAACAACGGTGGAAAATATCGAGTCAACAATGTACGTCGTTATGCAGTCTAGAAAAAATAATCAAGTAAAATCTGAGCGGCTCGCAAAATACCCCCTGAAGCAATCACTATTTTGGACTGCATAACGACGTGCATTGTTGACTCAATACTTTCCACCGCTGTTTATTGACACGGTTACGGAGTGTTTTCTATATAGACCCACAGTTATTGGAGCACATATCTTCACGTGGACCACACTCACTGCGTCTCCACTTGCTTTACAGTGAGGAGTAGTCCATTACAGATTAACCTGATTATAGCTCACACTGTGGACATTTTGTACTGATTTTACAGTTCTTCGGTCATATCTAGTGGATTTTGGAAATTCGTTAAAGAAACTGACATTAGCCTTGAGAAAGTCGTTGTACGTTTCCTGTTCTTTTTTGGATATGTATTGGAAGAATAATAAAATAGCATAATTTACTGAAGCTTTGTTGACTGTTCATCCCATCTGTTCGAACCTTTGGATGCTTTGCATTGTATATTTATTCATTACCGACATGGGTCCTTGAAGATTTCACTGTATTTGGGACCTAATATATTTTCTATGGGTGTGCTGAAATAGCTGACTCTCTTGTGAATTACATTTGCACATACAGTTTTACTGATAAAATTATATAGCAGACAAAACATAATGTGTGGAAAAGGCATCAACTATCGTATTGATTTGTTTTGCTAGTGTTTGTTTCCACCACACTTCTAAATCAGAAATAAATGTGCTTAATTGGTGCTTTACTAACTCTGATATAGTCTGAAATATTTGCACAGTTGATTTACAGATATCTACATTTTGTTGTGTGCTTGAAAAAAGTAGAGGTGGGCAAAACGCGCAAAGTTTCACCCTGTGGAATTCCGCAGAGTTACTTAAAAACTCAGCAAGATTCCTTGAAGCTGTGTGAGTGGACGAAATTTGGCGCATTGTGCTGCTTTAATTCATTTTTAGCATTGGGAGCTTGTTCCATGCTGTCAAATCAGTGTGAACGGCATCATGTGGCATGCCAAGGGGGCATTGCTTCTTAGTGTCGCTTAAGTAGATTGTCTACTCAAGCAGCAGATTTCTCAATGCAACCAGTCCCGACATGCTGCAACTGCCCATATTGAGAAATCCCACAAAGAGGCGTACTGGCACCAGAAAATCACTCTAGGAAATGCAAATTTTTGCGTGCAGTCACCATATCAACATTGGTGAGCTACACACAAAAAATACTCTGCCACTTGGCGGTTGATGGAGTTTTGCCAGAACTCCGCATTCCAAGCAAAACGCACTCCGAGAACTCTGCTGGCAGAGTGGAATTTTCACCCAGAACAATACTCCATGGCCATGGGCTTGTTTATTTGGACATTTAGATATACACAATGAGATTACATTAATGATTACAGGGAGTTTGGTTATTTTTCAGGGATTTTGTGGTGTTGTTACCTTAAATACTGGAAACACTGGGGAGGTAATTGGGCGGGGATACGTTATGGTGCACCATTATTGGTTCACAGGTGGGGATGATTCTTTAAACTCAGTTGGTTCCACATGGCAAGGTAAAAAATGCACGTTTTGTTGCACGCGATCATGGAGTCTTTGTAAAGATATCAGGTTCGCAGGGGGATACATACTTATGGTAAACGGGAAGATGGGGGAAACAGTAATATAGGATAACTTTTCATATGGGCTGAAAGTTATGAAATTGGGGTTAAGCTTAATATGTAATACCGCAATGGCGAACATGCACATAGCAGATTAGTTTAAACATTTTAGCGATGAAATTAGGTTACACGGAGGGAGATGTGTAATTTGAAATTATGTTTTATCATACTGAGGGCATGCAGAGCATGGGAGAATGTTTTAAGTTCATGTTGATTATTGTTTAGGAAGTATTTTATCTTTAAATTTTAGGGAAGATTAGTCGAGTTATAAGTTTCCATGTAATGTTATACTGCCTTGAGTTTCAAACAATGTGGTTGATATGCACTTTTTCAATTATAGAAACCCCCGATGAAGGTTAAATCGACCGAAATGCATTGGGTAATGGGATTGGGATAATTTGGAGGATTCAGAATTCCCAATAGTCCACGAATAGACCCGGATGGGCAATTCTGGAATAATTAAAATACAGAAGTGAAAGGAATTTTATATCTTTGACGTGAAGGATTAACTTGGATAAAGAATTAATAAATATGGTTGAAATTTGGAATTACTAAGGTGAAGTTGTATTAATTTGAATACCGATGTTGATAAGGCTGTGCAACTCAACCGTGACCCGCAAGCCGCGGGTCACAATTTTTTCTCAAAAGGTAAATTATGTCACATTTTCATGCACAATGCGTGTAAATTCAACAGAATTACACACATTTCTCAAGTTACCAGTTGGCGTGTGCCTGAGTGTAGAGATTTATACTGGAAGGTGTTCCTGAAGCAAAAAAAATCACACAAGACACAGCACTTTCTTTTTTATTGTGGCACACATCTAAACCATGTAAATTGTTGAACACACAAGCGATTTTTAATCCATTGTTTTTTTGCTCACCATGCCATTCCAGTTTGAACCCAGCCAAATGCAAATCAGTCTTGACCCTGTCCCTCATGGGAACAGTCCAGCCCAAACTGCCAAGCCAGGTCCTCCCTGGACTGGAAACAAGCATCCTAGGACCGGTTTCGGGGTTTCACCCCTCTTCAACCAGGATAGCTTGATTCCAGTGGCATGGGGAGCACGGGACTCACGTCTGAGCATACCTGTCCCACTCGGGGTGACATATGCAAAAACAACAGTTGATGGACAGAATGCAGAACAATGTCATACATTCACCCCAGTACAGAGATCTGGGCCTAAATCCATCGTTGTTTTGCTCACCATGCCATTCCAGTTTTAACCCAGCCATATGCAAATCAGTCTTGACCGTGTGCCTCATGGGAACAGTCCAGCCCGAACTGCAAAGCCAGGTCCTCCCTGGACTGGAAACAAGCATCCGAGGACCGGTTTCGGGGTTTCACCCCTCTTCAGCCAGGATAGCTTGATTCCAGTGGCATGGAGAGCACGGGACTCACGTCTGAGCATACCCGTCCCACTCGGGGTGACAAATGCAAAAACAACAGTTGATGGACAGAATGCAGAACAATGTCATACATTCACCCCAGTACAGAGATCTGGGCCTAAATCCATCGTTTTTTTGCTCACCATGCCATTCCAGTTTGAACCCAGCCATATGCAAATCAGTCTTGACCCTGTGCCTCATGGGAATAGTCCAGCCCGAACTATCAAGCAAGGTCCTCCCTGGACTGGAAACAAGCATCTTAGGACCGGTTTCGGGGTTTCACCCCTCTTCAGCCAGGATAGCTTGATTCCAGTGGCATGGAGAGCATGGGACTCACGTCTGAGCATACCCGTCCCACTCGGGGTGACAAATACAAAAACAACAGTTGATGGACAGAATGCAGAACAATGGCATACATTCATCCCAATTCAGAGATCTGGGCCTAAATCTATCGTTTTTTTGCTCACCATGCCATTCCGGTTTGAACCCAGCCAAATACAGATCAGTCTTGACCCTGTGCCTCATGGGAACAGTCCAGCCCGAACTGCCAAGCCAGGTCCTCCCTGGACTGGAAACAAGCATCCTAGGACGGTTTCGGGGTTTCACCCCTCTTCAGCCAGGATAGATTGATTCCAGTGGCATGGAGATGGTTTAAACCCAGATCTGTGACTGGGGGTGAATGTTCTGCCATTGTGCAACATTCCGTCCATCAATTGTTGTTTTTGCATTTGTCACCCCGAGTGGGACGGGTATGCTCAGACATGAGTCCCGCGCTCTCCAGGCCACTGGAATCAAGCTAACCTGGCTGATGATGGCTGATAGCCAGAAACCGGTCCTAGGATGCTTGATTCCGGTCCAGGAAAGACATGGGTTGGCAGTTCGGGCTGGACTGTTCCCATGAGGCACAGGGCCAAGACTGATTTGCATATGGCCATTTCTGAACGGGGGTGGTCTGGTGAGCAAAATAGCAATGGATTAAACCCAGATCTGTGACTGGGGGTGAATGTTCTGCCATTGTGCAACATTCCGTCCATCAATTGTTGTTTTAGCATTTGTCACCATGAATGGGACGGGTATTCTCAGACGTGAGTCCCATGATCTCCAGGCCACTGGAATCAAGCTATCCTGGCTAAGGGTATTCTCAGACGTGAGTCCCGTGATCTCCAGGCCACTGGAATCAAGCTATCTTGGCTACTGACGTCTGATAGCCAGAAGCCGGTCCTAGGATGCTTGATTCCGGTCCGGGAAAGTCATGGCTTGGCAGTTCGGGCTGGACTGTTACCATGATGCACAGGGCCAAGAGAGATTTGCATATGGCCATGTCTGAACTGGGGTGGTCTGGTGAGCAAAATAATGATGGATTAAACCCATATCTGTGACTGGGGGTGAATGTTCTGCCATTGTGCAACATTCCGTCCATCAATTGTTGTTTTTGTATTCTACCCAAAGGCACATGCGAAGGGCAAATATAGGGCCATCCGCTCATGGTTTAATGACAGCTGCCGTGTGGCAAAACAAGCTTTATTGCAGGCCATCAAAGCTAAAAACAAGCCATTAATCAAAGAAAAGAGGACGCTGTACAAAGAAACCATTAGGCTAGCGAAGGAGGAATGGGAAATGGACAGATGGGATGCCCTGCAAACTTCTCTCGCTAACAAAGATCAAAGAGAGTTCTGGTCCATAGTTGCCACTTGTAATTGTCAGGGCAAGGCTGCTATCAAGCCTAATATATCAACAGAAGCCTGGGAATCTCACTTCCAGGCCCTATATACCATAAAGAACATCCCTGTCTCCTCTGGAGATGTATTTCCAATTGTTCCTAGTGCTAACCATGATGAACTTATTGAATTCACTCTCTCCAAAGTTTTGAGTGCGATAAGTAAGCTCCCATTGGGCAAAGTGCCGGGATTGGACAAAATCCCGGGGGATCTCTTCCGGGCAGAACCAGGAATATGGGGACCTTATCTGTGGGCTCTATTTAATGCCATCTTGAAGGGCATGCCAATTCCCGAAACCTGGGCTGGGGCTGAAATAGTCCCCGTTTTTAAAAAGAGGTCACTGCTTCTCCCTGCAAATTACAGACCAATCAGTCTGATCGATGTCATAAAAAAACTCTTTGCACTGTAGTTCTTGACCGTCTGCAGGGGTGGATGGGAGATAATGATATTCTAAGCCCTTACCAAGCCGGATTCACTAAGAACATTTCCACCGTGGACCAAATCTACAGACTCCAACTTATATTTTGGAAAATGGTGAGAATGGAGGGTGGCAGCCTCTATTTGATCTTTGTGGATCTGAAGACAGCTTTCAACTTGGTGCTCAGGGCCAAGCTATGGGGGGTACTTGGAGAGATGGGCATTCCCCCTTATCTTCTGAATATACTTATTAGATTGCATGAAGGTAATTTTGCCCAAGTGAGGTGTGGAAAAGGAGGCAAATTGACCCCCCGATTTCCAGTCGACAGGGGTGTAAGGTAGGGGTGTATGTGCTCGCACCTACCCTGTGTTGGCTCTTTGTCAATCAACTTTCTGGTATCCCACCTTGCAGAGGTCAGGGACAATGATGCCCCCAAACTGGCAGGTACCAAAGTCATCACAATGATGTTTGCTGATGATACTTTTCTACTTTCAAAGTCTCCCATGGGCATTCAGAGGGTCCTGGACAGCTGTGCACTCTTTGTTGCAAACGGGGGTGCGATATCAATACCCTGAAGACAAAGTTTATGGTCTCCAACCCCCCAAGAGAAGCCGTCCTAACCCTAGGCTGGAGGGTACCATCTTGGACAGGGTGTCAGTGTTTGAATATCTAGGGGTCACACTGACAGAAAATATGGAGTCGGGCCCACAAATTGCTAAAGCAAAGTTATGGCTAGCCCAGACATCTGGGGGGATTGCCAAATTATTGAGAAATTCCACCTCTAAAACTGCTGGGCCCATAGTTAAGATTTACAAGGCCCAAGCAAGGGGCCAGCGCGGGCATTGCTGTTGTAGACCTATGAGCAAGGTGGAAAATAATTTTATGAGGCAGATCCTGGGTCTCCCCGCTAGTACCCCCCATGTTCCCCTGTGGTTGGTTCTAGGAATTAGACCAATTGAGGAGGAGTTGAGTCTCAGACCCCTAATTTTTTGGCGTAGAATGTGGGTGACACCGGAATTGTCAGTGTACAGAACAGAACTAAAATAGATATTGAGCCTTCCGGGAGTAGCAGAAATCTCTTGGTTTGCACATATAAAGGATGAATGCCCTAAGATGGGAAAACCAACATTGTGGAGCAACCCGAGGTAGCATGTTCTACAACCCCATGCTCTGAAGTGGTAAAAGCTTACTGTTCGAGCAAGCTTGCCGCTGTACAGGGTCTTTCCTCCGTATGTCAACTGACGGCCCAATTTTTATTGCTGAAAGATGATTACAGAATGGAATCTTTTTTAGATGACATCCAGCCATCTCTGGTGAGAAAACTGTATCTCCAGTTTAAATGGGCATTCTGCTGCTCCGTGTATTCACCCACAAATGGACACACTCTTCTCCCAGAGAATGACCAGCTTGCAATTGGGAGGAAGAGACGGAGCTTCATGTCTTTTTCTTTTGCCCGGGTTATACATTGATAAGGAAGCGCTGGCTTGTCCAACTGTGCAGGAATTTAGGGTTTATTCACTGTGCTGAGGAATGTAGAGTTTTGAAGTCTGACACCCGTAAGCCCATTGTCTTTGCCATGTCAAGATTCCTGACTTCAATGTGACGTAGGCGCATGACTTTTGTAAAATGGTTACCTTAGTTGCATCAGCACAACGTTGAAATTTTCTAGGGTTTTAATCTGTATTTTAAAACTTTTTACTGTTTTAACCTCAAAATGTATTTAGTTTTACTTTTTATATGTGTGTATACAGTTTGTATTTTAAAGTTATGACTCGGATTGCTGCTTTAATTAACTCCTCTGTATGACCCGTATTGAAACTATTCGCAGTTGTGTTTTTCATACTCATTGTCCTTTGCACAGTATTTATTTTGCACATGCATGCACTTTATTGAGATAACGCATTTGGACCTATGTCAGTGCTTAATTACCGATCGGTATTTCATTTTACAGGATTACCTTTTTTGTCTATTTTCTTGTATTGCATTTATTGTTTCTATTGCATACATTTATGGTCATAATGACCATAAAAGTATGGTGCCCTTCCACAAGTCATTACTAGGAGTCCCTCATACAGAAAATAAAAAAGCATCAAGAGTCTTATATCAAGACGTTACTAGGTGTCCCAAAAATGTCAAATGCAAAAGCTTTGAAATTCTTTCATGAAGCTGCAGGTCCATTAGTCGTTACAAGGTGTCCCTCAAGTCAAATGCAAATATATTGATATTCTTTTGTGAAGGTGCAGTTCGACAAGTGTTTTCTGCATACTGACAGTGTTTATACAATATTCCAATAGGGAAGATGTAGTTCCACAAGTAGTTACTAAAGGACTTTATGAAGTCTGATATAAGTGGTTGAAATGCCAGCCACAATCCTGTTGCGGTGGGGTGACTTCAATGTAAAAATGTGCATATACACTCTAGCTCATCTACTTACGTATGCTCATTTTCAGTAGTATGAATCAATATATATCAAAGCTGGTTTATAGAGAGGAATGAACATTTTAATTTGCAATAAATGTCCTGAGAGTTATGAAAATAGTTGATGTTACCCTACTATATATAGGGACTATCAGTCATTGGAAAGTGCAAGTGTCTAAGATTTGATATTTGTGGGGAACTATTTTGTAGTAATTATTGGTTGCAGGGACTGCGTTCTGGTGTGTCTGGAGCCAGGCTGAAAAATTGGTGTCAAAAGGGTTAAGGACACAGGAGGAAACTCCCAAGAACTTCTCTGGCCTTCGCTCCACTGCGTGAAACCGGAGAGGGGAAAAGGAGGGACTGACTGTATCTTGGAAGTCTCCTCCAGCGCCCTAGGTGAACGGAATGGCTGCGGACTCCTGACTTGACCGGGAACGAGCTGATGCCCAGAAGCCAGGGAGGTCGGGAGGCCCTCGGCTCAGCTCAGGAACACTCAAAAATGATAAAAGAGCCAGTTTGAGGACAAAATCTATATGAATGATGACTTTGAACACACCACGGAGGATGGAGAGAGTAGAGGAATACAATGAATTCAAAGACTTTCAACGGGTCAGCCATAGCACCAACTGGTGTGCATTGACGTATCAGGAATTTTGTGAGCCACCGGGTGCAATAGATGGTGCTCGGCCAGGAGACACACATTTGAAGGCACCAGAGACATTTCAACCCGGACTGCAGAAGAGGGATGTATGACGATACAAAGTGTGGTATTACCACGCGTACCGTTACAACGCAGGTTTTACAACGCAAGTCGTTACAACGACTTGCGTTGGGGGGCGCTGGATAGTGACTAGTTTAATTTACTATTCCAACTCCAGTCCCCGTGGATAGTAGGGAAGGTGTTGGATAGTAAATTAAACTATTCCCTATCCTAGAGCGCCCTCCAGCGAAAGTCGTTGTAACGACTTTCGTTGTAAAACCTGCGTGGTAATGGTACCACGTTGTAAAAGTTTTGTGGTAAAGGATGTTCTCCGCAGAAGAGATGACTTCGGACCAGACAGAGATAATTTTTGGTTTTTCAAAGGATTGGTGAACCGATCAGGTGCACCGGCTGGTGTACAGCCAGGGGGCTAGGGTGACCGACCGTCCGTAAATTTCACGCACAGTACGTAATTTCGGTATCCTGCCGTTGTCCGTCATTATTCTTTTTACGGACGCCTTTTGTCCATAGTTTAGAGACTAATTTCAGCAAACTGCTGTTCCCCTGAGAGAAGTCCCAAGCGTTTAAAAGTTCTTGGGGCCAGCTTGCACTTCTCTTCTGAACTCCACAGGATGCAGCAGCCCCTTCCCGACATCGCACAGGCTGTGGACAGGCCCATTGTCATTCTGATTGAGGCTGATTATCACTTTTAGAATGACAATGGGCCATCTGCCTTTAACACAACATGGCCAATGACTCACTTGGAGCCCGAAGATTGCAATCACTGATTACAGAGAAGCTTTCCCCATTCAGCACACTGTGGGGAATTTGCAGGGAACTTGCAGCCTTGTGCAGTTTTCCAATATTGTTCATGGATAGCCCAACGTAAATAAATCACAGTATCCCTATACAACCCACATCCGAGCAAAGCAAATCTTGTTTGCCCCAGTGATGACAAACTAATTCTGCATGTTACTATTGGATCACTTCGCTTTTTCAATTCGTATTTTTTTCTAAAGTATGAAGTATAGTAGGAGCAGATATAGGGCAGGAGCAGTGATAGGGCAAGAGCAGTGACCGGGAAGGAGCAGTGACGGATGTATGACGGTACAACGCGTGGTATTACCACGCGTACCGTTACAACGCGTCTTTTACAACGCAAGTCGTTACCACGACTTGCGCTGTAGGGGTGCAGACTTAGGAATAGTTGAATTTACTATTCCAACACCAGCCTACGTACAGTAGGGAAGGTGTTGGAATAGTAAATCTACTATTTCTTATCCTTGAGAGCCTGTAGGAGAGTAGGGTCTGCTATCCTATGGTCCCCCCAAATTTTTGCTTTTTGCTTAACTGGTTTTAGACTACTGAGGCTGTGGTCCTGCTAATCAGACCCCCAGCCTGCTGTTCTCTCTCTAAATTATTGATACATGTGCTATAGGTACATACCGCAATTGGAAATGGACTCCTTGTCAGCCCCTGTACCATGCACTATAGGTGCCCAGGGCATAGGTGCCACCAAGGCCTACCAGGGGCTGCAGCATATCTTTTGCCACCCCTGGCTGGTTCTTAAATTGTGACAACTGGCTGATCACTCAGCTGGGGCAAGGTGGTGTAATCACCCCTTGCTTAGATATAGTATACCTATATCTAAACCTATATCTGGACACATATAAACCTGTGAGCCACTCCTATGGAAGGCCTCATCAATCCTGGAGGCAGAGTGCGTGGTTTAATGTGAGATGGAGCACTAGCGTGAGCTGAGCCGGTCTGCAGCCATCGGGAACAAATCCCTAAGCTGTTTCAGGATAATGCCATCCCATATACTCTTAAGTGTATTATAATCCTCGCGGTTATATAGCAACTCTGGTTTGGCTTTATCAAAACATGTCGTGTAAGGTGTCATACGATTTGGAATACTATCCCCTCGCCAGTTCTGGCGACGGGGATAGCATTCCACCCCTCTAGAGGTGTAAGACATGTTACTTTACTTAAATGCGGTTAATTTCTAAAAGGGCCTCAGAGCTGACCGAAACTCAGCCCAAGGGGCCTGGACAAAGGGTTTCCTGTCGCAGGGCGGTGTTACAACCCCCCAGACAGGAGATAGTGGATTGTAGCAGGGAGGTTTGAAAGAAACCAGACACTGCCTGGGGAGCACAAGGCTGCCCCTTGCATAATCCGGCCAAACCGGTTCTGGGGCACTCCAGCCCCCGTCCCAGCGCGGCCAGGATCAAAGGAAGGGGGTGTATCCACCCACTTCCTGGGTCCCACCCATAGGAGGGGACCTAGCAGGTAATCCAGCCCCCCAGATTCGAATAAGAGTGGGAGCAGTGCCAATGCACTTCAGATTATCCTGATGAAACATAAGAAACGAAACTCTGGACCCTTCGACATCCTACTCAATGTAGAAGACTGAAGAATCTCCCTTGTGGTCAAGGAGTAACCACCCTGTGCAAACAGGCACCATCCAGCCCTCGACGTCTACTTTGTTGCAGTTCCCCCCGGAACTCGAGCGACAGAGATTGACAAGATTAAGCTTGCCTGCCTTCTAACAGCCCGATCCACAGTCCCTGCAGAGCTGAGACCCGTGGAGGAGACCGGAAGCGTGGGGCATGCCATCTTGAAAAGACCACGAGACGCTAACCGTGCAGCCCTCGAGTGACCCTCGAAGCTGTACAACGGGGATTGAGAAGCCCCAACCCTGAGCCA
Source organism: Lissotriton helveticus (assembly GCF_964261635.1). NCBI lineage: Eukaryota > Metazoa > Chordata > Amphibia > Caudata > Salamandridae > Lissotriton > Lissotriton helveticus. Next base: position 1,560,653,628 of record NC_136057.1, read on the forward strand.
CTCTTGCACCGAAGTTCAGCCCCCTACACTCGTTGAGTGCTGCGTGGGGCCCTTCTGCTTCTTTTGGCTAACCGCATTGGCCAGTCCCTTGCCAGCTGGCTTGTGACCCCTGTGCCGACGAAACTTGAAATTCGACTTGTGATTCTGGTTGCTCCAGATTTGCACCAGCTCCCCGGAATAGGAGCCCCCACTCTGACCCTCCTGGTCCGAGTGAGAAGCAATCTACCAGTTCCGCGTGGATTGCTTTTGCCAAGTGTTGTTTGCTCCAATCTTAAAGCCGACAGCGCCGACGGCGAGAGCCTGCGTGGGACAGATCGTGACCTACTCCTGGACTTCGTAGATGCCCCAGAGCCTACGTGACAGCGGAGAGAAGCTCCTCGACAACCACCTGATTGCGCCCGACGGATCACTGACATAATATCGAAGTCACAAATATCGAGATACACAAATATCGAGTGAAAAATATCGAGTGACAAAATATCGACTCCCTATCTACAAACAGGTAAGTACCAAAATATCGACTCCAAAATATCGACTTACAAAAATATAGACTGTCAAAATATCGATTTTTTTAAATGTCTTAAAATTAAGTTAAAACTAATATAGTAATAAATATATGTAATATAAACTTAGAAATAATTATTTTAAAAATTTAATTTTAATAAATAATTTCTATAATTAAAAAAATTATATCACCAAAAATAATACATATATATATATATATATATATATATATATATTACCTACTGGCGGTCGCCAGTAGGTATATATAGTTAGGATTTTTTCTCTATGGGTTTTTTGAAAATTCTATGTCTAATAACTTTGGCGTTTGTGGACGGAATCGGCTGAAATTTTCAGGAAAATGGCACATTTTGTTTCTGAGCAGCCCTTGAAAATTTGGGGGGGGTTCGTCCAGTGGGGGCCGAGAAAAAAGGGGGGTCCCAAAACATGTTTTTAACATTGAGTTTTCCATAGGGCGGTTGGCCTCACTTTTAGCCCGAACGGCTGAATGGATTTGCACGAAACTTGGCAAAATTGTAGGGACTGGTAGCCCGATGTGCCTTTTGTAGGTCTCAGAAATTAACGTTTAAAAAAAGATATATATCTGTAACAGCGGACCGGTTAGCGCTCTGGTTCGCGGACTTTTCGCGTTACGGAGCTTTGCGAAGCGAAGCTGATTGGTTCTCCGGTGTCTGTAAACATTCCAAACAGTACGTAGCGGCCGCCATCTTGTCTCTCGGTAGGATCGAGAGACAAGAGGAGGCCAAAGCGAAGGGGCAAATGACCATAAGGGGGCATAGTAGATCCTCGCTGACCCCCTAGGTTTGATGTGGAGGTTTTAAAAGGGCCCCGCGGGGCAAAAAAAAAAAATAATAATAATAATCGAACGGCTGATGACCATAAGGGGGCATAGTAGATCCTCGCTGACCCCCTAGGTTTGATGTGGAGGTTTTAAAAGGGCCCCGCGGGGCAAAAAAAAAAAAAAATAATAATAATCGAACGGCTGAATGGATTTGCACGAAACTTGGTAAAATATTAGGGACTGGTAGCCCGATGTGCCTTTGCTATGTCTCAATATATGTGCTTCAGTGCATTTTGAGAAATTAACGTTCAAAAACAAGATATATATCTGTAACAGCGCTCCGCTTCGCGGAGATAAAATTATATCTGTATTACCTAGCTGTTGCTAACACCAGTTAGCGACGGCTAGTAGGAGATAGCGACCATCTTGGGTCCCACTTTGCATGTGAGTGATATTTATCACTAATGACATGCAAAGTGGGCATGCCAAGATGTTAGCGACTGGAAACAGTCGCTAACATCGCTATCTCCTATTATCAACTTTTGGAAATATTCGAGATAAGCGCGAATATCTCCAAAAAGTAACAGCTGCCCTGAGCAGTTCTTAGCCATGTTATCCAATGGGAGGTGGATAACATGGCTAAGAGCATTAGCTCGGTAATGCATGAATATCGCGGAGTTTTCAGCGATATTAATGCATTGCGCTCGTTTTTTATCGTATTTGCGATAAACCTTGATAATAGCAAGGTTTATCTGCGATAATTTCTGACGGTAAAAAAATCTTTGCAATGCATCGTTAGGGATAAATATCGCTTAACTTTGGTAATATGCCCCAACGTCTGTTAACGTTCGATTCGAAGGAAATCAGGAATTGTTGAAAAACATTGTGTGCGCCATCTTGTCTTTTTTCAAATGCCACACTTTTGTCGTGCACGGCAGCCATTTTAGATGCCTTGACCAGATCCACTCTGTGCACGCTGTCGATCCTTAGCATGGCTCCCCACCCTCGCAAGCATCTCCCCCAGGCAGTGGTCACCCCCGCTCTCTGTTTTATGCATGGGTAATAAACCTCCCCCCATCTGCGCTGTTCTTCCCTGAGAATCACACCCTGTGCCCGCCCGACACCTCCCTTTCGCCCTATTCACTACCGCACCCTCTGACACTCCTTTTCCTCTGTGTCCGATTGTCCAGGCCGGTCCTAGGCTATCAGCTAGCCCTGCAGATGTAGTTTATGGCCACAGCTGTAAAGAATCACCCGTCTTCAAAGGAGTTATAGTAGATCAAGGCCCACACTCGATGAGATCCGTCACAGCAGAAGCGTTGCTATTATCTGAAAACCATCCTGTATTGTGATTGGGGAGGGGACCGAGCGTGAAGCGGAAGATTCCAGGGATGACTCTTTGTACATCAAAGTTTTTACAATTATGTGTCACATTAAAAATATATAGCACTCCGACAAAGTAGTAAGATTATAAAACTTTAATAATTTATAAATATATACAAGAAAACAAAAATAGTAATAACATATAAACATTTTTAGAGAAAAACAACGAAGTAGCGGTCGGCTGTGCGAATAGTCCCAACGCAGCACAACGTCCAGATTTCCGGCGTGGGGCGTCGCGGGGGGTGGGTCATCAGTAGCAAACTGTTGTGCGAATAGTTCCAAGGCAGCAGAACGCGCCGAAATCTAGATGACACGAAAGTGATGTCTAGTAAGTTGCCACCCAGCAAATAACGGCGTGGGGCGTCGCGGGGGGTGGGTCATCAGTAGCAAACTGTTGTGCGAATAGTTCCAAGGCAGCAGAACGATGGCACCAAGGTGATGTCCAGTAAGTTGCCGCACTGGTTTTGGTATCCTACAATGCTGCTCCGAATAACGGCGTGGAGCGCCCCGGGGGAGGCGGCGTGAACGGGCCTCTCCAGGTGGAGTCTCATCTGTTTTAGTGGGGCGCCCCTTTACCGTTTCAGTTGCCATTCCGTCCGCTTTTGGTCCACTGTGTCAAAATCCGCCATTCAGCTGAGTTGCGCCCACTCTTGCGGTGCAGCGATAGGCGGCTGTCACAGGACTCTCAAAATGGCGGCAGGCTGTTTCCTTTTTGGGCCTGGTCCACTGAAATGGCCCTGGGACACCTTGGAAATCGGACGCTTGTCTGCTAGGTCTTGGACCCCATTCTCGAAAGCGTCCCCTCCGCCTTGAGAATTCATCAAAAGTTTTGGGGGCTCCGACTCCTGCAGGCTTCTGGTGGGGAGCGGCTGCCATGATTGCTCGCGGAATGACCACGACTGAGCTACGAGATGGTGGTGCTTTCATGCTGACGCCAGCTTCAGTCTGAAACATCCAGAAACAAGGTGGGGCTTTCATCGTTTGGGGGAAAAAAAAAGTTTTCATCCAATGAAAAGTGTTGTTTTTAGGTCATATGATCAAGCCTTCCATCATTAGGAAACCAAAAGTAAAATGAACCAATGAAAAGTTTTATAAACAAGTCACATGACCTGTTATGCGGCATAGGGTATAAAATGCGGAGAAAATACGTTGGCACGTGAGGCGGCGTCAGTAGCGGACCGATGTGCGAATAGGCCGAAGGCAATACAACGCGCCAAGATCCGGATGGCACCGAGGTGGTGTCATAGTTGAGAGTTCTGAGCAGCGGTTGTAACACTGTCTGAAGCTTATTTGCAGCTGCTGCAGCTTCACTACGCGCCAAGATCCGGATGGCACCGAGGTGGTGTGTAGGAAGTTGCCGCACTGGTGTGGCCATCCTACAATGCTGAAAGTCGGCGTGGGGCGCCCCGTTGGCCTGTGAGTTTGCGTCAGTAGCGGACCGATGTGCGAATAGGCCGAAGGCAGCACAACGCGCCAAGATCCGGATGGCACCGAGGTGGTGTCTAGTAAGTTGTCGCACTTCTGTGGCCATCCTACAATGTTGAAAGTCGGCGTGGGGCGCCCCGTTGGCCTGTGAGATGGTGTCAGTAGCGGACTGATGTGTGAATGGGGCCAAAGGCAGCGCAACAATATTTTCTACTATATTTCCGGTGTAGAAGACACCACAAGGCGCTGAGATGCCAAGATCCGGATGGCACCGAGGTGGTGTGTAGCAAGTTGCCGCACTGGTGTGGCCATCCTACAATGCTGAAAGTCGGCGTGGGGCGCCCCGTTGGCCTGTGAGATGGCGTCAGTAGCGGACCGATGTGCGAATAGGCCGAAGGCAGCACAACAATATTTTCTGACTGACACCACAAGGCGCTGAGATGCCAAGATCCGGATGGCACCGAGGTGATGTCTAAGTTGCGGACTGATGTGCGAATGGGGCCAAAGGCAGCGTAACAATATTTTTTGTATGGAAGATACCACTAGGCGTTGAGATGCCAAGATTCGGATGGCACTGAGGTGATGTCTAGCAAGTTGGTGTGGTCATCCTACAATGCTGAAACTCGGCGTGGGTCACCCCATTAGCCTGTGAGATGGCGTCAGTAGCGGACCGATGTGCGAATAGGCCGAAGGCAGCACAACGCGCCAAGATCCGGATGTCACCGTGGTGGTTTCATAGTTGAGAGGCACTTCATCTGCAGTGGGGCGCCGAGATCCGGATGGCACCGAGGTGATGTCTAGCAAGTTGCTGTACTGGTGTGGTCATCCTACAATGCTGAAACTCGGCGTGGGTCGCCCCATTAGCCTGTGAGATGGCGTCAGTAGCGGACCGATGTGCGAATAGGCCGAAGGCAGCACAACGCGCCAAGATCCGGATGTCACCGTGGTGGTTTCATAGTTGAGAGGCACTTCATCTGCAGTGGGGCGCCGAGATCCGGATGGCACCGAGGTGATGTCTAGCAAGTTGCTGTACTGGTGTGGTCATCCTACAATGCTGAAACTCGGCGTGGGTCGCCCCATTAGCCTGTGAGATGGCGTCAGTAGCGGACCGATGTGCGAATAGGCCGAAGGCAGCACAACGCGCCAAGATCCGGATGTCACCGTGGTGGTTTCATAGTTGAGAGGCACTTCATCTGCAGTGGGGCGCCGAGATCCGGATGGCACCGAGGTGATGTCTAGCAAGTTGCTGTACTTGTGTGGTCATCCTACAATGCTGAAACTCGGCGTGGGTCGCCCCATTAGCCTGTGAGATAGCTGTTCTTTGGATTTGGGCCTGGTCCACCAAAATGGCCCTGGGACACCTTAGAACTCGGACGCTCGATTTTTTTTTCCTTTCCTGTACATGCAAAAAAAGGTAAATGCCCGGTACGTTACACGCTTCATCTGCCACGATGAACTCTCCAGAGGAACCGAAAAAAAATATAGTTGTGGTAACTATACCATGCATCGTCATATGGAGAGGTGGCACCAATTAATTATAGTGCTGCATAAAAGAGAGATTTGGAGGAGAACCCCTGACCTGCTAGTACATTCATCAAAGAAGTGGCACTGAGAGCTTCAGAGGCAAGGGAAACGGTCCCAAATATTTAGAAGAACTTTGGAAAGATTAAAATGACATGTTTAGATTGTGGCAAATTAATTTCATGTGGACAGATGAGTGTTACTCTAATAAATACAGCATATGAACATCATCATAGTCGATGGTTGGTAGAGACATTTTGACTATATCCTGGACCTGCCCGTCCTCGCCCAAAATGGCGCCAGAATAAATGGGACTCGTAACTCCTTGTTGTGTACTGGTTGCAGAACCTTGAAATCACGAGATACGTATGCAGTTTTGAAGCACATGGCGGGCGGGGACGAGAATTGATTGAATATTTCGACATCCCTATTGATGTTAAGTTCTGATGTGTTATTGATTACTGTACTGTTGAAAGTTCGAATTAACGTCACCCATGGTACTTGCCCGCAAATGTATATCTAGATAATTTTATTGTAACTGGCCCTGTCGTATTTTAATTATAAAATGTACGTCCACCGATTCCGTAACTGTTAGACACCTTAGTTCTTGCAACCTAATGGCCCGCCCGTTACGTTCCTCTACAGTGTACTTTACTTTACTTTGTGTAAATGTCTATTCATCATATACGATTACAGTTTGCTCCGTGGCCGGCCCACGTGGTTATAGGCTCGTATTTGTATAATGAAATTTTCACAATAAAGGTTTTTAAAAGAAAACATGGTAGTAGTATATACATTGGTAAAGTTTTTAATAATAGTCACTGTTTTAGAATCATTAAAAGGCAAGTGAAATAAAGCAGACCAATTACATGAAGGGTAAAAGGTATAATACGAAGGAACGCAGTAAAGATAAATGGTCAAGGGCTGTTGTGTTTTCTATTCCTGCAACATAAAGTGATCGATAAGAATCTCATATTCAGGCGTATCGGCGACTAAGACAGCAGGTCGACCCTCTTTTTCTCAACGGCTCCGTCATGGGACGAAGAAACGCTCTTTTTCTCGAAAAAAGAATATATTTTACTTGCAGGACAGTTGTAAAATTTCCGGGAAAGTACATTAGCCTGGAACATTATAACATATATTTAAGAAAAAATAATGTTCGGAAGTAATGAAAAGCGTAATTTTTAGGTCATATGACCAAGCCTTTCATCATTACAATAAGAAAAGTAAAATGAACCAATGAAAAGTTTTATTAACAAGTCACATGACTTGTTATGCTTACGTTACGCGCTGCGCGCCCCGGATGACTTCCGGATGCGCTAACGCAGCGCGTCATATGACGCATTACGCGACAACGCAGGTACAGAATATAGTCAAAATGTCTCCACCAACCAGCGGTCGGAACACAACCCCTTTCAGCAGGCTAAATAGTTCTGTTAAATGACAACAGAAGGGACAGGCAACAAGAACCATCAGTCAAAGAGGGGAGGGCTAGTTCTTCTCTACCGGGTTACATTGGGGCGCTACCGGAACTGATCGAATTGGTAGTCTACAGTGTTTCTGGATGTTTCAGACTGAAGCTGGGGTTAGCATGAGAGCAGCACCATTTCGTAGCTCCGTCGTGGTAATTCCGCAACCAATCATGGCAGCCGTTCTTTATCGTTATTTTGGGCGGGGTGGGTGGCGGAGCCGAGCTGTTTTGCAGCCATCATTGTGTGGAGTTCAGTTCATCTCACTAGTTTTGTATTTGTCATGAGGGGTTGTTCCTAATGTTTCTATTTTAGCGAGGTCAAAAAGAGATCCCATTAGTGGCCTACTGATTTTGCTCGATTCCTTTTCTTTTTTTTTACACGATTTTTCGTTATCTGCAAAGACTAAACAGAGTATTGCGACTCTGTGTTTGTTTGTAAATAGAGAATGAACCAAAGAGAACTAATTCTAAAACAGTAAATACTTGGATAACAATGAATCAAATGGAGAGAGAAGCAGGCACGACGGATTACAATGGGGGCAAAGACCTGCGTTAACTACCTTTCACTATCTGCAAAGAGAGAGTACTCCTAATAGAAATGAGGGGGGGGGGCACCATTCAAAGCAGATCAGTGTGCATAAACACGAAAATGTTTTCACTTACCACGTACTTGACATTCGACAGCTTATGATATTTGCTATTAAAAAACCATTGAAATTCACTGAAAAAACCATAGGTTATAGACCATATATAGTTAGGAATTAGCATTTACAAAACCTTGAAAATTCACTGAAAAAACCATAGGTTATAGACCATATATAGTTAGGAATTAGCATTTAAAAAACCTTATTTTACTCACACAAAACCATTGAAATTCCATATATAGTTAGTTGCACTAACTATATATCGCGCACCTGCAATCCACTGCTGATGATGTCACATATTACATCATTCATGACATGGTCAGTGACATCACTGATGACATCACTGATGACATCTCAAATGACATCACTGATGACATCACTAATGACATCTCATTTGACATCATTCTTGTGCTAATACGATAAACCTCTTCAGACTCTAATATAATCTTAGATACACTCAGTGTATACAGACACTCACACACTTCCACTCATCCATGGATTTACTCACACACCCAGTCAGTCATGCAAAGAAACAATCTCATCTCCATTTCTTCAACTATACAGTTAAACACACCTTACTTATTGAAACATATACTAACACATATTTACTCTCTTATACAATCCCTGATACAAGTTCACAATGATCGATACAACCACTCACTCATTCGGTGGCTCTCATGCACAGTTATTTATATATGCCAACTCTCACATGTACTGTGTTTTACATATGTACTTACTATGACATGTAGCATTGAGATATCCATTTACTCATCAATACACTCATGCACACAGTCAACTGCCCATGTAGCTGTTTCCACATGCACTCTTGAACTCATACACCTAGTGAATAAACTGTTCACACATCTATGCATAGAGTCACACACCTTTCAGCCACCCCCACACAAACTCAATCTCCCATAGAAATACTTGGGCAAGCAATTAATAACACATATAGCCTCTCGTATAGCTAATGATCAACACATGCAGCAGTTTACAGAACAACAGACATAATGATGCACAAATTAAGACAGTTTAGTCACTAACCCATGCATTCAGTGAGACACATTTAATCACTCACTCATACAGTCAGTCACGCACCTACTAAATCCTTCATCCAGACACTTATACATCCACTCATTCTTCAATATGTAAGATATATTTTAACTTTACAGAAACATACAGTCACTGGATGTTGTCATCAGTGATGTCATCAGTGATGTCATTTGAGATGTCATCAGTGATGTCATCAGTGATGTCACTGACCATGTCATGAATGATGTAATATGTGACATCATCAGCAGTGGATTGCAGGTGCGCGATATATAGTTAGTGCAACTAACTATATATGGAATTTCAATGGTTTTGTGTGAGTAAAATAAGGTTTTTTAAATGCTAATTCCTAACTATATATGGTCTATAACCTATGGTTTTTTCAGTGAATTTTCAAGGTTTTGTAAATGCTAATTCCTAACTATATATGGTCTATAACCTATGGTTTTTTCAGTGAATATATATATATATATTACCTACTCAGTAGGTATATATAGTTAGGATTTTTTCCCTATGGGATTTTTGAAAATTCTATGTCTAATAACTTTGGCGTTTGTGGACGGAATTGGCTGAAATTTTCTGGAAAATGGAACATTTTGTTTCTGAGCAGCCCCTGAAAATTTGGGGGGGGTTCGTCCAGGGGGGGCCGAGAAAAAAGGGGGGTCCCAAAACGTGTTTTTAACATTGAGTTTTCCATAGGGCGGTTAGCCTCACTTTTAGCCCGAACGGCTGAATGGATTTGCACGAAACTTGGCTAAATTGTAGGGACTGGTAGCCCGATGTGCCTTTTGTAGGTCTCAATATATGTGCTGCAGTGGATTTTGAGAAATTAACGTTCAAAAAAAGATATATATCTGTAAGCGCGGACCGGGCAGCGCCCCGGTTCGCGGACCTTAAGCGTACCGGAACTTCGCGTAGCGAAGCTGATTGGCTCTCCGGTGTCTGTCAACATTCTTAACAGTCCGGAGCGGCCGCCATCTTGTCTCTCGGTAGGATCGAGAGACAAGAGGAGGCCAAAACAAACGGGGAAATAACTATAAGGGGGCATAGTAGATCCTCGCTGACCCCCTAGGTTTAATGTGGAGGTTTTAAAGGGGCCCCGCGGGGCAAAAAAAAAAAAAAAATTTTTGTGTTTTTTTTCGTGGTTAGCGCCCGGTCCGCGAACCGGGAAGCGTTCTGGGGAGCGTACTACAATGAAAAATGAATGATAGTCTTTTCAAATGCTGTATGTTAATTGATTGTTGGATTTTTTGATTATTTTTTATTTCCTTTATCTTCCCAGGGAGCGACCCGGTACGCGAACCGTTGTGCGCCTCGGTTCGCGGACCTTAAGCGTTCCGGGAGTCCACCATTTTGTGTTTTGGTCGAATTAAGATACAAGATGGAGGGCAAATAATGTTCGGAATGGGTAGAAGGGGGCACGGTAGAGTTATCTTGACCCCCTAGGTTTTCTGAGGGTGGCTGAGGAGGTTTATATGTGCGAAAAAAAAACATTTTTTTAAAAAAAATTCGCGAGGTTAGCTCCCGGTACGCGTACCGGGTAGCGCCCCAGGGAGCGTACTTTCTTGAAAATTTGTGAAAAAAGTTAGAGTAAAATAATAATTGTGAGTGATCAGATGTAGGGTAGCTCTGAGAAGAGCTTTTGGGTTTATGGTACATTTAGGTACTTATAAGTAGGTACCAATGCACATTTTTAAATTCAGAGTGAAAACTCTGTTGCCCTCATCTGAGAAGTGAACTCCATCTCCTCTGTAGATATCTTGCATGTAGTAACGCAAGTTATTGTTGAACAGGGAGCCCATTCCATGGTCTCTCATGTAAGCTGAAACAGATTTGTTTACATGCTTCCTCGACTTCTCAATTTGTGGACAAAATTGGTTTGACCACCTCCATTTCTGTCTTTGGCATATATTTGAATATACCAAGGCAGTCTGAGGAAAAAGTGCCATTAATTGCTCAAAGGTGTCCTTTAAAAGCATTTCCAGACCTACACCAGTCAAAGTGCCCAAGTCATTACCTCCACAGTGCACAATTAACAGGTCAGGTTTTGGCAAATGCATAAAGGTTTTCACCAATGGTATCAATTGGTGACATTTTAATCCTCTGTGGCCAAACCACTTAATTTCCACATCTTGTAAATTGAGGTTAGGTAAATTCCTGCTTTCAACGTACCTTTGAGCCCAGTGAATATAACTATGACCAACAATCCAGACAGAAAACATGGTGAGAGAAGGTTCTCCTGCAGTCAGATGAAGTGTGGCAATGAAATGGCAGTTGAAAAAATGAGAGTGTAAAATGAAAAAAAAACTGTGGAGTTTCTGTGTTCATGAAGCAGTAACAGTGATTGGTGGATTTTGATTGATGAAAACAGAAAGTTAGGGTGCACAGATGTGTTCTTTGAAAGATGTATTTTGAGTGGTCAATAAAAAATCATTAAATGAAAGAATGCACTGGATATGCAGGTACACTGAGAGTTCAGAGTTCAATTGCAACATTGTTGTGTGAACTTGCAAACACCAGAGTTTTTCCAAGAGGTGGTTGCTATGGAAAATAGGCAGAAAGGGCAGAGGGGGAAGGGTTTTCATTTGAAAAAAAGTGAGGGAAGAGTTTTGATTGGGTGACATGAGAAATATGTGTGAAGAATTACAGCATTTCTGTGCTTTTGATAGCTGCAGACTCTGGAGTGCATACCTTTTGCTCTGCTGAAGACAAATTGGTGTGTTTCTTAGACTGTTTTCAAACTCAAAGTATTTGCTAAGGTGAGAAAATATTTCTTTAATTTAGATAGAGAATAGTGTGCTTTAAGGAGAAAATTATGATTTATGTGGCGCAAATTGCTTGTAAATATGCTCTCACATGTGTATGGAAAATTTTGATTTTGAATGTTTGTGTTACATAGCCATGTTAAAAGTGACCAAACCATGCTGGAAAGCCAATCAAAAAATGCTTTCATGTGTTTTAATGACATTTTAAGTCATTTTCCCATGTGCAGTGTTTAGAAATTATGATTTGAAAATCGTTTTTGGGGAAAAGGAATTGTTTTTAAATTCATGACAAGGACATAATGGTGTATGCTTCTTTATAAGGCAATTGACTGTCCCTGATGTTATTTTTCTCATTTTAGTGTAAGACCTTTCTCTGTGGCGCAAATTGCTTGTAAATATGCTCTCACATGTGCATGGAAAATTTAGATTTTGAATGTTTGTGTTACATAGCCATGTTAAAAGTGACCCAACCATGCTCGAAAGGCAATCAAAAAACGCTTTCATGTCTTTTAATGACATTTTAAGTCATTTTCTCATGTGCAGTGTTTTGAAATTATGATTTGAAAATCGTTTTTGGGGAAAAGGAATTGTTTTTAAATTCATGACAAGGACATAATGGTGTATGGTTCTTTATAAGGCAATTGACTGTCCCTGATGTCATTTTTCTCATTTTAGTGTAAGACATTTCTCTGTGGCGCAAATTGTTTGTAAATATGCTCCCACATGTGCATGGAAAATTTTGATTTTGAATGTTTGTGTTACATAGCCATGTTAAAAGTGACCCTACCATGCAGGAAAGCCAATCAAAAAACGCTTTTATGTGTCTTAAGGACAATTTAAGTAATTTTCCCATGTGTAGTGTTTTGAAGTTATGATTTGAAAATCGTTGTTGAGGTAAAGGAATGTTGTTAAAATTTATGTGCGCCATATGCCCCCAAATTTCTTTTTTAGGGTTGCAGCAGGGTGTTCTTGAGACACCCCTGAACCTTTGGAATAAATTCCTAATTTGTGATGAGCAAATTGTTAATCGCAAATTGCACCTTCATTTATATGAGCCTCCTAGCCCATGGAAATGAATGGGTAAAATAGCAATTAGCAATTTTCTCATCGCAAATTAGGAATGGTAAAGAATCGCTAATTATTCCTTAAAATTTGCTTTTTTGGAAATGCAAAATAGTTATATGATACATATGGCGGTTGATGTCTAACAAGATAAGAAGCTTATGGATTCATTTATGGTGACTGGCGCAATGAAGTAGACATCACTTACTTCATTGGTAGAGCTTTACATGTATTATCTCCTCTGTATTCTTCATCAAGCGTAAATTTAATCTGCAATCCTGAGTAGGCCTCACTTTAAACAAACCTCTGGATAGGCTACATCTTATTGTTATCCTGTATTAATCATTTAAAATGCTAGGGACAGATTTATGATAGGTGTATACCTCTTTTGCGCCACTTAGAAAACATTGTCCATGGGGAAATGACTTAAAATGTCCTTAAGACACATGAATGTGTTATTTTAAAACGTTTGCAATTTTTTTGGGTCACTTTCAACATGGCTATGTGACTGAAACAGTCAAAATCTAAATTCGCAATGCACAGGTGGGAGCATATTTACAAGGAATGTGCTTCATGGGGAAAGGTCTTATAATGTAATATGGGAAAAATGACATCAGAGACACTGAAATGCCTTATAGAGAAGCATACACCATTATGTCCTTGTCATAAATTTGCAAACCATTACTTTTCCCCAAAAACGATTTTCAAATTATATTTTGAAAACACTGCACATGTGGAAATGACTTAAAATGTCAATAATTCAAAATTTGCGATTCCTTAAATGCAATGTATCAAAAAAAAAATATGTAAAAAATGATATTAAGGATTTGGAAACTACCACCAACTTCTAGTTTGTGGTAATTTGCGAATTCTTTTCAAAAAGCATTTTTTTCAACAAAAAAAAACCTCCCATATGACGCCCATACATGCCCTTAGGGCATGTAGGTGTGCCATATGCTCCCAAATTTCTTTTTCAGGGGTGCAGCAGGGTGTTCTTGGGATACCCCTGCACGCTTGAAAAAAATCCTATTTTGTGTTGAGCTAATTGCTAATCACAAATTGCAACCTTCATTCCTATGAGCCTCCTAGCCCATGGAAATGAATGGGTAATTTGCAATTAGCAATTTGCTCATTGCAAATTAGGAATAGTAAAGAATTGCTATTTATTCCTTAAAATTTGCTATTTAGGAAATGCAAAATAGTTTGATGGTACATATGGTGGTTCATCTGTAACAAGATAAGAAGCTTAGGGATACATTTATGATGACTGGCGCAATAAAGTGCACATTACTTACTTCATTGGTAGGCCTTTATATGTATTATCTCCTCTGTATTCTTCATCAAGCGTAACTTTAATCTGCAATCCTGAGTAGGCCTCACCTTAAACAAACCTCTGGATAGGACACACTTTATTGTCATCCTGGATTAATCATTTAAAATGCTAGGGACAGATTTATGATAGGTGTATGCCTTTTTTGTGCCACTGTGCGTCACTTTTATGATGCAGCGGTGGTGCAAAAGATTTGCTATGAGGCGACAACATTACAAATTGATGCATTTAGGTAGATATGTCATGGTGTAAAAAAAACGTACCACATAAAACCCAAGCAGTAGTGATGCAAAAGATGCACCATGTCGCAAGACAGTCCTCACTTGGGGCCATATGTATCAAGCTAATTAGCATTTGCAAATATCAAAATTCTATGAATTTCGGCCTTTGCGAATGTTAATTAGACAAATGGTATGTATCAAACAAGTTTGATGCAAAATAAGGAGTAGCAAAATTTGCTATTCCTTATTTTGCAATTGCACTGAAGGATTTGCAAATTTTGTGACTACTTAAATGCAATGTATCAAACAAAAACTATGTAAAAAATGACATTAAGGATTTGGAAACTATTGTGGTAAATTGGTGGTAATTTGTGAATTCTTTTCAAATAGCTTTTTTTTAAAAAAACAAAAGGTGCCATATGACGCCAACACATGCCCTTAGGGCATGTATGTGTGCCATATGCCCCCAAATTTGTTTTTCAGGGGTGCAGCAGGGTGTTCTTGAGACACCCCTGCACCCTTGGAAAAATTCCTAATTTGTGATAAGCAAATTGCTAATCGCAAATTAAATCTTCATTCATATGAGCCTCCTAGGCCATGGAAATGAATGGGTAACTTGCAATTAGCAATTTGCTCATCGCAAATTAGGAATGGTAAAGAATCGCTATTTATTCCTTAAAATTCGCTATTTAGAAAATGTAAAATATTTTGATGATACATATGGCAGTTCATCTGTAACAAGATAAGAAGCTTAGGGATAGATGTATGATGACTGGCGCATCACCAGGGATGTGACAGTCATCCTGCGCCACTGTTCCGCCACCCATGTTGTGCTGCATTTACAATGCGGCGCAGCATGGGGCAAAAACGGCACAGATGCGTGACGCATCTGTGCCGTAAAGGTGGCGCATTGCTGGAGTTGTATCGCAAGTGCGATGCAGCTCCAGCAAGGCTCAGGGGTGCCCCATCTCCACAATGCTGCGTCAAGACCTATGCCAGCTTCAAGCAGGCGCAGGGTTTTGACGCAGCTTTCTCCTATCTGATTGTAAATGCGGCACACCATGGGTGGTAAAGCAGTGGTGCACATTAACTGGTGCATGCCTGGGGATGTGCCATTTAATATAAATCTGCCCTTTAACATTTAAGTATGTGCAGGGGACACAGAGTCGGTGAGGCTTATCCAAGGTTAAGAAGAGATGAGTCCTGTTCAGTGAAAATTTAGACATAGGCTTCACCTGCTCAGCATTGCTGGACATGGCTAAATAATAGCTGCAAAATGTTAATCTTGTTAAACAATTTTACTATTATAATCTCTGAGATTTGTTTCTTACTCTGCAACATCTCATTGTTGTTATCTTTCTTTAAAGATAAAGACAACCTCAACATGAGCGACAATCTGCAATCAGTTGATTTTGACCTCATCATTGAACTTGTAATTGAAACATCAGTGGATGTTGATCCTTTGGATGATTTAAATCCTGAGGATGAAGAAGAGCGTGATGAGGATGCAGATTTGTCCGAATTATATGATATAGAATGGGAAGCTGACCTGCTTGAGCCTTTGGAAATATAAACATTTATTTTTAAAATTTATAATCAATAAAAAGTAAAAAGGTAAACCGTTTAATTTAAAAATAAAGACACCTTCAAAAACAGGTTATGTGTAGTGTCTTCAATAAAATATTAAAATATGCTCATAAAATTAGATCAGATTCACATATAAAATAGCATAGGTAACATAAATATAAATGTCATTTCTTTTCTGGTATTTCTGTATTGTAAAATTGCCAATGACTAAAAAATCTTCAAATTAAAATGTCAAGTAGTGTGTTATGTTTTTGATCACTGTTACTGATTTACTGTTTGATAATAATGTTTATTAACATTTTTTATTATATTTTTCCACAGATTCAACTGCAGATCATTTCAAGATTTCACCATGCCTACAATACAAAGACAGATAAAGGCTGCAAAACGTCAAAGACAGCAGGTAAAAAAAAAAATGCAGCAGTCCTCTAACAAAAAGATTTCTCAAGCCACGAAGAAAGCACCGGGTAAGAGCTCTAAATATTTCATAAGAAATATTTGTAATAAAAAAAATATTACTACAGAAAATGTTTCCGTCCATAAAACGAGAAGGAAATCAAATGGAAAGAAAAGGACAATGAAAAATGTTACTGCTAGAGCAAGAGATAAATCTGTGCATGATAGTAGAAGGAAACAACAGTTTAGGGAGATTCGTAAACGAATGTTCCGCAACAGGATAATTGGCAATTTGTTAAAAAATATTAAGAAAGGTCAACAGAAACTAGTTTTTTATAAGAGAAAAAAAAAAGTTGAGAAAGTTATTGATCAGGCATTTGAAATTAAACGTAAGTTATTTATTTTGATAATCAATAGAATTAGGAAGCGAAACAAGGCAATTTTTGATTTCAAAAGAAATAGTAGATGGAAGAGAATAGTTAATCGTAGTAATTTTTGTGAAGTTTTTTCTGGAGAATGGATGCATAGTTCAAGCTGTGAGGCATTTTTTAATGAGGAGAGTTATTTCCAGGATAATGATTTGGTGCATGCAGTTGACACCAGTGGTCGTGCTTATGAAGTGAAAGATGGTTGTCCAGTTGAAAAAGAAAAACTTGTGACAACAGAGGCAGAAGAGTTGTTAGGTAATGAGGTTTTAGGAAGACGTGCTAAGGGTCCTGTGTACACCTGGAAGTGTAGTAGTATTTGCAGTGTGCGACAGGATTCCATCAATTTGCTTTGTGATTTTGTACGGTCATTTAACAAAAAAAGTTTGAAGCAGAAAATGATGTTGTTGCAAGAATTAGATCCTTGCAGAGTAAGAGAAGTGACAGGTTTGCATGGTCATTCACTGGCTTGTCTTTCCAGGAGAGTATGCCAGAGTGTTTTTCATCATTTCAGGATGCTAGCAGTGCATCATAACAAAGTGAGGAAATTAGTTAGAATGTTGTATTATGCTAAGAGTCCAGCAATTATGCTGAAACAATTATGTGCTGCTCTTTTGCATGGTTCTGAAATAGATGTGAAGAATATATGTGAAGAAATTGAGTTTTGTTACTTTGGAAGTAAAGAGGAGAATGTTGAAATTGAGCAAGAAGTAGAGGGTCATGTGGAAGATAGTGTACAGGTTTCCAGTACAGATAATTTCCAGAGGGAAATTGCGACGTTTGACGTGAAATCAAGTGAGAGGCCTAATTTCACTTGTGTGTGTTGTAGACGCACTTATTATAAGAATCAGACTAAATTAGTGGATTTATATGCAAAAAGTGAAAGGGAAAATAATAGTGAATGGAAGGATTTTGCAACATACTTGATGGTAGAAAATTGTTTTGATTTGGGATTGGATCAACGTGTGTGTACTTATTGTTGTAACAAATTAAAACAAAACCAGATGCCTGCTAGAGCAGTTCATAATAATCTGGAATTGGTTGAGATTCCTTCTGAATTGAAGGACTTAAATACTTATGAATCTATTTTGATTCAAAGTATCCATCCCTTTCAGGCTATTGTAAGAATGGAGCCAAAGACAGGGAAATTGCCTCCATCAGATTTACAGAGAAGATTAAAGGGAAGAGTTGTTTATTTGCCTCTAGATTTCAAGAAAAACATTAACACAATTGGAGTAGAAAAAGTGGAAGAGGAACCTCTGGTTATCTTAGTTAATGGGGTTCCGACAAAGAATAAGAAAATATGGCAAGATTTAGTAGATGTTAGGAAAGTTAAAAAGGCAACATTGTATTTGAAAAAAAATAATAAATACTATAAGAATGTATATGTTGCAGAAGAGGAAGTAAGTGAGGAAGAGGATAGCGATTTGTGTGCTGGTCAAATTGAGAAAGTAGAACCCTCTACTACTGAAGAAATATATGAACATTATAGTGTTCATCCTTTGCATTCCAAGGAAGTCATGGGGAATGCTATTGAGTTGTTTCAAATGAAACAAGCCAAAGGGAGTCCCATTAGTGTTTGGGAGGAAAGTTTGGAAGCTCGGTGTTTCCCACAGCTTTTTCCAACAGGTCAGGGAGGAAGATATGATGAGCGACCTCATCAAATTCCTGCTTCTGAATACCGGACTTTGCGATTGTATGCAGGAGATGCTAGGTTTCGACAATGCATTCCTTATTTGTTTCATCTCCTGTTTGAAAGCGATCTGTCTGGACTGTCATATGCAGTGAACCACATCTTGAAAAGTGGTATACACATGCAAAACATCTCGGCAAGTGATTTTATGGATAAAGTCAATGTCCAAGATAGTATTTTGGATTCTCACCTGATTAATCTCATGGCATGTCAGCGTGGTACTAATGAGTACTGGTACCGTCGTCATGGTGATTTAAAATGTATGCTGAGGAACTTAGGTACTCCCACATGGTTCCTCACTCTGAGTTGTGCCGAGTATGGCTGGGAAGACTTACTTCAATTTCTACGAGAGGCAAATGCTAACGTAGATAACATCGAATTCAAGACACCCGGAGAACTGTGCTCTTTGGATCCAGTCAATGTATGTAGGTACTTCAATCATAGATTTGAAGCTATGATGTCTTTCATCATGAATAAGAAGAATCCACCTCTTGGAGAGGTGTTGGATTTCTTCTGGAGAAAGGAGTACCAAGCAAGAGGTGCTCCTCATATACATATGTTGCTGTGGATCAAGGATGCACCTAAATTTGGAACGGATCCAGAAGACTCAGTGATGAGTTTCATCCAACAGTATTCTACGTGTGCTGTTCCAAACGCAAAGGAGAAGAAAAGCCTAAGAGAAAAAGTTCTGCGTTTCCAAAGCCATCGATGTGGAAAGTACTGCCGTCGTAAATTCCGAAACAAAGACAAGTTCTACACCAAATGTCGTTTCGGCTTTCCACGACCGGTGATTTCTAAAGGAAGAGTAAACAGTTTGATGTCTTCGCTGCGACATAATGTGATGAAGAAATCACCTAAAAACACATACAATTTGAAGAGGAACGAAGAGTCCAAGTACATCAACGACTACAACCCGGTGATTTTGTCCATGTGGAATGCTAACATGGATATACAGTTTGTGGCTGATAACTGTATGGCTGTGGCTCGGTATGTGACGTCTTACATCACCAAAAAAGAGAAGACAGAATTGAAGGATATGTGGGAGGACATTTCCCATGAAAAGAGCCTCAGCAAGAAGTTGTACAGTTTCAGTCTGAAGATGTTGTCGCATCGAGAAATCGGAGCGTACGAATGTTCTGACCGGTTGTCTTCAGCAAGTCTCTATGCCAAGTCCAGGAGTATCGTTTGGGCGAGTCTTGGTCTTGCTGCAACGCGTAATCGAGTTCTGAAACCTGTGCGGGAAATTGAGTATTTGGCGGAAAAGGAGCCAAACAGTACCGACATTTTGAAGACAAACATGTTGGATACATATTATCCAAATCGAAGCAGTCACCTCGAGAATGTTTGTCTGTATGAGGTTCTGCAAAATTACATATTCAAGAGGAACATCAAAGAAGATACTGAGAAAGGAGTGTATGCTGTAATAGGAAGTGAGGGATGTCTGGTCAAGCAAAGAAAATGCCACTTGGTAAACCATCGAAAATTGAGTGGCGAATCTCCTGAAAAAAAGGAGTTTTTCTATTTAGCACTTTTGCAACTTTTCAAGCCTTGGCGTGCAGAAGAGGAACTGCTTGGAGATTTCCTCTGTTACGAAGACTCTTTCAATGCCGCCAAGGAGACCATAGAATGTCCTGCTTTTCCCAAATATGTAGAAATGTTGAATGCGGAAATTGAGCAGGAAGCAACGATTGCAGCCGAGATTGCCAGAGACAGTTCTCAGGACAGTCAGAGTTCTGCTTCATTGAGTCAGGATCCACTAGGAGGACCTCTTATCGAAAATGAAGCTGCCACTGCTATGAATGAAGTGGAAAGAGCCATGGCACATGCTCAAGAGGATGCGGTTAACTTAGAAGAGTTGGAAAGGCAACTCAACGTTGAGCAGAGGAAAATATATGACGAAGTTACCATGCAAATTGATCATGGATTAAGTCATGATAAGAAAGAGTGCTCATGTACGTCGTTGAAGCCTGTCCAACTGTACGTGAGTGGAGAAGCGGGAACTGGAAAACGTTTCCTCATTAAAGCAATTTCATGCTATTTGCAGGAAAGGACAGAGTCATCGCTGTCTTGTGTTGTCACTGCTCCAACTGGACTGGCAGCACATAATATTAAAGGGATTACTTTACATCGTTTACTGATGCTGCCAGTGGAGCATGACAACAAATTAGAATATCACAAGCTATCTGGAGATGCTTGTTTTGAAGTTTCAAGAATCTTGAGGAAAATGAAACTTCTTATCATTGACGAAGTAAGCATGGTTTCCAATGTCATGCTTGCCTTTGTGCATTTGAGGATGCAAGAAGTTCTCAAAACAGAGTATGATGTGTTATTTGGTGGCAAACACATCATTGTTTTCGGAGATCTTCTGCAGCTGACACCAGTGAAAGGGCAACCTGTGTTCAAAATGCTCACGCATGAAGATACCAGGAAGTGCCTAGGCAGCATTGGCAACGTCAATATATGGTTAAACTTCAATTATGCTGAACTGCATGAAAATATGCGTCAGGCGAAGGATGAAGTTTACAAGACTATTCTACAAGATGTTAGAATTGGAAAAGTGACCGAGCATGGGAAAGAAGCTTTACATGCACGATTACTGTCAAATTTATATCCAGAACAAGATGTTGTGCCTGAGAATATTTTTCAGAAAATTACTGAAAAGAAATCTGGAATATGTTTGATGCCAACTCTTGCAGAATGTGCCAAATTTAACAACAAAATGTTGCATTTAGAAAAGCAAGAGATTGTGAAACTGGAAGCTATTGATAGAGTAGAGCATATGGGATCAACAATTATTTTGTCTGAGAATCTGAAAACAAAATTGGATTCATTAGAGAAGAGTATATCTAAAACTGCAGGTTTTGAAAAGACTCTGAATGTGTGCTTGAACTGCCGTATAATTTAAAGAAGGAATTTACATGTTGAAAGAGGTCTGGTAAATGGATCAATGGGTAATGTTGTTGATTTTGTGAAATACAGAAATAGAGATGGAATTGAATTTTTAAAAATTAAATTTGATGGCATTGAGGAAGTACAGCTAATTGCTCGTTGTTCTGCTAGATTTTTGCTTGTAAAAGACTTATATGTTCGCCGTAAGCAGTTTCCTGTTTGCTTGGCATATGCGGTGACAATCCATAAATCGCAAGGTTTAAGTGTAGACTGTGCATTGGTGAATATTGGCAGTTCTGTGTTCAAGGAGGGTATGGCATATGTGGCATTGTCACGAGTTAGAACTTTATCGGGATTGTACTTGATTGAGTGTGATGTCACAAACATTTGTGCAGATCTAGATTGTGTTAAGGAATACAATAGGTTAAGAAGAGAGTATGCGCCACATTTGCCTCAGTTTCCTTTGTTTGAGAAACGTCTGGTAGGCCGGAAACGAAGAAATGAGAACAATACTGGGGAGGTTATAGCAAAAAGACAAAAAGTAAATGAACCTTGATGGAGCGAGATAGAAAACAAAATTTTGTTTAAACTCGCAAAGTCACATTTCCATAACATGAATAAAATTATTAATGATTTGTGATATGTTGTGCTAATACAACCTAGATTAAACTTTACACGTGGGGGGACTAACATGTGTGCTCATAAACGTGCATATTTGTTGCATCTTTTTGTTCGTGCAAAATAATAAAATAATTTATTGTTTTCGTTTTTGTCATTACTAACTGCTGCATATTTAAAATAAGCATGTGCTTGTTTTGCTTATTCTTGTCTGTATGATGTCATTTCTACTATTCTAGGTGCATATGGGTCTCATAGAAAAACGGAGACTGGTAAATATAAACGCTGCTTTATTTGTTTGCAATGGCTAGGTAACATTTTGATTAATCGGGTGGGTTAATTATTTAGTAAACCATGGGGTGGATACAGAATATACTTTATTTCTTACATTAATACTTTCTTGTGTTTGTTTTATACTAGAAATCATAAGTTGCCTGCTTTTGAGGCCTAGCTATTTGAGCCGCAAAATAAAAGCTGATTCATATTCTGCAGAAAGTCACGAGACGCCCATTCTGAATTAAAACGTTTATTGAAGCTGCATTCACAAAGCAAAAACTGATGAGCTGACATCATTCTGTCGGACATGGCCAAGGTCGAAAGTGAACTTTTTGTCAGTCCTTAACTTGGCATCCGCGGAAGTTGCTCTGAAAAGCTATGGAAGCTGCGAGGATGACTTAAAACAAAGTTGCAATCGCAGGAAGCCTCTGGCTTCACGTGGAAGAGACAATGGTCTTTGTAAGACATGATTTTGTGGAACTTTTTAAGAATCGGGTGACATGTCACTTGTCACTTTCAGCCAATGGGACGTCGAGTATTTCTGAAAACTTTCCTTTGCTAGTTTAGTTAGCGTAGAAAGGTATAAAAAGTCATGCCCTTAGGGTTGGGCTGGCTGCTGCTTTCTGACTTTCCGATGAGGGTGATGTGCTGCTGGACTTTGCGTGGAGCACGTAAGAATCCTCAAAGAACTTTACTTTAATTTCTGTCTATTTAGCTCAGTTAGGGAAATAGGTTTTAGAAATGCTAAACTTTATATAATTTCTTTAAATTTGATTAAATTGCTTAAATTGTATTTTTCCATATTTCTTACTATCATGCTTGCTTTATTGCAAATAAAATTTCATTTATAAAACTTACAACTTATATACCATAATCTAGAAAATAAAATCTTACTTTTGACAAACAAGCTGGTCTTGGTTATTTAGAAGTATAGGTTACCATTAGCTAGATCACGTCGCCTATGGTGGTCGTTTAAATGGTTGGGTTTTATTCTAATGACAATATTCTTTCTGCAAATGTATAAATATGTTTATAGTTTGTAAATAATGTGTATATAGATTTATTTGACCACCTGATTCAGTAGGCCCAAAAATATATCAGGTTCATAAATGGGTCCATGTATAGTTTAGAATTTTGTTTATAGGTTATGAAATTGGGTAGCGTAGTTTATGATATATTTTCTATAGCCCGCTGGATCAATTATCTGGTAGCAGAAATTGATGGTTGCTAAGGGGTAACCAAGGTAACATGTTGGTTGCTAAGGATTACGTCATGGTATACAAATAGGATTAATGTTTTAACACTTGTTAAGTTCGTTTTTCGTGCCTATCTGTAAGCTATACCGGTATAGATTGTGTGGCGAGAAATTAGTCACGCAAGCCATCTGTTCGTTTGTAGTGATATCGCCGAGTATCACAAGAGGTATCGCCGTGTACCATAGTGTTGTCGCCGAGCAGCACAGTTTTAGGGCTAGGTCTGATTCTTGTATAGTGAGGATTTTCTAAGAAATCAAAGCAGCATGAGAATAGGGACAAAGCGCCTTCCATAAAACTCACTGTGATGAGAGTATTAGTTATATCCGAGCTTGAGTGAAGGGTAAAATTTAACGTCGGTGCATGATTATCTATAAACAGGTTAGAGTCCTGTACGGGTACATGTTTCATATCTATAAACAGGTGAGAGCCCTGTACGGATAACGTCGTTATTTTGCTAACGGTGCATGATTTCTATAAACAGGTGAGAGTCCTGTACGGATTTCGTGTGTGTTTGAAATTAGGGAATTTTCCGTGTAAAAGTGCGAGTTTGAATTGTATTTTATGTTCAAGTGGAACTCTTAGAACTTTCACTTCGCGGTGGGTTCAGAGCAAAGCGAGTTCATAATTATACGTGTTAGAAGGGTGGGGTAAGGTTACTCTACTGACAATTGAATATTATCCTTAGTGTGAATAGCGCCGTCTATTCCGAAGTGTGGATACTTGAATGTATGTAAACTATCCTAATTAGTGAAACGAACAGATGTTGTCTTTATAAGTCATTGTTAAGAATTAATTTACACCGAAAAGTGTTCTTAAAATGGCGCTGTGAAAAGATTTTGTGAAGGAGGGGTAAGCGCCAGGAGTGAGAAGCGAGAAACCGCAGCTGCTGTGTACGTCACAGAGCCGCGCTGGGATTGGGTGACCTACGTCACAAGCTGTATTCTGATTGGCTCCTGAGTCTCTGACGGCCAGTGAGCTGATTGGTAGTTCAGAAAAACTCTAAATTTATTGGTCGAACTGAAAAGTGACTCAGCTCAACCGCCATTGGCTTGTTGGTGTGTTTCGCGCACGGATTGGTTGTTTTGCGGAACATCCCGGAAATATTTTACGAACGATTTTGTGAATTAAATTTTACTTTTAAAAATGAGTTATCATTTTAAACATGTTGAGAAAAAGACAACATTATTTCAGAAATTTAAGAATTTATTTTCACCTGACAAGAAAATCGAAACGCGAGGTGGTAAACTACTTCATAAGTATAAAACACCTGCAGCATACATGGAAGGTGAATATGGATATCATACTGTCTTATGGTTCGACAGTTGGAAACGTTATACTAAAAACGATGGTGTTTTGACTTGGCCTGATGATGGTTCATTTAATGTAAGAGTTTTAAGAAACTTACGAGAGAAAATGAATGCTCTTGTTCCAAAACCGAGACCAACTCAATTTGAAGCTTTAGTTGAGTGGGAAGATGAGATGTATCAGTTACAAAGAGAAGCTAGTGGAATTAAAAGACCTTCTAAAAATCCATCATGGAAAAGAGAAACTCATGAAGATAGATTGCGAATGTGGAGACAGGGAAACATGAGTGAAGGATTGTATTTAATTCATGAAATGGTAATGGGTTCTCCTACAGGAAAATCTATGGAAAGTGAATCTGAGGATGCAATTATGGAAGAAATATATACAACTGCTAGAAATAAACAGCCTAATCAGCCTTTGAGACCTTCTAGATCATGGTCTACTCCGGTGGTTTCTACTGAAACTTCACCGAGTGCACCTCCAATTAGTGAAGCTCCTAAACTTTATCCAAATAATTGTGAAATCACTGAAACTCCTAGAAGACCAGAATTTGAGAATGCTCGAAATGAGGGTAGACATTTTTCAATGACTCCAAGAGCAAGGGAACCTCCAAAAGAATATACAAGAGAGACAAGAAATGTTGAGGATGATGATTATAATGAATACTTAAGGTCTAAAGAAGAATTAATTAAAAGAATGACAAAAGGCATGGAAGCTGTTACAGTTCCAGTAACAATAGGTCCTGTTCAGCCTGTATTTGAACAAAGAAATACAAACAAAACTGGATTAACTATTCCTTTAAATACAGAAATTCAAAGGCCTGCTGAAAAATTTTATTCAGATTTGACAGAATTAAACACTTCTAGATCGAGAATGCCTGATTTAACTTTCAATGAGGATTTATCTCCAAAAACACCAATGGGTGCTATGTCAGATGTAGGAAGTCCTGAAGTCAGGGTAACTACACCAAAGCTTGATGTGGCCAAATTAAAAGCAAATATAGAAGAATTAATAATTGGAACAATTGGCCCAGATAGTTTAAATTACTATCGGGATGATGAACTACTATTCATTTGCAAAAGTATTCAGTGGAAAACGAAAAATAAATATGATCAATTAGAGGATCTAGCCGCAGAACTTGAAATCGATGTGAGTAAACAAAAGAATTTTGCAAAACATTATAGATTAGATTTCTCAGAAAGCGACATTGAGAGTTTGAACTCAATGGGAAGAATAGTTCACATTAAAGATTTGATTGTCTATATCAAAAAGCTAGGAGAACTGAACAAATGGAGAGTTAAATGGACCAAAAGAAAGGAAGATGAAAGATTAGAAAGAATGTCAAAACAATTTCCAATGAGAGAAGTTGCAGGTGGAGGATATGTTCACGTCCCATGGTCGAGACAGGACATTCTGTTATTCACAAATGACTTTCCAAAATTAAGAGAGAAACCTGTTGAGTGGTACAGGCAAGTCGATAGATTTATCAAAGTGTCAAAAGTTCTGTGGATTGATTTGGATGGATTTTTTGACATTGTTGTTCCATCTGATCTTTGGACAGAATGTAGAATATCTATTAGTTGGCCAAAAACAGAACCTGAGCGAATTAAAGAAACAGGTGCCCCAAATCCACTTGTAATGGATTTTTATGAGAAAGTAATTGTTTGGATGAAAAACAAAATTCCACCCAAAGAAGTTGATTGGGTTAAAATAGAAAGAACAGAGCAGGAAACAAAAGAATCAGTTCATTCTTTTTATGAAAGACTACTGTTAATCTTTAAACAATACAGTGGTTATGAAAAATTAGATGAGAAAGACATGAGTCATTTTATCTATAGATTTGTTTATGGACTAAAACCTGAAATTGGAGAAATGATCAGAACTAGTATTGTCGGATGGCAAGCACTATCTATAGATGATATTCTGAGAAAAGCAAAATATTGTAGCGATGAATTAGAAGTAAAACAGAAGAAGCTAAAAGAGAAAGCCATGTGGGCACAGGTAAAGGTAGCTGAGCAACAGATTGCCAGCATGGGAAATAAGAACACTAATTTTGTTCAAACTGGAAATACGAACCAGATACAAGGAAAGTTTAAAGGTAATAATTTCCAAAAGAAATTTAGCCCTAAAATAGAAGAGCTGAAACAAAGATTACCTTGTTTTAATTGTGGCGAAATTGGACATTGGAGGGACGAGTGTCCTCATCCTCCTAGAAACTTAAAGAATCCCTTATTGAATCCACAGATGCAGAATGGTGTTAACGTGCAGCAACAGCTACAGATGCAACAGGGGTTAAATGAATTTAATATTCAGCGACAATTACAACAACAGCAACAACAACAGGTGAATAATCGACAGGACCAGTTGCCACAACCACCTTTTCCGAATTGTGGGGGAGTTCAAAAATATAATCCAAACGTGGGATTTCAGGGATGTGAACAGGTAATAAAACCACAAAAACAGCAAAAGCAGCAAAGGGTTCAAATGCAAAATGCTTCACAACAATTTTTATTAACAGAAAGCCAAGACAGTGATTCTGATTATTGCTGACGGTGCCCGAGAGAGGAGGAAGAGTGTGTTGTTGGAGCCACTCTTGAGGTTGACCAGTCTGGTCCTTTTGTAAACGGGAAAGTTAATGATGTAGACATCACTTTTCTAGTGGACACTGGTGCTACCCGTTCTACTGTTAGATCAGTGGAAATTGAAAACCTACCTCTCTCTGGGGATACCATCCAAGTTGTCGGAGTAAGTAATCAGCAAATTAAAACAGACTTAACTGATCCAGTACCAGTTGAAATTGGAAATTACAGAGACAAACACAGATTTGTGGTTTGTAATAGTAGTCCAGTAAATCTATTAGGTAGGGACATCCTATGTAAAATGAATTGCAGAATATATTGTTCTCCTGAAGGAGTTGAATTACAAACAATGGAGGAAGATGGTTTGTACAGAATGACAATGATGATGATGGAAGCAGAAGAAACAAAATTGTTTCCTGCATTTGAAGAAAAAGATTTACCTGAAGAGCTAAAAGAAACAGTGAAATCTGAAATATGGGATTTTACTGGGAATGAGATGGGTCTGATGAAAAACGTAGATCCTGTTAAAATTGCATTGAAGCAGGGAATAGAATTTCCAAACACTCCACAATATAAAATGAAAACTGAGACAATTGAAGGTATTACACCTGTAATTGAAAAATTAATCAAGCAAGGTGTATTGAAAGAAATGAAGAGTAGCTCTTGTAATTCACCAATTATGGGAGTTAAAAAGGCTAACGGAACATTTAGGATCGTACAAGATCTGAGAAAGGTTAATCAAATTGTTATTCCATGTTGTCCTGTGGTTCCAAATCCAGCAGTAATTCTATTTCAAATTCCATATGATGCTGAATGGTACACAGTCATTGACCTTTGCAATGCATTCTTTACTGTTCCTCTACACCCAGACAGTTATGAAATCTTTGCTTTCAGATTTCAAGGTAAGACCCTTGGATGGACAAGAATCCCTCAGGGCTATACAGAAAGTCCTTCAATCTTTAACGAACTGTTAAAAAGATCATTAGAAGATTTAGACTTACCAGGTAGGTCTACGTTGGTGCAGTATATTGATGATTTGTTAATTGCTGCAAAGACAAGAGAAAATTGTGTAACAGACACAATAATTCTGTTAAATCGCCTTGCAGAAGAAGGACATAAAGTGTCCCCAGCAAAACTACAGTTTTGCAAACAAGAAGTAAAATATCTTGGTCACAGAATTGCAAAAGGAAAAAGACAAGTAACAATAGAGAGAATAAAAATGATTCAAGCAATGTTACCACCAAGAACACAAAGACAGGTCAGAATGTTCCTGGGAATGGTAGGTTACTGTCGACAATGGATAAGTGGATTTTCGGTAATTGCGAAACCACTACAAAGACTGACCAAATCAGATATAAAAGATCCAATTATTCTCAATGATGTTGAAATGGAATCTTTTGAAAACTTGAAAAAGAGCTTATGCCAAGCTCCTGCTTTGGGTATGCCAAATTATGAGAAAGATTTTGAACTGTATTGCAGTGAGAGAGAAGGATGTGCATTATCTGTGTTAATTCAGAGACATGGAAACCTAAAGAAACCTATTGCATATTTCTCTGCAGTTCTTGATCCAATTGCAAAAGCATTACCAGGTTGTTTGAAAGCAGTTGCAGCTACAAGTATCAGTCTTGAACAAAGTGAAGGAATCATTATGGGATTTCCTGTAAAAGTTTTTGTGCCTCATTCAGTTGAAATATTACTGACAAGAGGTAAGACTCAACATTTAACAAGTAGCAGATTGACAAAGTATGAGAAAATCATACTGGGAGCAGATAATGTTTCAATTTCAAGATGTTTGAATCTGAATCCTTCTACATTACTGCCTGATTCTGAAATTGTTGATGACATCGAGACAGAACATGAATGTTTAGATGTCATGGAATTCTGCACAAAACCAAGAAAAGACATCAAAGACAGACCTTTGCCTGAATCGGATTTTGTCTACTTTGTAGATGGCTCATGCTTAAGATCCGAAGGTGGTGTCTTGAAAGCTTCATACTCAGTTTGTACAGTCGAAGATGTTGAAGAGGCATCATGTCTTGAAGGAGTTCGTTCAGCACAAGTGGCTGAATTGATTGCTTTAATTCGTGCATGTGAAATATCAAAAGATATAAGAGTTACCATTATTACTGATAGTCAGTATGGGTACGGAGTTGTGCATGATTATGGACAACTCTGGTCACAGAGAGGATACATGACATCAACAGGGTCACCAATTAAAAATGCAGTTTTCATTAGAAGATTAATTGAAGCAATACAATTGCCAAAAGAAATTGCCATAGTCAAGTGTGCAGCACACACTAGAGGGACTGATTATATTTCCAAAGGAAATGCCTTCGCAGATGAAACAGCAAAGTACTGCGCAAGGAAAAACTATTCTTACAATCGGAATAGAAGCACAGAAACTGATTCAAATTCATTAATGCTAACAACTATTGTAGAAACATGGAATGAGATTAGAGATTTACAAAACGAAGCAGATGATGAAGAAAAAGACCAGTGGTTAAGATCAGATTGTAGACAACGTGATGAAGATGGAGTGTGGGTTTACAAAGATGGGAGAGTAGTTTTACCAAATTGCATGATTTCTGACATGGCCAGATTATATCATGGTCCTGCACATTTAGGAAGAGATTCTATGGTCAGACTGTTTAAAGAAACATGGTTCAATACCAAGTTTAGAACCATTGCAGAATCTTTTTGTCAAAGGTGTTTGTCATGCCAACAAATGAATCCTAACAGAAAATCAGTGGTGGGGACAGGAATAATTGGTCGAGAGGGTGGTCCCTTCACCAGGTTACAAATAGATTTCATTGAAATGCCCTTACACAACTGTTTGAAATATGTACTTGTAATTGTATGCTTGTTCTCAAGGTGGGTAGAGGCTTTTCCTACAAGACATTGTGATTCAATTACAGTAGCAAAACTAATGCTCAGAGAAATCATCCCAAGGTACGGTTTTCCAGTCACTATTGAGAGTGATGGAGGAAGTCATTTTGATAACAAATTGTTGAAATTAATTTGTGAAGCTTTGAGCATTGAGCAGAAAATACACTGTGCATACAGACCAGAGGCATCAGGTGTAGTTGAACAAATAAATGGAACTATCAAAAACAGAATTGGGAAAATGTGTCTAGAGACAGGAGTGAAGTGGACTGATGCTCTTCCACTTGTTTTGATGTCAATAAGAAGTACACCAGATAAAAAGACAGGTTTGAGTCCTCATGAAATTTTGATGGGAAGAGTTATGAGGCAAGCTTTTGTACCTGTAGGTAAACTGTTGAGCATAAATGACAGTGCAATTTTGGATTACTGTAAAAGGTTATCTGATATGGTAACTTCTGTATCTAATCAGGTGGGAACTGAAGCACAATCAAATGACAAAGTTTTGACACATGATCTGAGACCTGGAGACTGGGTCAGAACGAAAGTACATCGGAGGAGGAATTGTCTATCCCCTAGATGGCAGAAACCTAGGCAGGTAATCTTGATCACTACTAATGCTGTAAAGTGCAGAGGATTGAAGCGTTGGATTCATCCAAGTCATACTATTCCAATACCAACTCCTGAGAATTCTGATGTTGAAAGTGATACCACAGATGACTCTGATTCTGAAGCAGAAGACAGAACAGAAGGTGAAGTAATTCCAGATTCTGAAGATCGACAAGAAAGTCGACATCTGGAAACTGTGCCGGTGAATGGAAATCTGGCAAGAAAAGACTTAGAAATAATTGAAATAGATTCTGAAGGTGAAGAGAATCTGTTAAAAGGAAAGATAACTGAGGATTCGGTTGTCTATATTGAAGACAGAGAAGCTGAACCAAAAGAAGTTACAGACCAGGAGAGTATCGAAAGGCAGAGAACAAGCTCTGAAGTAAGGAACAAAAATCCGAAATCTGGGAAGCTAGAGGTAATTGAGGAAGAGGAGGAGAACGAATTACCGAGTACCAGTGATGGAAGACAAAGTGAAGTTCCTGAAGGAGTGAAATTGCCGTATAGAGAAGTTCCTGAGTCAATTGAAATTTCAGACTACGAAACTGAGGAAAGTGACGTGGAAGGTGGAAGTGAAAACAGAAAGAAAAGGACTTGGAAGTCAGAATCAAATAATTCTGAACCAAAGAAAAAGTACGTGAGAAAAGCAGACTTCTGGCCTGGTGGAAGGTTGAGAGTGAGATTAATCAAAAAGCCAATAGAACAAGTTGAAGAAATAAGTAGTCAAAAGAGTCCTGGAACAGAAGTTGGAGTTGGAAGGAAAATAGAGGTGATATCAAGAAAAGGGAAGAGAATAATTAGACCAAACCAGAAATACAAGTCTCCTGAGTGGACTTACTTAGTAATTCCACCTGTTATAGACATATATGATAGTAGTGAAGAAGAAAACGAAATCCAAGAAATTAGTGACAATGATTGAAGTACAAATTTATTAAATTGGCATAAGGCTGAAGAAATCCTGTTAGTTGACACAAGGTCGAAGAAAATCTGTCTAGTAGAAGAAAAACTTATGTATGACATAAGGTCGAAGAAATCTTGTTTAGGGTTATAAAAAGAAAAATATTTTAAAAGGGGGGTGTATATAAATTTTAAAATTTATTTTTATTTTTAATTTTATTTTTGAGGCTAAAACTAACCTAAAAATGCCTTACATTAAGGAGAGCACTTCAAAATGCTCTGTTTTTAAAAGATGCTGTAAGATGACTCTGGTGTGTCTGCTCATTTTAGTTCTGCTCTGGTTGGTACTAGCTGTGATTATACCTTTAGAAATGAATAGAGAATTACACAAAGTTAACTTAACAAGCAAAGCTCTAGTTAGCCAAACTAAACATAGTGCATCTGCTAAAGTAATTGATCATCAGCCTAACATTCATCAAGATAAATCAATAGGTGATTTTTCAAGCAATACTTTCACAAAGCTTTTGAGTGAATATGTAAAGGTAATGGATGCAAAGGATTGTTATGTGTGCGTTAAGTTACCCGCTTCTGTTTCTGAGGGAGTAACATATAATATGCTTCCTCTCACTTATGCTGTTACATGTAGTGTATTAACTAGTTTATTTTATCAAACTGGTCGTTTAGAATATTACTATTCAAATTATGATGAGATTTTTGCTAATATCAAGATTGATAATGCTTTAAATAAGCATAAGAAAGCTAAACAATTGAGAGAATATTTCCTTGTTACTAATGAACTCACTTATGAGTATGCTTACAAGAATAATCTAACATGTAAATTAAGTGCTGAAGGTAAGAAATTTCTGAATATGGTTGAGGAGAGAAGAGCAATTTATAAGAGAAATGAATTAGTCAAGCAGACTAAGTCATCATTCTGGCAAAAAGAGGATGAGAAACTAAATGGTAAAATGCTTGAAAATATTGCAATTCACATAGACAAACCTGTTAGTGGAAAGCTTTGCATTAGAAGAGATAACACACTTTTTGATAATTATTTTGTAGGTGCAAGCAACTGTGAAGATACTTATCAGATTATGGGAGGTTGGGGATTTAAAGGTGGAAAAGATCCTATCTTTCCTGGAATTTATTTTGTTTGTGGTGACAAAGCCTACTACAACCTTCCAGACCATTGGTATGGAACTTGTTATGTGGGAATTGTTTTTCCTAAAGTGTTTCATGTTGACAGAGATTCAGAAGGATTATTTAAAATCCATAATTATGTAAATAGAGCTAAAAGAGAAACTTTTACTGAAGTTCTAGGAGATATTTTTCAAGCTGTAATACCTTTTGTTGGTATAACCCTAAATGCAGGGAGAATCAGAAAATTGTCCACTATAGTTGATAGATTATCAACTGACACTGCTGATGGATTTCAATTAGTGAATGTTGAAGTTATTGCAATTAGATCCATGGTAATTCAAGACCGTCTTGCTTTAGACATACTCTTAGCAAAAGAGGGAGGAGTCTGTGGCATTTTACATGTCCAACATTGCTGTACATATATACCGGATGAAAGTAAAAATATTGAAATGTATATTAAGAATATTACACAAATGCATTCTGAAATAATTCCTTTAGAAGAAGAAGATTTTACTGGGAAACTTTCAAATAGGTTTCAAGCAATTAAAAACTGGTTTCATAATATCGGAAGTTCAATTCTTGGCAAGATTCTGGCACCTTTGATTATAATTATATTCATTTTTATTTTGACTAAAGTAGGATGTTTGTTGCATAAAAGAAAGAAGCATTTGAGAGAAAAGAAGAGAATTTATAAACTCAGAAAAGAAGAGGAAAGGGAGATTGAGTTGCAGGAGTTACATAGAGAGCGTCATGTTAATTGCAAGGATTATGCTGAAACAGACTTTTAGGTTTACTAATACAATGAATTTGAATCGATTTCTTATAAATTAAATTTACCAAAATTTTGAGTGCTGGTGTGGTGATTTGTTAATCACCAGATGAGGGAGTTGATGGAGCGAGATAGAAAACAAAATTTTGTTTAAACTCGCAAAGTCACATTTCCATAACATGAATAAAATTATTAATGATTTGTGATATGTTGTGCTAATACAACCTAGATTAAACTTTACACGTGGGGGGACTAACATGTGTGCTCATAAACGTGCATATTTGTTGCATCTTTTTGTTCGTGCAAAATAATAAAATAATTTATTGTTTTCGTTTTTGTCATTACTAACTGCTGCATATTTAAAATAAGCATGTGCTTGTTTTGCTTATTCTTGTCTGTATGATGTCATTTCTACTATTCTAGGTGCATATGGGTCTCATAGAAAAACGGAGACTGGTAAATATAAACGCTGCTTTATTTGTTTGCAATGGCTAGGTAACATTTTGATTAATCGGGTGGGTTAATTATTTAGTAAACCATGGGGTGGATACAGAATATACTTTATTTCTTACATTAATACTTTCTTGTGTTTGTTTTATACTAGAAATCATAAGTTGCCTGCTTTTGAGGCCTAGCTATTTGAGCCGCAAAATAAAAGCTGATTCATATTCTGCAGAAAGTCACGAGACGCCCATTCTGAATTAAAACGTTTATTGAAGCTGCATTCACAAAGCAAAAACTGATGAGCTGACATCATTCTGTCGGACATGGCCAAGGTCGAAAGTGAACTTTTTGTCAGTCCTTAACTTGGCATCCGCGGAAGTTGCTCTGAAAAGCTATGGAAGCTGCGAGGATGACTTAAAACAAAGTTGCAATCGCAGGAAGCCTCTGGCTTCACGTGGAAGAGACAATGGTCTTTGTAAGACATGATTTTGTGGAACTTTTTAAGAATCGGGTGACATGTCACTTGTCACTTTCAGCCAATGGGACGTCGAGTATTTCTGAAAACTTTCCTTTGCTAGTTTAGTTAGCGTAGAAAGGTATAAAAAGTCATGCCCTTAGGGTTGGGCTGGCTGCTGCTTTCTGACTTTCCGATGAGGGTGATGTGCTGCTGGACTTTGCGTGGAGCACGTAAGAATCCTCAAAGAACTTTACTTTAATTTCTGTCTATTTAGCTCAGTTAGGGAAATAGGTTTTAGAAATGCTAAACTTTATATAATTTCTTTAAATTTGATTAAATTGCTTAAATTGTATTTTTCCATATTTCTTACTATCATGCTTGCTTTATTGCAAATAAAATTTCATTTATAAAACTTACAACTTATATACCATAATCTAGAAAATAAAATCTTACTTTTGACAAACAAGCTGGTCTTGGTTATTTAGAAGTATAGGTTACCATTAGCTAGATCACGTCGCCTATGGTGGTCGTTTAAATGGTTGGGTTTTATTCTAATGACAATATTCTTTCTGCAAATGTATAAATATGTTTATAGTTTGTAAATAATGTGTATATAGATTTATTTGACCACCTGATTCAGTAGGCCCAAAAATATATCAGGTTCATAAATGGGTCCATGTATAGTTTAGAATTTTGTTTATAGGTTATGAAATTGGGTAGCGTAGTTTATGATATATTTTCTATAGCCCGCTGGATCAACCTAAAATTACAAGCAGAAACAAAAAGGATTCTGTTGAAGATGTTGTTGGTTTTCAGTTTGAAAACAGTTCTGGTGTCAACTGCTATGCTAATGTAGTAATTAATGTTTTGTTTTCTCTAAAAAATGTAAAAGAAGAGATTGTGGTCAATTCTGATCAAAGATTTTGCGGTTTGTTAAATTCTGTGTTAGAGAAATGTACCACTGATAGAAGAAACATAGAAAGTGTGTCTGAAATTCGAAATCTGTTAGACAGATGTTCAGGCCAAACACAATTCTCTCAAAATATTCAGCAAGATTGTCAGGAGTTTTTAATGTATATGCTTGATGTATTACATGCTGAAGGTGTAGATGTAGATCAGCTGTTTGGGCTTTCTTATCAATGGCAGCATGACTGCGAGAACTGTATGATATCAAGTACTACTAGTGTAGACTCAGAAAGATTTATATATTTAACTTTGCCAGACAGTAAATCAGTCTCCTTTAATAAGCTAGTAAAAGCTGCTAATCACAACATGGAGTGTAGCCAATGTAAATCTGAAATGATGTCCACATTATTTATACGAACATATGGCCAGTACGTCATTTTAATGTTCCAACGATGTAGGCCTGATGGAACAAAATTGACAACTTTAATAAAAAAATTTGTAGCTTCGCAGTTGTCAATATCAGGAAGGACTTTTGTAACTACAGCAATTATATATCATGACGGCCCTTCAATATCATCAGGACATTACACAGCTTATTTAAAGTCTAGAAATGGCTGGTCATTCTGCAATGATTCTGTTTTAATTTTCAAAAAAAAATTGCCGTATGACCTTAAAAACTCTTACCTGGTGTTTTTAAAACCAAAATTTTAGGGAAATAATCTCGGGATGTGCTCTGTGGAATTTCAAGAAGTTCTAATGGCTCCTACACAATTTGGCCTTGAGGATAAGTGTAGTTCAGAGACATAACTTCTAATCATAGGACTGGACATCATGGAGATATATGTGCACTTTGAATGAGTTCAGAAAAACTGTTTCTTTTTATAAGCTAATTGAAGCAGCCAATCAAAACATGGAGTAGAGGGAATGTAAGTCTGCAATGCTGTCTACTGTTTTACATTGCTTTGTGATTAAAAGTGATGTAGAGAATTAAATAATTGTTGTAGTCATAGAGGTAGTGTAAGTCTGCTTCATATTAAGCAGTATCAGTGTCATAGGAAATGTAGAACATGACTGAGCAAGAAGGGGAAGATATTACTATTCCAGGATTGTGTAAATGATCTTCAACATTTTAATTCTGAAAGTTGCGGAAATGCCAAATGACGGGATTGGCTTACAAGAAATCCAAGAGTTATAAATAGCTCTGACTAGATTTGGCCTTGTGGAAAATAGTGGTAGAGAGCAAGAAGTCATTTATTGCATGTAACGTGTTTTTAAAAAAGATGGAGGTTTTCTTTCAGAAAGTGGCGGGCTGAAAGTAATAACAGCACAAAAGAGTGTAAGCTGTTCATAGGACATCCTTGGACGTCATGGAAAGTAAGTTAACTTTAAGGAGTTCTGAATTTTGATTTCTGATGTTGTATGGGTTTTTTAAACACAATCATTTTGATTGTGTTTTTTTTTCCCCGCTGTTACATGATGAATACCTTCAAGTCACTGTTTTTAGTGAATTTTGATACATTCTGAGAACAGCAAAAATAAACCATTTAACATGTATAATTAATTCTGTACTGTTTGCATTTATGATGTATATGTAGAACTGTGTAGGAGGCATGGAGAAGGTGAGTTTTCTGTAAGTGTTAAATTTATTGCATGCAGTGCTGCACTTCTACGTATTCTTTCATATGCTGGACTACATCTGCACAATGAGATACCTAAGCAAAGGAAACACAAGTGATGTGATTGTGAAATGAGCAAAATAAATTGCACATATTTCAATTACATCACCTGTGTTTCCTATCATTATGAATCACATTGTGCAGATCAAGTTTAGGT
Organism: Lissotriton helveticus; assembly: GCF_964261635.1. Lineage (NCBI taxonomy): Eukaryota > Metazoa > Chordata > Amphibia > Caudata > Salamandridae > Lissotriton > Lissotriton helveticus. The sequence goes on from NC_136057.1 coordinate 1,560,690,762, forward strand.
CTGTCCAGGGAAACATAGGAGGTTTCTACTTTGTTGAAGAGTGCAGTGGACATGACTCACTTCATTGGTAGACTTTCACAGATATTATCTCCTCTGTACACTTCAACAAGTGTAAATCTCATCTTGAACTCTGAGTAGGCCTCACCTCAAACAAATCTCTGGATAGGAGACATGTTATTGGCATCCTGAAGCGACACTTTTCTGAAACAAGAGCAATGCAAAAGATGCACCATGTTTTAAGATAGGCCTCACTTCATCTGCATCAAGATACTGTTAGTTTAAAATGTATATCTTTAGGATTGTGTAGGGGACCTGGAGAAGCAGAAGCTTCTGTCAGTGTCAAAGTTGTTGAAAAACTATTTGTCCTTCAATCTTTTCCCTTGTCTTTTGTAATTTTTAAATACATGTTTTAATATTTTTCAAATGTTGGTTCTCTCTTTCACAGATTGAAAGTATAAAAATAAAAAGTGATTAATTTAACAGCAATTATAAGGTAAATAGTTGTACTCTTTTCGTTACATTTCTATCACATTCACCTACTATTAGATCCACTGCTTCACTTCTTTAACCCTCAGTTTCCTGCCTTTGCTACTTTCCTCATTCCTTTCTCTATTACCTACTTACTCAACTCCTTCCACTCTTTTTCTCAGTCCCTCTGTTCTCATAGTTCCTCAGTCTTGTTCACTCACTCCATCTCTATTACTCTTAGTGTCTGTGAATTACTTTCCCACCTTTTTTTTGGACCGCTTCCCGGGAAGTGGCCCGGTTCGCAAACCAGCAGCGTTATGGGAGTCCACCATTTTGTGTTTCGGTCGAATCAAGATACAAGATGGAGGTCAAATAATGTTCAGAATGGGTAGAAGGGGGCACGGTAGATGTATCTTGACCCCCTTGGTTTTCTGAGGGTGGCTGAGGAGGACCATAGTTCTTCACTCTTGTTCACTCTCTCTGTTTCTATTAATGTCACTGTTTATGACTGATCCAAAAAAATTTTTAAAAAAAAGAACAGTAACTATAAGGGAAGGAAACAGACAGTTATGTTAAAAGAAAGACAGCTATAGGGAGTAAACTAAGGATACTGTTACCCACAATCCACTGCTGTTGATGTTACTGACCATGTCATGAATGATGTAATATGTGACATCATCAGCAGTGGATTGTAGGTAACAGTATCTCTTGTTTACTCCCTAGCGCTGTCTTTCTTTTCACATAACTGTCTGTTTGCTTACCTTATACTTACTGTTCTTTTTTAAAAAAAATATTTTTTTTGGTTAGCTTCCGGTACGCGTACCGGGTAGCGCTCCGGGGAGCGAACTAAGAGAAATAGAGGTTGGCAGAGTTCTAAATATTCTACCAATTTTTTTATAATGGGGAGGTAGTTCTGAAAAGAACTTTTTTTTTTATGTTTTTGTTGTTTTATATTTTTTTTAGTATTTTTTGAACATTTTTTTACTTTTTTTGTATTTTCTGAACGTTTTTAAAAAATTTTTGGTTTTTTTTGGGGGGGGGGAAACAAAAACAATCCATTGTAAAGGGCTCAACAGGAGCAACAAAAAAAAAAGAATTTATTTTTTGGGGCGTTTCGTACAAACATTAACATGATTTTGAATAGCTCGCAAAATCAAAGTGATGCTACTTTCCCTGTAGCAGATGAAATCGCCACATTCCACGCACACTTGCTTCACGTGCCCAAACAACATTTGGATGTTTGCGATCATCTCCCTCGCCTCTGGTCCCGACACCTCTGGAACAACCGATCTTCTTGCCATTGGGAGGGGATTTTGTTGCTCATCACGTAGCTGGGCAGCACTATAATTATTTGGGTGCCACCTACTCATATGCCGATGCATAGTGTGATTGCCGTAACTGTATTTTTTATCAGTTCCCCTTGACAATCTATCACCGCATATACGGCAAAACACGTAGCGTGCATTCACTTTTTTTTGCCCCTCAGGAATTCTATAGAATTGCCAAATGTAATTCTCCTTTCGATTGTACCTCCTGGGCTCCTCTGGCAAAAACCTTGGCTCTTCCTCCTCTTCCTCCTCTTCCTGTTCTTCCTCTTCTTGCAAAATTACTTCTGCAGGTGGTCCTCTCTTTCTTGGATTTGGTGGAGGTGGTGGGTTAGCACCAGCTGAAGCTACTAATGAAGCCATGTCAAAGTGTAAATAAAGGGTCTTTCTCTCACCAAGATGAAAGTCAGAGTGAGGAAAGAAGGAGGGGTTTTCATCATTTGGGAAAAGCAAAAGTTCTAAACCAATGAAAAGTGTTCATTTTAGATCACATGACCTAGTATTACATCATTAGGAAACCAAAAGTGAAATGAACCAATGAAAAGTGTTATTACCGAGTCACATGACCTGCTGTGTTTACGTTACGCGGTCGGCGCCGCGCCGCGGATCGCTTCCGGTTCGCGTACCGCTGCGCTTCCGGGTACGCGAACGTAGCACGTAATATGACGTATTACGCGAGAACGCGAAACGTCATGCTGACGCGACGCGTCACGATGTTGTTTTCTAACGCGAGAGGTGCGCAAAAGGAACGTTTACCGGTTCGCGGACCGGGTCGCGCCTCCGGATTGAGCTAACGGGAAGCTAACCGGTTCGCGTACCGGGAGCGAAACAAAAAAAATAATAAAAAAAAAATTGTATTAAAAACATGTAAAAAATATTTTTCTATTTAAAGAATAATACATTGTAAAGGTTTTGATATTAGCTATTAAAAAACCAATGAAATTCACTGAAAAAACCATAGGTTATAGACCATATATAGTTAGGAATTAGCATTTACAAAACCTTGAAAATTCACTGAAAAAACCATAGGTTATAGACCATATATAGTTAGGGATTAGCATTTACAAAACCTTATTTTACTCACACAAAACCAATGAAATTCCATATATAGTTAGTTGTACTAACTATATATCACGCACCCGCAATCCACTGCTGATGATGTCACATATTACATCATTCATGACATGGTCAGTGACATCACTGATGACATCACTGATGACATCTCAAATGACATCACTGATGACATCACTGATGACATCTCAAATGACATCACTGATGACATCACTGATGACATCTCAAATGACATTACTGATGACATCACTGATAAAATCATTCATGTGATAATACGATGAACCTCTTCAGACTCTAATATAACCTTAGATACACTCAGTGTAAACACAGACTCACAGATTGTCACTCATCCATGAAGTTACACACACACCTAGACAGTCATGCAAACAATCAATCACACCTCCATTTCCTTAACTATACAGTTAAACACACCTTACTTATTCAAACATATACTAAAACATATTTACTCACTTATACAATCCTGGATACAAGTTCACAATGATCCATACAGCCACTCACACATTCACTGGCTCTTATGCACAGTTATTTATATATGTCAACTCTCACATGTACTGTATTTTACATATGTACTTAATTTGACATGTAGCACTGAGATATCTATTCACTCACCAATACAGTCATGCACACAGTCAACCGCCCATACAGCTGTTTCCAACATGCACTTTTGAACCCATACATCTATGCACAGAGTCATACACTTCCCAGCCACCCACACACACACTCAGTCTCCCATACAAATGCTTGGGCAACCAATCAATAACCCATATAGTTACTCATATAGCTACTGATCAACACATGCAGCAGTTTACAGAACAACAGACATAATGATGCACAAATTAAGACAGTTTAGTCACTAACCCATGCACTCAGTGAGACACATTTAATCACTCACTCATACATTCAGTCATGCACCTACTAAATCCTTCGTCCAGACACTTATACATCGACTCATTCATAAATATGTAAGACATATTTTAACTTTACAGAAAAATACAGTCACTGGATGTTGTCATCAGTGATGCCATCAGTGATGTCATTTGAGATGTCATCAGTGATGTCATCAGTGATGTCATTTGAGATGTCATCAGTGATGTCATGAATGATGTAATATGTGACATCATCAGCAGTGGATTGCGGGTGCGTGATATATAGTTAGTACAACTAACTATATATGGAATTTCATTGGTTTTGTGTGAGTAAAATAAGGTTTTGTAAATGCTAATCCCTAACTATATATGGTCTATAACCTATGGTTTTTTCAGTGAATTTTCAAGGTTTTGTAAATGCTAATTCCTAACTATATATGGTCTATAACCTATGGTTTTTTCAGTGAATATATATATATATATATATATATATATATATATATATATATCTATAAACATATTATTAAATAAACATATATAACATTTTTAGCGTAGCATAGACAATGGTTAAAATTTATTGTAACAACTATAGTGAGTTCAACATTAGCAAAAGTGTTGGATAGCGTAGAGGTAAAATTTACTATTCCAACTCCAGTGGGTGCAACAGTAGGGAAAGCGCTGGATAGCGTAGGGGTTAAAATTACTATTCCCACTCCAGGGATGTATGACGTTACAACGCATACTTTTACAACACCTACCATTACATCAAAACTTTTACAACACAAAAACTTTTACAACTCATACATTTACAATGCAAGATTTTACAACGCATATACCTTTACAACGCATACCATTACAACGTAAGTATTGATAAGTATATAATATTTTTTTTAATATAAATTAATTTAAAATATTATAATATAATTTAATTTTATTTAATTTTATTTAATTAATGTAATTTAAATGTAATTTTACTTTATTTTTACAAAGTACCCCTGTACCCCAAAAACCCTAAACTGACCCTGAACCCTAAAAATACCCCTTTACCCAAAAACTGAAAACTGACCCTGAACCCTAAAAATACCCCTTTACCCAAAAACTGAAAACTGACCCTGAACCCTAAAAATACCCCTTTACCCCAAAAACTGAAAACTGACCCTGAACCCTAAAAATACCCCTTTACCCAAAAACTGAAAACTGACCCTGAACCCTACAAATACCCCTTTACCCAAAAACTGAAAACTGACCCTGAACCCTAAAAATACCCCTTTACCCCAGAAACTGAAAACTGACCCTGAACCCTAAAAATACCCCTTAACCCAAAAACTGAAAACTGACCCTGAACCCTAAAAATACCCCTTTACCCCAGAAACTGAAAACTGACCCTGAACCCTAAAAATACCCCTTAACCCTAAAACTGAAAACTGACCCTGAACCCTAAAAATACCCCTTTACCCAAAAACTGAAAACTGACCCTGAACCCTAAAAATACCCCTTTACCCCAGAAACTGAAAACTGACCCTGAACCCTAAAAATACCCCTTTACCCAAAAACTGAAAACTGACCATGAACTCTAAACATACCCCTTTACCCAAAAACTGAAAACTGACCCTGAACCCTAAAAATACCCCTTTACCCAAAAACTGAAAACTGACCATAAACTCTAAAAATACCCCTTTACCCAAAAACTGAAAACTGACCCTGAACCCTAAAAATACCTCTTTACCCAAAAACTGAAAACTGACCCTGAACCCTAAAAATACCCCTTTACCCAAAAACCCAAACATATAACATTTTAAAAATATTTATATACTTAGCAATACTTACGTTGTAATGGTATGCGTTGTAAAGGTATCTGCGTTGTAAAAACATGCTTTGTAAATGTATGCGTTGTAAAAGTTTTTGCGTTGTAAAAGTTTCGTTGTAATGGTAGTGCATAGTAAAAGTTGCGTTGTAAACGTTGCATACCCACTCCAGTGGGTGCAACAGTAGGGAAAGTGTTGTATAGCGTAGGGGTTAAAATTACTATTCCAACTTCATAGAGTGCAATAATAGGGAAAGTAAATACTTCACAAATAGATATAAATAACATAAATAGTAATACCAATTACAAATAAATAAAATATTTTACTTGTGTATAACAAAAATTTTAAATATTTATTTATAAATACAAAATAAAATTATTTAATTATAAAAATTGCCTACTCATACTAATTAATTACCTATTAACAATAAATTAATTTACAATTTAAAAATTAATAAATTAATTTTAATTACCAATTATATTTTAATTAATTACCTATTAAAAATTAATTACCAATTAATTCAAAATACATACCAATAATTTAAATGACATATTTAATTAATGAGAATTAAATTATTTCCCACCCTATTCCCCTATAAACCCACAACCCGCTACAGAAAATAAATGAATGAAATTAACATATTTATCAATTAATCAATTAAAATTATTTACCAATCATATTTTTATTAATTACCAATTATTATTTAATTAACAATGTATTCCAAATAAATAAGAATAAATAAATTAACATATTTAATTAATTATAATTAAATTACTTCCCACCCTATTCCCCTATAAACCCACAACCCGCTACAGAAAATAAATTACTAAAATTAAAATATTTATCAATTAATCAATTATAATTAATTACCAATTATATTTTAATTAATTACCAATTAATAATTAATTAACAATTAATTCTAAATAAATATCAATAAATAAATTAACATATTTAATTAATTAGAATTAAATTACTTCCCACCCTATTCCCCTATAAACCCACAACCCGCTACAGAAAATAAATTACTAAAATTAAAATATTTATCAATTAATCCATTATAATTAATTACCAATTATATTTTAATTAATTAACAATTAATAATTAATTAACAATTATTTCTAAATAAATATCAATAAATAAATTAACATATTTAATTAATTAGAATTAAATTACTTCCCACCCTATTCCCCTATAAACCCACGACCCGCTACAGACTTATATTACACAAAAAATAAAAATTATTATTAACTTACCTTAAATTCGATATTTTTGTTGTCTATATTATGTCTAGTCGATATTATGTCCATTCTATATTTTTTACTCGATATTCGGTCCAATCGAAATAAAAGACTCGATATTATGAGTGCACACCGCGCCCGACATTGCCTGGTTCCGTCCTGGTTCCACCCTGGTCACTGCTGAGTGACCCAGACTCTGTCCCCTCTGCTTTCAGGTACTTTTCGACTCGAGTCCACCCTTGGACTCCACCGGACACTTCTCTTTCACCCCGCCTGCAGCCCTTTCAGCTCCAAGCACCAAGAGCCTGCGTGACGAAACCCGACTCAACTGCGACCCTGTGCACCCACTTCCTGTGGGTGAGGTAACATTGCAACACCGGTGTTCCCACACTGGTACACACCTCTAGGGTCTGTGTCTTAAGTTTTGTTCCTCTAGGTTCAGCGGAAGTGTCCTTAAACTCTAACTTTGTAACTTTTACGCACCATTGGTTAACATTGATGCATGCGTGCAATTTCTGCACTGCACCCGAATCCCGCGGGCTTTTCCCGACTTCAGCATTGCTTGTCCCGACTACTCCCAGCGATTCCCTAGGCCCTAGGCCTAACCACTGATCGAATGGTCTCTCTTATACCATTTTTTTAGTATATGGTTTGAGTGGCCCCTTGGCCTCATCCAAAATTGTGCAACTTTGTATGTTATACTGTGCTTTTGATTTAACGCTTGTGCCCCTTTATTCATAAAGAATACTGGGGATTGTTTTTAGTAATAAACACATATATTTTTATAATATATACTTGTGTGGTGTCCTTTCATTTGATATTACAGGATTGTATGTGGTAAAACAGCTCGCTTAACAAGACCTCTTAAGTTAAGCCTTTAAGGCTGCTTAGTCCATGCTACCCCTAGGATAGCTTGTCTAATAAGGTTGACTTACAACCAGACACCATAAGGGTTGTTTGGACTGATACAAGGTGGTTCCAGAATTGGAAACATCATATATCAGGCCAACTTCTCACATTGGTGAGCAGCGGTGCGGATTTGAGCTTGCTGTTTGTTTTACCATTGCAATCTTTTTATCAAATTGAAAGATCACATCAAGTACCTCTAGGTACATATAAATCAAAAGCTTAGCATATATAAGTTCTACTGAACTTAGTAGTTGTAGATTAAAGGGATTAGCACACCCTGACTACAACTCACTAGCAAGGTACAGTAGGGAAACACTTAGTGTAGGTAGGTGCATCACTTACACCACACTAGAGTCATGTCTGACACAGGAAAAGCCTCAGGGTCTGTTCCTGTGACAGTTGACCTTACCCAGGCAACTTCCAGCTATGACAAACTAACCCACAAAGAATTGGTTGCCTTGTGCATCTCAAAAGGGTTAAAAAGGGGCAGAAGTCCCACCAGTCCTTCCCTGATAGCCATTCTAGAACAGGATGACTTGGAAAAGGCAAATGCAGTTCCCTTAGAATCAGGAGATGGAGTGGACCCCACAGCCACTGAGACCACCCCAGAGGAGGAAGAAGAGGAGGTAGAAGAGGAGGAGGGCTCAGAGGTAGATGACCCTGAAGATCAGGATCAAGGGGTTAACCAGGTTGTAGTTGCCAGGCTTAACCAGGCCTACTTAAACCTACTGGGAAATGGAGAGGGCCAGCACCTCCCCAGATCCCACCAGAGCATTCTCCCAGGCAACAGAAGAGTGAGATCTCCATCAGGGGACTCTCATATTTCTAGTGCCTCAAGAGAATCTCAGAGAGGTATGACTGCCTCACAAAAGATAGAGCATAAGGCCAGGATGAGAGCTGTCAAACTCCAAATAGAGAGGGAGGAGGTAGCCCTGGCTCAAGCTAGACTTGCCTTGGCAAGAGAGCAGAAATTGTGTGGCTTAGATGTCACTGGTGGCAGCAATATTCCTAGAGAAATAGACAGGAACTATGATAATAGAAACCTGACAAAAATTGTGGCCCCCTACAAGGAAGGGGATGACATCCACAAATGGATGACTGCTCTTGAGAGAGCCTGCATGGTACAGCAGGTTCCTCAGGATCAGTGAGCTGCAATTTTATGGTACTCCTTTTCAGAGAAAGGGAGGGACAGGCTCCTCACAGTTAGACCTGAGGATGCCAAAAACGACTCTGTCCTGAAGAGTGCTCTTATTGAAGGGTTTGGCCTAACCACTGAGCAATACAGGTTGTTGTTCAGAGACACCCAAAAAGCACAAACTCAAGACTGGACTGATTTTGTAGATTGTGCCACTAAGGCTCTGGAGGGTTGGTTGCAGGGAAGTAACGTTTCAGACTATACAGGATTGTACAATCTTATCATGAGAGAACAGATCCTTAATAACTGTACAAACCAGCTGTTGCATCAATACCTTATTGACTCTGATCTGACCTCTCCCCAAGAATTGGGAAAGAAGGCAGACAAATGCGTCAGAACAAGGATTAAGCAGAAACCCCAGAACCAAGGTGGTGACCAGAAGAAAACAGACCAGAAGGGAGGAAATCAGAAAGATAAAGAAAAGGACCAGAAGTCTTCAGGCCCCCAAAATAGTAATAAGGAGGGTGGTTCCCAAAATGGAAACAAGAAAAAGAAGAATAATGGCCCAAAGAAACCTTGGTGTAATACCTGCAAATCATTTTCACACTGGGGCAGTGAATGCACCAAGACAAATCCAGTCCCCACCACTGCAGCTCCTAAAGCACCTGCACCCCCTAGTTCAGTAAGCAGTGGTGGAACACAGCCAAAGGGTGTAGTAGGGTTAACCCTGGGTACTGAAGTAGGATCTGGCATAGTCAGAATCCCTACTCAGGCAGTTCTCCTATATGATGTGGACTTAGCTTTGTCCACTACAGTGAGTCCCAGTAACCTGGACAAATATAGGCAGACGCCTTTAATCAATGAGAAACTGGCTCAGGCCTACAGGGACACATGTGCCAGTGTCACAATGGTGACACCTGACTTTGTGGACCCTGGACAGTTTGTACTAGGTGAAAGTTACCTAGTGACCAATGCAAGCAACTCCACTACTTCCCATAGTGTGGCAGTTGTGAACTTCTCCTGGGGAGGGGTAAATGGCCTAAAGAAAGTTGTTGTGAGTGCAGACCTCCCAGTAGACTGTCTGTTAGGCAATGATCTTGAAAGCTCAGTTTGGTCAGAAGTGGAGTACAGGACTCATGCAGAAATGCTAGGGATTTCAGCTCATGTCCTTGCAGTGACAAGGTCTCAGGCTAAGAAGTGCCTTCCTGAACCAGTGGTGGATCTGGAAACAATAGACCAACCACAACCCAAGAGAAGGAGCAAGAGAGGAAAGGCTGAGCCTTCCACCTTGCCCCAGGTTGAGGATCAGGTTTCACAGGAAACTGATTCTGCAGTCCAAGAGGAGACTGTCTCTGAGGAACTTGAACCTGACCAGGTTGAGTTTCTGGGGACAGGGGGACCCTCAAGGGCAGACCTGAGGCAGGCTCAATTAGATTGCCCTTCACTTGAACCCCTCAGACAGCAAGCTGCTGCTGAGGCTGCTGGGGATGCCCAAGGTACCCATACCGTGTATTGGGATGATGGACTCCTTTACTCAGAGGCTAGAGACCCCAGGCCTGGTACAGCCAGGAGGTTGGTCATACCTCAGAAGTTTAGGGGTTTCCTTCTTACCTTGGCCCATGACATTCCCCTTGCAGGACACTTAGGCCAGAACAAAACGTGGGACAGGCTTGTTTCACACTTTCACTGGCCTCATATGTCAGAAAATGTCAAGGAGTTTTGTCGCTCCTGTGTCACTTGCCAAGCCAGTGGTAAGTCAGGTGGCACAACAAAGGCCCCCCTCATACCACTACCTATGGTGGGGGTACCCTTTGAAAGAGTTGGAATAGATATTTTGGGTCCCATGGATCCTCAAACAGCATCTGGGAACAGATTTATACTGGTGGTAGTGGATCATGCCACCAGGTATCCAGAAGCTATTCCCCTGAGGACCACCACAGCACCTGTGGTGGCAAAAGCCCTAATTGCAGTTTTCTCAAGAGTGGGCTTCCCAAAGGAGGTATTATCAGACAGAGGTACTAACTTCATGTCTAGTTATTTGAAAGCAATGTGGAAGGAATGTGGAGTAAATTACAAGTTTACCACACCCTATCACCCACAGTGCAATGGGCTTGTGGAGGGATTCAACAAGACCCTCAAGGGAATGATAAAAGGATTACCAGAGAAGCTTAGGCGGAAATGGGACATTCTTTTACCCTGCTTGCTCTTTGCTTACAGAGAGGTCCCACAGAAGGGGGTTGGCTACAGCCCTTTTGAACTTTTGTTTGGCCACCCTGTGAGGGGTCCACTATGTTTGATGAAGGAAGGATGGGAGTTACCTCTCAAAAAGCCTAAGCTAGATGTAGTGGACTATGTACTTGGTCTCCGCTCCAGGATGGCTGAGTAAATGGAAAGAGCATCCAAAAACCTGGAGGCCAGCCAAGAATTACTGAAAGCTTGGCATGACCAAAAGGCTGTTCTGGTTGAGTTCCAGCCAGGGCAGAAGGTGTGGGTGTTGGAGCCAGTGGCCCCAGCAGCACTCCAGGACAAATGGACTGGACCCTACCCTATCATTGAGAAAAAGGGAGAAGTCACCTACTTGGTTGACTTTGGAACCCCTAGGAGCCCCCACAGGGTGCTCTATGTGAATCGTTTGAAAGCATTTGTGGACAGGGAGGACATGAGCTTGCTCATGGCCACAGGTGGGGAACAGGAGGAAGAGAGTGACCCTCTCCCAGACCTGCTTTCTCAGAACCCTGATGATGGTTCAGTTGATGGAGTAGCCTTGGCAGGCAGCCTCACTGACCAGCAGCAGATGGACTGCAGACAAGTTTTGCAAGCCCACAGACACTTGTTTTCACTCACACCCAGCCAGACAAACTGGTGAACCCATGAGGTGGACACTGGTGACAGTCTGCCTGTCAAGAATAAGATCTACAGGCAACCTGACCATGTCAGGGATTGTATCAAGGCTGAGGTGCAAAAGATGTTGGAGCTTGGAGTGATTGAGCCATCAGAGAGCCCATGGGCCAGCCCAGTAGTCCTTGTGCCAAAACCTCATACCCAAGATGGAAAGAGAGAAATGAGGTTCTGTGTGGACTACAGAGGTCTCAATGCTGTCACTAGGACAGATGCACATCCCATTCCAAGAGCAGATGAGCTCATTGACAGATTGGCTTCTGCCAAGTTTCTGAGCACATTTGATTTGACAGCTGGCTACTGGCAAATCAGACTAGCTGAGGAGTCAAAAGCCAAGACAGCATTCTCTACCCCCAGTGGACATTATCAGTTTGTGGTGATGCCCTTTGGTTTGAAGAATGCACCTGCCACCTTCCAAAGGTTGGTGAATCAAGTCCTTGCTGGGTTGGATGACTTTTGTGCAGCATATCTAGATGATATTGCTGTCTTTAGCTCCACCTGGGAGGATCACCTGATCCACCTGAAGAAGGTTCTAGAGGTCCTGCAAAAGGCAGGCCTGACTATCAAGGCTACAAAGTGCCAGATAGGGCAGAGTAAGGTTGTGTACCTGGGCCACCTAGTAGGTGGAGGTCAGGTTCAACCACTGGAGAGCAAAATCCAGACCCTACAGGACTGGGCTCCTCCAGTTACCCAGACACAAGTCAGAGCCTTCTTGGGCCTGACTGGGTATTACAGAAAGTTTGTGAAAAACTATGGGTCCATAGTGACACCATTAAATGACTTGACATCCAAGAAGATGCCAAAAAAGGTTCAGTGGACAGTTAGCTGTCAGAAGGCATTTGATGACCTGAAGAAGGCAATGTGCTCTGCACCTATCCTGAAGAGTCCTGACTACTCCAAACAGTTCATTGTACAGACAGATGCTTCTGAGTTGGGGGTGGGAGCTGTGCTCTCACAACTTAATCAAGATGGTCAAGACCAGCCCATTGCTTTTATTAGCAGAAGGCTGACCCCCAGGGAGAAACGTTGGTCAGCCATTGAGAGGGAGGCCTTTTCTGTGGTTTGGGCCCTGAAGAAGTTGAGGTCCTACTTGTTTGGAACTCACTTCCTAGTTCAGACAGACCATAAGCCCCTCTTGTGGCTCAATCAGATGAAGGGTGAAAATCCCAAACTGCTCAGGTGGTCCATTTCCCTACAGGGGATGGACTTTACAGTGGAGCACCGCCCAGGGACTGACCATGGCAATGCAGATGGTCTCTCCAGGTACTTCCACTTAGAACATGAAGACTTATCTGGTCAAGGTTAGTTTAATGTCCCTGCGTTTGGGGGGGGGGGGGTTGTGTAGGAGAGTAGGGTCTGCTATCCTATGGTCACCCCAAATTTTTGCTTTTTGCTTCACTGGTTTTAGACTACAGAGGCTGTGGGCCTGCTAATCAGACCCCCCAGCCTGCTGTTCTCTCTCTAAATTATTGATACATGTGCTATAGGTACATACTACAATTGGAAATGGACTCCTTGTCAGCCCCTGTACCATGCACTATAGGTGCCCAGGGCATAGGTGCCACCAAGGCCTACCAGGGGCTGCAGCATATCTTTTGCCACCCCTGGCTGGTTCTTAAATTGACACAACTGGCTGATCACTCAGCTGGGGCAAGGTGGTGTAATCACCCCTTGCTTAGATATAGTATACCTATATCTAAACCTATATCTGGACACATATAAACCTGTGAGCCACTCCTATGGAAGGCCTCATCAATCCTGGAGGCAGAGTGCGTGGTTTAATGTGAGATGGAGCGCTAGCGTGAGCTGAGCTGGTCTGCAGCCATCGGGAACAAATCCCAAAGCTGTTTCAGGATAATGCCATACCATATACTCTTAAGTGCATTATAATCCTCACGGTTATATAGCAACTCTGGTTTGGCTTTATCAAAACATGTCGTGTAAGGTGTCATACGATTTGGAATACTATCCCCTCGCCAGTTCTGGCGACGGGGATAGCATTCCACCCCTCTAGAGGGGTAAGACATGTTACTTTACTTAAATGCGGTTAATTTCTAAAAGGGCCTCAGATCCACAAAATGGATGCTTCTGCCACAGACACGAGTCTGACCCCCTGAAGCTGACCGAAACTCAGCCCAAGGGGCCTGGACAAAGGGTTTCCTGTCGCAGGGCGTTGTTACAACCCCCCAGACAGGAGATAGTGGATTGTAGCAGGGAGGTTTGAAAGAAACCAGACACTGCCTGGGGAGCACAAGGCTGCCCCTTGCATAATCCGGCCAAACCGGTTCTGGGGCACTCCAGCCCCCGTCCCAGTGCGGCCAGGATCAAAGGAAGGGGGTGTATCCACCCACTTCCTGGGTCCCACCCATAGGAGGGGACCTAGCAGGTAATCCAGCCCCCCAGATTCGAATAAGAGTGGGAGCAGTGCCAATGCACTTCAGATTATCCTGATGAAACATAAGAAATGAAACTCTGGACCCTTCGACATCCTACTCAACGTAGAAGACTGAAGAATCTCCCTTGTGGTCAAGGAGTGACCACCCTGTGCAAACAGGCACCATCCAGCCCTCGACGTCTACTTTGTTGCAGTTCCCCCCGGAACTCGAGCGACAGAGATCGACGAGATCAAGCTTGCCTGCCTTCTAACAGCCCAATCCACAGTCCCTGCAGAGCTGAGACCCGTGGAAGCCCGGAAGCGTGGAGCATGCCATCTTGAAAAGACCACAAGACGCTGACCGTGCAGCCCACGAGTGACCCTCAAAGCTGTACAACAGGGTTTGAGAAGCCCCAACCCTGAGCCACTCTTGCACCGAAGTTCAGCCCCCTACACTCGACGAGTGCTGCGTGGGGCCCTTCTGCTTCTTTTGGCTCACCGCGTTGGCCAGTCCCTTGCCAGCTGGCTTGTGGCCCCTGTGCCGACGAAACTTGAAATTCGACTTATGATTCTGGTTGCTCCATATTTGCACCAGCTCCCCTGAAAAGGAGCCCCCACTCTGACCCTCCTGGTCCGAGTGAGAAGCAATCTTCCAGTTCCGCGTGGATTGCTTTTGTCAAGTGTTGTTTGCTCCAATCTTGAAGCCGACAGCGCCGACGGCAAGAGCCTGCGTGGGACAGATCGTGACCTACTCCTGGACTTTGTAGATGCCCCAGAGCCCACGTGACAGCGGAGAGAAGCTCCTCAACAACCACCTGATTGCGCCCGACATTGCCTGGTTCCGTCCTGGTTCCACCCTGGTCACTGCTGAGTGACCCAGACTCTGTCCCCTCTGCTTTCAGGTACTTTTCGACTCGAGTCCACCCTTGGACTCCACCGGACACTTCTCTTTCACCCCGCCTGCAGCCCTTTCAGCTCCAAGCACCAAGAGCCTGCGTGACGAAACCCGACTCAACTGCGACCCTGTGCACCCACTTCCTGTGGGTGAGGTAACATTGCAACGCCGGTGTTTCCACACTGGTACACACCTCTAGGGTCTGTGTCTTAGGTTTTGTTCCTCTAGGTTCAGCGGAAGTGTCCTTAAACTCTAACTTTGTAACTTTTACGCACCATTGGTTAACATTGATGCATGCGTGCACTTTCTGCACTGCACCCGAATCCCGCGGGCTTTTCCCGACTTCAGCATTGCTTGTCCCGACTGCTCCCAGCGATTCGCTAGGCCCTAGGCCTAACCACTGATCGAATGGTCTCTCTTATACCATTTTTTTAGTATATGGTTTGAGTGGCCCCTTGGCCTCATCCAAAATTGTGCAACTTTGTATGTTATACTGTGCTTTTGATTTAACGCTTGTGCCCCTTTATTCATAAAGAATACTGGGGATTGTTTTTAGTAATAAACACATATATTTTTATAATATATACTTGTGTGGTGTCCTTTCATTTGATATTACAGGATTGTATGTGGTAAAACAGCTCGCTTAACAAGACCTCTTAAGTGAAGCCTTTAAGGCTGCTTAGTCCATGCTACCCCTAGGATAGCTTGTCTAATAAGGTTGACTTACAACCAGACACCATAAGGGTTGTTTGGACTGATACAAGGTGGTTCCAGAATTGGAAACATCATATATCAGGCCAACTTCTCACATTGGTGAGCAGCGGTGCGGATTTGAGCTTGCTGTTTGTTTTACCATTGCAATCTTTTTATCAAATTGAACGATCACATCAAGTACCTCTAGGTACATATAAATCAAAAGCTTAGCATATATAAGTTCTACTGAACTTAGTAGTTGTAGATTAAAGGGATTAGCACACCCTGACTACAACTCACTAGCAAGGTACAGTAGGGAAACACTTAGTGTAGGTAGGTGCATCACTTACACCACACTAGAGTCATGTCTGACACAGGAAAAGCCTCAGGGTCTGTTCCTGTGACAGTTGACCTTACCCAGGCAACTTCCAGCTATGACAAACTAACCCACAAAGACTTGGTTGCCTTGTGCATCTCAAGAGGGTTAAAAAGGGGCAGAAGTCCCACCAGTCCTTCCCTGGTAGCCATTCTAGAACAGGATGACTTGGAAATGGCAAATGCAGTTCCCTTAGAATCAGGAGATGGAGTGGACCCCACAGCCACTGAGACCACCCCAGAGGAGGAAGAAGAGGAGGTAGGAGGAGGACTCAGAGGTAGATGACTCTGAAGATCAGGATCAAGGGGTTAACCAGGTTGTAGTTGCCAGGCTTAACCAGGCCAACTTAAACCTACTGGGAAATGGAGAGGGCCAGCACCTCCCCAGATCCCACCAGAGCATTCTCCCAGGCAACAGAAGAGTGAGATCTCCATCAGGGGACTCTCATATTTCTAGTGCCTCAAGAGAATCTCAGAGAGGTATGACTGCCTCACAAAAGATAGAGCATAAGGCCAGGATGAGAGCTGTCAAACTCCAAATAGAGAGGGAGGAGGTAGCCCTGGCTCAAGCTAGACTTGCCTTGGCAAGAGAGCAGAAATTGTGTGGCTTAGATGTCACTGGTGGCAGCAATATTCCTAGAGAAAAAGACAGGAGCTATGATAATAGAAACCTGACAAAAATTGTGGCCCCCTACAAGGAAGGGGATGACATCCACAAATGGATGACTGCTCTTGAGAGAGCCTGCATGGTACAGCAGGTTCCTCAGGATCAGTGGGCTGCAATTTTATGGTACTCCTTTTCAGAGAAAGGGAGGGACAGGCTCCTCACAGTTAGACCTGAGGATGCCAAAAACTACTCTGTCTTGAAGAGTGCTCTTATTGAAGGGTTTGGCCTAACCACTGAGCAATACAGGTTGTTGTTCAGAGACACCCAAAAAGCACAGACTCAAGACTGGACTGATTTTGTAGATTGTGCCACTAAGGCTCTGGAGGGTTGGTTGCAGGGAAGTAAAGTTTCAGACTATACAGGATTGTACAATCTTATCATGAGAGAACAGATCCTTAATAACTGTACAAACCAGCTGTTGCATCAATACCTTATTGACTCTGATCTGACCTCTCCCCAAGAATTGGGAAAGAAGGCAGACAAATGGGTCAGAACAAGGATTAAGCAGAAACCCCAGAACCAAGGTGGTGACCAGAAGAAAACAGACCAGAAGGGTGGAAATCAGAAAGATAAAGAAAAGGACCAGAAGTCTTCAGGCCCCCAAAATAGTAATAAGGAGGGTGGTTCCCAAAATGGAAACAAGAAAAAGAAGAATAATGGCCCAAAGAAACCTTGGTCTAATACCTGCAAATCAGTTTCACACTGAGGCAGTGAATGCACCAAGACAAATCCAGTCCCCACCACTGCAGCTCCTAAAGCACCTGCACCCCCTAGTTCAGTAAGCAGTGGTGGAACACAGCCAAAGGATGTAGTAGGGTTAACCCTGGGTACTGAAGTAGGATCTGGCCTAGTCAGAATCCCTACTCAGGCAGTTCTCCTGTATGATGTGGACTTAGCTTTGTCCACTACAGTGAGTCCCAGTAACCTGGGCAAATATAGGCAGACGCCTTTAATCAATGAGAAACTGGCTCAGGCCTACAGGGACACATGTGCCAGTGTCACAATGGTGACACCTGACTTTGTGGACCCTGGACAGATTGTACTAGGTGAAAGTTACCTAGTGACCAATGCAAGCAACTCCACTACTTCCCATAGTGTGGCAGTTGTGAACTTCTCCTGGGGAGGGGTAAATGGCCTAAAGAAAGTTGTTGTGAGTGCAGACCTCCCAGTAGACTGTCTGTTAGGCAATGATCTTGAAAGCTCAGTTTGGTCAGAAGTGGAGTACAGGACTCATGCAGAAATGCTAGGGATTTCAGCTCATGTCCTTGCAGTGACAAGGTTTCAGGCTAAGAAGTGCCTTCCTGAACCAGTGGTGGATCTGGAAACAATAGACCAACCACAACCCAAGAGAAGGAGCAAGAGAGGAAAGGCTGAGCCTTCCACCTTGCCCCAGGTTGAGGATCAGGTTTCACAGGAAACTGATTCTACAGTCCAAGAGGAGACTGTCTCTGAGGAACTTGAACCTGACCAGGTTAAGTTTCTGGGGACAGGGGGACCCTCAAGGGCAGACCTTAGGCAGGCTCAATTAGATTGCCCTTCACTTGAACCCCTCAGACAGCAAGCTGCTGCTGAGGCTGCTGGGGATGCCCAAGGTACCCATACTGTGTATTGGGATGATGGACTCCTTTACTCAGAGGCTAGAGACCCCAAGCCTGGTACAGCCAGGAGGTTGGTCATACCTCAGAAGTTTAGGGGTTTCCTTCTTACCTTGGCCCATGATATTCCCCTTGCAGGACACTTAGGCCAGAACAAAACGTGGGACAGGCTTGTTTCACACTTTCACTGGCCTCATATGTCAGAAAATGTCAAGGGGTTTTGTCGCTCCTGTGTCACTTGCCAAGCCAGTGGTAAGTCAGGTGGCACAACAAAGGCCCCCCTCATACCACTACCTGTGGTGGGGGTACCCTTTGAAAGAGTTAGAATAGATATTGTGGGTCCCATGGATCCTCAAACAGCATCTGGGAACAGATTTATACTGGTGGTAGTGGATCATGCCACCAGGTATCCAGAAGCTATTCCCCTGAGGACCACCACAGCACCTGTGGTGGCAAAAGCCCTAATTGCAGTTTTCTCAAGAGTGGGCTTCCCAAAGGAGGTATTATCAGACAGAGGTACTAACTTCATGTCTAGTTATTTGAAAGCAATGTGGAAGGAATGTGGAGTAAATTACAAGTTTACCACCCCCTATCACCCACAGTGCAATGGGCTTGTGGAGAGATTCAACAAGACCCTCAAGGGAATGATAAAAGGATTACCAGAGAAGCTTAGGCGGAAATGGGACATTCTTTTACCCTGCTTGCTCTTTGCTTACAGAGAGGTCCCACAGAAGGGGGTTGGCTACAGCCCTTTTGAACTTTTGTTTGGCCACCCTGTGAGGGGTCCACTATGTTTGGTGAAGGAAGGATGGGAGTTACCTCTCAAAAAGCCTAAGCTAGATGTAGTGGACTATGTACTTGGTCTCCGCTCCAGGATGGCTGAGTATATGGAAAGAGCATCCACAAACTTGGAGGCCAGCCAAGAATTAAAGAAAGCTTGGCATGACCAAAAGGCTGTTCTGGTTGAGTTCCAGCCAGGGCAGAAGGTGTGGGTGTTGGAGCCAGTGGCCCCAGCAGCACTCCAGGACAAATGGACTGGACCCTACCCTATCATTGAGAAAAAGGGAGAAGTCACCTACTTGGTTGACTTTGGAACCCCTAGGAGCCCCCACAGGGTGCTCCATGTGAATCGTTTGAAAGCATTTGTGGACAGGGAGGACATGAGCTTGCTCATGGCCACAGATGGGGAACAGGAGGAAGAGAATGACCCTCTCCCAGACCTGCTGTCTCAGAACCCTGATGATGGTTCAGTTGATGGAGTAGCCTTGGCAGGCAGCCTCACTGACCAGCAGCAGATGGACTGCAGACAAGTTTTGCAAGCCCACAGACACTTGTTTTCACTCACACCCAGCCAGACAAACTGGTGCACCCATGAGGTGGACACTGGTGACAGTCTGCCTGTCAAGAATAAGATCTACAGGCAACCTGACCATGTCAGGGATTGTATCAAGGCTGAGGTGCAAAAGATGTTGGAGCTTGGAGTGATTGAGCCATCAGAGAGCCCATGGGCCAGCCCAGTAGTCCTTGTGCCAAAACCTCATACCCAAGATGGAAAGAGAGAAACGAGGTTTTGTGTGGAATACAGAGGTCTCAATGCTGTCACTAGGACAGATGCACATCCCATTCCAAGAGCAGATGAGCTCATTGACAGATTGGCTTCTGCCAAGTTTCTGAGCACATTTGATTTGACAGCTGGCTACTGGCAAATCAGACTAGCTGAGGAGTCAAAAGCCAAGACAGTATTCTCTACCCCCAGTGGACATTATCAGTTTGTGGTGATGCCCTTTGGTTTGAAGAATGCACCTGCCACCTTCCAAAGGTTGGTGAATCAAGTCCTTGCTGGGTTGGATGACTTTTGTGCAGCATATCTAGATGATATTGCTGTCTTTAGCTCCACCTGGGAGGATCACCTGATCCACCTGAAGAAGGTTCTAGAGGCCCTGCAAAAGGCAGGCCTGACTATCAAGGCTACAAAGTGCCAGATAGGGCAGAGTAAGGTTGTGTACCTGGGCCACCTAGTAGGTGGAGGTCAGGTTCAACCACTGGAGAGCAAAATCCAGACCATACAGGACTGGGCTCCTCCAGTTACCCAGACACAAGTCAGAGCCTTCTTGGGCCTGACTGGGTATGACAGAAAGTTTGTGAAAAACTATGGGTCCATAGTGACACCATTAAATGACTTGACATCCAAGAAGATGCCAAAAAAGGTTCAGTGGACAGTTAGCTGTCAGAAGGCATTTGACGACCTGAAGAAGGCCATGTGCTCTGCACCTATCCTGAAGAGTTCTGACTACTCCAAACAGTTCATTGTACAGACAGATGCTTCTGAGTTGGGGGTGGGAGCTGTGCTCTCACAACTTAATCAAGATGGTCAAGACCAGCCCATTCGTTTTATTAGCAGAAGGCTGACCCCCAGGGAGAAACGTTGGTCAGCCATTGAGAGGGAGGTCTTTGCTGTGGTTTGGGCCCTGAAGAAGTTGAGGTCCTACTTGTTTGGAACTCACTTCCTAGTTCAGACAGACCATAAGCCCCTCTTGTGGCTCAATCAGATGAAGGGTGAAAATCCCAAACTGCTCAGGTGGTCCATTTCCCTACAGGGGATGGACTTTACAGTGGAGCACCGCCCAGGGACTGACCATGGCAATACAGATGGTCTCTCCAGGTACTTCCACTTAGAACATGAAGACTTATCTGGTCAAGGTTAGTTTAATGTCCCTGCGTTTTTGGGGGGGGGGGTTGTGTAGGAGAGTAGGGTCTGCTATCCTATGGTCACCCCAAATATTTGCTTTTTGCTTCACTGGTTTTAGACTACTGAGGCTGTGGGCCTGCTAATCAGACCCCCAGCCTGCTGTTCTCTCTCTAAATTATTGATACATGTGCTATAGGTACATACTACAATTGGAAATGGACTCCTTGTCAGCCCCTGTACCATGCACTATAGGTGCCCAGGGCATAGGTGCCACCAAGGCCTACCAGGGGCTGCAGCATATCTTTTGCCACCCCTGGCTGGTTCTTAAATTGACACAACTGGCTGATCACTCAGCTGGGGCAAGGTGGTGTAATCACCCCTTGCTTAGATATAGTATACCTATATCTAAACCTATATCTGGACACATATAAACCTGTGAGCCACTCCTATGGAAGGCCTCATCAATCCTGGAGGCAGAGTGCGTGGTTTAATGTGAGATGGAGCGCTAGCATGAGCTGAGCCGGTCTGCCGCCATCGGGAACAAATCCCTAAACTGTTTCAGGATAATGCCATACCATATACTCTTAAGTGCATTATAATCCTCGCGGTTATATAGCAACTCTGGTTTGGCTTTATCAAAACATGTCGTGTAAGGTGTCATACGATTTGGAATACTATCCCCTCGCCAGTTCTGGCGACGGGGATAGCATTCCACCCCTCTAGAGGGGTAAGACATGTTACTTTACTTAAATGCGGTTAATTTCTAAAAGGGCCTCAGATCCACAAAATGGATGCTTCTGCCACAGACACGAGTCTGACCCCCTGAAGCTGACCGAAACTCAGCCCAAGGGGCCTGGACAAAGGGTTTCCTGTCGCAGGGCGGTGTTACAACCCCCCAGACAGGAGATAGTGGATTGTAGCAGGGAGGTTTGAAAGAAACCAGACACTGCCTGGGGAGCACAAGGCTGCCCCTTGCATAATTCGGCCAAACCGGTTCTGGGGCACTCCAGCCCCCGTCCCAGCGCGGCCAGGATCAAAGGAAGGGGGTGTATCCACCCACTTCCTGGGTCCCACCCATAGGAGGGGACCTAGCAGGTAATCCAGCCCCCCAGATTCGAATAAGAGTGGGAGCAGTGCCAATGCACTTCAGATTATCCTGATGAAACATAAGAAATGAAACTCTGGACCCTTCGACATCCTACTCAACGTAGAAGACTGAAGAATCTCCCTTGTGGTCAAGGAGTGACCACCCTGTGCAAACAGGCACCATCCAGCCCTCGACGTCTACTTTGTTGCAGTTCCCCCCGGAACTCGAGCGACAGAGATCGACGAGATCAAGCTTGCCTGCCTTCTAACAGCCCAATCCACAGTCCCTGCAGAGCTGAGACCCGTGGAAGCCCGGAAGCGTGGAGCATGCCATCTTGAAAAGACCACAAGACGCTGACCGTGCAGCCCACGAGTGACCCTCAAAGCTGTACAACAGGGTTTGAGAAGCCCCAACCCTGAGCCACTCTTGCACCGAAGTTCAGCCCCCTACACTCGACGAGTGCTGCGTGGGGCCCTTCTGCTTCTTTTGGCTCACCGCGTTGGCCAGTCCCTTGCCAGCTGGCTTGTGGCCCCTGTGCCGACGAAACTTGAAATTCGACTTATGATTCTGGTTGCTCCATATTTGCACCAGCTCCCCTGAAAAGGAGCCCCCACTCTGACCCTCCTGGTCCGAGTGAGAAGCAATCTTCCAGTTCCGCGTGGATTGCTTTTGTCAAGTGTTGTTTGCTCCAATCTTGAAGCCGACAGCGCCGACGGCAAGAGCCTGCGTGGGACAGATCGTGACCTACTCCTGGACTTTGTAGATGCCCCAGAGCCCACGTGACAGCGGAGAGAAGCTCCTCAACAACCACCTGATTGCGCCCGACATTGCCTGGTTCCGTCCTGGTTCCACCCTGGTCACTGCTGAGTGACCCAGACTCTGTCCCCTCTGCTTTCAGGTACTTTTCGACTCGAGTCCACCCTTGGACTCCACCGGACACTTCTCTTTCACCCCGCCTGCAGCCCTTTCAGCTCCAAGCACCAAGAGCCTGCGTGACGAAACCCGACTCAACTGCGACCCTGTGCACCCACTTCCTGTGGGTGAGGTAACATTGCAACGCCGGTGTTTCCACACTGGTACACACCTCTAGGGTCTGTGTCTTAAGTTTTGTTCCTCTAGGTTCAGCGGAAGTGTCCTTAAACTCTAACTTTGTAACTTTTACGCACCATTGGTTAACATTGATGCATGCGTGCACTTTCTGCACTGCACCCGAATCCCGCGGGCTTTTCCCGACTTCAGCATTGCTTGTCCCGACTGCTCCCAGCGATTCGCTAGGCCCTAGGCCTAACCACTGATCGAATGGTCTCTCTTATACCATTTTTTTAGTATATGGTTTGAGTGGCCCCTTGGCCTCATCCAAAATTGTGCAACTTTGTATGTTATACTGTGCTTTTGATTTAACGCTTGTGCCCCTTTATTCATAAAGAATACTGGGGATTGTTTTTAGTAATAAACACATATATTTTTATAATATATACTTGTGTGGTGTCCTTTCATTTGATATTACAGGATTGTATGTGGTAAAACAGCTCGCTTAACAAGACCTCTTAAGTGAAGCCTTTAAGGCTGCTTAGTCCATGCTACCCCTAGGATAGCTTGTCTAATAAGGTTGACTTACAACCAGACACCATAAGGGTTGTTTGGACTGATACAAGGTGGTTCCAGAATTGGAAACATCATATATCAGGCCAACTTCTCACATTGGTGAGCAGCGGTGCGGATTTGAGCTTGCTGTTTGTTTTACCATTGCAATCTTTTTATCAAATTGAACGATCACATCAAGTACCTCTAGGTACATATAAATCAAAAGCTTAGCATATATAAGTTCTACTGAACTTAGTAGTTGTAGATTAAAGGGATTAGCACACCCTGACTACAACTCACTAGCAAGGTACAGTAGGGAAACACTTAGTGTAGGTAGGTGCATCACTTACACCACACTAGAGTCATGTCTGACACAGGAAAAGCCTCAGGGTCTGTTCCTGTGACAGTTGACCTTACCCAGGCAACTTCCAGCTATGACAAACTAACCCACAAAGACTTGGTTGCCTTGTGCATCTCAAGAGGGTTAAAAAGGGGCAGAAGTCCCACCAGTCCTTCCCTGGTAGCCATTCTAGAACAGGATGACTTGGAAATGGCAAATGCAGTTCCCTTAGAATCAGGAGATGGAGTGGACCCCACAGCCACTGAGACCACCCCAGAGGAGGAAGAAGAGGAGGTAGGAGGAGGACTCAGAGGTAGATGACTCTGAAGATCAGGATCAAGGGGTTAACCAGGTTGTAGTTGCCAGGCTTAACCAGGCCAACTTAAACCTACTGGGAAATGGAGAGGGCCAGCACCTCCCCAGATCCCACCAGAGCATTCTCCCAGGCAACAGAAGAGTGAGATCTCCATCAGGGGACTATCATATTTCTAGTGCCTCAAGAGAATCTCAGAGAGGTATGACTGCCTCACAAAAGATAGAGCATAAGGCCAGGATGAGAGCTGTCAAACTCCAAATAGAGAGGGAGGAGGTAGCCCTGGCTCAAGCTAGACTTGCCTTGGCAAGAGAGCAGAAATTGTGTGGCTTAGATGTCACTGGTGGCAGCAATATTCCTAGAGAAAAAGACAGGAGCTATGATAATAGAAACCTGACAAAAATTGTGGCCCCCTACAAGGAAGGGGATGACATCCACAAATGGATGACTGCTCTTGAGAGAGCCTGCATGGTACAGCAGGTTCCTCAGGATCAGTGGGCTGCAATTTTATGGTACTCCTTTTCAGAGAAAGGGAGGGACAGGCTCCTCACAGTTAGACCTGAGGATGCCAAAAACTACTCTGTCTTGAAGAGTGCTCTTATTGAAGGGTTTGGCCTAACCACTGAGCAATACAGGTTGTTGTTCAGAGACACCCAAAAAGCACAGACTCAAGACTGGACTGATTTTGTAGATTGTGCCACTAAGGCTCTGGAGGGTTGGTTGCAGGGAAGTAAAGTTTCAGACTATACAGGATTGTACAATCTTATCATGAGAGAACAGATCCTTAATAACTGTACAAACCAGCTGTTGCATCAATACCTTATTGACTCTGATCTGACCTCTCCCCAAGAATTGGGAAAGAAGGCAGACAAATGGGTCAGAACAAGGATTAAGCAGAAACCCCAGAACCAAGGTGGTGACCAGAAGAAAACAGACCAGAAGGGTGGAAATCAGAAAGATAAAGAAAAGGACCAGAAGTCTTCAGGCCCCCAAAATAGTAATAAGGAGGGTGGTTCCCAAAATGGAAACAAGAAAAAGAAGAATAATGGCCCAAAGAAACCTTGGTCTAATACCTGCAAATCAGTTTCACACTGAGGCAGTGAATGCACCAAGACAAATCCAGTCCCCACCACTGCAGCTCCTAAAGCACCTGCACCCCCTAGTTCAGTAAGCAGTGGTGGAACACAGCCAAAGGATGTAGTAGGGTTAACCCTGGGTACTGAAGTAGGATCTGGCCTAGTCAGAATCCCTACTCAGGCAGTTCTCCTGTATGATGTGGACTTAGCTTTGTCCACTACAGTGAGTCCCAGTAACCTGGGCAAATATAGGCAGACGCCTTTAATCAATGAGAAACTGGCTCAGGCCTACAGGGACACATGTGCCAGTGTCACAATGGTGACACCTGACTTTGTGGACCCTGGACAGATTGTACTAGGTGAAAGTTACCTAGTGACCAATGCAAGCAACTCCACTACTTCCCATAGTGTGGCAGTTGTGAACTTCTCCTGGGGAGGGGTAAATGGCCTAAAGAAAGTTGTTGTGAGTGCAGACCTCCCAGTAGACTGTCTGTTAGGCAATGATCTTGAAAGCTCAGTTTGGTCAGAAGTGGAGTACAGGACTCATGCAGAAATGCTAGGGATTTCAGCTCATGTCCTTGCAGTGACAAGGTTTCAGGCTAAGAAGTGCCTTCCTGAACCAGTGGTGGATCTGGAAACAATAGACCAACCACAACCCAAGAGAAGGAGCAAGAGAGGAAAGGCTGAGCCTTCCACCTTGCCCCAGGTTGAGGATCAGGTTTCACAGGAAACTGATTCTACAGTCCAAGAGGAGACTGTCTCTGAGGAACTTGAACCTGACCAGGTTAAGTTTCTGGGGACAGGGGGACCCTCAAGGGCAGACCTTAGGCAGGCTCAATTAGATTGCCCTTCACTTGAACCCCTCAGACAGCAAGCTGCTGCTGAGGCTGCTGGGGATGCCCAAGGTACCCATACTGTGTATTGGGATGATGGACTCCTTTACTCAGAGGCTAGAGACCCCAAGCCTGGTACAGCCAGGAGGTTGGTCATACCTCAGAAGTTTAGGGGTTTCCTTCTTACCTTGGCCCATGATATTCCCCTTGCAGGACACTTAGGCCAGAACAAAACGTGGGACAGGCTTGTTTCACACTTTCACTGGCCTCATATGTCAGAAAATGTCAAGGGGTTTTGTCGCTCCTGTGTCACTTGCCAAGCCAGTGGTAAGTCAGGTGGCACAACAAAGGCCCCCCTCATACCACTACCTGTGGTGGGGGTACCCTTTGAAAGAGTTAGAATAGATATTGTGGGTCCCATGGATCCTCAAACAGCATCTGGGAACAGATTTATACTGGTGGTAGTGGATCATGCCACCAGGTATCCAGAAGCTATTCCCCTGAGGACCACCACAGCACCTGTGGTGGCAAAAGCCCTAATTGCAGTTTTCTCAAGAGTGGGCTTCCCAAAGGAGGTATTATCAGACAGAGGTACTAACTTCATGTCTAGTTATTTGAAAGCAATGTGGAAGGAATGTGGAGTAAATTACAAGTTTACCACCCCCTATCACCCACAGTGCAATGGGCTTGTGGAGAGATTCAACAAGACCCTCAAGGGAATGATAAAAGGATTACCAGAGAAGCTTAGGCGGAAATGGGACATTCTTTTACCCTGCTTGCTCTTTGCTTACAGAGAGGTCCCACAGAAGGGGGTTGGCTACAGCCCTTTTGAACTTTTGTTTGGCCACCCTGTGAGGGGTCCACTATGTTTGGTGAAGGAAGGATGGGAGTTACCTCTCAAAAAGCCTAAGCTAGATGTAGTGGACTATGTACTTGGTCTCCGCTCCAGGATGGCTGAGTATATGGAAAGAGCATCCACAAACTTGGAGGCCAGCCAAGAATTAAAGAAAGCTTGGCATGACCAAAAGGCTGTTCTGGTTGAGTTCCAGCCAGGGCAGAAGGTGTGGGTGTTGGAGCCAGTGGCCCCAGCAGCACTCCAGGACAAATGGACTGGACCCTACCCTATCATTGAGAAAAAGGGAGAAGTCACCTACTTGGTTGACTTTGGAACCCCTAGGAGCCCCCACAGGGTGCTCCATGTGAATCGTTTGAAAGCATTTGTGGACAGGGAGGACATGAGCTTGCTCATGGCCACAGATGGGGAACAGGAGGAAGAGAATGACCCTCTCCCAGACCTGCTGTCTCAGAACCCTGATGATGATTCAGTTGATGGAGTAGCCTTGGCAGGCAGCCTCACTGACCAGCAGCAGATGGACTGCAGACAAGTTTTGCATGCCCACAGACACTTGTTTTCACTCACACCCAGCCAGACAAACTGGTGCACCCATGAGGTGGACACTGGTGACAGTCTGCCTGTCAAGAATAAGATCTACAGGCAACCTGACCATGTCAGGGATTGTATCAAGGCTGAGGTGCAAAAGATGTTGGAGCTTGGAGTGATTGAGCCATCAGAGAGCCCATGGGCCAGCCCAGTAGTCCTTGTGCCAAAACCTCATACCCAAGATGGAAAGAGAGAAACAAGGTTTTGTGTGGAATACAGAGGTCTCAATGCTGTCACTAGGACAGATGCACATCCCATTCCAAGAGCAGATGAGCTCATTGACAGATTGGCTTCTGCCAAGTTTCTGAGCACATTTGATTTGACAGCTGGCTACTGGCAAATCAGACTAGCTGAGGAGTCAAAAGCCAAGACAGTATTCTCTACCCCCAGTGGACATTATCAGTTTGTGGTGATGCCCTTTGGTTTGAAGAATGCACCTGCCACCTTCCAAAGGTTGGTGAATCAAGTCCTTGCTGGGTTGGATGACTTTTGTGCAGCATATCTAGATGATATTGCTGTCTTTAGCTCCACCTGGGAGGATCACCTGATCCACCTGAAGAAGGTTCTAGAGGCCCTGCAAAAGGCAGGCCTGACTATCAAGGCTACAAAGTGCCAGATAGGGCAGAGTAAGGTTGTGTACCTGGGCCACCTAGTAGGTGGAGGTCAGGTTCAACCACTGGAGAGCAAAATCCAGACCATACAGGACTGGGCTCCTCCAGTTACCCAGACACAAGTCAGAGCCTTCTTGGGCCTGACTGGGTATGACAGAAAGTTTGTGAAAAACTATGGGTCCATAGTGACACCATTAAATGACTTGACATCCAAGAAGATGCCAAAAAAGGTTCAGTGGACAGTTAGCTGTCAGAAGGCATTTGACGACCTGAAGAAGGCCATGTGCTCTGCACCTATCCTGAAGAGTTCTGACTACTCCAAACAGTTCATTGTACAGACAGATGCTTCTGAGTTGGGGGTGGGAGCTGTGCTCTCACAACTTAATCAAGATGGTCAAGACCAGCCCATTCGTTTTATTAGCAGAAGGCTGACCCCCAGGGAGAAACGTTGGTCAGCCATTGAGAGGGAGGTCTTTGCTGTGGTTTGGGCCCTGAAGAAGTTGAGGTCCTACTTGTTTGGAACTCACTTCCTAGTTCAGACAGACCATAAGCCCCTCTTGTGGCTCAATCAGATGAAGGGTGAAAATCCCAAACTGCTCAGGTGGTCCATTTCCCTACAGGGGATGGACTTTACAGTGGAGCACCGCCCAGGGACTGACCATGGCAATACAGATGGTCTCTCCAGGTACTTCCACTTAGAACATGAAGACTTATCTGGTCAAGGTTAGTTTAATGTCCCTGCGTTTTGGGGGGGGGGGGTTGTGTAGGAGAGTAGGGTCTGCTATCCTATGGTCACCCCAAATATTTGCTTTTTGCTTCACTGGTTTTAGACTACTGAGGCTGTGGGCCTGCTAATCAGACCCCCAGCCTGCTGTTCTCTCTCTAAATTATTGATACATGTGCTATAGGTACATACTACAATTGGAAATGGACTCCTTGTCAGCCCCTGTACCATGCACTATAGGTGCCCAGGGCATAGGTGCCACCAAGGCCTACCAGGGGCTGCAGCATATCTTTTGCCACCCCTGGCTGGTTCTTAAATTGACACAACTGGCTGATCACTCAGCTGGGGCAAGGTGGTGTAATCACCCCTTGCTTAGATATAGTATACCTATATCTAAACCTATATCTGGACACATATAAACCTGTGAGCCACTCCTATGGAAGGCCTCATCAATCCTGGAGGCAGAGTGCGTGGTTTAATGTGAGATGGAGCGCTAGCATGAGCTGAGCCGGTCTGCCGCCATCGGGAACAAATCCCTAAACTGTTTCAGGATAATGCCATACCATATACTCTTAAGTGCATTATAATCCTCGCGGTTATATAGCAACTCTGGTTTGGCTTTATCAAAACATGTCGTGTAAGGTGTCATACGATTTGGAATACTATCCCCTCGCCAGTTCTGGCGACGGGGATAGCATTCCACCCCTCTAGAGGGGTAAGACATGTTACTTTACTTAAATGCGGTTAATTTCTAAAAGGGCCTCAGATCCACAAAATGGATGCTTCTGCCACAGACACGAGTCTGACCCCCTGAAGCTGACCGAAACTCAGCCCAAGGGGCCTGGACAAAGGGTTTCCTGTCGCAGGGCGGTGTTACAACCCCCCAGACAGGAGATAGTGGATTGTAGCAGGGAGGTTTGAAAGAAACCAGACACTGCCTGGGGAGCACAAGGCTGCCCCTTGCATAATTCGGCCAAACCGGTTCTGGGGCACTCCAGCCCCCGTCCCAGCGCGGCCAGGATCAAAGGAAGGGGGTGTATCCACCCACTTCCTGGGTCCCACCCATAGGAGGGGACCTAGCAGGTAATCCAGCCCCCCAGATTCGAATAAGAGTGGGAGCAGTGCCAATGCACTTCAGATTATCCTGATGAAACATAAGAAACGAAACTCTGGACCCTTCGACATCCTACTCAACGTAGAAGACTGAAGAATCTCCCTTGTGGTCAAGGAGTGACCACCCTGTGCAAACAGGCACCATCCAGCCCTCGATGTCTACTTTGTTGCAGTTCCCCCCGGAACTCGAGCAACAGAGATTGACGAGATCAAGCTTGCCTGCCTTCTAACAGCCCGATCCACAGTCCCTGCAGAGCTGAGACCCGTGGAGGCGACCGGAAGCGTGGAGCATGCCATCTTGAAAAGACCACAAGACGCTGACCGTGCAGCCCATGAGTGACCCTCAAAGCTGTACAACAGGGTTTGAGAAGCCCCAACCCTGAGCCACTCTTGCACCGAAGTTCAGCCCCCTACACTCGACGAGTGCTGCGTGGGGCCCTTCTGCTTCTTTTGGCTCACCGCATTGGCCAGTCCCTTGCCAGCTGGCTTGTGGCCCCTGTGCCGACGAAACTTGAAATTCGACTTGTGATTCTGGTTGCTCCATATTTGCACCAGCTCCCCTGAAAAGGAGCCCCCACTCTGACCCTCCTGGTCCGAGTGAGAAGCAATCTTCTAGTTCCCCGTGGATTGCTTTTGTCAAGTGTTGTTTGCTCCAATCTTGAAGCCGACAGCGCCGACGGCAAGAGCCTGCGTGGGACAGATCGTGACCTACTCCTGGACTTTGTAGATGCCCCAGAGCCCACGTGACAGCGGAGAGAAGCTCCTCAACAACCACCTGATTGCGCCCGACATTGCCTGGTTCCGTCCTGGTTCCACCCTGGTCACTGCTGAGTGACCCAGACTCTGTCCCCTCTGCTTTCAGGTACTTTTCGACTCGAGTCCACCCTTGGACTCCACCGGACACTTCTCTTTCACCCCGCCTGCAGCCCTTTCAGCTCCAAGCACCAAGAGCCTGCGTGACGAAACCCGACTCAACTGCGACCCTGTGCACCCACTTCCTGTGGGTGAGGTAACATTGCAACGCCGGTGTTTCCACACTGGTACACACCTCTAGGGTCTGTGTCTTAAGTTTTGTTCCTCTAGGTTCAGCGGAAGTGTCCTTAAACTCTAACTTTGTAACTTTTACGCACCATTGGTTAACATTGATGCATGCGTGCACTTTCTGCACTGCACCCGAATCCCGCGGGCTTTTCCCGACTTCAGCATTGCTTGTCCCGACTGCTCCCAGCGATTCGCTAGGCCCTAGGCCTAACCACTGATCGAATGGTCTCTCTTATACCATTTTTTTAGTATATGGTTTGAGTGGCCCCTTGGCCTCATCCAAAATTGTGCAACTTTGTATGTTATACTGTGCTTTTGATTTAACGCTTGTGCCCCTTTATTCATAAAGAATACTGGGGATTGTTTTTAGTAATAAACACATATATTTTTATAATATATACTTGTGTGGTGTCCTTTCATTTGATATTACAGGATTGTATGTGGTAAAACAGCTCGCTTAACAAGACCTCTTAAGTGAAGCCTTTAAGGCTGCTTAGTCCATGCTACCCCTAGGATAGCTTGTCTAATAAGGTTGACTTACAACCAGACACCATAAGGGTTGTTTGGACTGATACAAGGTGGTTCCAGAATTGGAAACATCATATATCAGGCCAACTTCTCACATTGGTGAGCAGCGGTGCGGATTTGAGCTTGCTGTTTGTTTTACCATTGCAATCTTTTTATCAAATTGAACGATCACATCAAGTACCTCTAGGTACATATAATTCAAAAGCTTAGCATATATAAGTTCTACTGAACTTAGTAGTTGTAGATTAAAGGGATTAGCACACCCTGACTACAACTCACTAGCAAGGTACAGTAGGGAAACACTTAGTGTAGGTAGGTGCATCACTTACACCACACTAGAGTCATGTCTGACACAGGAAAAGCCTCAGGGTCTGTTCCTGTGACAGTTGACCTTACCCAGGCAACTTCCAGCTATGACAAACTAACCCACAAAGACTTGGTTGCCTTGTGCATCTCAAGAGGGTTAAAAAGGGGCAGAAGTCCCACCAGTCCTTCCCTGGTAGCCATTCTAGAACAGGATGACTTGGAAATGGCAAATGCAGTTCCCTTAGAATCAGGAGATGGAGTGGACCCCACAGCCACTGAGACCACCCCAGAGGAGGAAGAAGAGGAGGTAGGAGGAGGACTCAGAGGTAGATGACTCTGAAGATCAGGATCAAGGGGTTAACCAGGTTGTAGTTGCCAGGCTTAACCAGGCCAACTTAAACCTACTGGGAAATGGAGAGGGCCAGCACCTCCCCAGATCCCACCAGAGCATTCTCCCAGGCAACAGAAGAGTGAGATCTCCATCAGGGGACTCTCATATTTCTAGTGCCTCAAGAGAATCTCAGAGAGGTATGACTGCCTCACAAAAGATAGAGCATAAGGCCAGGATGAGAGCTGTCAAACTCCAAATAGAGAGGGAGGAGGTAGCCCTGGCTCAAGCTAGACTTGCCTTGGCAAGAGAACAGAAATTGTGTGGCTTAGATGTCACTGGTGGCAGCAATATTCCTAGAGAAAAAGACAGGAGCTATGATAATAGAAACCTGACAAAAATTGTGGCCCCCTACAAGGAAGGGGATGACATCCACAAATGGATGACTGCTCTTGAGAGAGCCTGCATGGTACAGCAGGTTCCTCAGGATCAGTGGGCTGCAATTTTATGGTACTCCTTTTCAGAGAAAGGGAGGGACAGGCTCCTCACAGTTAGACCTGAGGATGCCAAAAACTACTCTGTCTTGAAGAGTGCTCTTATTGAAGGGTTTGGCCTAACCACTGAGCAATACAGGTTGTTGTTCAGAGACACCCAAAAAGCACAGACTCAAGACTGGACTGATTTTGTAGATTGTGCCACTAAGGCTCTGGAGGGTTGGTTGCAGGGAAGTAAAGTTTCAGACTATACAGGATTGTACAATCTTATCATGAGAGAACAGATCCTTAATAACTGTACAAACCAGCTGTTGCATCAATACCTTATTGACTCTGATCTGACCTCTCCCCAAGAATTGGGAAAGAAGGCAGACAAATGGGTCAGAACAAGGATTAAGCAGAAACCCCAGAACCAAGGTGGTGACCAGAAGAAAACAGACCAGAAGGGTGGAAATCAGAAAGATAAAGAAAAGGACCAGAAGTCTTCAGGCCCCCAAAATAGTAATAAGGAGGGTGGTTCCCAAAATGGAAACAAGAAAAAGAAGAATAATGGCCCAAAGAAACCTTGGTGTAATACCTGCAAATCAGTTTCACACTGAGGCAGTGAATGCACCAAGACAAATCCAGTCCCCACCACTGCAGCTCCTAAAGCACCTGCACCCCCTAGTTCAGTAAGCAGTGGTGGAACACAGCCAAAGGATGTAGTAGGGTTAACCCTGGGTACTGAAGTAGGATCTGGCCTAGTCAGAATCCCTACTCAGGCAGTTCTACTGTATGATGTGGACTTAGCTTTGTCCACTACAGTGAGTCCCAGTAACCTGGGCAAATATAGGCAGACGCCTTTAATCAATGAGAAACTGGCTCAGGCCTACAGGGACACATGTGCCAGTGTCACAATGGTGACACCTGACTTTGTGGACCCTGGACAGATTGTACTAGGTGAAAGTTACCTAGTGACCAATGCAAGCAACTCCACTACTTCCCATAGTGTGGCAGTTGTGAACTTCTCCTGGGGAGGGGTAAATGGCCTAAAGAAAGTTGTTGTGAGTGCAGACCTCCCAGTAGACTGTCTGTTAGGCAATGATCTTGAAAGCTCAGTTTGGTCAGAAGTGGAGTACAGGACTCATGCAGAAATGCTAGATATTTCAGCTCATGTCCTTGCAGTGACAAGGTTTCAGGCTAAGAAGTGCCTTCCTGAACCAGTGGTGGATCTGGAAACAATAGACCAACCACAACCCAAGAGAAGGAGCAAGAGAGGAAAGGCTGAGCCTTCCACCTTGCCCCAGGTTGAGGATCAGGTTTCACAGGAAACTGATTCTACAGTCCAAGAGGAGACTGTCTCTGAGGAACTTGAACCTGACCAGGTTAAGTTTCTGGGGACAGGGGGACCCTCAAGGGCAGACCTTAGGCAGGCTCAATTAGATTGCCCTTCACTTGAACCCCTCAGACAGCAAGCTGCTGCTGAGGCTGCTGGAGATGCCCAAGGTACCCATACTGTGTATTGGGATGATGGACTCCTTTACTCAGAGGCTAGAGACCCCAAGCCTGGTACAGCCAGGAGGTTGGTCATACCTCAGAAGTTTAGGGGTTTCCTTCTTACCTTGGCCCATGATATTCCCCTTGCAGGACACTTAGGCCAGAACAAAACGTGGGACAGGCTTGTTTCACACTTTCACTGGCCTCATATGTCAGAAAATGTCAAGGGGTTTTGTCGCTCCTGTGTCACTTGCCAAGCCAGTGGTAAGTCAGGTGGCACAACAAAGGCCCCCCTCATACCACTACCTGTGGTGGGGGTACCCTTTGAAAGAGTTAGAATAGATATTGTGGGTCCCATGGATCCTCAAACAGCATCTGGGAACAGATTTATACTGGTGGTAGTGGATCATGCCACCAGGTATCCAGAAGCTATTCCCCTGAGGACCACCACAGCACCTGTGGTGGCAAAAGCCCTAATTGCAGTTTTCTCAAGAGTGGGCTTCCCAAAGGAGGTATTATCAGACAGAGGTACTAACTTCATGTCTAGTTATTTGAAAGCAATGTGGAAGGAATGTGGAGTAAATTACAAGTTTACCACCCACTATCACCCACAGTGCAATGGGCTTGTGGAGAGATTCAACAAGACCCTCAAGGGAATGATAAAAGGATTACCAGAGAAGCTTAGGCGGAAATGGGACATTCTTTTACCCTGCTTGCTCTTTGCTTACAGAGAGGTCCCACAGAAGGGGGTTGGCTACAGCCCTTTTGAACTTTTGTTTGGCCACCCTGTGAGGGGTCCACTATGTTTGGTGAAGGAAGGATGGGAGTTACCTCTCAAAAAGCCTAAGCTAGATGTAGTGGACTATGTACTTGGTCTCCGCTCCAGGATGGCTGAGTATATGGAAAGAGCATCCACAAACTTGGAGGCCAGCCAAGAATTAAAGAAAGCTTGGCATAACCAAAAGGCTGTTCTGGTTGAGTTCCAGCCAGGGCAGAAGGTGTGGGTGTTGGAGCCAGTGGCCCCAGCAGCACTCCAGGACAAATGGACTGGACCCTACCCTATCATTGAGAAAAAGGGAGAAGTCACCTACTTGGTTGACTTTGGAACCCCTAGGAGCCCCCACAGGGTGCTCCATGTGAATCGTTTGAAAGTATTTGTGGACAGGGAGGACATGAGCTTGCTCATGGCCACAGATGGGGAACAGGAGGAAGAGAATGACCCTCTCCCAGACCTGCTGTCTCAGAACCCTGATGATGGTTCAGTTGATGGAGTAGCCTTGGCAGGCAGCCTCACTGACCAGCAGCAGATGGACTGCAGACAAGTTTTGCAAGCCCACAGACACTTGTTTTCACTCACACCCAGCCAGACAAACTGGTGCACCCATGAGGTGGACACTGGTGACAGTCTGCCTGTCAAGAATAAGATCCACAGGCAACCTGACCATGTCAGGGATTGTATCAAGGCTGAGGTGCAAAAGATGTTGGAGCTTGGAGTGATTGAGCCATCAGAGAGCCCATGGGCCAGCCCAGTAGTCCTTGTGCCAAAACCTCATACCCAAGATGGAAAGAGAGAAACGAGGTTTTGTGTGGAATACAGAGGTCTCAATGCTGTCACTAGGACAGATGCACATCCCATTCCAAGAGCAGATGAGCTCATTGACAGATTGGCTTCTGCCAAGTTTCTGAGCACATTTGATTTGACAGCTGGCTACTGGCAAATCAGACTAGCTGAGGAGTCAAAAGCCAAGACAGTATTCTCTACCCCCAGTGGACATTATCAGTTTGTGGTGATGCCCTTTGGTTTGAAGAATGCACCTGCCACCTTCCAAAGGTTGGTGAATCAAGTCCTTGCTGGGTTGGATGACTTTTGTGCAGCATATCTAGATGATATTGCTGTCTTTAGCTCCACCTGGGAGGATCACCTGATCCACCTGAAGAAGGTTCTAGAGGCCCTGCAAAAGGCAGGCCTGACTATCAAGGCTACAAAGTGCCAGATAGGGCAGAGTAAGGTTGTGTACCTGGGCCACCTAGTAGGTGGAGGTCAGGTTCAACCACTGGAGAGCAAAATCCAGACCATACAGGACTGGGCTCCTCCAGTTACCCAGACACAAGTCAGAGCCTTCTTGGGCCTGACTGGGTATGACAGAAAGTTTGTGAAAAACTATGGGTCCATAGTGACACCATTAAATGACTTGACATCCAAGAAGATGCCAAAAAAGGTTCAGTGGACAGTTAGCTGTCAGAAGGCATTTGACGACCTGAAGAAGGCCATGTGCTCTGCACCTATCCTGAAGAGTTCTGACTACTCCAAACAGTTCATTGTACAGACAGATGCTTCTGAGTTGGGGGTGGGAGCTGTGCTCTCACAACTTAATCAAGATGGTCAAGACCAGCCCATTCGTTTTATTAGCAGAAGGCTGACCCCCAGGGAGAAACATTGGTCAGCCATTGAGAGGGAGGTCTTTGCTGTGGTTTGGGCCCTGAAGAAGTTGAGGTCCTACTTGTTTGGAACTCACTTCCTAGTTCAGACAGACCATAAGCCCCTCTTGTGGCTCAATCAGATGAAGGATGAAAATCCCAAACTGCTCAGGTGGTCCATTTCCCTACAGGGGATGGACTTTACAGTGGAGCACCGCTCAGGGACTGACCATGGCAATACAGATGGTCTCTCCAGGTACTTCCACTTAGAACATGAAGACTTATCTGGTCAAGGTTAGTTTAATGTCCCTGCGTTTTGGGGGGGGGGTTGTGTAGGAGAGTAGGGTCTGCTATCCTATGGTCACCCCAAATATTTGCTTTTTGCTTCACTGGTTTTAGACTACTGAGGCTGTGGGCCTGCTAATCAGACCCCCAGCCTGCTGTTCTCTCTCAAAATTATTGATACATGTGCTATAGGTACATACTACAATTGGAAATGGACTCCTTGTCAGCCCCTGTACCATGCACTATAGGTGCCCAGGGCATAGGTGCCACCAAGGCCTACCAGGGGCTGCAGCATATCTTTTGCCACCCCTGGCTGGTTCTTAAATTGACACAACTGGCTGATCACTCAGCTGGGGCAAGGTGGTGTAATCACCCCTTGCTTAGATATAGTATACCTATATCTAAACCTATATCTGGACACATATAAACCTGTGAGCCACTCCTATGGAAGGCCTCATCAATCCTGGAGGCAGAGTGCGTGGTTTAATGTGAGATGGAGCGCTAGCGTGAGCTGAGCCGGTCTGCCGCCATCGGGAACAAATCCCTAAACTGTTTCAGGATAATGCCATACCATATACTCTTAAGTGCATTATAATCCTCGCGGTTATATAGCAACTCTGGTTTGGCTTTATCAAAACATGTCGTGTAAGGTGTCATACGATTTGGAATACTATCCCCTCGCCAGTTCTGGCGATGGGGATAGCATTCCACCCCTCTAGAGGGGTAAGACATGTTACTTTACTTAAATGCGGTTAATTTCTAAAAGGGCCTCAGATCCACAAAATGGATGCTTCTGCCACAGACACGAGTCTGACCCCCTGAAGCTGACCGAAACTCAGCCCAAGGGGCCTGGACAAAGGGTTTCCTGTCGCAGGGCGGTGTTACAACCCCCCAGACAGGAGATAGTGGATTGTAGCAGGGAGGTTTGAAAGAAACCAGACACTGCCTGGGGGGCACAAGGCTGCCCCTTGCATAATTCGGCCAAACCGTTTCTGGGGCACTCCAGCCCCCGTCCCAGCGCGGCCAGGATCAAAGGAAGGGGGTGTATCCACCCACTTCCTGGGTCCCACCCATAGGAGGGGACCTAGCAGGTAATCCAGCCCCCCAGATTCGAATAAGAGTGGGAGCAGTGCCAATGCACTTCAGATTATCCTGATGAAACATAAGAAACGAAACTCTGGACCCTTCGACATCCTACTCAACGTAGAAGACTGAAGAATCTCCCTTGTGGTCAAGGAGTGACCACCCTGTGCAAACAGGCACCATCCAGCCCTCGATGTCTACTTTGTTGCAGTTCCCCCCGGAACTCGAGCAACAGAGATCGACGAGATCAAGCTTGCCTGCCTTCTAACAGCCCGATCCACAGTCCCTGCAGAGCTGAGACCCGTGGAGGCGACCGGAAGCGTGGAGCATGCCATCTTGAAAAGACCACAAGACGCTGACCGTGCAGCCCACGAGTGACCCTCAAAGCTGTACAACAGGGTTTGAGAAGCCCCAACCCTGAGCCACTCTTGCACCGAAGTTCAGCCCCCTACACTCGACGAGTGCTGCGTGGGGCCCTTCTGCTTCTTTTGGCTCACCGCGTTGGCCAGTCCCTTGCCAGCTGGCTTGTGGCCCCTGTGCCGACGAAACTTGAAATTCGACTTGTGATTCTGGTTGCTCCATATTTGCACCAGCTCCCCTGAAAAGGAGCCCCCACTCTGACCCTCCTGGTCCGAGTGAGAAGCAATCTTCCAGTTCCGCGTGGATTGCTTTTGTCAAGTGTTGTTTGCTTCAATCTTGAAGCCGACAGCGCCGACGGCAAGAGCCTGCGTGGGACAGATCGTGACCTACTCCTGGACTTCGTAGATGCCCCAGAGCCCACGTGACAGCGGAGAGAAGCTCCTCGACAACCACCTGATTGCGCCCGACATTGCCTGGTTCCGTCCTGGTTCCACCCTGGTCACTGCTGAGTGACCCAGACTCTGTCCCCTCTGCTTTCAGGTACTTTTTGACTCGAGTCCACCCTTGGACTCCACCGGACACTTCTCTTTCACCCCGCCTGCAGCCCTTTCAGCTCCAAGCACCAAGAGCCTGCGTGACGAAACCCGACTCAACTGCGAGCCTGTGCACCCACTTCCTGTGGGTGAGGTAACATTGCAACGCCGGTATTTCCACACTGGTACACACCTCTAGGGTGTGTGTCTTAAGTTTTGTTCCTCTAGGTTCATCGGGAGTGTCCTTAAACTCTAACTTTGTAACTTTTACGCACCATTGGTTAACATTGATGCATGCGTGCACTTTCTGCACTGCACCCGAATCCCGCGGGCTTTTCCCGACTTCAGCATTGCTTGTCCCGACTGCTCCCAGCGATTCCCTAGGCCCTAGGCCTAACCACTGATCGAATGGTCTCTCTTATACCATTTTTTTAGTATATGGTTTGAGTGGCCCCTTGGCCTCATCCAAAATTGTGCAACTTTGTATGTTATACTGTGCTTTTGATTTAACGCTTGTGCCCCTTTATTCATAAAGAATACTGGGGATTGTTTTTAGTAATAAACACATATATTTTTATAATATATACTTGTGTGGTGTCCTTTCATTTGATATTACAGGATTGTATGTGGTAAAACAGCTCGCTTAACAAGACCTCTTACGTTAAGCCTTTAAGGCTGCTTAGTCCATGCTACCCCTAGGATAGCTTGTCTAATAAGGTTGACTTACAACCAGACACCATAAGGGTTGTTTGGACTGATACAAGGTGGTTCCAGAATTGGAAACATCATATATCAGGCCAACTTCTCACATTGGTGAGCAGCGGTGTGGATTTGAGCTTGCTGTTTGTTTTACCATTGCAATCTTTTTATCAAATTGAACGATCACATCAAGTACCTCTAGGTACATATAAATCAAAAGCTTAGCATATATAAGTTCTACTGAATTTAGTAGTTGTAGATTAAAGGGATTAGCACACCCTGACTACAACTCACTAGCAAGGTACAGTAGGGAAACACTTAGTGTAGGTAGGTGCATCACTTACACCACACTAGAGTCATGTCTGACACAGGAAAAGCCTCAGGGTCTGTTCCTGTGACAGTTGACCTTACCCAGGCAACTTCCAGCTATGACAAACTAACCCACAATGACTTGGTTGCCTTGTGCATCTCAAGAGGGTTAAAAAGGGGCAGAAGTCCCACCAGTCCTTCCCTGGTAGCCATTCTAGAACAGGATGACTTGGAAATGGCAAATGCAGTTCCCTTAGAATCAGGAGATGGAGTGGACCCCACAGCCACTGAGACCACCCCAGAGGAGGAAGAAGAGGAGGTAGGAGGAGGACTCAGAGGTAGATGACTCTGAAGATCAGGATCAAGGGGTTAACCAGGTTGTAGTTGCCAGGCTTAACCAGGCCAACTTAAACCTACTGGGAAATGGAGAGGGCCAGCACCTCCCCAGATCCCACCAGAGCATTCTCCAAGGCAACAGAAGAGTGAGATCTCAATCAGGGGACTCTCATATTTCAAGTGCCTCAAGAGAATCTCAGAGAGGTATGACTGCCTCACAAAAGATAGAGCATAAGGCCAGGATGAGAGCTGTCAAACTCCAAATAGAGAGGGAGGAGGTAGCCCTGGCTCAAGCTAGACTTGACTTGGCAAGAGAGCAGAAATTGTGTGGCTTAGATGTCACTGGTGGCAGCAATATTCCTAGAGAAAAAGACAGGAGCTATGATACATCCCGATAATGCGTGGTGTCCGACAGGGTTGCGTCCTGGCCCCCACTTTGTTTTCTATTTTTGTTAATGATGTGCCTGATTATCTTAATGCTTGCAATAACGATTCGCCACAACTAAATGGAGAGAGAGTGCCTGCGTTACTCTTCGCGGATGATACCATCTTAATATCCCAAACGAAGAAGGGTCTCCAGGCACTCCTAAACTCCTTTAGTAGCTACTGTGTGACCAAGGGACTAGAAATAAATGTTGATAAAACAAAATGCATGGCTTTAAACCCTATTAGACCGGATAAAGGGAACCTGACCCTGAATGGGGAAACTTTAGGTACTGTGGAGAATTTTGTTTATTTGGGGGTAGTACTTGATTCTAAATTAACATGGAAGGCTCAAATCGAAAAAAGTAAGGTGTCATATGCCCATAATGTAAAACCTATAATCTGCAGACTGAATGCTAGTACAACCAAAAGCATTACTCCTGTACTCGAACTTTTTAAATTCAAGACTCAGTCCGCAGCTTTATATGGGGCTGAGATATGGGGACCTTGGGCCAAGGAGAGTTTTCAAGGCCTTGATAACAAATTCATGAGATCAATTGTAAGGGTCCCAACCAGCACACCATTAATACCTCTCCATTTCGATTTGAACCTCAAACGAACCGACCACCTAGCTACCTTAAGACCGCTAATGTTCTGGATAAGGACTTGGTCCACTCCGGAACTGGTAGACTATAGAAAGGGACTTCAAGAACTATTAAATTTAGATACTTTTAACTCCCTTCGGTGGTTCGGGCATGTTAAAAAATGGTTTTATATTTTGGGGTTAAGTTCATTTTGGGAAAACCCAGACAATTTAACAACTCTCGCAAAAAAAACTGTGAAGAGAGCATATTGGTCCTTTATGACTGATAGACACACTCATGATAGTAGAATTGGCACCCTAACAAGAAACTTCCTAACCTTCAAAAGCGAACCATGTTTTGAACAGTTCTTGGACGAAATAGAGCCGCCTCTGGCCAAAACTCTCTTCCTGAAGTTTAGGTACGGGAACCTTATGTTGAACTCTAACGTTGAGCGTTGGACAAATAAAAAACTAGATTATCCTAATAGTAAAAGTGAGAGTTGTCCTATGTGCTCAGTTCAATGTAAGGAGAACGAGGTCCATATGTTGTTCATATGCAAAGCATATTTAAATGCTCGGAAAAGATGGCTCAAACCGATGTGTGCTCTTTTAGGAACTAGATCATGTCTTGTAGCATACAGAATCCTGAAAACAAATACTGCACAGTTTATTGTATTTAGTATTAGCAGGTTTCTTTACTCAGTGTTTATTGTCCGAAAGAAAATGGGACAGGTCCTTTGAAGATGGATAAATTTTAATATTGATTATTGCTGCTAAAAATTGGTATTTCTTCGCTGAATGAATTATGTCTTTGAATCTATTGGCGAGAATTTGATTTTATACCATATTAATGTAATTATCGGTTTATTTGATTCCACGTATATATTGTGTATGATTGATGAATGTATATATGTGTCTCTTTTATGGCCGACGGCCGAAATAAAGATATTTCAAAGAAACCTGACAAAAATGGTGGCCCCCTACAAGGAAGGGGATGACATCCACAAATGGATGACTGCTCTTGAGAGAGCCTGCATGGTACATCAGGTTCCTCAGGATCAGTGGGCTGCAATTTTATGATACTCCTTTTCAGAGAAAGGGAGGGACAGGCTCCTCACAGTTAGACCTGAGGATGCCAAAAACTACTCTGTCTTGAAGAGTGCTCTTATTGAAGGGTTTGGCCTAACCACTGAGCAATACAGGTTGTTGTTCAGAGACACCCAAAAAGCACAGACTCAAGACTGGACTGATTTTGTAGATTGTGCCACTAAGGCTCTGGAGGGTTGGTTGCAGGGAAGTAAAGTTTCAGACTATACAGGATTGTACAATCTTATCATGAGAGAACAGATCCTTAATAACTGTACAAACCAGCTGTTGCATCAATACCTTATTGACTCTGATCTGACCTCTCCCCAAGAATTGGGAAAGAAGGCAGACAAATCGGTCAGAACAAGGATTAAGCAGAAACCCCAGAACCAAGGTGGTGACCAGAAGAAAACAGACCAGAAGGGTGGAAATCAGAAAGATAAAGAAAAGGACCAGAAGTCTTCAGGCCCCCAAAATAGTAATAAGGAGGGTGGTTCCCAAAATGGAAACAAGAAAAAGAAGAATAATGGCCCAAAGAAACCTTGGTGTAATACCTGCAAATCAGTTTCACACTGAGGCAGTGAATGCACCAAGACAAATCCAGTCCCCACCACTGCAGCTCCTAAAGCACCTGCACCCCCTAGTTCAGTAAGCAGTGGTGGAACACAGCCAAAGGATGTAGTAGGGTTAACCCTGGGTACTGAAGTAGGATCTGGCCTAGTCAGAATCCCTACTCAGGCAGTTCTCCTATATGATGTGGACTTAGCTTTGTCCACTACAGTGAGTCCCAGTAACCTGGGCAAATATAGGCAGACGCCTTTAATCAATGAGAAACTGGCTCAGGCCTACAGGGACACATGTGCCAGTGTCACAATGGTGACACCTGACTTTGTGGACCCTGGACAGATTGTACTAGGTGAAAGTTACCTAGTGACCAATGCAAGCAACTCCACTACTTCCCATAGTGTGGCAGTTGTGAACTTCTCCTGGGGAGGGGTAAATGGCCTAAAGAAAGTTGTTGTGAGTGCAGACCTCCCAGTAGACTGTCTGTTAGGCAATGATCTTGAAAGCTCAATTTGGTCAGAAGTGGAGTACAGGACTCATGCAGAAATGCTAGGGATTTCAGCTCATGTCCTTGCAGTGACAAGGTCTCAGGCTAAGAAGTGCCTTCCTGAACCAGTGGTGGATCTGGAAACAATAGACCAACCACAACCCAAGAGAAGGAGCAAGAGAGGAAAGGCTGAGCCTTCCACCTTGCCCCAGGTTGAGGATCAGGTTTCACAGGAAACTGATTCTGCAGTCCAAGAGGAGACTGTCTCTGAGGAACTTGAACCTGACCAGGTTAAGTTTCTGGGGACAGGGGGACACTCAAGGGCAGACCTGAGTCAGGCTCAATTAGATTGCCCTTCACTTGAACCCATCAGACAGCAAGCTGCTGCTGAGGCTGCTGGGGATGCCCAAGGTACCCATACTGTGTATTGGGATGATGGACTCCTTTACTCAGAGGCTAGAGACCCCAAGCCTGGTACAGCCAGGAGGTTGGTCATACCTCAGAAGTTTAGGGGTTTCCTTCTTACCTTGGCCCATGATATTCCCCTTGCAGGACACTTAGGCCAGAACAAAACGTGGGACAGGCTTGTTTCACACTTTCACTGGCCTCATATGTCAGAAAATGTCAAGGGGTTTTGTCGCTCCTGTGTCACTTGCCAAGCCAGTGGTAAGTCAGGTGGCACAACAAAGGCCCCCCTCATACCACTACCTGTGGTGGGGGTACCCTTTGAAAGAGTTGGAATAGATATTGTGGGTCCCATGGATCCTCAAACAGCATCTGGGAACAGATTTATACTGGTGGTAGTGGATCATGCCACCAGGTATCCAGAAGCTATTCCCCTGAGGACCACCACAGCACCTGTGGTGGCAAAAGCCCTAATTGCAGTTTTCTCAAGAGTGGGCTTCCCAAAGGAGGTATTATCAGACAGAGGTACTAACTTCATGTCTAGTCATTTGAAAGCAATGTGGAAGGAATGTGGAGTAAATTACAAGTTTACCACCCCCTATCACCCACAGTGCAATGGGCTTGTGGAGAGATTCAACAAGACCCTCAAGGGAATGATAAAAGGATTACCAGAGAAGCTTAGGCGGAAATGGGACATTCTTTTACCCTGCTTGCTCTTTGCTTACAGAGAGGTCCCACAGAAGGGGGTTGGCTACAGCCCTTTTGAACTTTTGTTTGGCCATCCTGTGAGGGGTCCACTATGTTTGGTGAAGGAAG
The DNA here is from genome assembly GCF_964261635.1 of Lissotriton helveticus. Classification (NCBI taxonomy): domain Eukaryota; kingdom Metazoa; phylum Chordata; class Amphibia; order Caudata; family Salamandridae; genus Lissotriton; species Lissotriton helveticus. Next base: position 1,560,735,468 of record NC_136057.1, read on the forward strand.
GATGGGAGTTACCTCTCAAAAAGCCTAAGCTAGATGTAGTGGACTATGTACTTGGTCTCCGCTCCAGGATGGCTGAGTATATGGAAAGAGCATCCACAAACCTGGAGGCCAGCCAAGAATTAAAGAAAGCTTGGCATGACCAAAAGGCTGTTCTGGTTGAGTTCCAGCCAGGGCAGAAGGTGTGGGTGTTGGAGCCAGTGGCCCCAGCAGCACTCCAGGACAAATGGACTGGACCCTACCCTATCATTGAGAAAAAGGGAGAAGTCACCTACTTGGTTGACTTTGGAACCCCTAGGAGCCCCCACAGGGTGCTCCATGTGAATCGTTTGAAAGCATTTGTGGACAGGGAGGACATGAGCTTGCTCATGGCCACAGATGGGGAACAGGAGGAAGAGAGTGACCCTCTCCCAGACCTGCTGTCTCAGAACCCTGATGATGGTTCAGTTGATGGAGTAGCCTTGGCAGGCAGCCTCACTGACCAGCAGCAGATGGACTGCAGACAAGTTTTGCAAGCCCACAGACACTTGTTTTCACTCACACCCAGCCAGACAAACTGGTGCACCCATGAGGTGGACACTGGTGACAGTCTGCCTGTCAAGAATAAGATCTACAGGCAACCTGACCATGTCAGGGATTGTATCAAGGCTGAGGTGCAAAAGATGTTGGAGCTTGGAGTGATTGAGCCATCAGAGAGCCCATGGGCCAGCCCAGTAGTCCTTGTGCCAAAACCTCATACCCAAGATGGAAAGAGAGAAACGAGGTTTTGTGTGGAATACAGAGGTCTCAATGCTGTTACTAGGACAGATGCACATCCCATTCCAAGAGCAGATGAGCTCATTGACAGATTGGCTTCTGCCAAGTTTCTGAGCACATTTGATTTGACAGCTGGCTACTGGCAAATCAGACTAGCTGAGGAGTCAAAAGCCAAGACAGTATTCTCTACCCCCAGTGGGCATTATCAGTTTGTGGTGATGTCCTTTGGTTTGAAGAATGCACCTGCCACCTTCCAAAGGTTGGTGAATCAAGTCCTTGCTGGGTTGGATGACTTTTGTGCAGCATATCTAGATGATATTGCTGTCTTTAGCTCCACCTGGGAGGATCACCTGATTCACCTGAAGAAGGTTCTAGAGGCCCTGCAAAAGGCAGGCCTGACTATCAAGGCTACAAAGTGCCAGATAGGGCAGAGTAAGGTTGTGTACCTGGGCCACCTAGTAGGTGGAGGTCAGGTTCAACCACTGGAGAGCAAAATCCAGACCATACAGGACTGGGCTCCTCCAGTTACCCAGACACAAGTCAGAGCCTTCTTGGGCCTGACTGGGTATTACAGAAAGTTTGTGAAAAACTATGGGTCCATAGTGACACCATTAAATGACTTGACATCCAAGAAGATGCCAAAAAAGGTTCAGTGGACAGTTAGCTGTCAGAAGGCATTTGACGACCTGAAGAAGGCCATGTGCTCTGCACCTATCCTGAAGAGTCCTGACTACTCCAAACAGTTCATTGTACAGACAGATGCTTCTGAGTTGGGGGTGGGAGCTGTGCTCTCACAACTTAATCAAGATGGTCAAGACCAGCCTATTGCTTTTATTAGCAGAAGGCTGACCCCCAGGGAGAAACGTTGGTCAGCCATTGAGAGGGAGGTCTTTGCTGTGGTTTGGGCCCTGAAGAAGTTGAGGTCCTACTTGTTTGGAACTCACTTCCTAGTTCAGACAGACCATAAGCCCCTCTTGTGGCTCAATCAGATGAAGGGTGAAAATCCCAAACTGCTCAGGTGGTCCATTTCCCTACAGGGGATGGACTTTACAGTGGAGCACCGCCCAGGGACTGACCATGGCAATACAGATGGTCTCTCCAGGTACTTCCACTTAGAACATGAAGACTTATCTGGTCAAGGTTAGTTTAATGTCCCTGCGTTTTGGGGGGGGGGGGTTGTGTAGGAGAGTAGGGTCTGCTATCCTATGGTCACCCCAAATTTTTGCTTTTTGCTTCACTGGTTTTAGACTACTGAGGCTGTGGGCCTGCTAATCAGACCCCCAGCCTGCTGTTCTCTCTCTAAATTATTGATACATGTGCTATAGGTACATACTACAATTGGAAATGGACTCCTTGTCAGTCCCTGTACCATGCACTATAGGTGCCCAGGGCATAGGTGCCACCAAGGCCTACCAGGGGCTGCAGCATATCTTTTGCCACCCCTGGCTGGTTCTTAAATTGACACAACTGGCTGATCACTCAGCTGGGGCAAGGTGGTGTAATCACCCCTTGCTTAGATATAGTATACCTATATCTAAACCTATATCTGGACACATATAAACCTGTGAGCCACTCCTATGGAAGGCCTCATCAATCCTGGAGGCAGAGTGCGTGGTTTAATGTGAGATGGAGCGCTAGCGTGAGCTGAGCTGGTCTGCCGCCATCGGGAACAAATCCCTAAACTGTTTCAGGATAATGCCATACCATATACTCTTAGGTGCATTATAATCCTCGCGGTTATATAGCAACTCTGGTTTGGCTTTATCAAAACATGTCGTGTAAGGTGTCATACGATTTGGAATACTATCCCCTCGCCAGTTCTGGCGACGGGGATAGCATTCCACCCCTCTAGAGGGGTAAGACATGTTACTTTACTTAAATGCGGTTAATTTCTAAAAGGGCCTCAGATCCACAAAATGGATGCTTCTGCCACAGACACGAGTCTGACCCCCTGAAGCTGACCGAAACTCAGCCCAAGGGGCCTGGACAAAGGGTTTCCTGTCGCAGGGCGGTGTTACAACCCCCCAGACAGGAGATAGTGGATTGTAGCAGGGAGGTTTGAAAGAAACCAGACACTGCCGGGGGAGCACAAGGCTGCCCCTTGCATAATTCGGTCAAACCGGTTCTGGGGCACTCCAGCCCCCGTCCCAGCGCGGCCAGGATCAAAAGAAGGGGGTGTATCCACCCACTTCCTGGGTCCCACCCATAGGAGGGGACCTAGCAGGTAATCCAGCCCCCCAGATTCGAATAAGAGTGGGAGCAGTGCCAATGCACTTCAGATTATCCTGATGAAACATAAGAAACGAAACTCTGGACCCTTCGACATCCTACTCAACGTAGAAGACTGAAGAATCTCCCTTGTGGTCAAGGAGTGACCACACTGTGCAAACAGGCACCATCCAGCCCTCGACGTCTACTTTGTTGCAGTTCCCCCCGGAACTCGAGCGACAGAGATCGACGAGATCAAGCTTGCCTGCCTTCTAACAGCCCGATCCACAGTCCCTGCAGAGCTGAGACCCGTGGAGGCGACCGGAAGCATGGAGCATGCCATCTTGAAAAGACCACAAGACGCTGACCGTGCAGCCCACGAGTTGGAGTTCTGGACTTTTTTGGTTCCGTCCAGAGGTGTCAGGGATAACACCCGAAGACCCCGGAGTTCCACCTGTCTTGGTGCACAAACAAACAGAAACACGGGCTTCTCGATGGTGGCGTCAAAGACCAAAGGTTTATTACTGCAGGGACACAGAAGTCACAGAAACTACACATGGGCAGTATCTAGGAGCCTGTTCCATTTGTACAAAGAGGGTTGCTCCTTATATACTAAATATTGGGCTTCAGGCAAATTCTTTACATGTTACCACAGTTCTAAACATTCGTGTCTTAAACAATAAATATTTGGCGTTGCACAGGGATCGTCAACAGTATCTGATGTCAAAACATTACAAATGAGGGGTTCCCACTAGTCCATCATAATCCCATGTCAATTCTTCATTCAAGACCCGGACCGCCTCATCGTAAATTTCGTTACCTCCCCCTAATAAAGGCCCAGAAGGAAAGGAACAGAGCCAGGTGCAGAAGATAGAAAGACAGGATAAGAAATGTTTGTGGGTCATAAATGGGCACGGTTACCAGCTTCGGCCGCCTAATCATGATCAGGCCAACGAACACAAGAACCAGTATAGCAGGACTGGCCTCAGGCTGGGGAGGCAGTTCTTGCCGAGTCATGCTGCTACAGCGTTGCTGGCCTAAGGTGCACGTGTCACTAGCAAGGTGAATCGCCGGTTAAAGCCTACGTGTCCTTTAATGAAAAGAGGTCATTGCGTGTCCATTGACTATGTGAGGGCAAGGAATAAAAAATGGCTTCCGTGTTCTAAGATGGATGCCACGGGTAGAACAGAAATGTGTTTGTAACTGGAGTGCTCTTGCTCGTAGCATAGCGAAAACACCAGGATATAGTAAATGGATCATTTGCGGTTCATTGATACCAAAATTATGTATTTACGACAATGTTACAAACACGAGTAAAATCGTCACGGAACCTCAGACCCTCCTTTTGCCCTTACATAGGCAATTACTCAGTCTATATCAGAGTCAGAGTCTAATTCTATGCTCATTAGGTTAGTGACATGTTGTTGTATCATCATCCTGTCTCGTGCCTTTTCTCCTAATGCAGGTGGTTTTCTGAAACAGGTTGCAGCACAGAGGCTACACAGAGCGGGACCACATTGGATAATAAGACAGCACGAGAACAGCAATACTAGGATGACACCAATGACCATCAGAACCTTCCATCCCCACGCTGATACCAGAGTCCAAAACCACTCCATGAAGGACCAGTTTCCCTTATCTACGTGTATAGAGTCGGAAATTTTATGTAGCTTAGAGATTGCTTCATAGACTGTTGGAGCATTATTTGGAATAAAGACACAGCAGCTCGATTGGATCATTCTGCATACCCCACCTCGATCTGCAAGTATTACGTCTAGAACCATACGGTTCTGCAACGTCATGAGACGATCCGCCTGGAGCTCAGCTGTTAAGTTACTAAGGGCACCAGCAGTTTCTGTAATTGTAGATTCAACTACCCGTGTTAGTTGACGAAGGTTTCTACTATTGGCCATAGGCCCCCAAAACGGAAGGAAACCTTTGAAGAAGTCTCCAGCTTCTTGACCAGCGGTATCTTCCTTGCTGAAGACACCTCTTGCTACTCTGGTTTTGTGATAATCTGAAGAAGCAGTGTATGTCGGGGGTAACAATCGAGCAATATAACATGAACCTGAAAAGTCAGCAGGCAGCCATGTATATGCTCTGTCCTGACAGATGAAGTAGGTACCCCTAGCAGTCAGAAAGGCAGGGGAGGAGTTAGACGGAAATACGTAAGTCTCAACGCACTCACTCCTCCCTAGCTGAGCTCTCGGATTTCTCCCATTTCCTTGCAAACAGACCTGACCTCGGTGAGGCACGACCCAAACTGAAGTGGAGCTTTTACGCTTGCTTTCTCCCAAACTAAGGCGATACTCTGTAGAGTTCCAACTCAAATACACCAGTAATTAATCTCTAGGATAAGATGGAGTATTATTGACGTCTTTAATCATATCAATAATTCCCTGGACTAAAGCTTTGTTGGCTGAGTTGTATTTAGTGGACCGTGGTGGACGCGGAGGATAGGTCTCAAGGGCATATGAAAAAATGGTCTGAAAGGCCTGAAATGATCCATTATAGCTGAAAGGCAAGACTAGATAGGGAATGCCTTTATCCATAGTGTGAGGTATCAAGCCACACACCCAGCAGTCTGTAGTATCAACTATCAGTTGGTGTTGATGCAAGAGCTGTACAAATGTATTGTTAATAAATTCTGAGCGTCGAGCTTGTTCGTGTTCAGGAAATGAGTGAAAAGAATGCATAGAAGAAACCGTAGAAGTAGTAGGATCAAGGGAAGGTACTGTAGTTACTGGCATAAAAATCAAATGTACACCAAAGACGATTCCACCCGCCAACGTTATAAAAACAATTAAAAATGTAACTGCACATTGCATTAGAAAGCATTTGCTGTGTAGTATTCTGTACAGTCTATTTCTGCGAACATAAATTACATTTTCTCGTTGTAGCTCAGGAAGCTCCATCTTCTACGACCGTTCGCGACCACTGATGATGTGTACGTAGATGAAAATGCCTCTATCAGCCCTGGGAGTTCCCAGAACTAACAGAAAGATCGACCTTGTGTCTGACCCCCGCAGATTCAACTAGGCACACAGCCACGACCCTACGGCTACCCAGACGGCAAGGCAATTTTAAAACAAAAAGAAACAATACAAAGTATTAGCAAACTTCCTGGCTGGAGGCAATGTATAGCAAATTCAAATCTGAAAATAGGCAGTTTCCTGCTTTATTTGTCCATATTGCGAGAACGTAAGTTGTATCTCAGTTTTGCAGGAGCTGTCTGATCTGGAAACAATGTATTTTCAGCTAACGTTGCAATGTTCACGTTCGCAGATGGCAAATGTTCTTTTGGTGCAGATGACAAATGTTCAGGGTTCAAAAGAGCAGTTTCAGGAGGAGAGTCAGAATTTGGTGAATCCGTGATTAGTTCTGCATCGCTGAAAGGTATGAACCTGGGGACTTGTTCCGTTTCAGAGGCACCGATTCCTTTCTTTACCCAGTTGTCGTAAGGAAGTGGCAGAGGCACACGTTTAGCATGTGTCGTATGGATCCAATTTTTCCTTCCGGCCACACGAATAGCAGTTCTCGTTGCTAGCAGGACTTGGAATGGGCCAATGAATCTGGGCTGAAGATTTTTCGTTCTTGCAAAATTTCTGATGACCACCTGATCACCCGGTTTCAGCTGATGGCCTGGACTCTCCGGTGGCTTTGGCAATGCATCGAAAACCTGTTGGTGAATAAGACTCAATTTAGCAGTCAAGTCGAAAAGGTAATCAATTAACATTGGGTATTCCAGCTGCTTAAATTCTTTCGGTCTAGGTACCCCCCAAACATTTGCAGGACGGCCAAAAACTATTTCATAAGGACTAAGCCCTACTCTAGAATGTACAGTTGCTCTTGTTGATAGCAAAGCCAAAGGCAATGCGTCTGGCCAGGACAAACCCGTGGATGCTTGTATCTTAGCGAGTTTCAGTTTAAGGGTGCCATTGTAACCCTCGACTAAACCCGCGGACTGGGGATGATTCGCACTATGAAATTTCTGTCTAATCCCTAGGCCGGCACACACACTCTGCATAACTTTCCCTACGAACTCACTTCCGTTGTCTGACCATACAATCCGTGGCATTCCGTATCTGGGGAAGTATTCTTTAAGAAGAATTTTGGCAGTGGATAAGGCAGTATTGTCCTTCAGTGGGTATGCTTCGATCCATCTGGAGAAAGCACAAACTACCACTAGGACGTATTTCAGATTATTGCAACGATCCATGTGAATGAAGTCTAGCTGGATCACCTCAAAGGGGCAGGAAGGAGGAGCGAAGTGACCTGCAGGTGTGGGGATTCCCTTGCCAGGATTATGCATCAAGCATACCATACAATTTCTCACCACTCTCTCTGCACACTTACTAATCCCATCATTCTTCCAGACCGGAGCCAACATCTTACAAATCCCTTTTGAACTGATGTGCGCTGTTCCATGTGCCATCGTTACTACTGCAAGCACATACGCATCAGGCAACATCCAACGCTGTTGTTCCGACAAGTCAATCCAACACCCACTCGAGTCCAATTTACCCGTGCTCTCTCTCCATGCAAGTTTTTCCTCCTCAGTCGCCTCTTTCTGAATTTCCTTCACGCTTTCCACTGTGTTCTCACATATTCCAGACTCAGAAATCCATCTTGCAGGCGTTGCAACATACATTCTACTCATCATATTTCTAGCTGTCTGTTTTGCGATCTCATCAGCAAAAGCATTCCCACGACCAACATCATCCGTGATTGCTTTATGAGCACTGCATTTCACAATCGCAACTTCAGTCGGCAAGGTTAGAGATTCCAACAAGTCATTAACTAGCTGACCATGTTGAATCTTAGTCCCATGGGACGTAACGAAACCTCTTTCTTTCCACAAACGGCCAAAACTATGGGCCACGCCGAACGCGTACTGACTATCTGTGAACACATTCACTCTCTTCCCCTTAGCTAAAACGCACGCTCTTGTTAGCGCGATCAATTCTGCAGCCTGGGCAGAATTCTGGCTCACTCTTGCAGTCTCCACAATCGTTCTCGTAGTTGTTACTGCATAAGCAGCAGTCACATCACCATTCTCCAATTTGAAGCAAGACCCGTCAACATACAACGTGCCATCTGGTTCTGACAACGGAGTGTCTTTTAGATCGATTCGTCCTTTTGTTTCTTCCTCAGTTTTGAAACAACAGTCGTGTGGTTCGGAATCACTCAACTCTTCGCTAGTCGGCAACAATGTTGCTGGATTCAATACATTGCATCTTTTGATCTGAATATGACTAGCTAACAGTGTCAGTTCATAACCTGATAATCTAGCACTGGTAAGGTGCTGCGTTTTGGTTCGGTTCATGAGTGTATCCACAGCATGAGGAACCATAACTACTAGCATGTTGTTCATTACTAAACCAGCAGATTGTCGAATGGAAGCTGCAGCTGCGGCTGTAGCTCTCAAGCAACTAGGCAATGCTCTAGCTACTGGATCTAATGTTGATGAAAAATACGCACAAGGGCGTTGTTTATCACCAAATTTCTGCGTCAAAACACTCAATGCACAACCTTCTCTCTCGTGGACATAGAGCGTGAATGGCTTACTGTAGTCGGGTGTACCTAATACAGGTGCTGAACACAGTGCATTTCGTAACTCAGAAAAACTCTGCTGACATTCAGCAGACCATGGTACCGGACTCGGAACACCTTTCCCAGTCAAGGCTACCAATGGTTTTGCTAGAAGAGAAAAATTTGGGATCCATTGCCTACAATATGAGGTAATACCCAAAAAGGCACGTACTTCTCTCTGCGTGCTAGGAACGTTCATCTGTGTAATTGCTTTTATTCTCTCTGGGGTCAACTTCCTTCCCTCCTTTGACAAGAGATGACCTAGGTAGGTCACTTCTTGGCAGCAGTATTGCATTTTTGAAGGTGACACCTTGTGATTCAAATCTGACAAGTGATGCAATAAAGAAATCGTAGCTGTTTTGCAAGTTTCCTTGTCATCAGCAGCCACTAGAAGATCATCGACATACTGTACTAAAGCAGAACCACGAGGAAGTACAAAGGAATCTAACTGGCTTTTTAATGCTTGACTGTAAATGGATGGGCTTTCACAATAACCTTGTGGAGCGCGTTTAAATCTAAAACTTCGTCCTCCTAGAGAGAAACCGAAGATATCTCTGCTTTCCTCGGCTATCGGAATGCTGAAAAAGGCATTTTTCAAGTCGACAACCGAAAACCATGCTGCTGTAGCAGGAATCAACGTTAACAATGCAGTAATGTCTGGAACCACAGGAAACTGTGGGATCACAATTTTATTAACCTCTCTAAGATCAATTACGAACCTATATACTGGAGGCTTTGTAGGGTCAGTTCGTTTCAAAATAGGCAGTACAGGACTATTACAGACATTACCTCTAGTCTCTTCTATAACGTCTTTCTTGATCAGGTCTTGTACTATCAGTAGGAGCGCACGCTCACCTTCATTAGAGATTCTGTATTGTGGAATTCGTGGAAGTTTAACATTTGCTTTCAAAGTTACTACATAGGGTGGAATTTCCAATAGACCTACATCATTAGGACCAGTCGCCCAAATAGTATCAGGGAGTGAACGCAGCTCTGGTGGGAGCGCATCCATCGACAAGTACATCGGAGAGATTATTCTTTTACCCAACGTAAGCTGTACTCCTGCTGGAGAACAGTACAATGTCGCGTACAGGCGTTTTAACAAGTCTAAACCAAGCAGATTTTCGTTACAACCTGTCGTCAAAATCAGGGGTGCTTTCAATTGACGGGGTCCAACAGAAATAGACAAAGGACCAGAAACAGGGTTGTGAACAGGGGCGCCCGAAAAACCTACTGAAACGTTTGTTGAGCCAGACAAAGGTGCGCCAGGGAGTTTCGCATGTATGATAGAACTTTTTGCTGCACCAGTATCCAACAGAAACGGTTCGACTATACCTGATGTTGCTACTGCGACATAAGGCCCACTCTGATCTACTGGAACTGATACTACTCCCTCTCTTTGTCCATGGCTGTCCTAGTACTCACTTTGCTGAACTTCCTCACTAGCTTCATAATAGTCTTCGACATGATACTGTGGAGACCTATTCTGTTGGGCAGATTGTCCATTTCGCTGATCGAAATAATTAGAGGGGCGATCACTCGTCTGCGGAGGCATAGCACCTCGTCCTCGACCTCTAGAGTTTTGCATAGAACTACCACGACCTCCCTGAGCTGCCGCAGCATTATTTTGCGTTCGAACTGGACATTCACTTTTGTAATGACCTTCCTTTTTGCAATAAGCACATTGATTCCATTGGTATTGTGGCCTTTGAAAATTATAATCCGTTCTTTGATATGACCCTTGCTGCATATTCGTCTGATTCATGCGAGGCGGATAAGCTTGCTGTAAAAGTACTTTAGTTTTTAAATCTTTCGTCTTTTTATCTGATTTTTCCTTCTCTTCTTTATCCCTATTTCCATAGTACTGAGCAGTCGCAAGTATTTGCGCAGTCGTAGAGACAGCCCACGCACTTTCAGAATTCTTTAATTTACCACTAAGTTCTGGCAACAGATTGTGCACAAATTTATCAACAAACAATCTCTGGCCTCCTTCTGTGCTCATATCCTGACCACTATGATCCACGAAAGTCTCTTCGAATCTTGTGAAAAAGTCGGAGACGCTTTCGTCTTTCTTTTGTTTGCACGCGGACAATTTGTCCCAGTTAACGCGCAATGCTGGCATCAAGGTTTTCATTAAATCGATTATTCTACCAGGCAAATTAGCAATTAAAGGTTCAGGTTTGGAACCACCTATTTGTTGACCATCCGCTGCAATTATAGCTGCCCAGTCACCACCTAGGGCAACTGGATGATTCTCTTTACGAATTTTAGCCCAAATTGGTTGCGGTACTACATTACCAAATAGCAGATCTATGTCAGCAAGATTCAATACACAAGCGTCAACTGTTTGAGCCAACTCTTTGTAGTACCCTGCAGGATTTTTACGCGGATCTGGCAAGGCCTGTTTCACTGCTAATACTTCAGCTCGCTTCCATGGAATATGTATCCAGACTCTCTGGAATTGGGCCGGAGCGGCCGCAATACCAAGGTTTGCATTAGCTTGCACAGCTTCACGCCAAATTGGTGGAACCTCTCTCATTGGATATTGACGATTTCGTTTCGTACTATGTTTCCCTAATTCTCTCGGTGAACGAAGGGATGAGTCATTCCTATAACTTAAAATCAGTTCCATCGCTTCTTTTATATTTTGTCCAACTATCATACCTGCAGCAAACTCTTTCTGAACATTAATTAATTCTCCTAGATTTGATTCAGGGTCATCCTCTTCCAATTCCTCACGTAGAAGGAAACACATTTCATCGAACACATATCATTGTGTCGGTTCGTTCCATTGCATAAATGTATCTAATACATTTTGTACATTATATCTTCCAACTTTCGAAACCCATCTAAGAGCAGTGGAATCTAGTATTCCTTTTTCTTCAGTACTGGGAAGCTGACTACGTCTCTGTACAAAGTCAGAGGTAGGAGTCTTAATCAGAGTTTTATAGAAGGGAGATAGAATATTAGAGACAGAATCAGTGATTCTTCGACGAACAGAAAGCGGAGTCATAATATTAGCAGAGGCAGTAAATAGAGTAGCAGTTGGAACAAATAGATTAGGAACAGTAGGAGTAGCAGGAAAAATAGCTTGTGAAGTAGCAGGTGTGAGCGACACAGGCATAGGTAAAGAAGCCGGCAACCCTAGAAGAGGGGTTGTCGAAGGAACATTAATATTGACCACAGGAGGTACAGGAACTTGATTCAGGGGAGCGGGAACAGGGACACCAGGTTGTCCAGCAACCGGTAATTGAACATTCGGTATAGGTGGAGCCGTAGCACCCTGTGCATACGGTGGGGGTGATCGTAACAAGTAAGACAACAGGGGATCCTTTTCAGGGTCCTCTACTATCTTAGCCGTACTCGATGGCAAAGCAGGATAGCACTTGTCTATCGCTAAATTACGCTCTCTATCGGCCACCTCCATCGCCTTCTCAGACTCGTTGAGTTTCAGCTGCCTAGCAGACTGTTCTAAAGTCAACTCTTGCTCTTTCTGTTCTTTCTTCAACTTTTTAATTTCTCTCTGTTTAGATTCTTTTCGCCAATAACGGAAAGAATCAAACATTGCCGGCCGGGCTTTCTTCTTAAACAACCTTCTTTCTAGATTATCGAGAACTTCAGGTTCAAAACTACCATGTAGTGGCCAACTAAGGACACCATCTTTCTCTGTGAAGCGGATCCATACCTCATTATAAGAGATAGGGCCCACACCAAATTTGCAATATAGATCATAAAGGGGAGTTCCAATCGGAGGAACCAAACACGAGTCCTCCAACTGGGAATCACTGTTGCAACTAAAACAAGACAACATACAATTTTTCCGACTTACCATTTTATAATCCGGAACACAAAACAAACAAGACACAAACAGAAAAGATGCGCACTCGAACCAAGAACTTAGGCCTACCAGAACTGACAAATGTATCGATACCTGAACTGAACAGAATGATTATCGTAACCAGAATAACCAGTGATAACCTTACAGAACTGAACTGAACTGAGAACTAAAAGGATTATCCAAATAGGAGCAACCCTTACAAAATAACCAACTAGCAACCACTGAATACTTAACTGAGGCACTGAAGACGTCACCAAGGAGAAACCCGTCACGTTTCGCCGTACTGAGGACTGCACCTCGGGTCCAAGACAGGGCGACGGTCAAGGCAACGGACCACTGCAGCCGTCTGAACGGGAACCCTCGTGGAAGAGAACGTCGGGGCCACTTTTGCGATATGCCGGGATCGATGAAGTGGGGCGCCTCCCTCTAAAATCTTCACACGAAGCTCCTCGAACTCTTCAGGCTTTTGGACCGGTACCGAATGACGTCGCCCCACGTTGGGCGCCAATTGGAGTTCTGGACTTTTTTGGTTCCGTCCAGAGGTGTCAGGGATAACACCCGAAGACCCCGGAGTTCCACCTGTCTTGGTGCACAAACAAACAGAAACACGGGCTTCTCGATGGTGGCGTCAAAGACCAAAGGTTTATTACTGCAGGGACACAGAAGTCACAGAAACTACACATGGGCAGTATCTAGGAGCCTGTTCCATTTGTACAAAGAGGGTTGCTCCTTATATACTAAATATTGGGCTTCAGGCAAATTCTTTACATGTTACCACAGTTCTAAACATTCGTGTCTTAAACAATAAATATTTGGCGTTGCACAGGGATCGTCAACAGTATCTGATGTCAAAACATTACAAATGAGGGGTTCCCACTAGTCCATCATAATCCCATGTCAATTCTTCATTCAAGACCCGGACCGCCTCATCGTAAATTTCGTTACCTCCCCCTAATAAAGGCCCAGAAGGAAAGGAACAGAGCCAGGTGCAGAAGATAGAAAGACAGGATAAGAAATGTTTGTGGGTCGTAAATGGGCACGGTTACCAGCTTCGGCCGCCTAATCATGATCAGGCCAACGAACACAAGAACCAGTATAGCAGGACTGGCCTCAGGCTGGGGAGGCAGTTCTTGCCGAGTCATGCTGCTACAGCGTTGCTGGCCTAAGGTGCACGTGTCACTAGCAAGGTGAATCGCCGGTTAAAGCCTACGTGTCCTTTAATGAAAAGAGGTCATTGCGTGTCCATTGACTATGTGAGGGCAAGGAATAAAAAATGGCTTCCGTGTTCTAAGATGGATGCCACGGGTAGAACAGAAATGTGTTTGTAACTGGAGTGCTCTTGCTCGTAGCATAGCGAAAACACCAGGATATAGTAAATGGATCATTTGCGGTTCATTGATACCAAAATTATGTATTTACGACAATGTTACAAACACGAGTAAAATCGTCACGGAACCTCAGAGTGACCCTCGAAGCTGTACAACAGGGTTTGAGAAGCCCCAACCCTGAGCCACTCTTGCACCGAAGTTCAGCCCCCTACACTCAACGAGTGCTGCGTGGGGCCCTTCTGCTTCTTTTGGCTCACCGCGTTGGCCAGTCCCTTGCCAGCTGGCTTGTGGCCCCTGTGCCGACGAAACTTGAAATTCGACTTGTGATTCTGGTTGCTCCATATTTGCACCAGCTCCCCTGAAAAGGAGCCCCCACTCTGACCCTCCTGGTCCGAGTGAGAAGCAATCTTCCAGTTCCGCGTGGATTGCTTTTGTCAAGTGTTGTTTGCTCCAATCTTGAAGCCGACAGCGCCGACGGCAAGAGCCTGCGTGGGACAGATCGTGACCTACTCCTGGACTTCGTAGATGCCCCAGAGCCCACGTGACAGCGGAGAGAAGCTCCTCGACAACCACCTGATTGCGCCCGACATTGCCTGGTTCCGTCCTGGTTCCACCCTGGTCACTGCTGAGTGACCCAGACTCTGTCCCCTCTGCTTTCAGGTACTTTTCGACTCGAGTCCACCCTTGGACTCCACCGGACACTTCTCTTTCACCCCGCCTGCAGCCCTTTCAGCTCCAAGCACCAAGAGCCTGCGTGACGAAACCCGACTCAACTGCGACCCTGTGCACCCACTTCCTGTGGGTGAGGTAACATTGCAACGCCGGTGTTTCCACACTGGTACACACCTCTAGGGTCTGTGTCTTAAGTTTTGTTCCTCTAGGTTCATCGGAAGTGTCCTTAAACTCTAACTTTGTAACTTTTACGCACCATTGGTTAACATTGATGCATGCGTGCACTTTCTGCACTGCACCCGAATCCCGCGGGCTTTTCTCGACTTCAGCATTGCTTGTCCCGACTGCTCCCAGCGATTCCCTAGGCCCTAGGCCTAACCACTGATCGAATGGTCTCTCTTATACCATTTTTTTAGTATATGGTTTGAGTGGCCCCTTGGCCTCATCCAAAATTGTGCAACTTTGTATGTTATACTGTGCTTTTGATTTAACGCTTGTGCCCCTTTATTCATAAAGAATACTGGGGATTGTTTTTAGTAATAAACACATATATTTTTATAATATATACTTGTGTGGTGTCCTTTCATTTGATATTACAGGATTGTATGTGGTAAAACAGCTCGCTTAACAAGACCTCTTAAGTTAAGCCTTTAAGGCTGCTTAGTCCATGCTACCCCTAGGATAGCTTGTCTAATAAGGTTGACTTACAACCAGACACCATAAGGGTTGTTCGGACTGATACAAGGTGGTTCCAGAATTGGAAACATCATATATCAGGCCAACTTCTCACATTGGTGAGCAGCGGTGCGGATTTGAGCTTGCTGTTTGTTTTACCATTGCAATCTTTTTATCAAATTGAACGATCACATCAAGTACATCTAGGTACATATAAATCAAAAGCTTAGCATATATAAGTTCTACTGAACTTAGTAGTTGTAGATTAAAGGGATTAGCACACCCTGACTACAACTCACTAGCAAGGTACAGTAGGGAAACACTTAGTGTAGGTAGGTGCATCACTTACACCACACTAGAGTCATGTCTGACACAGGAAAAGCCTCAGGGTCTGTTCCTGTGACAGTTGACCTTACCCAGGCAACTTCCAGCTATGACA
Source organism: Lissotriton helveticus (assembly GCF_964261635.1). Classification (NCBI taxonomy): domain Eukaryota; kingdom Metazoa; phylum Chordata; class Amphibia; order Caudata; family Salamandridae; genus Lissotriton; species Lissotriton helveticus. The sequence continues at coordinate 1,560,750,973 of NC_136057.1, forward strand.
AACTAACCCACAATGACTTGGTTGCCTTGTGCATCTCAAGAGGGTTAAAAAGGGGCAGAAGTCCCACCAGTCCTTCCCTGGTAGCCATTCTAGAACAGGATGACTTGGAAATGGCAAATGCAGTTCCCTTAGAATCAGGAGATGGAGTGGACCCCACAGCCACTGAGACCACCCCAGAGGAGGAAGAAGAGGAGGTAGGAGGAGGACTCAGAGGTAGATGACTCTGAAGATCAGGATCAAGGGGTTAACCAGGTTGTAGTTGCCAGGCTTAACCAGGCCAACTTAAACCTACTGGGAAATGGAGAGGGCAAGCACCTCCCCAGATCCCACCAGAGCATTCTCCCAGGCAACAGAAGAGTGAGATCTCCATCAGGGGACTCTCATATTTCTAGTGCCTCAAGAGAATCTCAGAGAGGTATGACTGCCTCACAAAAGATAGAGCATAAGGCCAGGATGAGAGCTGTCAAACTCCAAATAGAGAGGGAGGAGGTAGCCCTGGCTCAAGCTAGACTTGCCTTGGCAAGAGAGCAGAAATTGTGTGGCTTAGATGTCACTGGTGGCAGCAATATTCCTAGAGAAAAAGACAGGAGCTATGATAATAGAAACCTGACAAAAATTGTGGCCCCCTACAAGGAAGGGGATGACATCCACAAATGGATGACTGCTCTTGAGAGAGCCTGCATGGTACAGCAGGTTCCTCAGGATCAGTGGGCTGCAATTTTATGGTACTCCTTTTCAGAGAAAGGGAGGGACAGGCTCCTCACAGTTAGACCTGAGGATGCCAAAAACTACTCTGTCTTGAAGAGTGCTCTTATTGAAGGGTTTGGCCTAACCACTGAGCAATACAGGTTGTTGTTCAGAGACACCCAAAAAGCACAGACTCAAGACTGGACTGATTTTGTAGATTGTGCCACTAAGGCTCTGGAGGGTTGGTTGCAGGGAAGTAAAGTTTCAGACTATACAGGATTGTACAATCTTATCATGAGAGAACAGATCCTTAATAACTGTACAAACCAGCTGTTGCATCAATACCTTATTGACTCTGATCTGACCTCTCCCCAAGAATTGGGAAAGAAGGCAGACAAATCGGTCAGAACAAGGATTAAGCAGAAACCCCAGAACCAAGGTGGTGACCAGAAGAAAACAGACCAGAAGGGTGGAAATCAGAAAGATAAAGAAAAGGACCAGAAGTCTTCAGGCCCCCAAAATAGTAATAAGGAGGGTGGTTCCCAAAATGGAAACAAGAAAAAGAAGAATAATGGCCCAAAGAAACCTTGGTGTAATACCTACAAATCAGTTTCACACTGAGGCAGTGAATGCACCAAGACAAATCCAGTCCCCACCACTGCAGCTCCTAAAGCACCTGCACCCCCTAGTTCAGTAAGCAGTGGTGGAACACAGCCAAAGGATGTAGTAGGGTTAACCCTGGGTACTGAAGTAGGATCTGGCCTAGTCAGAATCCCTACTCAGGCAGTTCTCCTATATGATGTGGACTTAGCTTTGTCCACTACAGTGAGTCCCAGTAACCTGGGCAAATATAGGCAGACGCCTTTAATCAATGAGAAACTGGCTCAGGCCTACAGGGACACATGTGCCAGTGTCACAATGGTGACACCTGACTTTGTGGACCCTGGACAGATTGTACTAGATGAAAGTTACCTAGTGACCAATGCAAGCAACTCCACTACTTCCCATAGTGTGGCAGTTGTGAACTTCTCCTGGGGATGGGTAAATGGCCTAAAGAAAGTTGTTGTGAGTGCAGACCTCCCAGTAGACTGTCTGTTAGGCAATGATCTTGAAAGCTCAGTTTGGTCAGAAGTGGAGTACAGGACTCATGCAGAAATGCTAGGGATTTCAGCTCATGTCCTTGCAGTGACAAGGTCTCAGGCTAAAAAGTGCCTTCCTGAACCAGTGGTGGATCTGGAAACAATAGACAAACCACAACCCAAGAGAAGGAGCAAGAGAGGAAAGGCTGAGCCTTCCACCTTGCCCCAGGTTGAGGATCAGGTTTCACAGGAAACTGATTCTGCAGTCCAAGAGGAGACTGTCTCTGAGGAACTTGAACCTGACCAGGTTAAGTTTCTGGGGACAGGGGGACCCTCAAGGGCAGACCTGAGGCAGGCTCAATTAGATTGCCCTTCACTTGAACCCATCAGACAGCAAGCTGCTGCTGAGGCTGCTGGGGATGCCCAAGGTACCCATACTGTGTATTGGGATGATGGACTCCTTTACTCAGAGGCTAGAGACCCCAAGCCTGGTACAGCCAGGAGGTTGGTCATACCTCAGAAGTTTAGGGGTTTCCTTCTTACCTTGGCCCATTATATTCCCCTTGCAGGACACTTAGGCCAGAACAAAACGTGGGACAGGCTTGTTTCACACTTTCACTGGCCTCATATGTCAGAAAATGTCAAGGGGTTTTGTCGCTCCTGTGTCACTTGCCAAGCCAGTGGTAAGTCAGGTGGCACAACAAAGGCCCCCCTCATACCACTACCTGTGGTGGGGGTACCCTTTGAAAGAGTTGGAATAGATATTGTGGGTCCCATGGATCCTCAAACAGCATCTGGGAACAGATTTATACTGGTGGTAGTGGATCATGCCACCAGGTATCCAGAAGCTATTCCCCTGAGGACCACCACAGCACCTGTGGTGGCAAAAGCCCTAATTGCAGTTTTCTCAAGAGTGGGCTTCCCAAAGGAGGTATTATCAGACAGAGGTACTAACTTCATGTCTAGTTATTTGAAAGCAATGTGGAAGGAATGTGGAGTAAATTACAAGTTTACCACCCCCTATCACCCACAGTGCAATGGGCTTGTGGAGAGATTCAACAAGACCCTCAAGGGAATGATAAAAGGATTACCAGAGAAGCTTAGGCGGAAATGGGACATTCTTTTACCATGCTTGCTCTTTGCTTACAGAGAGGTCCCACAGAAGGGGGTTGGCTACAGCCCTTTTGAACTTTTGTTTGGCCACCCTGTGAGGGGTCCACTATGTTTGGTGAAGGAAGGATGGGAGTTACCTCTCAAAAAGCCTAAGCTAGATGTAGTGGACTATGTACTTGGTCTCCGCTCCAGGATGGCTGAGTATACGGAAAGAGCATCCACAAACCTGGAGGCCAGCCAAGAATTAAAGAAAGCTTGGCATGACCAAAAGGCTGTTCTGGTTGAGTTCCAGCCAGGGCAGAAGGTGTGGGTGTTGGAGCCAGTGGCCCCAGCAGCACTCCAGGACAAATGGACTGGACCCTACCCTATCATTGAGAAAAAGGGAGAAGTCACCTACTTGGTTGACTTTGGAACCCCTAGGAGCCCCCACAGGGTGCTCCATGTGAATCGTTTGAAAGCATTTGTGGACAGGGAGGACATGAGCTTGCTCATGGCCACAGATGGGGAACAGGAGGAAGAGAGTGACCCTCTCCCAGACCTGCTGTCTCAGAACCCTGATGATGGTTCAGTTGATGGAGTAGCCTTGGCAGGCAGCCTCACTGACCAGCAGCAGATGGACTGCAGACAAGTTTTGCAAGCCCACAGACACTTGTTTTCACTCACACCCAGCCAGACAAACTGGTGCACCCATGAGGTGGACACTGGTGACAGTCTGCCTGTCAAGAATAAGATCTACAGGCAACCTGACCATGTCAGGGATTGTATCAAGGCTGAGGTGCAAAAGATGTTGGAGCTTGGAGTGATTGAGCCATCAGAGAGCCCATGGGCCAGCCCAGTAGTCCTTGTGCCAAAACCTCATACCCAAGATGGAAAGAGAGAAACGAGGTTTTGTGTGGAATACAGAGGTCTCAATGCTGTCACTAGGACAAATGCACATCCCATTCCAAGAGCAGATGAGCTCATTGACAGATTGGCTTCTGCCAAGTTTCTGAGCACATTTTATTTGACAGCTGGCTACTGGCAAATCAGACTAGCTGAGGAGTCAAAAGCCAAGACAGTATTCTCTACCCCCAGTGGACATTATCAGTTTGTGGTGATGCCCTTTGGTTTGAAGAATGCACCTGCCACCTTCCAAAGGTTGGTGAATCAAGTCCTTGCTGGGTTGGATGACTTTTGTGCAGCATATCTAGATGATATTGCTGTCTTTAGCTCCACCTGGGAGGATCACCTGATCCACCTGAAGAAGGTTCTAGAGGCCCTGCAAAAGGCAGGCCTGACTATCAAGGCTACAAAGTGCCAGATAGGGCAGAGTAAGGTTGTGTACCTGGGCCACCTAGTAGGTGGAGGTCAGGTTCAACCACTGGAGAGCAAAATCCAGACCATACAGGACTGGGCTCCTCCAGTTACCCAGACACAAGTCAGAGCCTTCTTGGGCCTGACTGGGTATGACAGAAAGTTTGTGAAAAACTATGGGTCCATAGTGACACCATTAAATGACTTGACATCCAAGAAGATGCCAAAAAAGGTTCAGTGGACAGTTAGCTGTCAGAAGGCATTTGACGACCTGAAGAAGGCCATGTGCTCTGCACCTATCCTGAAGAGTCCTGACTACTCCAAACAGTTCATTGTACAGACAGATGCTTCTGAGTTGGGGGTGGGAGCTGTGCTCTCACAACTTAATCAAGATGGTCAAGACCAGCCCATTGCTTTTATTAGCAGAAGGCTGACCCCCAGGGAGAAACGTTGGTCAGCCATTGAGAGGGAGGTCTTTGCTGTGGTTTGGGCCCTGAAGAAGTTGAGGTCCTACTTGTTTGGAACTCACTTCCTAGTTCAGACAGACCATAAGCCCCTCTTGTGGCTCAATCAGATGAAGGGTGAAAATCCCAAACTGCTCAGGTGGTCCATTTCCCTACAGGGGATGGACTTTACAGTGGAGCACCGCCCAGGGACTGACCATGGCAATATAGATGGTCTCTCCAGGTACTTCCACTTAGAACATGAAGACTTATCTGGTCAAGGTTAGTTTAATGTCCCTGCGTTTTGGGGGGGGGGGGTTGTGTAGGAGAGTAGGGTCTGCTATCCTATGGTCACCCCAAATATTTGCTTTTTGCTTCACTGGTTTTAGACTACTGAGGCTGTGGGCCTGCTAATCAGACCCCCAGCCTGCTGTTCTCTCTCTAAATTATTGATACATGTGCTATAGGTACATACTACAATTGGAAATGGACTCCTTGTCAGTCCCTGTACCATGCACTATAGGTGCCCAGGGCATAGGTGCCACCAAGGCCTACCAGGGGCTGCAGCATATCTTTTGCCACCCCTGGCTGGTTCTTAAATTGACACAACTGGCTGATCACTCAGCTGGGGCAAGGTGGTGTAATCACCCCTTGCTTAGATATAGTATACCTATATCTAAACCTATATCTGGACACATATAAACCTGTGAGCCACTCCTATGGAAGGCCTCATTAATCCTGGAGGCAGAGTGCGTGGTTTAATGTGAGATGGAGCGCTAGCGTGAGCTGAGCCGGTCTGCCGCCATCGGGAACAAATCCCTAAACTGTTTCAGGATAATGCCATACCATATACTCTTAAGTGCATTATAATCCTCGCGGTTATATAGCAACTCTGGTTTGGCTTTATCAAAACATGTCGTGTAAGGTGTCATACGATTTGGAATACTATCCCCTCGCCAGTTCTGGCGACGGGGATAGCATTCCACCCCTCTAGAGGGGTAAGACATGTTACTTTACTTAAATGCGGTTAATTTCTAAAAGGGCCTCAGATCCACAAAATGGATGCTTCTGCCACAGACACGAGTCTGACCCCCTGAAGCTGACCGAAACTCAGCCCAAGGGGCCTGGACAAAGGGTTTCCTGTCGCAGGGCAGTGTTACAACCCCCCAGACAGGAGATAGTGGATTGTAGCAGGGAGGTTTGAAAGAAACCAGACACTGCCTGGGGAGCACAAGGCTGCCCCTTGCATAATTCGGCCAAACCGGTTCTTGGGCACTCCAGCCCCCGTCCCAGCGCGGCCAGGATCAAAGGAAGGGGGTGTATCCACCCACTTCCTGGGTCCCACCCATAGGAGGGGACCTAGCAGGTAATCCAGCCCCCCAGATTCGAATAAGAGTGGGAGCAGTGCCAATGCACTTCAGATTATCCTGATGAAACATAAGAAACGAAACTCTGGACCCTTCGACATCCTACTCAACGAAGAAGACTGAAGAATCTCCCTTGTGGTCAAGGAGTGACCACCCTGTGCAAACAGGCACCATCCAGCCCTCGACGTCTACTTTGTTGCAGTTCCTGCCGGAACTCAAGCAACAGAGATCAACGAGATCAAGCTTGCCTGCCTTCTAACAGCCCGATCCACAGTCCCTGCAGAGCTGAGACCCGTGGAGGCGACCGGAAGCGTGGGGCATGCCATCTTGAAAAGACCACGAGACGCTGACCGTGCAGCCCACGAGTGACCCTCAAAGCTGTACAATGGGGTTTGAGAAGCCACAACCCTGAGCCACCCTTGCACCGAAGTTCAGCCCCCTACACTCGACGAGTGCTGCGTGGGGCCCTTCTGCTTCTTTTGGCTCACCGCATTGGCCAGTCCCTTGCCAGCTGGCTTGTGGCCCCTGTGCCGACGAAACTTGAAATTCGACTTGTGATTCTGGTTGCTCCAGATTTGCACCAGCTCCCCTGAAAAGGAGCCCTCACTCTGACCCTCCTGGTCCGAGTGAGAAGCAATCTTCCAGTTCCGCGTGGATTGCTTTTGCCAAGTGTTGTTTGCTCCAATCTTGAAGCCGACAGCGCCGACGGCGAGAACCTGCGTGGGCAGATTGTGACCTGCTCCTGGACTTCGTAGATGCCCCAGAGCCCACGTGACAGCGGAGAGAAGCTCCTCGACAACCACCTGATTGCGCCAGACATTGCCTGGTTCCGTCCTGGTTCCACCCTGGTCACTGCTGAGTGACCCAGACTCTGTCCCCTCTGCTTTCAGGTACTTTTCGACTCGAGTCCACCCTTGGACTCCACCGGACACTTCTCTTTCACCCCGCCTGCAGCCCTTTCAGCTCCAAGCACCAAGAGCCTGCGTGACGAAACCCGACTCAACTTCGACCCTGTGCACCCACTTCCTGTGGGTGAGGTAACATTGCAACGCTGGTGTTCCCACACTGGTACACACCTCTAGGGTCTGTGTCTTAAGTTTTGTTCCTCTAGGTTCAGCGGAAGTGTCCTTAAACTCTAACTTTGTAACTTTTACGCACCATTGGTTAACATTGATGCATGCGTGCACTTTCTGCACTGCACCCGAATCCCGCGGGCTTTTCCCGACTTCAGCATTGCTTGTCCCGACTGCTCCCAGCGATTCCCTAGGCCCTAGGCCTAACCACTGATCGAATGGTCTCTCTTATACCATTTTTTTAGTATATGGTTTGAGTGGCCCCTTGGCCTCATCCAAAATTGTGCAACTTTGTGTTATACTGTGCTTTTGATTTAATGCTTGTGCCCCTTTATTCATAAAGAATACTGGGGATTGTTTTTAGTAATAAACACATATATTTTTATAATATATACTTGTGTGGTGTCCTTTCATTTGATATTACAGGATTGTATGTGGTAAAACAGCTCGCTTAACACGACCTCTTAAGTTAAGCCTTTAAGGCTGCTTAGTCCATGCTACCCCTAGGATAGCTTGTCTAATAAGGTTGACTTACAACCAGACACCATAAGGGTTGTTTGGACTGATACAAGGTGGTTCCAGAATTGGAAACATCATATATCAGGCCAACTTCTCACAGCGCCCTCCAACGGTACTGCGGGGTAACATCCGCGTTGTAAAGGGCAGGAGCAGTGATAGGGCAGGAGCGGTGACTGAGCAGGAGCAGTGAAGTGCGATGATTGGGCAGGAGCACTGACCGGGCAGGAGCAGTGACCGAGCAGGAGCAGTGATAGGGTAGGAGCCATGATAGGGCAGGAGCAGTGATAGGGCAAGAGCGGTGAGCGGTGAGCGGTGATAGGGCAAGAGTGGTGATAGACAGGAGCGGTGACAGGGCAGTAGCAGTAAAAGGGCAGGAGCAATGACCGGGCAGTAGCAGTGACCGAGCAGGAGCAGTGATAGGGCAGGAGCAGTGACCGGGCAGAAGTGGTGACTGGGCAGGAGCGGTGAATGGGCAGGATCAGTAAACGGGCAGGAGGAGTGAACAGGTAAGAGCAGTGACTGGGCAGGAGCAGTGAACGGGCAGGAGATGTGACCGGGCAGGAACAGTGATGGGACAGGAGCAGTCTACGGGCAGGTCAGTGACCGGGTAGGAGAAGTGACCGGGCAGGAGCAGTCGATGGGCAGGTCGGTGACCGGGCAGGAGCAGTGACGGGACAGGAGCAGTCAACGGGCAGGTCAGTGACCGGGTAGGAGAAGTGACCAGGCAGGAGAAGTGACCAGGCAGGAGAAGTGACTGGACAGGAGCAGTCGACGGGCAGGTCAGTGACTGGGTAGGAGAAGTGAACGGCCAGGAGAAGTGACGGGGTCAGTGCTTTAAATGAGCCGGTACTCACCAGTGCTGAGTACCGGCACTTCTTAGATTTATCACTCTGAGTACCGGCACTTCTCTTCTGCCGAGGAGAGTACCGGTACTCATGAAAAGGTGGTCTCATTGGCTATGAGTGCTGGTGAGCTGGAGTGGAACATGTCTCTGGCAGCCAAGACGCCGCTTTTGTAGCCCCGATCTGAGCCCCAGCTGAGCTATTCAGCAGGGCTCTTTTGAATAATGCCCGGGTGCTCACCATCACGCTGTGTTTGAAAGATTAGGGTCCAGTCAGGCCCTGTGCTGTCAATCAGTCACACTATCCTGGGCATTTATGCAAACACAGAAATCATGGTAGTCCCCTGGCAGAGGCAATCAGGCTACAGCCAGTCCGGCTCAGGTGGCAATTCAAAAAGCCATGGTAGGTCAAGATTATAACATGGCTTTTATCATACCTGAGTCTTTGGTGTGCCTGCTTATGTTTGTGTGTCTGCCTGCATTTTTATTCCTGTTTTTTGTAAGAAAAAAATGTGAGAGAAAGAAGAGAGAATCAAGACAACCTCAGGAGGTATTTTAAAGAAAACACATATCCACAAATAATGTAGTAGGGAGGGTTGGTGGATGGGTGGGTGCGTGAGTGGATGGATGAGGGAGCAAGAGTGGATGTATAGATAAATGGATGGATGAATAGATGGATGGATGAGTGAAAGCGGATGGCTGGGTGAAAGAGGCTGGATGATTGGATAAAAGGGTGGATGATGGGTGGATAAGTGAAAGATTGGATGGATGAATGAATGAATGAATGAAAGGGAAGGAGGATGAATGAAAGGGAAGGAGGATGGATGAGTGAAAGATGGATGGAATTAAAGGGTGGATGGCATAAGGAGTGAAAGGATTGATGGATAGATGAGCAAAATGATTGATGAATGAGCAAAAGGGTGGATAAAGAAATGGATGAGTGAAAGGATGAATGGATAGATGTATGGAGGAGACAAGAGATATCTTCTGGGGAGGGTCATGATGATTTGCTTCATTTGCTGTGCCATAAGAGCTTTGGTTCGAAGTGGGGGTATTTTCAGTGGGTGGGTGAGTGAGTGGAATGGATGAATGAGCAAGGGTTGATGTATATATGGATACATAGATAGATGGATGTTTGAAAGCATGGATGGCTGGGTGAAAGAAGGTGATGATAGGATAAAAAGGCAGATGATGGGTGGATAAGTGAAAGATTGGATGGATGAATGAAAGGGAGGGAGGATGGATGAGAGGGTGGATGATGGATGAGTGAAAGGAGGGATTGAGTGAAAGGGTAGATGGAATGAATTAATGAAAGGCTTGATGGATAGATGAGGGAAAGGATTGATGAATGAGCGAAAGGGTGGATAAATAGATGGATGAGTGAAAGGATGATGGATAGGTTTGGAGATGGATGGATGGATGGATGGATAGGTTTGGATATGAAGGGTGGATAGACTGAATGATGAAAAGCTGATTGATGAATGAAAGACTGAATAGACAACAGAATGTAAAGGTTAAGTGGTGGACATCGTCAGGTAAACGGTAGGATGAAAGGATGAATGGATAGATCTATGGTAGAGAGAAGAGATATCTTCTGGGGACGGTCATGACGATTTGCTTCATTTGCTTTGTGCCATAAGAGCTTTGGTTCGAAGTGGGGGTATTTTCAGTTTGTTCCTACTCAGGTGCTGAAAAATATATAGTATTGTGCCAAACAACAGCAACAGTATGGCATTAAGAAGGTGCAACTATTGTAAAGAAAAAAGGAAATATTAACATATTATCGTATTTCTCTTTCATTTTGTGTAATGAGTTAACTTGCTTTGTTTATATAAACATTGAATGAAATGAATGAATGAATGAATGAATGAAAAAGGCTTTATTTCGATACGTAAATATCTTAAAAGCAATACATTACAAAATGCAATTTCAAAAATTAAAAAAAATGACATACAGATATAATTTCATAAAACAGTCAGATAAAAATACAATAAATAATTAAAATAAGACTAAATTGAGATGGAAAGCCTTTTTGCTCGAATCATCCAAGCCCATTTTAGGAATTTGGAGACAGCGCAGACAATAAAAGGGGAAGTATCAGTTAATAAAATGCGGAGAGCCACCAAATGTGTCTAGTGCCAAGGAGCCTGCATAGAGGTACCAGCCAGCGCTTCCTTGGGGCACGGTAGTCGGGACATTCAAAAAGGAAGTGTGCCACTGTCTCAACCCTTGTAAGACACACCGCACAGAAAGCTGAGGGCTGAGCCGTTGGGGATCTCCACCTAGACACCAAGTCAGCCAGAGGTAAGGTGCCCACTCTGAGTTTAAAATAGAGGGCCCTATCCAGGGGAATGGAGATTAAGTCCAGGTAGGGCTCAAGTGCTACAACGTCTTTAATTCGTAGAAATGCAGCGGTTGAATTGCAATGGCGGGGATAGCAAATGAGTTTGTTGGTTACCCAGTCCCAATATATCTTTTTTAGGGTGGCTTTTGGAGGGGCAGAGCGGGTAACCCAGCAGTCTTCCAAGCCCAACTCCACCAGGAGGCTCTTGATGTCTCTTAACCATTTTATGCGATGCCATCCTTCCATTGCAATTACTTCAGACAGGCCAGCTGCGTAGGAGGCTAGCTCCGGTACCCTCCATAAACGGGCCCACAAGAGCAGAGGCCGCAATCGCGCCTGGTCCGTGATCGATTTGCAGCCCGTGTCGAGAAGCACTGGGACAGTAGGTGTGCTTGTTGGAAGTAGCAAAAGATCTTTCAAAAATTTGTTTTCTGCTTTACCCAGTGCCTCTAAGTTTGTGGAGCCCCACAACTCCGCCCCATACAAAGCCGCTGGAACCCCTCTGGCTTTGTAAATGTCTATTGCTGGGGAGATACAATGTTTAGAGGAAGAACGATGTTCCCTGAGTATGGCACCCGCCACCCTTTTATGGTTAAGTAACATCTTATTAATGTGTGGGGTCCAACTCATAGAGTTACTAAGGCGAATCCCCAAGTAATCAAACTCGAGGACCCTTTCCAGTGCGACAGAATTTAGAAACGGGGGTGGCCCAGGGTTATATAAACACATTTCTCATGTATTTTGGGATGTGCTGCAACTAATATAGAAGTCGATAAGTATCATCATGTCTTGCCCTTAGCCCTGCCCCCTCACTACACCACTAGCTCATTATAATGAGTACCTGCACTTATTTTTTCTCCTTTAAAGTACTGGACGGGATTCTATGGCACTACTATCCTACTCATAGTTTGAGAAGAAGAGATATACGTCTTTTAAGCTAAGAAAAGTCAGAGAAATCACGGAGATTGCAGAGGCTGTTTTTGGACACCCTCAACGCTGATTTGGGGTTCCCCAGTCTGCCCTGCAACTATTCATGTTTATTGCTTGAGTTCAGAGAGACCCGTCGATGCTTGAGCTGAAGCCCTAATACACACTAGAGACAAAAATGAACAAATGAACCAGTGGAACCTGCCGACCACAATAAAGAAGCTGCAAAACACAACCACAGGACATTGATTTTGTTTCCACACCAGTCTGCAACACATGGGGATCGTTTAATGATTTCTGCCTTTTGTGTGATACTTCATAGACGGGTGGGATCAGCCTGAGCAATGACAGATCGCTGCACCAAGATTTCAGAGCAGTTGACGGCACTGTGCCAGTGTGGCCAGAATCTCAGGGGCCTTAAGCTGTAGCACCTCGGGCTGTAAAACAGGTAAATGCAAGCAAACATCCAAAGCGCCAAGAACTTTAGAAGGGTGCCTGTGATGCTGCACAAATATCATCTTCTACTCATTCGTTACCCATGCTGGCCACATAGGAAAACAAATTTACTGGGGATGGCGAAAGTACAAAGCCTCGCAAGAGAAGCACTCAAAAAGCAGCATATGCAAAAGTACACCAGTGGGATTTTGGAAGAGAACCCCAAGCAAAGCAAGATTGGTCCACACAGACCCACATTCTGGGTTCACATGGGGTTCTAAGGCCCCCATTATTGCAAATCACGATAAGTATACCTCATATGTCTACAAGAATGTGGTATATCATAAGATGATGACTACAATAGCTGAAAAAAATGGTTCTGGGACGAACCTTTTGGTCAGGAGGTGGAAATAAAATTGCAAGGATAGTCCTTTTATGTACAAGTACCCACATCTTTTTTCCCCAGGAAACCATAATTTCCCCCGGAAGAAGCCAAATGATTAGTGTAAAATATAAAGAAAATACATTTGAAATCTTAGACGTTCATGCTTACATAAATTTCTTTCTCACGGGGAATCAACCCGCTATCCTAGCAGGAGACATTAATTGTATTCGTTCTCCAGAAAATACATTTGGAACTTCCTCACTTTATAAACTATATATTACATAGCAAACACTAAAACATTATCGCCAATTTTTCGCTACAAGACACATATGCTATTGGTAACTCAAATTCCACTTGCTTTACATTGCCATTAGGGAAATGCAGCCGCACATCAAGAGAAGTCTTAATTTTTGTAGCTCAGCAAATAAATTGCATCTTTTCTTCCACCCATGATAGTTGCGTGTCAGACCATAAAACTGTCCTATCCAAGTGTAAACTACCCTCAGTAAATGGGATGGAAATTAATAACTGCAATCCTCTTAGAGGAAGACACAACAAGCTTTCAAAAGACAATATAAAAATCGGCAAAGCAAAAACAGGTTCCAAAATCTCTCTTTATGGTGGGAATATTTAAAAAAACAAATAAAACAATTCGTTACAAATATAGGGAAAGAAAAAGCTTCTAAACAAGTAGGAGATTTTAAAGACCTTCAGGAAAGATTTGCATTATTAATAGAATTGCAAGATGCAGGGATAGATATAAAAATAGACATTTATAACTCCCAATCAAACATTAAAAAATGGTACTTACAGAAAGAAAAAGAAACAATCTTTAACTCATGAGTAAAGGACTATGAAGAAGGGAAAAGGCATAAAAAAACTACACGTTAGGTTAAAAAAACTGACAACTAGCAAATTAGTGGCAAGAAGGATTGCACCAGTCAGCCTAACATCACATTTCAGCGTCTAGCAGGAAAAAAAACTTACAAATATGCCGCTAACGGAAAAAAAGCCCTTAATGCAGAATGGAGCAGCCACGACCAAGCTCAGAACAGGCTAACAACCCCCCAACTTCACCACCAACAGCCAGGATGACCAGGCAAAGTCCAAGGGGAAGAGGAAGAGGAAAAGCAGATTCAGCCATGGGACATTTGTCATCAGACATATTGATGTAAGTTGCAGCACGCCAAGATAATATTACACACCGTTGGCGGTGAGTACAGCAGTATGTCCCAAGATAGATCTGTGCACTGGAAGCAGGATTTCTGGACTCCAAAATTTCACTCAATGTTGGAGCTGGTGCTACATAGGGCACAACAAACCAAGATCATAGTAGTTACCAATGGTGCCTCATCTGCATTTAGTAGTTGGCATGCATTAGAAAATTACTAGTACCAGGTTATGTTATAGTTAGTATCATATACTCTGCCAGATGATTGGTCTGTGCACCAGACATGAGTGGTTCAATGACAGTATGCCAGAAGTATAATATGCAAATATGATAAAAATGCTCACAAGATGTTAGTCACATTTATCAATATACCACATTTTGAATGTATAAATCATGTAATATGTTAGTCTGTGAAGAAAGTGGAGATGATGGCATCCTCCCCTTTGTTGCTGCTGATTTATTTGCAAGTTGTCTCAGATCCTCTTCGCCTTCCTCTCCATCATCTAGATTTTCCGGTTCGACATTGTCCTCTGGCAATGATACATTTGTCCGGACACATATGTTGTGGAGGATGCAACATAAAAGGATGATCTTGCAAACCAGGGGTAGTGAGTATAAGAAGCAACCCCCAGATACATCCAGACAGTGAACTCGGGACTTAAGGACTCCAAAGGTCTGCTCCACAATGGACCTGGTGCTGCCAGGAGCTAGACTGTAGGCCATCTGCCACTGGGTTTCTGGATTCTTGAGCGGTGTAATCACCCATGGCATCACTATGTATCCTAGATTGGCTGATAAAAGGAAAAAGGTGTTACATTAGTCAGAAATCATGATGTTGAGAAGTACATTAGTCACCATTGTGTCCTTTAGCCAGCTTTCTACAGTCACCTTGTACACAGTCATGTACATGCCCCGAAACAGCATCAAATACATAGAAGGGTCAATTGATAATATCTTACACATTACTACACAGCCAAATACGTGGTCACCTGTGATAAATCCATTACTTGAGTTTCAGCTAAGTTGTAAAACCTTGTAAGATTGGATTACTCACCAATGACAAAGCATACTTTAAGATTTCTTAGGCAATTGTCTAACAAGCTTTGATTTTGTGGATTTATGGGTACCACTCCAAAATGTGAATCCTCATCCTTACAATTACATGACACATGGCAGTAGCTGTTGGAGTTTCTTCATTCTGGCACTCATTTTTTGTTGCAATTTTTGGTGTATCTACATTGTTCGATAGGTCAAGCATGGACATGAAAGTGAATTTATGTGACCCAGTGACATGTTTATCTGCAGATGATGATGTACAGTGTCCACTGTAGGGACACTATACAGAAGTTAGTAGATGTGTTGTGATGTTGAACAGAACACTTCAACAAGTAGACTGCGCATACTTCAATGCAAGACGTGTTGGGGACAGTGTAGGCCATAGCTTTTCCAGTAATTGGTATCCATTAATTTTGTGTGTGCGCTGGCATTAGTAGTGCAGATTTCCTCTATGACACTAATGATATTCCCTTGGAAATGTTGTATTTAGCTGTCATGGGGATGTGATGTGTTCCTGAGGGGGCACCTTGCTGCACAGTCTGGGCCCTTAAATTGAGCGGTGGTGATTCAGTCAACACACTTCTTTACATGGTGTGCACATTGGATGTGATATGTGACTTTGATTTGTATTGTGATGCTGCATTGTTGAGACTTGTGTAGCTAAGGGCGACTTTCACTTTTGGAAATAAGTGGCCAGGGGGGTAACACGCTGGGGTCTGAGCCACAGAATCATGTCTCCGGTATCAACTGGGTTAGCCATTTTTCAGCATTGTAGAATGATGATGTTAAACTAGCAGGTGAAACATGCTCAAAAGCTCCTCTGACCACATTTGATTCTCCTCCGTTCAGCCTGGAAGCTGTTGCCCATTCATTGGCAACCTTTTCTAGAGAGGGAGGGGATGGCCCTGATAGCATTCCAGTAGACATATACCTTTATGATCATGATGAATGGTCAAAGTATATACTGGTCAAAGCCAAAAAGATAGCAATGGGAGCCCCAATACCTCCATCCTGGCAGGGAGCTAGAGTAGTGCCAGTGTACAAAAAGGGAGATAAAATGCTGCCAGCTAATTATAGGCCTATTAGCCTAATTGAATGTCTTGAAAAAGTCTTCTGTCGAATGGTACTGGCAATTATTCATCAGTGGGTGGAAAGTGAGGATATCATAAGCTCGTTGCAAGCTGGTTTCAGATCCAAGATGTCGACAATAGACCAGGGGGCATATGTACAAGCCCCTATCGCCACCACAACGTTCCCTATAGTGATGTTGTGGTGGCAATAGGAGCTGCGCCTTATGTACAAGGCAGAGTTAAGCCTGTTAACATGGCTTAAGGCTGCCTTGTACATAAGACCCCCTTTCACTCGATGGTTAAATGTAAAAAAAAAAATGTAAATTGATACTTGTATAGCGCACTACTCACCCGCAAGGGTCTCAAGGCGCTCGTATGAATACCGCTGTGGAACCCATCCTGGCTTTCCCTGTGAGGTGTCCACTTCAGGGCACCCCCAGGGTGGAGGCCAGGCATCCTTAGCTTGTGGGAGCCGTTGTGGAGATTAAGCAAGCTATTGCCCAGAGTTGCAGAGTGGGACTCCATGATTGGAATAGGCACCGAGGCGAAAATTATCAGGTTCGTGGAATTTTTGAGCCCAAGACCCGCCGAGGCGGGGAATTGAACCCTGGTCCCGGGCTAGACCTCTGCATCAGGGCCTGCTGCTCTAACCATTGAGCCACACTTCTCCACTGCGTGAAAGGGGTGGGCAGTGGGTTTTGCAGTGGGTGTTCCATCCCAACACCCATTCATTTTGACGCTGTCCCCTATGTACAAGGGTGGCATACATAGGAGGCAGCGTCAAAATTAAGACCAGTTAAAAACTGGCTTTAAGATGGCAAAAAAAGGAGAAATGTATTATTTCTCCTCATTTGAGCTTTTTCCATGTGTTCTGTCATGTGCAGCACATATTAGAAAAAGCAAAATGCCATTGCTTGCTTATGTACAGGAAGGTATCCCTTCCTGTACCTAAACAAACAAACATGAAGTAGCACATATGAAAGTGATAGAGTGGCCTGTCTAGGGTTGTTTATGTTCCCATGAGGCACAGGGTCAAGACTGATTTGCATATGGCTAGGTTCAAACTGGAATGGCATGGTGAGCAAAAAAACGATGAATTAGACTCAAGTATCTGTACTGGGGTGAATGTATGACACTGTTCTGCATTCTGTCCATCAACTGTTGTTTTTGCATTTAGGGTTGTTTAAGTGCACGAAGGGACACCTTCTTACACATAAACAATCCTCCCCTGCACTCAGACACCCGGAGCCTGTGTTGGCACTAAGTTGCTAAACTAAGCGGCATCGCAGGGGGAAACGCAAGGCTGCACCACATTCTTGTAAATATGGTGCTGCCTTGCGTTTTAGAAGTGGAGAAAAGAGGAGTTAAGCCAGGAAGGCTACCGTCTCTCTCCTCTACTTCCTGGTACATATTCCCCCAGGTCTTTAGATTTGCCATTCTATATTGGAAGACGGTCTTGATCGGCAGAGGCGACTTGTATGTTGTCTTTGTCAACCTCAAAGCAGCTTTTGATCTGGTACCTTGTGCAAGTTTATGGGCAGTCCTGGAGGATATGGGTATGCTGCTTGATATATTATCTCTGCTCCTCAGGCTGCATAAATACAACTTTGCCCAGATTCTGTGGGGTTAGCAGGAACAAGTTAGAGATACGATTCCTGTATTAAAGTGTGTTCGGCACGGTTGTGTATTGGCCCCTAACTTGTTTTCCCTATATGTAAATGGGTTGGTTTATTACCTCTCGTTAGTAGACGCAGACACACCAGTTCTGATAAAAGGAAAGATACATCTGGTATTATTTGTGGATGATATACTATTAGTATCTAAAATACAGTGGGCTGTAAAAGTTATTATCCAGTTTTAATGACTATTGCATGCAGCGTGGCTTAGAGATGAATACTAAGAAAACAAAGATTATGGCATTTAATCACTCCAAGAAGTTCAAAGACAACCTGTCCCTGGGCAGTGATGTATTAAAGCAGGTTGATTTGTTTGCTAATCTGGGAATCAAACTTGCACCTAATCTATACTGGGGTCAGCACATTGATGTGACCACTATAAAACGTAGACAGAGAATGGGAGTCATCTTAAAAGAACACTTGGCTTCATATACCAGGCCGGTTGCACCTGCTTTGAAAATTTATGAAGCAAAAGCCTTGGGGTCCGCCCTGTATGGCATTGAGTTATGGGGATCTGGTGATATCACAGACCTTACAAAATCAGAAAATGCATTTTTGAGAGAATTGGTTTCTTTTCCAGCTAGTATTCCCATGCATCCCTTATTTTTAGATCTAGGTATGAAAAAGGTATCTCAGAAATCGCGTCTGTAACCTCTTTTATATTGGCGTAGGCTGTGGACCAAAACTGAATTGAGCAACTATGCAGCTGCTCTAGATTTATTTATTTATTTATTTATTTGTGCATTTTTATATAGCGCGGACTTTACCCAAAGGTGTCATAGCGCTTCACATTAGGAACAGAACTGATACATGAGAACATTACAAGTGAACCAAATAAAAAGGCAAACGTTACATTAAATGAAGCAAAAATGACAATCGTGAGCCAACATAATACAAGAGGTAGCAAACGGTGCATTACAAAAGTGACAATCGTGAACCAACAAAATAAAAGAGGTAGCAAACGGTGCATTACAGGAGGAAAAAGTGACGTGTGCAGGTTACAAAAGCATACAAGGTAAACATAAAGGTATAATACTGCAATATATGGAGGGCACTCAAGCACAAGAACAAACGTTACGTAGGCAATGGTGGCACTTGTGCAAGTATCGAAAATAAACAAATGTAGGAGGTAGAAAACAGTGTGTTACAAGAGAAAGTGACGGGTGCAAGTTGCACATGAGTACCAAACACAGGTAGAAAGATAATACTGCACTAAATGGCAGACTCTCAGACCACAAGAACACACTGGGAAGACACTTCCATAGTCATGTAAAGTAGATTTTTCTATAATGGAAGGGCTTCCTTCGGATAATAGAGAGGGCATGAATTACATTTGGAAGTGTCTTTGAAGGTGGAGAGCTTTGAGGTCAGTTTTGAAGGCCTGGGAGGAGGTGGTGGTCCGGAGCTGCGGCGGAAGGGAGTTCCAGATTCTCACCGCGTTGCCTGAAAAGGATTGTGCCATCGTTCTTTCCTTCTTGAAAGTGGGAGGTTCAAGCAGAAGATTTTCCGCATTACGTGATGGTCTAGAGCCTCCAGAGAGTTTCCGTTTGTTCACCAGGTAGCGAGGAGAGGAGGAGTGCAAAGCTTTGTGGGTGATACAAGCAGTCTTGTAGATAGCTCTAGCCTCGATTGGAAGCCAGCGGAGGGTGGATAACATCGGTGTGATGTGGTTGCTTCTTTTGGCCCCATAAATGAAACGAGCTGCTGAATGGAGAACAGATTTAAGGGGGGACAGGTGGGATTTGGGGAGGCCAGTAAGAAGAGAATTGCAGTAGTCAAGTCTGGAGAGTACTAGCGATTGCACTAGGGTTATAAGGTCCTGCTCCGGGAAGAAGCAACGGATTCCCCATAGAAGGCGCAGATGGTATCGAGCAGACTTTGCAATGGAATTGATTTGGGGGGTTAGATTGAGTTTTTTGTCGAGAATGACACCCAGGGATTTTGAGCAGTCGGCAATGGTGGGTTTAGTGTTAAGTAGATTCAACTGATCCATCCATGATTGCACTGGGGAGGAGAGATTGAAGAGGAGAAGAGGAGGAATTCGGTTTTGGAGGGATTAAGAATCAGTTGATGAGTAAACATCCAGTTATGAATGGAGTCAAGAGTGGAGCTTAGGATAGAGAGATCGTGAGTGGAGGCAACCTTGAGGTAGATTTGAGTGTCGTCAGCATAGAGATGATAGTGGATCCCAGATTTACTTAGGAGATTTCCTAGTGGTTCTAAGTAGAGCCTTGAGGAACACCTTGACCTACCGCCACAGGCGATGAAAGACTGTTCGCTATTTTGATCATTTGGGATCTCTCAGAGAGGAAGGAGGCAAACCATTTAAGCACAGTGCCCTCCATGCCCATTCTCTGTTTAAGAATGTTGAGGAGGGTGTTGTGATTGACAGTGTCAAAGGCTGCAGAAAGGTCAAGGAGAATTAGAAGACAGGACCCCCCCGAGTCGAGGATCCTCAGCGCGTCATCAACCACTTGCAGTAGGGCTGTTTCAGTGCTGCAGTTTTGAATGAAGCCAGACTGGAAATTGTCAAGAAGATCATTGTCCTTGATATGACGAGAGAGTTGTTTCGCTACACATCTTTCTGTAATCTTCGCAAGAAAGGGTAAGTTAGTGATGGGGCGGAAGTTGTTGAGGTCAGACGCATCAGCAGTTGGTTTTTTAAGAAGAGGAGTGACCTGCCCAGTTTTGAAGGAGACAGGAAGGGAGCCTTGAAAGAGGGAGAGGTTGACCAGAGTGGTCCAGTAGGAGAGGGAAAGGGTATAAAAGTCAATGGCAATGGCACTGGGAATGGGGTCCAGATGATGGTTGGAGGGCTTTGTTTCGCGGATGCACTTGAGAAGGGCATCTTCAGATATGGGGTCAAAGTTTTGCCAAATGGCTAAGGATTTGGACTCCTCTGGAGGGGTAGGATGAGCGACCTGATCCACAAGTGATTTAACTTTTTCGTCGAAGAATATAGCGAAATCCGCTGCTCTCTTTGCAGGAACCTCCACCTTGGAGGATGGGGGAGAGCAGTCAGGAGTCTTGATGAGATCGAATAGTTTTTTGGGTCTAATTTTGGCTGAGTCAAGGAGGGTTTTGAAGTGCGCCGCTTTCCCAAGGAAGATGTATTTGTGGGGCTTGGATCTTGCGGAGCGAAGCGTGGACAAGTTATCGGTGGAGGGCACTTGCCTCCATTGTTTCTCTAGGAATCTTAGCTGCTTCCTTTCTTCATAGAGGGATTTGTTGAACCAAGGTGCTGAGGGGGTGGGCCTTAACCTTATGCTTTTGAGTGGAGCGACGTTATTGATTTTATCTGCAAGAACTGTGAGGCATTGGGAGGTGAGATCGTCAACATCTAGGTTCGGGTCTAGCCTTGGAAGTAATAACAAAGCTGATTCACAGAGGGGACCGACATCAATATTTTTAACATCACGGAACCAGGAGATAGCCCTCTTGGGTTGGCCAAGTGTTATCGAGTGTGATAGTTGAAAAGAGAATGGGATGAGGAGGTGGTCAGACCAGTCTACATGAATAGGGGTAGTGAAGGAAAGCATGCCTGCTTTAAAAATAACAAGGTCCAAGATTGAGCCCTTAGAGTGTGTTGATTCTGAGCAGTGTTGGATGAGATCGTTTACAGAGAGGAAGGTGGCCAGGGAGTTTGCGGAAGAGTCTTGCGGAGAGCCCCAATGGAGATTGAAGTCACCCACGAAGGGATGTATGACGTTACTCCGCATACCGTTACAACTACCTACCATTACAACGCGACCATTACAACGCATACCATTACAACGCATAGCGCTTTGGGGTGCTGGATAGTGGTAAGTATAATTTACTATTCTAACTCCAGTCCCCGTGGACCCTAGGGAAGGTGTTGGATAGTAAATTATACCATTCCCTATCCTATAGCGCCCCCCAGCGCAATGCGTTGTAATGGTATGCGTTATAAAAGTCGCGTTGTAATGGTAGTGCGGAGTAACGAATGCGTTGTAACAGGTGTATACCCCCACGAAGGTCTGATTGTCACTTTGCGAGTATTGGTCACTGATGAAGTCAGAGAGTTCCTCCAAAAACGAGGGGCCACTACGAGGCGGACGGTAAATTACATGGAATCTAAGGGGTGAACGGTGGTGCAGTTGTAACTCAAGAGAAAAGCATTCAAAGGTGTGGAAGGAGCTGATAGGAAAGGCCTTAAGTTGAAGGGAGTTTCTAAAGATGACTGCAACACCTCCCCCCGTGTTGTCAGTTCTGTCATTCCTAAGTATAGAATAGCCTGTGGGTAATAGATCAAACATAGAATGCGAGGTATCTTTGAACCAGGTCTCTGTGAGGAAGAGCATGTCAATATTGTGGTGGGTGATGATATCTGAGATTTCCAGTTTGTGTTTTACTGCAGATCTGCAGTTGTGGAGCAGACAGCGCAGCTCTGTCAGGACTGTTTTCGTGACGGGGGCACTTGGGCTCTGAAGGGTGATCTGGATGTTGTTCTTATGTGGGGGTGCTCGGGAGGGTTTAGGTGGATGCTGTTTCTGACTGAGGAGATGGTTGGAATAGTGTAGATAGTAGGGTTGCTAGGGTATGCAGGTTGAGGAAGGGCGGGTGTCAAAAGGCTTGTGCGAGTTAACAAAGTTTGCAGATGACTGATTGAGCTTGGCTAAATTGAGATGAGGGGGCGAGGTACAACTTGTGGGAAGTTGGGAAGGAGAAGGGGTGCAAGGAAAGGTGGAAATCTTAGAGCTTAGAAGTGAAAATGCAGCTGTAAACTGGTAGATGGAGGTGATAAGTGAACCTATCTTATTTTCCAGCGAGAGTAATGCAGAGCACGGATGGTAGGGTGGATCGATGGAAACAGGGGGGGTGGAATTGGTGGTGGAAGGCAGGGAGAGGTGGGGGGACAGGAGGCGAGTTGGGGTGTAGGGTTCAAAAGTGGGGAAAGGTGGAGGTTGAGAGCGGGAGTTGATGAATCGGAGGATACGGGAGAGTTGCCTTTGTTGGTGTTGCAAGAAGGAGAGGAATTAGGGATAACTTTAGGGGAAGAAGGGTGCGGAGCACAGCGGTAGGGAAGAAGGAGAGGGCAGGACTGTGTGGAGTCATGGGAATGAAGGAGGTTTGGGAGGAAAAGAGGTGAGGTGGTTGTGGAGGGCACGTCAGGTAGGAGAGGAGGCTGTGAGGGAACGGGCATCTGGCAGAGTGGGGGGGTTGAGAGAAAGGTAAGTTTGGGAAAGGAAGTGGTAGTGTTGGACCCGAGGGAGGGAAGTGGACAGGGTTACCGGGGGGGGGAAGGGAGTAGCATAGTATTGCTGGAGGAGTGGGAGGGAGGAGAGAGATGCAGTGGGATTGTGGAGAAATCCGGGAGAATAACGAGGGGAGGGGGAGGTGGACAGGAGGTATGGAGGAAGGAATACGGGGAGCGTAGGGAAAGTTTACTGGGGGAGAAGGTTGGAGGAGAGGTGGACTAAAAAGGGGGGTGACTGGAAGGAAAATGGGGGAGGAGAAGAGATTGGAGTGCCGAGATGATGCAGATTGGACGAGGAGCGCTTTAGCTAGCGGTGAGGCTGAAGTGAAGTGGGAGGGGGCATAATGTGAGGGGGGAGGAATAGGAGAGGAGGTCACAGGGGAGGGGGCGGGAGGAGGGCCGACCTGTGATTCTTGAGAGTATAGACAATTGGAGTGTAGGGGGTCAGGGGAGGAGAGAGGGAGTAATGGGTGGAGCTAGAAGGAGAGTCGGGGGAAAACCCGGTCGCAGAGGAGGAGCATAGGGAGGGGAAGAGGTGGTCAAAGAGCGAGAGACAGGTGTCATTGCCTTGGATCATGACAGTACCGTTGTTATAGAGGGAGATAGTGAGGTAACCGTTGAAACGCGCAGAGGGGGAGATTTTTAGCTGTTTCCCATGTGGGATAGAGGAGGAGGAGGTGACGTTAAGGGAACTGTATAAGCTGGTGGACCAGGAGGGGGTGTCGTGAGTGAAGAAAATGAAATCATTTTTGAGCCTCCCAAAACGCCTATTGAGAAATTGATCAACAAAGAGGGAATCCGGGAACCGTTCAATGGTGTTATGCTTCAATCGTTTTGTTGCAGCTTTAGTCAGGCTGGGAGGATAAATGATTTTGTAGCAATTAGTTCCAACCTTAACTCGAGTGGTGGCCATGTTGGGAAAATGTGGCGGAGGAGGGTGGGGGGTATAAGGGGAAGGTGTTGCTGGGAAAGCGGTGGAGAAGAGAAATAAAAGGGCATAAAGGGGGCACATAATCCAAACGTCTAGGTGAGGATATCAGAGCTAATGTGCTGTCCAGGACAAGCAAAGCCTAAGTATGTACAACAGCCTCAACATCTTACACCACCTGTGGAGGTGCTCAGAACAGGGTACGGAAAACATACAACATGAAAAGCAATTTCTAGCACTAACATATATGTACAGGCCTGGCGCCCTACAAACCTTGCAGATTCCCTGGCCAACTCTAGAGGAATTATTCAGGCTGGATAAAGCCAGTATGTTCCCCTGGTTGACTTCATTGAGGAGACTCTTGAAGGAAATCGGTCTTGGCAGTCTGGGGTTGTGCCTCATTGCAGATAGCTTCCTTCAAAATATCTACTGAAAAGGCACTATTCATCCCTCGTTCTTCAGCAGGATGAGAGGGTGACCAGGGCTGCAACATTGACACGCAACTTCTTAAATTTTTAAGGCCACACTCTCTCTAGAGTTGTATTGGGACCTAATTTCTGTTCCTCTTGACAGGAAGCTTTACCACCAATTCAGAGTGGGCACACTCCATGTTAAAACGTTTACGGCAAAAATGGAAAAGCCCAACTTGCAAAGAGTGCCGATGCTGCAAAGGACACAAGGAAACTGTCCTGCATGTGTTGTTTGCATTTCCAGCTGACTCTGGGCTCCGATCCTCTTGGATTGCTTCAGTGTGTAGGATGCTGGCCACCCCATGCCTTATGGTTGCTTTAAGAATATATGCTCCGATACATCTTTATTGTTAGTTTGGGCGACTGCAAACTTTTTGGGTTTGAAGTGGGTCAAAAGGAGGGCTATTATTGCTTACAAGGAACCTAGTGATGCTAATGCTTAATTAATCTATTTTTATTACATTTTTAACAAATTGTATTTACCAGGTTTTATTGTTCATATGAAATTTTGCATGGAATCTGAGTGTAGTCATTAATGTAATTTTGATCAGGGTCGCAAATAGCTGAGAATGGACAATTCCGATAACTGTACGTGCTTAAGAATGATATGCTATTTTTTTTATTGAACTTACTTTTAAGGCTTAAGCCGCAATAAAGTTATGTGAAATGCTGAGGCTAACTATTGCAGTTTAAACGTATGGCCATTTTTTGCAATCTCACAGAAGAGTGTCATATCTTCTCTCCTCTTGCCCATGGGAATCACTTGTGGCACACAGAGTTCACACAGAGAACGCCTTGCTTTCTCAAGGCCTATTTATACCTGATCATTATGATATATTGTTATGAGAGTGTCTTAGAAAAGATTTGGATGTGCACATGGGTCTTCATGTTGTTTTTCTGACACTGCGCATCGATCAGTGTTGAAAAGGCTGATCCAACCTTCATCCAAAGCAAAGTGGTTTTTGGTGCTTTTCTTTGACATACACGACATCAATGTTGTTCTATGTTCAATTCATGACATTATGGTGTTTTTAGCAAAGCGAACAGCCACCATTGCACCATTGTGCACATGTGTCATTTTGTTACCTTTCCATTACGTTAGCTTTTGTATTACAGATTTCAAAAGCATTGTCATGGTGTGTGTAGTTCTCCCTATTACAATGTGTGCTACAGATTACTGGTCCTAATCATATTGTAGATGAGAATGAACCCTACACATATGTATCCTCTCTTGTGATTCCCTAGGGTGGGAGACCACTTGCACACTGTAACACAATCCCTGTACATTTGACATTTGACTTGTGTAATCATGGTGTAGTCTACATTGTTCTTGACTGGGAAGGGGTAGCACGGTGTCCATGGTATAGAATATTGACATTTGCAAAATGTGTGATGTTTGTTTGTAATGGCGTGCCTTACATCATACCTATTAGGACTTGCAATTTTATGCATATTTCACATTACCAGGTAGACATGAAATGGGCATGTGCTCGCACCATAGCATCATGATAGATGACAGCATCTCATTCCATTAGACTGGGTAATGTGGGCCACACTGCTTATTGTCAACATGTGCAACTTGTTTTCTATATGTTGTACTTTTGCCTTATATGTTTGAAGAGAAATGGTGCCACAGCAACAGTGTATGCACAGCGGCTTAAAAACATGACCTATTTGACAATGTTTTCCAACTTGATTGAGCACCTTGTGGTCTGTTGTGTGTTTGAGTTGTACTTACCCACAAGCAGGTCATACCTATAAATACCATTCTGGAAACGCTGGTTGATGGCAGATTGGCTGAAGATGTAGAGTCGTGCACACTACCAGGGTACTTTGCAAGTTCATAAATGAATAAGGCCAGATGGTCCACAAATTTCTGCACATTCATGGAATAGGTGTGCTTCCTAAAGATTATGATGGTATTTCAACTAACGACATAGATAGAATGTTAAACATAACATTGGAATTCTACTCCAAATTCTACAAAGTAAAGGAGGTGGGTACAAGCAAAGGTGATTAATTTTTACAAATCTAAGATCCGAGCCTATCTCAAGAATCACAGGACTTCCTAGATAGACCATTTGATGGATAAGAATTTCTAAATATCCTCTCAGATATTCCAGAAAAATAATCCCTAGTTCAAGATGGAATACCTTGGGAATTTGACAAAATTGACTGGGACACAATAGCCACCAATTTTATTGAAATGATAAATAGTGCGATACATAAAAGCAACCATTCCCATTTCTGTCTGCAAGGGGTTGTCACATTAATCCCCAAAAAGGGAGACAACAAATGCCTAGCAAATTAGAGACCGATCAGCCTACTAAATGTAGGTTGCAAAGTGTTTAAACCTGGCACCATTGGCTTGGGTTTCCCTTCCATTTTTGCTGTTGCTTCATGTATTTTTGATGGTGTTATATGCTTTGGGCACTGTGCCACTGCTATCCAGTGCCACAATGCAAGTGCTCCCTACTGTAAATTGATGTATTAATCAGTGGTTCCATGTTTGGCTATTTTGGTTTACTTGTCAGACCCTAGTCTAGTGCACTAAGTGTGCCAGGGCGTGTAATCCAAATGCTGCTGGTAGGCCTGCAACACTGATTGTGCCACCCACAGAAGCATCCTTGTAAAATGTGTCTAAGGTCTGCCATTGCAGAACCTGCGTGCTGTCTGGTACTGTCATGCTGACTGGGCAAGTGCACCCACTTCCCAGTCCCTAAACCTTCCCTTTTCTTCATATCAGTCACCCCTATGGTAGGCCCAAGGGCAGGGTGCATTGTAAGTAGAAGGTAGGACAAGCCCTGGTGTGTGGCACGTCCTAATAGTGAATTACGGCCATTTACGTTTTTCACTATTGCAAGGCTACCTGTTCTCCATAGGCCAGTATGGGCTGTTAGAGTTATTACATTTTATAATCCTAACTGTCTCAGAGAACATGGTAGAAATTCGAGTTTGGAATGCCTGAACTCAGAATAATAAAATACATCTTTTAGTGAAGTTGGTTTTAATATTCAGTGTTTGCAAATGTCACTTTTAGAAAGTAGGTATTTGCTTGTCTAACCATTCAAACCTGCCTCTGCTAGTTTGTGAGTGAAAGGGCTGGGAAATTCCAGGAGACATGCTGAGTCACCCAGTGGTGAATAGAGAGATCTGCATCTAGATGGGAGGGAGGAGTTACACCTGAACCGTGAATAGGTCTGTGCCTGTGATCCAGCGCCCCTATAGAAAATATGTCATAACAACGCTACCCAACTCCACAATACTCACCATTAATCATAAAACACTCACAAGGCCCATAAACTAACGTGACATATTTTGGGCAACTGAATCATGTGACCTAATTAATAAAACCTATTCACAAATTATATACACATTTATATACAAAAGCAGTATAAGGATTTCACCATGGTTTATGTAAAGCTTTGCATTTAATTAAGTCACTTAGGCAAATGGATCTGCTGATGGTAACAAATCTATGAAATTACAAGACCAGCTTGTCTTTTCAAAAATCTCATTTATTAACTATTTATTCAAGGAAAGTGCATTTTATTAGAATCTCTTTATTTAAGCAGCATTATTTGAGGAATTGCAAATTAGACTGTCAGTTCAAAGCAAATCAAATAGCATGTTTAATGAAAAATAAACAGTTTTCCATCACCTAAGCCCTAACTTCCTTGTCTAAAACTCACTTCACCTAAAGGGATAAAAGTAAAGTCATTTAACCCTATTGATCCTTACGTGCTCCAAAGAGTCCGTCAGCACGTCACGCCTAACAGGAATCAGGAGAAGATGAGCAGCAAGAGCCCCCTCCCTCCCATGGGGACAGCTTTTATACCTTTTCTGACTAACTAAAGTATCTCTATCACACATTTTTTTCTGACAATCCAAACTTTGGATTGGCTGAGCCATGTCAGTCCACTATTAGGTCACACTCTCCTGACCAAGTCCGGGGCCTCATCATAGCCCTTATTGTTCTTAGTTTCACCATCCTTTCTGCTTCCTCAAAATGATACTTTTTCCCGGGGAGAACCTTTTTACTTCCTAATCTTGGCAGGCCATACAGCATCCTGTCCTTGACAAAGACTCCAAGAACACATTCAACTCGACCGCAATTGTTTCTGCATTAAACGTTGTTTGTTCAGCAAAAAAAGCTTATTTCGTCTGCGCAGGAGTGAAAACTTCACTCTGGTCAAGTTTCATGAACTGTGGCACTGCCAGCCATTTTATTTAGGCCCCTTCGTAAAACTAATGCATAAACAACCACAAGACATCGATTAATGAAAGAAATAGAGTTCATTCTGTTACCCACCCACCTTTACTAATTATTAACCCATTAATCTATGTTACCTAGCAGAAGCAAATAAAGCAACACACAGATTTATGCAACATAAAGACGAAAAGAAAAAACATGAGCACACAGAAATAAGCACATGCCATTAATAAAACAGCCGCATTTAATTCTGAAAAAACAATAGACAGGATTAGTTTATTATTTTTCACAAACAGGCATTTGCAACATAGAGCACATATATGAGCACATATATTAGTTCCCGTGTGTCTTGATCTGCAATTTAATCTAGGTTGATTAGTAAAATTCACTCCACTCACATTAATATAATTATTTTTATTATGGAAGTTTAACTTTGCGAGTTGAAATAAAAATATTTCTCAATCTCGCTCCATCAACTCCCTCATCTGGTGATTTCAAAATCACCAAAGAACACCCAAAAATGTAGCAAAATTTTATCTCATTGAAGAACATGTTTTGATTTTCAATGTGTTAGTAATTCTAAAGTCTTGTCTCAGCTGTTTGTCTGTAACTTTCGTATTGAGTTCTACGAAACTCTTCCAGTTCTATTTCTCTCTCCTGCTCTTTTCTAAGTTTGTATATTCTCTTCTTTTCCCTCAGATATTTCTTTCTCTTGTGTAACATGCAACTAATCTTCAACAACAGTATCACAAAAACTATAACTAATAAAGGTGTCAGTATTTTTCCAAGAATTGAACCACCAATTTCTTGAAACCAGGTTTTGATTGCTGCAAATCTTTTGGTTAAACGTTCTGAAAAATCATCCTCTTCCAAGGGTACAATTTCTGATTGCAACTCAGTGATATTTTTGATATACATCTCAATACTCTGACTCTTATCAGGAATATAGGTGCAGCAGTGTTGGACATGCCAAAATGCCACAAACTCCTCCCTCTTTTGCTAACAGAATGTCTAAAGCAAGACGATTCTGCATTACCATGGACCGTATAGCAATGAGCTCGGTATCCACTAATTGGAAACCACTAGCTGTGTCAGTTGACAACCTGTCAACAATTGTGGACAATTTTCTGATTCTACCTGCATTCAGGGTTATACCTACTAACGGTATCACTGCTTCAAAGATGTCTCCCAAAATGTCTGAGAAACTATCTCTTTTAAATCTGTTCAGATGATTGCTGATTTCAAATGAACCTTCTGCATTCCTGTCAACATGGAATATTTTTGGAAAAACTAATCCAACAAAACACGTCCCATACCAGTGATCTGGGAGGTTATAGTAAGCTTTGTTTCCACATACAAAATAAATTCCAGGGAAAATTGGATCCTTGCCACCTTTAAATCCCCAACCCCCCATGATTTGATAAGTGTCCTCACAATGACTTGCACCGACAAAATAGTTATCGAACAATGTGTTGTCTCTCCTAATACAAAATTTACCACTAATTGGTTTGTCTATGTGTATAGCAACATTTTCAAATGATTTTCCAATATGTTTTTCGTCCTCTAACTGCCAAAATTTAGATTTGGTCTGTTTAAGCATCTCATTTCTTTTATAAATTGCTCTTCTCTCCTCAACTAAATTCAGGAAAGATTTTTCCTCAGTTCTCAATTTACATGTCAAATTATTTCTAAATGCATACTCATAGGTGAGTTCATTTGTCACGATGAAAAATTCCCTCATCTGTTCAGCTTGTTTGTGCTTATTTAGGCTTTTCTCAATTTTCAGGTTTGCAAAGATCTCGTCATGGTTAGAATAGTAATACTCTAAACGACCAGTCTGATAAAATAAGCTAGCTAATATACTGCAGGTTATGCCATAAGTAAGAGGAAGCATATTATAGGTAACTCCCTCCGTAACAGAAGCAGGCAATTTCACACAAATATAACAGTCTTTGACTTCCATGACCTTTACATATTCAGCCAGGGGTCTTGAAAAAGTATTGCTAGAAAAATCACCACCAGATCTATCTTGGTGAATCTCTGGTCTATGATCAATAACTCTATTAGTTTTGCCTATTGCACTATGTTTGTCTTGTTTAACTGAAGCTTTGCTCGTCATGTTAACCTTATACATTTCCTTGTCAATTCCAAAAGGGAAAATGACAGCTAAAACTAACCAAAGCAAGATTATTAGGACAACACAAATCAATGACATTTTACAGCATCTCCTAAAAATGGAACACCTTGAATTGGTATTAGTAAAAGTGTAAGGCATTTTCACTCTTCCAATAAAGCCTTGCAAAGAAAACAAAAATCAAAAATTAAAAATGTCTAAATTTTCTAAAATTTCTAATACCCCCCTATTTTTAATTTTTTTTTAAAAATAAACCCCCACCTTCTAACAGCTTTTCTTCGACCTTGCGTCTTACAACAATGTGTTTTTCCAGCTAACACAATTTCTTCGACCTTGTGTCACCTAACACATTTTCTTCAGCCTTATGCTAAAAACGAAAACCTAAAATTTTAACAGAAGACACTTCAATCGTTGTCACTATTGTCATCTATCTCTTCTTGACTGCTACTGTTGACCTCCACTACAGGTGAAATAATTATGTAAGTCCATTCAGGGGACTTATACTTTTGGTTTGGTTTCACAACTCTTTTTGCCCTACTACTAATGACTTCTATTTTCTTTCCTGCTTCACTTTTCTTTTCAGGATCTTTTTGACTTGATATTTCATTAATTTGCTCCTTCGATCTGTTTATCAATTTGAATTTCAGACTTTCATTTTCTTTTTGCCAGTTATCACCTTTTCTCGGTAATTTCTTCTTTGGCTCAGTCACATTACATTCTGTTCTCCAAGCTCTTTTTCTGAAATTTCTTATTTGAGATTCTTCATCATCACTGTTATCAGTTTCGCTGTCAGAAATTTGAATTCTGGACTCAGGTACTTCTTTACTCGGCAGCTTCACTCCGTTAGGAACATCGGGGCATATTACCAACAACTAGCGATAATTTTTGTCTCTAACTTGTTTAGAGACAAAAATTATCGCCGCACATCGGCGATTTTTATCGCAGATAAACCTTGCTATTAGCAAGGTTTATCGCAAATGCGATAAAAAACGCCCGCAATGCATGAATATCGCTGAAAAGTCAGCGATATTCATGCATTATCGAGCAAATGCTCTTAGCCATGTTATCCACCTCCCATTGGATAACATGGCTAAGAACTGCTCAGGGCAGGTGTTAGCTTTTGGAGATATTCGCGCTTAGCGCAAATATCTCCAAAAGTTGGTAATAGGAGATAGCGATGTTAGCGACTGTTTCCAGTCGCTAACATCTTGGCACGCCCACTTTGCATATCATTAGTGATAAATATCACTGACATGCAAAGTGGGGCCCATGATGGTCGCTATCTCCTATTAGCTGTCGCTAACTGGTGTTAGCGACAGCTTGGTAATAGGGAGATAATTTTATCTCCGCTTTCTTGGCTTTTAAAGCCAAAAAAGCGGAGATAAAACCCCTTGATAATATACCCCCTCATCTTTATAGCTGGTACTTGGTAATTCGTCTTCTTCTTCTTCAATTACCTTCAACTTCCCAGTTTCAGATTTCCTGTTCCTGCTTTCAGAACTTCTTTTCTGCTTTTCAATACTCTCCTGTTCTTGAATCACAACTTGATCAGACTCTTTCTCTGCTTCTTTTTCTAGCAGATCTTCATCATTGTCAGAGTCTACAATCACAATCTCCAAATCTTTTTCATTCAACTCTTCATTCGCAGTTGAACTTTCCAGATGTCGACCTTCCTGTCGAGCTTCAGGATCTAGATGTTTCTAAGGTTCTTCTTCAGAATCTGAATCAGCAGTGGTGTCACTTTCTTCGTCAGAATTTTCAGGTGTAGGTACATGAATAGATAGTATGGCTTGCGTGAATCCACCTCTTCAAACCCTTGCACTTTACTGCATTTGTTGTCACTAGAATGACTTGCCTTGCTTTCTGCCACCTGGGTACCAGACAGTTTCTTTTTTGGTGCACTTTTGTCCTTACCAAGTCACCTGGTAACAGATCATGTGCTTGCTCTTTTTCTCTTGTTTGCACTTCGGTTCCCACCTGATTGAACACAGAAGTCACGATGTCAGATAAGTTCCTGCAGTACTCCAAAATGACGCTATCATTAATAGTCATCAACCTTCCTACTGGTATAAATGCTTGTCTCATGACTCTGCCCATGAGAATGTCATGTGGGCTTAAACCTGTCTTTTTATCAGGGGTACTTCTCAAAGACATCAAAACAAGTGGAAGTGCATCTGTCCACTTCATACCTGTAGCTAGACACATTTTGCCAATCCTATTTTTAATAGTTCCATTTACTTGCTCAACAACACCTGATGCTTCTGGTCTGTATGCACAATGAAGTTTCTGTTCTATGTTTAAAGCTCCACAAACCAATTGTAACAGTCTGTTTTCAAAATGTCTTCCACGATCACTTTCCACAGTCACTGGAAAACCGTACCTAGGTATAATTTCCCTTAAAAGCAATTTTGCAACAGTAACTGAATCATTGTGGCGTGTAGGAAACGCTTCAACCCATCTTGAAAACAAACAGATTATTACAAGGACCTAACGTAACTTGTTGTGTGGTGGCATGTCAATGAAATCCATTTGTAACCTTGTGAATGGACCACCCTCCCGTCCTATGGTTCCCATGCTCACAACTGTTTTTCTGTTGGGGTTCATTTGTTGGCAAACTAAGCATCTCTGGCAAAAAGACTCTGCAATAATTCCGAACTTTGGATTGAACCAAGTCTGTCTGAAAAGCCTTATCATGGAATCTCTTCCAATATGTCCCTGACCATGATACATCCTAGCCATGTCAGCAATCATGCTATTTGGTAAAACTGGTCTACCATCTTGGTAAGTCCAAATTCCATCCTCTTCTCGCTGTCTACATTCTGCTTTTAACCATGTGTTTTTCTCCTCATCACTTGCCTCATCTTGTAAATCTTTTACTCCCTGCCATGTTTCAACTACTGATGTTAGCATAAGTGAACTCAAGACATGTTCATCATTCTTTTCCTGATTAATTGAACAATTGTTTTTCGCACAGTACCTGGCAATCTAATCTGCATAGGCATTTCCTTTTGTGACAAAATCTTCGCCTTTTTTATGAGCTGCACATTTCACAACAGCAATATTTTCTGGTAACTGAATGCCATTAATCAATCTTGTGATCAATTTTGCATTTCTGATGGGAGTCCCTGCAGAGGTTAAATAACCCCTTTGAGACCAGAGCTGTCTATAATCATGCACAACTCCGTATCCGTATTGGCTGTCAGTCACTATGGTGATTTTTAAATCTTTTGCTTTTTCACATGCACAAATCAAAGCAATCAATTCTGCTACTTGAGCTGAACGAATTCCTTCAAGACATGATGCTTCAAACACAGTAGCTACTGTACAAACTGAATATGCTGCTCTCAGAAAGCCCTCATCTGTTCTCAGACAAGAACCATCAACAAAATAAACAAAGTCTGACACAGGCAAAGGAACATCTTTAATGTCCTGCCTATGCTTGGTACAATATTCCAAAACATCCAAGCACTCATGGTCAATATCGTTCTCATTTCTGATTTCTGTCACAGTACCATCAGGCAATAATGTGGAAGGATTTAAATTCACACACCTTGCTATCGATACATTATCTGATCCCAGAATAACTTTCTCGTATTTAGTAAGCCTGTTGCTAGTTAAATTCTGCGTTTTACTTCTGGTAAGGAGAATTTCTACTGAATGGGGTACATAGACTTTTACAGGAAATCCCCTTATAATTCCCTCACTTTGCTCAAGGTTCACACTAGTTGCAGCTACTGCTTTTAAGCAGCCTGGTAATGCTTTTGCAACAGGATCAAGCACTGCTGAGAAATACGCTATAGGCTTTCTCAGTTTTCCATGTCTCTGAATTAGAACTGATAATGCACATCCTTCTCTTTCACTGCAGTACAGCTCAAAATCTTTTTCGTAATCTGGCATGCCTAAATCTGGAGCTTCACATAAGATTCTTTTTAGTTTTTCAAAAGCCTGCATCTCAATTTCTGTGAGAACAATTGGATCTTTTATATCTGATTTTGTTAATCTCTGCAGTGGTTTTGCAATTACTGAAAATCCACTAATCCACTGGCAACAATAGCCAACCATCCCTAGAAACATTCTGACCTGTCTCTGTGTTTTCAGAGGTTGCATTCCCTGAATCATTTTTATTCTCTCTATTGTCACTTGTCTGATTCCCTTTGCAATTCTGTGACCAAGGTATTTTACTTCTTGTTTGCAAAACTGTAATTTTGCAGGTGACACTTTATGTCCCTCATTTGCCAGATGATTCAAAAGAGTAATTGTATCTGTGACACAGTTATCTCGTGTTTTTGCTGCTACAAGGAGATCATCAATGTACTGAACCAATGTCGATTTTCCAGGTAAATTTAGATTCTCCAATGATTTCTTTAGCAACTGATTAAAGATAGATGGACTCTCTGTATACCCTTGAGGGATACGACACCATGCTAATGTGCGATTCTGGAACCGAAACGCAAAAATTTGCTGGCTGTCTGGATGCAATGAAACAGTAAAGAACGCATCGCAAAGGTCAATGACAGTATACCATTCTGCATCATGCGGAATCTGGTAAAGAATCACTGCTGGGTTTGGAACAACTGGGCAACATGGAACAACTATTCCGTTAACCTTTCTCAGGTCTTGAACTATTCTGTACGTTCCGTTTGGCTTTTTGATCCCCATAATCGGTTAATTACAAGGACTGCTTTCAATTTCTTTTAGAACACCTTGCTTTATGAACTTGTCAATTACAGGACTGACACCTTCAATTGTCTCTGCTTTCATTTTGTACTGTGGAATGTTTGGAAAATCTATTCCCTGTTTCTCTGTGATTTTGACTGGGTCAACATGTTTCATCAAGCCCATTTCACTTCCTGACAAATCCCAAATTTCAGCTTTAACTGTCTTTTTCAACTCTTCTGGGAGATTATCTTTGTCAAATGCAGGAAATAATTTGCTTTCCTTTGCTTCAACCATTAACATTGCTAATCTGTAAAGCCCATCTTCCTCTAATGTTTGAAGCTCAATACCCTCCGGTGAGCAATATATTTTGCAGTACATCTTGCAGAGAATGTCTCTCCCTAGCAAGTTTACAGGACTGCTGTTACAAACTACAAATCTGTGTTTGTCTTTAAATTTGCCAATTTCTACTTTTACAGGCTCTGTCAAATCTGTTTTAATCTGTGGATTAGCTACACCAACTACTTGGATGCTTTCACCAGAGAGAGGCAGGTTTTCTATTTCCACTGATCTATCAGTAGAACGGGTAGCACCAGTGTCCACAAGAAAAGTGATTTCTACATCATTCACTTTGCCATTTACAAATGGACCAGCCTGGTCAACCTCAAGAGTGGCTCCAAGCACACACTCTTCCCCCTCTCTCAGGCACCATCATAAGTAATCCTCAGAATCACTTCCTCCATTTTCTGTCATAAGAATTGTCGAGAAACATTTGGCACATTCACTCTTTGCGGTCTGATTACCTGATCACCTCCGCTGAATCCTGTTTCCGAATTATACCTCTGACCATTCACACAATTTGGAAGAGGAGGTTGTGGAATCTGACTCTGCTGATTCGCTAACTGTCGCTGTAGCTGTTGCTGCAGATTCAACTCAGTCAGTCAGTCAGTCAAACAATCTTTATTTCGATTAGTTTAAAATCATAAAAAGAGAAAAGACATTACATACATCCATAAATGTAAAATATCGCGTTCATCAAACAAATGAAAACATTTGAGGCACATTTAAAAACTGGCTTGAAATATTAAAAAAGATTTAAAAAAGATTTCATTTCATAAATATGTACACACAGAGGTTTCGGGCCTTAAAATGATCTAAATCCAAGTTCACAGTAGTTGCTATGCGATTACCAGGCCAGAAATCATTCTATTTTAGCATTAGAGATCTTATTTAGAAAATATATGGGTAGAGCCTCCTATGTAATTACTGACAAAGATGGTCTGCTCTTATTAGTCCTGGTCGCAGCCACCAAAAAGTTGGCAACGCTAAAAACAATGCGTATGGAACCCAACATTTGCAAATACAAAAGGGCTGGCCTCACTTGTTCACTTGTTTTTTCCGTGCAACTGCAAACCTCTCACAAAACATTACAAAATGGAGAGTGTCCTGTGTCGAAAAACTATCAAAAGAACACGGAGAACTTTCTTCCGGTTTCTCCCAATGCGGAAAATCACCCAAAATAAAATGAATTAGATTAAATCTAAACCTAACCAGCAAAAAGCGGTGAAAATGGTTGGTGACTAACTTCAGGTAGGGTTCAATAAATAGAGAAGTCTGCAAAATATACAATCTTCTAACCCCCGGTTTTCTAATCTCCTGTTCCTCCCTATTTCGCTGCGCCAGGTTAATGAAACTTTTTTTTACCCAGGCCAAGTCCTCTTTTCCTAGCTTATCTGGGCAGGTACACAAATCAGGACGACCCAGTCTGACACACGCCGCTCTAACGTAAGCCAGCCAGGGTATCCTGTCTGCCTTATCCAGTGCTAAGCAATCTTTCAGAATTAAGTGATTAAGGGTGATCTCCTCGTTGATCCATGTCTTCACCCAACAAGTGACCGGGGCCATATTTAAGTTATCAGCAATAAAACCAATACCTAGTTCAGCATGTACGGAAAGTGTAGGAGATGAGGGTGGAACCGCCAGCAGGGACCTGAGGAATTTGTTTTCTACCACTTGAATTGTATTCATAGGGGCATATCCCCAGACATCAGCCCCATATGAGGCAATCGCTAGGCACTTAGATTTATATATTTTAAGCATGGCCTCCATGGGCCTCGCTCCCAGCCTCTTTGAGAAACTAAGCAGTGCTGATGTAGATCTTAAAACAGCATTGCACTTCTGTTTCAATTGCGG
This sequence comes from Lissotriton helveticus, assembly GCF_964261635.1. Taxonomy (NCBI): domain Eukaryota; kingdom Metazoa; phylum Chordata; class Amphibia; order Caudata; family Salamandridae; genus Lissotriton; species Lissotriton helveticus. Next base: position 1,560,788,264 of record NC_136057.1, read on the forward strand.
GCCCCAGTTACCTTTCTCATCAAATAGTACACCTATAGGTAAATACTGGTACCCTTGTGACCTCTGCACCCATGCATGTAAAACTTCTCACCCTTAACTTCTTTCTTGTAATACCCGCAACCATCACATGCAATTTTTTACTGTTGACTTTTAAGTCAAGGGACTGCATGAAGCTGCCAAAGTGATCTAGCCGCCTCTGCAGGCCCATGCCTGTTCGGGCGAGTAATACAGCATCGTCCGCGTACAGGAGGGCCGGAACTCCCGCTCCTCCTATACGCGGAACGTCTACTGCAGCCCTAACTAGAGAGTCTTCCAGGGTATTAATGTACAAGGTAAAGAGGAGAGGGGCCAGGATACAGCCTTGTCTGACCCCTCTCCTCGAACTAAAGGGACCAGTGCAACGGCCGTCTGACGTGGTCCTCACTTTGGCTGAAAGGTCCTGATGGAGGTCACTGAGAAAGTTAACCAAAGATGCATCCATCCCCATGTTACGCAAACTAGACCATAATTTCGACCGATTGACTAGGTCGAATGCCGAAGACAGATCCACAAAACCTAGGTATAAATAGCCAGACTTTGCGGAAGTGTATTTCCCAGTAATGAGATACAAGTTTAGGCATTGATCTATAGTGCCTCTGTGTTTTCTAAAACCATATTGGAGGTTAGAGAGAACCCCCCCGCCAGTTAGCCAATCCCCCAATTGTTTCAAAATGACTCTGCCCATGATTTTAACTGCAGAGTCTATCAGGGAGATTGGCCTATAGCAGGCTAGGTCCCCTCTGCTCCCTTTCTTAAAAATCGGAACTATAACCCAGTTGGACCAGGAAGGTGGAAAGCCTGCAGAAGCAGACACATTAAAAACATTAGTCAGGACTTTTGCCCAAAACTGGGGGTACAAAATATAAAGATCTGCAGGCACCCCATCAGGGCCGGGCGCCTTGTGATTAGCCATTCCTCTAATTGCCCTTTCTACGTCTGCCACGTCGAAAACGAACGGGGCAGAAAGATCAGTAGTGGCATCACTCCCTTGGGTAGGCTCCATTTGATTAGTATCAGCGTAGATTCAACTCATTTAATTGTCGCTGTAGCTGTTGCTGCAGATTTACATCATTCTACATCTGTGGATTTAATGATGCATTTTTTAAATTTCTGGGCGGATTTTTACACTCGCGCTTCCTGTGTTCAATTTCGCCACAATTAAAACAAGGTAGCTTTTGTTTTAGCTCTTCAATATTTACATTAAATTTTGGTTTATTAAAATTTCCCTTAAATCTTCCTTGACCCTGATTCTGATTAAAATGTACATGTTTGTTTTCCAAATTTGCAATCTGCTGTTCAGCTGCTTTCACCAGTGCCCACATTGCCTTTTCCTTAAGTTTTTTCTGCTTCGCGCCTATCTCATCACTACAATATTTTGCTTTTCTCAGTATATCATCAACTGAGAGTGATTGCCATCCGACAATACCATTTCTGATCATCTCACCAATCTCAGGTCTCAGACCATAAACAAATCTGTATATAAAGTGGCTCATGTCCTTTTCACTTAATTTTTCATAGCCACTGTACTGTTTAAAAACCAACAGTAGTCTTTCATAGAATGAATGCACTGATTCTTTTGGCTCCTGATTTGTTCTGTCAATTTTAACCCAATCAACTTCCTTTGGGGGAATCTTATTTTTCAACCAATAAATCACTTTATCATACAGTCCCATGACTTCTGATGATGGAGTGCCTGTTGAAGCATCTCGAGCATGTTCTACTTTTGGCCAACTTACAGCAATTTTACATTCTGTCCAAAGATCTGATGGGACAACAATGTCAAAGAATCCATCCAGATCAATCCACAGAACTTTCGAAACCTTTATGAATCTGTTCACCTGTCGATACCGTTCCACAGGCTTTTCTCTCAAACGAGGAAAATCATTTGTGAACAACAGAATGTCCTGTCTAGACCAAGGAACATGCACATAACCACCTCATGCTATTTCTCTCATTGGGTACTGATTAGCCACCATGCCCCTTTCTCTCCTTTCTTCCTCTCTTTTCTTTGTCCACTTCACTCTCCATTTGCTCAAATCACCCAATGTCTTAATGTACACAATCAAGTCTTTTATATGCAGAATTCTTCCCATTGTATTAAAATTCCCAATGTCTTTTTCAGTAAAATCTAATCTGTAATTTTTTCCCAAATTTTTCTGTTTGCTCAAGTCAATCTCTAATTCTGCAGCTAATTCTTCTAGCTGTTCATATTTATTTTTCGTTTTCCATTGTACGCTTTTGCAAATAAATAACAATTCATCATCTTGATAATGCTTTAAACTGTCAGGACCAATTGTGCCAATGATTAATTCCTCCAAATCTGCTTTAAGTCTCGCAACATCAAGTTTTGGGTTTGAATCTGTTTTCTCAACACTCCTTTCTGGAGATTCAGTATCTGACTCTGCACCCATTGGTGTTCTGCATAATGAATCTGGATTAAAAGTTAAATCAGGCATCCTTGTTTTCTCGCGATGTATTTCAGTAAATTCCAAATAAAAATTTTCAGCCACTTTCTGAATTTCTGCATTTAATGGAATAGTCAAACCTGGATGTCTAATTTCTCCCTGATCGAAAACAGGCTGAACAGGACCAATCGTTACTGGAACTGTTACTGCTTCCATGCCTTTAGTTAATTGCCCAATTAATTCTTCTTTTGATCGTAAATATTCTGAAGTACTTGGAGTTTCCTCATCTCTTCCAGCACCCATTAGACCTCTGGAAGGAGTCTCATTTCTTGAAACTGGAGTTTCAGGAAAATTTCTACTTTCACCATATGCACTAGAATTAGTTCTTGTTTCTCCTCTTTCAGGCGTTTCTGTATTATTCGGGTAAAATCTGGGTGATTCCTCATTAAGTGGAAAGGCACTTGGGGTGGTTCCTGTAGAAACCATCGGGGTAGACCATGAACAAGCTGGTTTTAAAGGAGTCTGTTTCTTATTTGTAAGGTATATTTTTTCTAAAACTGGATCTTCCAATTCACTTTCTTCAATATTATTTTTCTTTTGGGTATTCTTTTGACCTGGTATTTCAGTAATCATTATTCTTACTGGGTATAAACCATCACACATGTCTGCCTGTCTCCATCGACGCATTCTATCCTCATGCGTTTCCTTATGAGCGTTAGATTTTGGACCTCTTGTTATACCTCTCGTTGCTTCTCGTTGAAGTTCAACCATCTCATCCTCCCATTCAACTAAAGCCTCAAATTGTGTAGGTCTAGGCTTTGGCACAAGAGCCATCATTTTTTCTCTTAAGTTTTTCAAAACTCTCACATTAAATGAGCCATCCTCTGGCCAAGCTAAAACACCATCATCTTTGGTATAATCCATCCAATTGTCAAACCAAAGACAAGTATGATAACCATATTCACCTTCCATATAGGCTGCAGGTGTTTTGTACTTATGATGTAATTTTCCACCTCGCGTTTCAATTTTCTTATCGGGTGAAAATATATTTTTCAATTTCTGAAGCCATGTAAGCCTTTTCTCTTCCTTTTTGTAATATTAACTCATGTTTTAATCAAATCCGCCTAATTTAAAATGATCCTAAATGTTTCCTGGTTGTTCCGCAAAACCAGCCAATCCATGCGCGAAACACACCAACAAGCCAATCAGGTTAAGCTACGTCACCACCTTGCTCAACCAATAGATTTGCTGCTTCCTGGAAAAGCCAATCAGCTAACAGCTCGTCAGAGTCACGTGAGCCAATCAGTGCGCTAGCTGTGACGTAAGTTAGCCAATCACAGCGCGGACCCTGTGACGTATACAGCCGCTGCAGCTTCTCGTCTCTCACTCCAGGAGCTTACCCCTCCTTCACAAAATATTTTCACAACGCCATTTTAAGAACGCTTTTTAAATATTTTTCAATTAATAACAACAGAAAAACAAACCATTTGTCTGTTTCGCTAAAAAAAAGTGATAGCTTATACAATCATTCAAGTATTCTTTTGCGTGGAATAGATGACGCTACTCTCACAGAATACACAATCTTGATAAAGTAAACTTTTACTCTACCCTTCTATCAGATAATAACGAACCTGTTTCCCTCTGAATGCACATAAAGTAGCAAATCAAAGTTTAACTCGAACGAAATTACAAAATCATTTGCGCACTTTCAAACAGAAAGTTTCCTTAGCCATACATACATGAAATCCTGGCAGGACTTTAACCAACCATAGAAATCCACATTCGCCAGTAAAAATAGACGACGCTTCCTTACCCTTCACACAAGCTCAGATAAATTCTATTACTCTTTTAGCAGTGAGTTTTAAAACAGGCTCCAAGTCCCTATACTCGAAAGCTACAATTTCATAGACAATCCTCACTATACATACTATCTAGCACACCTAAAATACCTACATTTGTGTTGTCCGTCCACAACACTAGTGATATATGACAATACCACTATTTTGAAACAGAACAAATGCACTGTGCAACTTCACTTGTCACACCACTCACATGCCGGCACAACTAGGATTTTTCACACTGCAGGAAAAAATATTTCGACTACATGTAACAAGTGAACAAACTCAACATATGTTAAACAATCGATCCTATGTAACTACCATGAAGCATGTTGGTTACCATAGTAACCGGACTCTGCTACCAGAGATTTGATCCAGCGCCCCGATAAAAAATATGTCATAACAACGCTACCCAACTCCACAATACTCACCATTAATCATAAAACACTCACAAGGCCCATAACTAACGTGACATATTTTGAGCAAATGAATCATGTTACCTAATTAATAAAACCTATTCACAAATTATATACACATTTATATACAACTGCAGTATAATGATTTCACCATGGTTTTTGTAAAGCTTTGCATTTAATTAAGTCACTTAGGCAAATGGATCTGCTGATGGTAACAAATCTATGAAATAACAAGACCAGCTTGTCTTTTCAAAAATCTCATTTATTAACTATTTATTCAAGGAAAGTGCATTTTATTAGAATCTCTTTATTTAAGCAGCATTATATGAGGAATTGCAAATTAGACTGTCAGTTCAAAGCAAATCAAATAGCATGTTTAATGAAAAATAAACAGTTTTCCATCACCTAAGCCCTAACTTCCCTGTCTAAAACTCACTTCACCTAAAGGGATAAAAGTAAAGTCATGTAACCCTATTGATCCTTACGTGCTCCAAAGAGTCTGTCAGCACATCACCCCTAACAGGAATCAGGAGAAGATGAGCAGCAAGAGCCCCCTCCCTCCCATGGGGACAGCTTTTATACCTTTTCTGACTAACTAAAGTATCTCTATCACACATTTTTTTCTGACAATCCAAACTTTGGATTGGCTGAGCCATGTCAGTCCACTATTAGGTCACACTCAGCAAAAAAGCTTCTTTTGTCTGCGCAGGAGTGAAAACTTCACTCTGGTCAAGTTTCATGAACTGTGGCACTGCCAGCCATTTTCTTTAGGCCCATTCGTAAAACTAATGCATAAACAAACACAAAACATCGATTAATGAAAGAAATAGAGTTCATTCTGTTACCCACCCACCTTTACTAATTATTAACCCATTAATCTATGTTACCTAGCAGAAGCAAATAAAGCAACAAACAGATTTATGCAACATAAAGACGAAAAGACAAAACATGAGCACACAGAAATAAGCACATGCCATTAATAAAACAGCCGTATTTAGTCCTGACAAAACAATAGACAAGATTCGTTTATTATTTTTCACAAACAGGCATTTGCAACATAGAGCACATATATGAGCACATATATTAGTTCCCGTGTGTCATGATCTGCAATTTAATCTAGGTTGATTAGTAAAATTCACTCCACTCACATTAATATAATTATTTTTATTATGGAAGTTTAACTTTGCGAGTTGAAATACAAATATTTCTAAATCTCGCTCCATCACCTGCCTTCCACAATGCTGGCTCCACCCCCTGGGGAGTGGCTGATGTCACTGCCCTGCACACTAAAAGAAGAGAAGGAGTCCTGTAAACAAAGTGCTCCAGGACTGTACTTGCCTTCCACAATGCTGGCTCCACCTCCTGTGGGGTGCCTGATGTTTCTGCCCTGCACTGTGAAAAGAAATGAGAAGTCTGGTAAACAGAGTGCTTCAGAACTGGTTTGGACTGGGCAAAGACCCCTCTCCCCTCAGAGAACAAAGGATTTCTGGGTATAAATATTGGGACCCTGATCCCATGAAATTAGATCACTTTGGACTACACGAAAAAACCTTTACTGAGGAGAGGAATCTGAAGAAACTGAGGAGAGACTATTCCCAAGCTGAAGTGCTGCTTGGGGGATTGACCTGCAGTGGTTGCCTTACTGCCAAAGGAAGGGGAAAGGAACTTTGTGTACTTTGCTTTCAACTTGTGAAGGATCTCCATGGGCTTGGAAAAGAGCTTGCTTCCTTCTGAAGTCTCAGGTACAACATACTTCACCCCACAGCTCCCCAGAGTTCTTGTGGAAGTGCCTGCTGCTGTTTTGGGCCTTCTGAGGAGCTGCTTGTCGCAAGGAGCTGGAAGCGCGACTCAACGAGAAGAAGCGTGCCGCCGTCGCTGTACCTGCCCTCTCAACTCCGAAGGAGGGTGTCGCGGCTGGAACTGTCGCACTGCACCGCATCGGTTCTGCAACGAAGAGGAAGCATGTCGCCGTCGCTGCTGCTGCCGTTGCAACTCCGAAGACGGAGGCTGTCGCCGCTTTGGTTGTCACACTGCACTGCATCAGGAGAAGAATCTCGCAACGAGGTCAGAGCGTGTCGCCGTCCCTGTGCCTGCCGTCGCAACTCCGATCCCAGAGGGTGTTGCCGCTGGAACTGTCGCATTGCACCGCATTGACCAAGAGCACCTCGCATCCCTGAGAAGCGCGCCGCCATCGAAGCTTCTTCCGTCGCATCTTGGATGTCACCGCTGTAGTTGTCGCATCGAGCTTCACGCATCATTGAGAAGAGCGTCGCCGCTGGAGCTGTTGCAGTCGGAACATAAGGGTGTCGCCGCTGCAGTCCACGCATCGAACCGAGAGTTTCTCGCATCCCCAAGAAGCGCGCCGCATCTGGAAGATCTTCACGTCTTTATTTCTTTGCACCTGACTTTGCCGCATTTCCCATCGCTGCGCAATGCTTGTCGTGGAAGCGCAACGCAACTTGAGGTACAATAACGCAGAGTGTCGCATCTAAAGGACTGAACTGATCTAAGCTTAAATCTACCATCTTAAAGTAATCATACTGTGTATTTTTGTTGTTTATGGTCTTCTGGTAATTCTATATAAAGTCTACTTATTTTTTATATAAAACCTGTGTGGTGTCCATTTGTAGTGTTGTCACTGGGTTACTGTATGTGGTCACAACTGCTTAACTTACAACACCTCTAAAATAAGCCTTGACTGCTCGCGCCACGCAACCTAGAGGGTGAGCAGGAGTTATTTTAGGTGTGTAATCCCCTTGTCCTGACTAGAGGAGAGGGCCCCTATTCATCACAAGTACCTACCTGTGCCAACTAGAAACCCCCAAATCTAACATTGGTAGGCAGCGGAAGGGATTCTGGATTTGCATTTGTGACTCATGTACAGTGACTGGTGAACACTACTTACTGAGTGTAGACCATAATGATACCGCATTCTTTTTGGTAGATTTCCTTTTGATTTTTGGATTGCCTATTTTTGAAAGATGCCTAATTCAGTAGAGAGAGCAGAGTCTGTAGCCTCCCTTAATTGAGAATCGGATGAATAAAGCTGGAATGCTACACAGTAAGGCAGATGGAGTACTTTTGCAAGAAAATCAATATTTCCATTTCTGGATTTAAAGCGAAGGAAGAATTCTACAGGGCGCTGAGGGCCTGGGTAGAAGCAAGGAAAATTCCTGTGATTGAGGATGATGACTTGGCAATTGTGCAACAAGAAGGGCCATTGGGCCTAGGAGGAAGGAAAGTACCTTCCCCCGCATGCAGCAGTGCTTCTAACATGAGTCTGTCTCCAGAGGAGATGGAGGACAGCGAGAGATCAAGAAGGCATGACATGGAGATGACCAGGTTCAAGGTGGATAGGCAGTTGGAATTAGAAAATAGAAAGTTAGATCTTGAGGAAAAGAAAATGCAGTTTGAGCATGAAAAAGTTTTGAGGGAGTTGGAGTTTAAAACTAAAAGTTTAGAAGTTACTCCCTCTGGTGTCAGCATACCGTCAGAACATACAGAAAGTAGAGTGTATAATCCCAAGGATGTGGTGAAGGAGTTTTACAAAAATAAGGATATTAGTCAGTGGTTCAGAGCCTATGAGGTAGCCATGTCTTCCCACTGGGTCCCTGAGAGAGATTGGGGAGCGGGGTTGTGAGGAAGGTTCCTTAGTGAGGGGTGGGATACATTGTTAGACCTGCCTTCTGAAGCCCACAATTTATACAGCCACATGAAAGATGCATTGATGTCTAGATATGGTTTGACACCTGAACTCTATAGGCACAGGTTCGAGAAATGACAAAAGTTAGAAAACTGTACTTGGGTTGACTATGTCAATTTCTTTTGCAGAGCATTGGATGGTTGGTTAAAGGGCAGCACGGTTAATGATTTTCAAGGTCTCTTTAATTTGATTGCATGGGAACACTTGTCTGATAAGTGTTTTCCAGAGCTGCGCCAACATCTGATAGATAGCAAGATGAATAACCCTTGGAAGCTTGCTGAGGAGGCGGACCGCTGGGTCAGTACCAGGGTCCATAAGGTTCACATGGGAGACTCAGCCAAAGGTGGGCAGGGTCCCCAGCAGAAGAGTGGGGGGGACAAGGGTAAACAGAAGCAGTTCCGCAAAGGGCCCCAAAGTAGTCCACAAGGGAACCCCTTGAAAGGTTCCCAGCTTCCCCCTGAGAGAAAGCCAGGGGCCCCGACAGGTAGTCCTGTTCCCCAGGGGCCCCTGAAATGTTACAAGTGTGGTGTTCTTGGTCATAAGGCGAATGATCCCAGGTGCCGCCTGTTTGGTAAACAAGCACACACTGGGGCTCCACCCCAGCAGATGGCTAGTGTAGCCTTGTTGGAGGAGATTGATGTCCAAGGTGGGGGGGTCCCGCAGAGATGACCCTTGTCTCTTTAGGAGACTGTGAGATGGTCTGAGAAGCTCAGCTACCCAGGAACACTAAGAAATATGGGCAGGGAGTGACCGTCAATGGCCAAAGGGTGGAGGCTCTTAGAGATACAGGAGCCAGTGTGACAGCTGTCAGGTGTCACCTGGTGTCTCAAGAGCAGATGTTCCCTCATGCATTTTGCTGAGTTGTTAACTCTGACAACACAGAGAGTCATTGTCCAATGGCTCATGCTCCCTTTGAGTGGTGGGGGTCCCTGGTACTCTTCAGGTAGCCGTGAGGCCGGCCATGCCTTTTGACTGTTTGTTAGGAAATTATTTGGAGAGCTCCCCCTGGGAAAAGGTGGAGAAAACAACTCACTTGAAGATGGTCGGACTGCCTGACTGGGAGTGCATGACCACCTGGTCATTGTCAGCCAGTAGGGGTTCTCAAGAGGACCTGGAGCCTGAGAGGGAGCCCCTGGACCCTGCCGAAGAGAGAAGTGGCAGGGGGCATGGGAAACCGGCCCCCGAAGTTCCCACGGCCCAGGAGGAGGGGGATGCCCTGGAGCCTGGCGGGGAGCAAGTAGCTGAACTGGGGGACCTGCCTGAGCTGACCCATTGGCAGCAAGAAGGAGGCCCCTCCAGGGAGGAATTTTGCAAGGAACAGAGAGAGTGCCCTTCTCTTGTGAGCTTGCGGCAACAGGCTGCAACCCAGGCAGCAGGTGATCAGTCAGGGTCACACTTGATTTACTGGGAGAATGGTCTCCTGTATAGTGAGCCTAAGGTTGCTGAACCTGGGTCAGCCCGTGTGCTGGTGGTACCCCAGAAGTTCAGAGCCTTCCTACTGGGGCTGGCTCATGATGTGTCATTAGCAGGACATTTGGGGCAGGACAAGACCTTTGAAAGGCTTGTCACCCACTTTCATTGGCCCCAAATGCGCAAGAGTTCTGATACTCATTGCAGAACCTGTCAGACTTGCCAGGCAAGTGGAAAGAGTGGGAGGAAGCACAAGGCTCCTCTCCAGCCACTCCCTGTGGTCATTACCCCCATTGAGCGGGTGGAGATTGACATTGTGGGGCCACTGGACGCCAAGACAGCCATGGGCAACAGGTTCATCCTGGTCTTAGTGGACCATGCCACCCGGTACCCGGAAGCCATACCTCTGAGGACAGTGACGGCCCCCGTGGTGGGATTCCCTTGCGAGGTAGTGTCTGACCAGGGGACCAACTTCATTTCCTAGTATATGAAGTCCCTGTGGCAGGAGTGTGGTGTAACCTACAAGTTCACCACTCCTTACCACCCCCAAGGAAAGGGGCTGGTTGAAAGATTCAACCGGACCCTGAAGGGTATGATTATGGGTCTTAAGGAACCCATGAGGCGTAAGTGGGACGTCCTCTTACCGTGCCTACTCTTTGCATACCGTGAGATACCACAGAAATCTCTAGGGTTCAGTCCCTTTGAGGTTCTCTATGAACACCCAGTCAGAGGACCTCTGAGTTTGGTTAAGGAAGGCTGGGAGCAATCTCCCAGGAAACCTCCCCACCCCAGGATGTATATAGCCACATGCTGGCCTTCAGAAAACAAACTTGGCGTTTCAGGCAACTCGCTAAGACGAATCTAGAAGCCAGCCAGGAGGAGATGAAGCGCTGGTATGACCAGAATGCCACTCTGGTAGAGCTTCAACCTGGCCAGAAAGTGTGGGTCTTGGCCCCAGTGGAGCCCTGCGCGCTTCAGGATAAGTAGACCGGACCATTTGAGGTTGTGGAGCGCAAGAGCCCAGTTACCTACTTGGTGGACTTGCGGTCTCCTAGGAACCCCTTGAGGGTCCCACATGTCAACCGCCTTAAGTCCCACTTAGAGAGGTCTGAAATGGGCATGCTCTTGGCAACAGATGCTGGGATGGAGGAGGAGACTGAGCCTCTTCCTGACCTCCTGTCAGCCTCAGAGCAAGATGGGTCAGTGGATGGTGTTAACCTCTTTTCCACCCTTACCCCTGAGCAACAGAATGACTTTCGCCAGTTGCTGGGACAGTTTTCTGATCTGTTCTCCCTGGTTCCTAGTGTCACAGATTGGTGCGTCCATGATGTGGACACAGGAGACAGCTTATCTATGAAGCACAAGTCATACAGGGTAACTGACAGGGTAAGGGCTTACATTAAGGAGGAGGTCTCAAAGATGCTTGCCCTTGGGGTGATTGAGTCATCTAGCCGTCCTTGGGCCAGCCCAGTGGTCTTGGTCCCTAAGGCTGCAGCGTCGGGTGCCACACCCGAACTCCAGTTCTGTGTGGACTACAGAGGGCACAATTCAGTCACAAAGACTGATGAGCACCCCATCCTCAGAGCTGATGAGCTCATAGATTGGCTAGGGGCTGCACGGTACCTCAGCACGTTTGACTTAACGTCTGGGTACTGGCAGATCGCCTTGACTGATGGGGCAAAGGAGAGGTCAGCATTCTCCACACCAGATGGGCATTTCCAGTTCAGTGTTATGTCCTTTGGGATGAAGAATGCCCCTGCCACCTTGGTCAACCAGGTGTTGGTTGGACTGGATGAGTTCAGTGCCGCCTACCTGGATGACATTGCAGTGTTCAGTGCCACTTGGGCAGAACATCTGCGCCACCTCTGGAAAGTGTTGATGGTGCTGCGGAAAGCAGGCCTCACGATCAAGGCGAGTAAGTGCCAGGGCAGGGTTCTGTGGTGTACTTGGGACACCAACTTGGGAGCGGCCAGGTGGCGCCCCTACAACCCAAGATTGAAACCATCCTGGCTTGGGAGCCACCTAAAACCCAGACAGAGGTGAGAGCCTTCCTAGGTCTCACAGGGTATTACAGGAGGTTTGTCAAGGGCTATGGCAGCATTGTTGCTCCCTTGACAGAACTGACTTCCAGGAAGCAGCCCAAGAAGGTGATCTGGACTGACACCTGTCAGAAAGCTACTGAGGCCCTGAAAGCTGCCATGTGCACGGCGCCCATGCTCCTGGCACCCAACTTCTCAACAGAGTTTATCGTCCAGACAGATGCTTCAGAGCATGGATTGGGGTCTGTTCTGTCACAGATGAATGAGGAGGGCCTAGATCAACCGTAGCCTTTATCAATAGAAAGTTACTTCCACGGGAACAGAGGTGGAGTGCTATTGAGCGAGAGGCATTTGCTGTGGTCTGGGCACTGAAGAAGCTGAGACCATACCTGTTTGGGACTCACTTTTGGGTTAAGACAGACCACAGGCCCCTCAATGGTTGATGCAGATGAGGGGTGAGAATCCAAAACTGTTGAGGTGGTCCATCTCCCTACAGGGTATGGACTTTACGGTGGAACACCGCCCTGGTGCAGAACACACCAACGCTGATGGTCTATCCAGATTTTTCCGCTTTAGTGAAGAGAACTCCCAGGAGTTAGAGTAGTTCTCCCCACTTTTCAGTTGGAGGGGACACGTGTTACACCTGGCACCATTGGTGTGGGTTTCTCTTCCATTTTTGCTGTTGCCTCATGTATTTTTGCTGGTGTTATATGCTTTGGGCACTGTGCCACTTCTATCCAGTGCCACAGTGCAAGTGCTCCCTACTGTAAACAGATGTATTAATCAGTGGTTCCATGTTTGGCTATTTTGGTTTACTTGTCAGACCCTAGTCTAGTGCACTGTGTGCCAGGGCGTGTAATCCAAATGCTGCTGGTGGGCCTGCAGCACTGGTTGTGCCACACACAGAAGCAGCCTAGTGAAATGTGTCTAAGGTCTGCCATTGCAGAACTTGCGTGCTGTCTGGTACTGTCATGCTGACTGCGCAAGTGCACCCGCTTCCCAGTCCCTAAACCTTCCCTTTTCTTCATATCAGTCACCCCTATGGTAGGCCCAAGGGCAGGGTGCATTGTAAGTATAAGGTAGGACAAGCCCTGGTGTGTGTGGCAAGTCCTAATAGTGAATTACAGCCATTTTCGTTTTTCACTATTCCAAGGCTACCTGTTCTCCATAGGCCAGTATGGGCTGTTAGAGTTATTACATTTTATAATCCTAACTGTTTCAGAGAACATGGTAGAAATTCGAGTTTAGTGTGCCTATACCACTTTTAGAAAGTAGATATTTGCTTGTCTAACCATTCAAACCTGCCTCTGCTAGTTTGTGTATTCCTATGTCTGGTTTTGTGAGTGACAGGGCTGAGGAATTCCAGGAGACAGGCTGAGTCACCCAGTGGTGAATAGAGAGATCTGCATCTAGATGGGAGGGAGGAGTTACACCTGAACCTTGAATAGGTCTGTGCCTGCTTTACACAATGCTGGCTCCACCCCCTGGGGAGCGGCTGATGTCTCTGCCCTGCACACTAAAAGAAGAGGAGGAGTCCTGTAAACAAAGTGCTCCAGGACTGTACTTGCCTTCCACAATGCTGGCTTCACCTCCTGTGGGGCGTCTGATGTTTCTGCCCTGCACTGTGAAAGGAAAGGAGAAGTCTGGTAAACAGAGTGCTTAAGAACTGGTTTGGACTGGACAATGGCCCCTCTCCCCTCAGAGAACAAAGGATTTCTGGGTATAAATATTGGGACCCTGATCCCATGAAATTAGATCACTTTGGACTACAAGAAGAAACCTTTACTGAGGAGAGGAACCTGAAGAAACTGAGGAGAGACTATTCCCAAGCTGAAGTGCTGCTTGGGGGATTGGCCTGCAGTGTTTGCCTTACTGCCAAAGGAAGGAGAAAGGAACTTTGTGTACTTTGCTTTCAACTTGTGAAGGATCTCCAAGGGCTTGGAAAAGAGCTTGCCTCCTGCTGAAGTCTCGGGGTCAACAGACTTCACCCCCCCAGCTCCCCAGAGTTCTTGTGGAAGTGCCTGCTGCTGTTTTGGGCCTTCTGAGGAACTGGGTGTTGCAAGGAGCTGGAAGCGCGATCCAACGAGAAGAAGCGTGTCACCGTCGCTGTGCCTGCCGTCGCAACTCCAAAGGAGGTGTCGCCGCTGGAACTGTCGCACTGCACCGCATCGAAGAGAAGCGTGCCGCAACAAAGAGGAAGCGTGTCGCCGTCGCTGCTGCTGCCGTCGCAACTCCGAAGAAGGAGGGTGTCGCCGCTGTGGTTGTCGCACTGCACCGCATCAGGAGAAGAATCTTGCAACGAGGTCGGAGCGTGTCACCGTCGCTGTGCCTGCCGTCGCAACTCCGAAGCCGGAGGGTGTCGCCGCTGGAACTGTCGCACTGCACAGCATCAACTAAGAGCACCTCGCATCACCTAGAAGCGCGCCGCCATCGGAGCTGCTGCCGTCGCATCTTTGATGTCGCCGCTGTAGTTGTCGCATCGAGCGGAAGCTTCAAGCATAATGGAGAAGAGCGTCGACACTGGAGCTGTTGCCGTTGCATCGTAAGGGTGTCGCCGCTGCAGTCCATGCATCGAACCGAGGGTTTCTCGCATCCCCGAGAAGCGCGCCGCCTCTGGAAGATCTTCACGTCTTTATTTCTTTGCACCTGACTTTGATGCATTTCCCATCGCTGTGACATAGCTTGTGGTGGAACCGCAACTTAAGGTACATTGACGCAGAGTGTCGCATCTAAGAACTGAACTGAACTAAGCTTAAATCTACCATCTTAAAGTAATCATAGTATGTATTTATGTCGTTTATGGTCTTGTGGTAATTCTATATAAAGTCTACTTATTTTTCATATAAAACCTGTGTGGTGTCCATTTTTTGTGTTGTCACTGGGTTACTGTATGTGATCACAACTGCTTAACTTACAACGCCTCTGAAATAAGCCTTGACTGCTCGCACCACGCAACCTAGAGGGTGAGCAGGGGTTATTTTAGGTGTGTAATCCCCTTGTCCTGACTAGAGGAGAGGGTTCCTATCTGTCACAAGTACCTACCTGTGCCAACTATAGATCTCCAAATCTAACACAAAGTTATAAGCAAATTATTCACAAATCGTAAAGAAAAGTCCTAAAATTAGTCATCCATCAAGACCAGACTTGTGCAGTGCCTGGAAGGAAAGCCTGGGACAGCCTGATTACAGTAGGGGGCACCATTTGGATGGCAGTGAAAAATGACACCCACTGGGAGTACTTTCCCTTGACTTTCAAAAAGCTTTTGACAGTGTTTCCCATGATTACATGTTCAAAGCTAAGATGGGCTTCCCCACATTTAAAAGAAATGATGTCTGCTGTACATCAATGCCACCAGATCTTTTCAGGTAAATGGTTTCTTTTCCAAACCAGTACACATACAGACAGGAGTAAGACTCGGCTGCCCCCTATCACCATCACTCTTTATTTGCACACTGGAACCACTTTTGGCAACCTTGCGAAAAGACTAGGTGATCAAGAGCATATTTGTACCTAGTATAGGAGGAAACAAAGCAAAATATGTTGCTTAGATGGACGACAATACCATCTTATGCCCAGGACCAGCAACAGTTAGGAGATTAATACTACAATGCACCCTGTTCCTACCGGCATCAGGGTTGGAATGAAATATGGAGAAATGCACCTGTCTTACAGTAGTAAGATCGGACAACATGGCAAAGCTACAGGTTAAAACAACCAAAGAACCTACTAACATTTAAGGTGTTCTTTTCTCGTAAGACACTTCAGGACAAAAGAATTGGGATGCAGTTCAAGCAAAGATTAATCAAAAAATGTGGTCTACGGAAGACAAGATCCTTGAGCTTAGAAGGGAAAGTTCTAGTCATCAAAGCGGTGCTACTCCCCCTAATGTTATAGTATGTAATGTTCTTTCTTCCCACACAACAGACCCTAAAGAAATTACAGACAACACTCTTTGATTTTTTCTGGTCCACAAAAATGGAGAAAATAAAAAGACAAACTGTTTACAAATCAGCAGAAAACACCTACAAATAGAGGTGCAAAATTTCTCTCATGGACTGATTTTGAAAGACACCATGCTCAAGAAAGAATGGAAGGCTGTCAATCAAAAGGACATACCTAACAGCCAAAAAGACATTGCCTGGTTGGAGATTCATAAAGCTTCACCCCTGAAGAGCTTTTAGCATAAAAGAGTACTATTCATATCACCTACATGTCCCATAGACAATTGTTTGGCTGTGGAATCTGTCAAATATTTCCTATGGAACTGTAAATGTGTGCAGGAAACATGGAAGACCATATTACAGCTAATATAGGGGATTACAGGACAAGACAACATAAACTATGAACTTTTACTACATGGTTTCCCTACAACATGTCCAAAAGCGAAACAAAGAATACTGTGGAGAATAATTTCTTGTGTAAAAGAAAGTCTATGGATTACCTGCAACCTTGGGGTATTTCACCAAAAAGAAGTAGGGATAAAAGATTGTATCAATATCAGTTTGAATAAGATAATGACTTGCCATTATGTGTATATTAGAAAATATGGCAAACAGGAAGCAGAACAAATATGGAAGCAAACAATTTGGGAAACTTGGGTGTCTTAATAAACACCCTGTATTACCACTCAGTATAAGGGTGAAAAACCTGTACATAAAACGTTTTTGTAAACTTGGCTTGGACCGAATCAGGCATGGCAAGTAGTGTGTTAAATTTCCTATTATGGGATTGGTTGAAATGTAAATCTGACCCCCATTTGTAAATAAATTATATTTTTAGTAAAATAATATGGGTAAATTACAGTCACTCAAAGAGAAAACATCCAATGGCTGGAATAGGCTGGTTCGTTGAGCTATACATTTTGCTGGGATGGAAGGTAGTATAACTACAGTGACATGTGAACGGATCAATAGTGAAAGAGTGTTTATTGAGAGCCCCTATAGATGTATGTATGTTTTTAATGATATTGTTGGGAAAACTTGAGGTTGGTACAACAGCTAAAGCAGTCTTTTGCCCTGACCTAAAACTGGATACATACATAAGGGCACAAAAGAAACACTCTTTCGCCATTTGAATGTTCCAAAAGTCACACAATTGATGCTTCCTCTCATCACAGCACAAAGTATAGATCAATGGACAAGCCCACTTCTACCACTGGATGCTTTGCTTTGAATATATACATTTGGCCCTTGCATGTGCATACATAAACCAAACATTAGTTCCCTAAGTACAGAACATTTTAGACAGTTTTACCCCACAGTGACTGCTAGACCGTATGTATAGTAGGGTGTCATCAATTATTTCCATAACATTCAAAACATATAGGGGCAGATTTACAAGCCTCCTGCGCCTATTTTACGCCGCCGTTGCGTCACTTTTGTGACGCAGCGGCAGCGCAAAAAATGCGTCATGGTGCGGGGTATTTACAATGTGACGCATCTTCCAGATGCGTCACGTTGTAAAGCCCTGCGCCAGAAGGAGGCGTTCCATCACAGGGGGGGGTGTTCCGGCGCAGGAACGCCTCCCAAAAGTAGCTGAGTGAAATCTACAAGATTTCACCTAGTCACTTTTGGGCCCATGCTGCGTCAAAACCCTGTGCCTGCTTGAAGCAGGCGTAAGGATTGACGCAGCATTGTGGAGATAGGGCCCCTAACAGCATTGCTGGAGCTGCGTCGCGCTTGCGACGCATCTCCAGAAATGCGCCGCTTTTACGGCACAGATGTGTGACGCATCTGTGCCGTTTTTGCCCCCTGGTGCACCGCATTGTAAATGCGGCGCATCCAGGGTGGCGGAGCTGCAGCGCACAATAACTGGCGCATCCCTGCTGATATGCAGGGATGCGCCAGTTATTGTAAATCTTCCCCTTATTGTATGGTGCATGGTTGACTCATTACTATATACTGGATTTCATATATGTTTTATCCTATAGAAAACAAGCACAAATCTTTAAAGTAGCAAGAGTTTATAAGTACATTTCTAGTTTGAAGCTACACCCTCTCAGCTTGCTAAAGGTCTTTTGAAGCACTTGCAGCTGACTTGAGATGGACCTCTAGTAACTACTTGTGGAATTGGAGAGTCAAGAAAGAATTTCAATACTTTTACATCTTACTCGAGTGGGACCTCTAGTAACAACTTGTGGAACTGCAACTCCATGAAAAAAACATCAATGCTTTAGCATTTGACTCAAGTGGGACTTCAAGTGACAACTTCTGGAACTGCAGTTTCATGAACGAATGGTAATGCCTTTGTAGGTGACTAGAGAGGGACCTCTAGTAACGACTTCAGGAACTCAACCTTTACGAAAGATTTTTAATGTTTTTAAATCAGAGATGAACTGCAGCTCTGTTAAAGGCCTCTGAAGATTTTTCATCTGACCCTAATACCAACTTAAAGAACATCAGGTTTGTGAAAATATACATATATTTATATTTATCTATTGTATTGTTACACTGACATTGACATTTTGGGTATTCCTACCACAGAAAAGGGTAGTGAGCTCTAATATAACAAATGGAAATATTGACATACATGTAAAGTGTCACTCAAAAGCCAATTTGCTGAGAATAAGTTTGGAGCACCCCAGTATACTAGTGACTGCTTTATACATGAAAGATCCCTGGCTGATTTTTAATAATTTAAAAAAGCACTCAGGCTATGTCAATGGGCATGCCACTTCTACCACAGAAATTACTTTTACACACACACCCCCACCACCCAGAGATGCACACATCCCCTGTCACCAACTGTCTCTATATATTGGTGTTTGTACTGGCACTTTCTGGTTGTCTCAGGTGATTCCCTAGCCAGGCAGAACCTACCACTCCCATCAGGGACGGGTAATTACACTCACCATATAACCTGTGCTCACCCTTGGGTAGCTTGGCCCTTAGCAGTCAGACTCACTACAGATACAATGTGTGATGCAGTGGTACAGCACCTCCACACAATAAATGCACTGGGCATCACAAAAAGAGACTTCACATGTGATGTAAATAAAGTTTATATTCAAGTTGATATCCAACGCACACATTAATTGACAAAACACGAATATAATGTATCTTTAGGCATAAATAACACTATATTACTAGCAGTACTAGTTCCAACCATGTTAAATTGCATTAACAGTATGTGCACTTGGAGAAGATCCTACGTTAACCTCCAGCACCCTTATCCAGTGCCAAACATTGTCAAACCCAGACCCACCATGGCAATACTTAGAATGCAGTATCACACAGTTATAGGGTGCATTCCATGTCACAATACCAGCATTAGGTAACATACAAAGATAACACACTTTTGAAGCAGCACCATGGACCGAGGGCACATGGGAAAACTCAATGTTAAATGTAGTAAACTGCAGACAAGAAACCAACATGTCAAGAAACCCTGTTGGGCGGTGTAGTGAATCCTGGCCGGTCCACAGATACGCACTCCCACACATGCACACACACTAACTTGGAACTGCTATTTGGTGCAATGGATATCAGGGTGGTTCAGATGGAACATGCTTGCACACTGATGAACCCCACTGTAACGCAGTGCCAAAGATATCCGGCAGGTCAATAAGTAACACACCATGGACCTCGTATCCTGAGCCACCCTCCAACCTGACCGACTACCCTACGCCCACAGGTTAGAAATGCCGAGGCCTCTTTCCTGGATACTAGTCCACTCTTGGCTGATGTCACAGTTAGTAAGTGTCCCTGAGAAGGAAGTAGGGGTAGGTAGCAGAGCTAATTAGGAGGCAATTATCTTGTAGTTTCTTGATATGCTTCTAATCAGTCTCTGAAGCGTTCCTTCAGCCCAGTCACTCACTCTTACTTCCCAGGCTCGTTACGCGCAATACTACCTGGCAACCTGATGTCGTTGGAGGCAGGGTGAGGAAAGGGCAGTTGGTCTGCCGCAATGATGGCCCCAAAGTAACAGTTGATGCTGGAGGAGTTAAGCAGGCAGGCACCGCTTCAGGCAGACGTCAATCAGAGTCGCAAACCAGCAATCCAGGCACAACGTACGGTGCACGATGATACGAGTCACACCAAATGACAGAGGTCTGTTACTCCAGTTGCATGCCCATGGTTTATAGCTGTCACTGGGGTATACACAGAAGTGTTCTCTAACCTCTATAGTGGACTGGAGTTAAATTAAAAGCCACACAAAAAGATGTAGAGCTGAAAAAGGCCCACTTACTAGTTGTGACATTTCTAAGCTCTTAATGACAAAATCACCTTTACCATGGAAGAAGGGTTGTCATTGTGAATTCAATGATAGGAAACATGATGAGGCAGCTCCACTGCAACCCACTATTGCAGCCTGAAGTAATTCCACTCATTGCCCAATGTTAACCTATGCGAAGAGCAAACCTCAAAGTTAGTGAATCACACATGGGTATTTTTCACTCCTTGGGCAGGGAACACACAGGTGTACTTGCCCTTCCTTTCACCTACCACCTGCTTCACACCTTAAGACTTACCCTAGTAGTGCTCTAGTGTCGGCCCCCTCAGGATAGCTGGTGGTTTAGAAAGGCCAACTTGAGCATAAGTGCTATTGCACACACACCGACCTGCAATGGCAGACTTGACACAAATTAGAAAAAACCAAAGGTGCAAGAGCAAGTACACCAGCCTGGTCACATATTTAAAATACCAGAGGTGCAAGTGCGCTCACACGGGCCTGCAATGGCAGGCAGGTCACATATTTTACACATCATAAGTGCAAGTGTGCACACAGTGGTCTGCAATGGCAGGTTGGTCACATATTTAAAACACAATAGGTGCAAAGGTGCAAATACACAAGCCTATCATGTACTGCACCCTTCAGTACTTAACCTAGGGGTCTTCTGAGGGGAGTGCAGGGCCCACTCTGGGTTGGCTACTGAGTGAGAATAGCCAACCTAATCGACACTGGCTTTACAGGCTATTCTGGTGGGTGGCACCAGTAATGCTGTGTCCCTCTACTAGCCAGTGCAGTACCCACCCTGAATATATTGTGTAACATTTCACCGAACACTTATAGGTACCAAAGCTAAACCAATCAAATAAGCACCCCTTCCTGGCATGGGTATGAAGAGTGTGTGCGCTTTCACGTGGCATTACCGTGGGTAAGCACCCTGAGTCCTAAGGCCATGAAAAGAGTCAGCAACAAAAAGGAACAAAAAAAAAAGGTGTGAGAAGTTGACCTGGCATATGCTGTCCACTAGTTATAGTGGGCACCTTGCACCAGTCCAAACAGCCCGTTAGAGGTGATAGGTTAAAGACAACCTTTATTGAAAGCTGTCCTAGTGGTAGCTATGGAGAGCAGCCTCCAGGCTAGGTCTTGAAGGAATGTAAAGCAGTTTGTTACTAATCTATAATCTCTTGAATGACCAAATGAAAGGAGAACCACACCAGGTTTATATATAAAATATATGTATTTATTCTAAACACACCCTACTAGTCTCTTTACGAGGCTAGAGGTAAAAGCACATATGCTACACTTAATAGCACACAGTAAATTAGCACAATATATACGTTGAGCCCTAGGGGCGTACCAAACCATATATTAAGAAAGTAGTATAAGAACCACAACTCGACTAGACACAAGGTTTAAAGCCTGTAGAATCACGGGGACCACAAGGAACCACCCATGGTAGTGACACAGGGGACCCACGGGGGACCCGTGCAGTGTGAGAACACAGCAGCGAATCACCGTTCGCTTCTATGAGGAAAGTCGTGGTTGGAAATTTAAAGATTAAGGACACTTAGGTGTCAGGACCCGAACTGTAGGTTCTGTTCTTACTCATCCAACCATGCTGCTAACTAAATCAACTAAGACTGCAAGCACTTGGGTAGAGAGAGTACGGTCTTGGAGACTGAAGATGGCCGCCGTTGTCACCAGGGTAGAGGGCAGTAGGCGTTCCAGTCTCTCTGGCCACAGCTGCTGAGGATTCTATGTGGAGCGCGAGCGTCCTGGAAAACGCGCACTTCACCTACGAACCTGACTGGAGTGGTTCGTTTTCTGAGAGACGCTAATTCCTGCCAAGTATTTCTTGTATTTAGAAGCTGAAAGTCCGTAGACGCATTTCAATTAAAGGCGTCTTGAACTCGGACTCGGCGCGTGAAGCCAAGCGCGAGTTCCGAAATCAATTATGAAAGACTTTTCTTGAGGAGATTTGCGGAGAGCCGAAATTGGGGAGTGAGGCGCCTGGGAGAGTTGTGAAGGCGTTTCGGTTAAGTAGTTCTCAGTGCACCACGTCGGAGAAGCTGTTCCTGTTGACACGTCCGTGTAGAAGCATTTCACAGAACCAGTCACGAAAGTCAAAAGCTAAGTGAACATTCATTTTTTCTAAAACGCTTGTGAATAAACGAGTTGCTATCCATTGAAATTAAACTTTGCAGAAGATAACAATCTAGGAGAAAAGATAAGATAACAAAGAGTTTCCTGTCATGCTAAAAGGAAAATGAAAACACAATGTATATAAATGTAAATACTTACCGATAGTCTGTTGTAAGAAGATGAAGAACTCAGCAACCTGCAAGAAAAGAATAAGCTAGGGTTAAACATCTGAATATTCAAAATACAAAAGAAACAATATATTCTAACAGAACCCCTCTATAAAGGAAGGCTCCACTATTAGTGAAGTAAGTGCATAATTCCCTGACAATAAATAATTAGCATTAGGAGTCACCAGAAAAGGAATTAAATAATTTTGCTATTTATTTATAACAGTGACAACTAATAGAAGAGCAGAGCTTTCAATCAATTCATTAAGGAGAGAAGCAAGGTCCAGCTGCACTAGGGTGGGTGAGCGGAGTCCATACCAATAAGTAGAGTAGAATTCATAGGTGGTAGGAAAGGCAGGAATGTAATGTTGTGTTATTGCTTTTAGGTTTTCCAAAGAACGCGCCATCTGAAGGTAGAGGCCAGAGGGAACCAGCGCAGGACCATTCTCTTCTCTGTTTGTTATTTTATCCAATCCCCCCTTCCCTGAAGGTAATGAGGGAAGGTTCAGAGTAATGACCTACCAGCATTGCCGAGAGGGATTAGGGTACTAGCATCTCTGTTCCTGTGCAAGAATTGGTAAGCCAAGATCGAATTTATAGTTCTGACAGAGTGAAGTGCCCAAGTAGCCTTTGCACCCGAACAGAGATGGCGGAGGGAATTGACGTCCAATTCCTAGGTACAATCCTAGACGCAATACAAAAGGAATTGGGAGCGGTGAGGGAGGAGAATCGAAACTTGAGGCAGGAAGTGGTTAGTGCCAGAAAAGAAACTGCTGAATTGGCGTTAAGGTTACGCCAACCAAGTAGCTTGGAGAGGGAAGCCATGAACCCGGTATTAGAGACAACCAATAGGTCCACCACACAGGTGATACATTCTCTCTCCCCAGTTATCCCATTGGCAGCCTCAGTGCTCATTACATTTCATGTGCCGCCCTTCGATCTTCCCCCAAAGCGCAGTCTAGAGTGGCTTTTATACTTTCATATCTAAGTGGGGATGCAGCTTCGTGGTCCATGCCCTTAGTCACACGAGATGACCCTTTGCTAAGGAACTTTGAAGACTTCAAACAAGAGTTTTTAAGGATATTCGACCGACGGAGAATTTCTCAGGTGGTGGATAATGAATTATTAGATTTACGACAGGGGAACCGAGACTTAATTGCATATCTGGCTCAGTTCAATAAGTTGGTAGTAGAGACAAATTGGCCAGAGAGCAAGAGAGCCGCAGTATTCTATCGTGGACTGAGAGATGAATTAAAGGACACCCTGGCTCAGATTCCGAATCGGCCCACCGAGATTTCAGAACTGATAGATTTAGTGTTGGAGATAGATTTACGTCAAGGAGAGCGGTGTGGAGAAAAGAAGAAAGACTTTAAGGTGGCACCTCCAAGATTTGACCGGGCTCGGTCAGATGGCACCAGAACCTCTGAAAATCACACAGGACTTGAACCTATGCAGATTGGAACAATAAGAGGCCCTTTGACCAAAGAAGAGAAGGAAAAAATAAGAACAAACAACCAATGTATGTATTGTGGGTCCGGAAGCCATTTTGTCTGAGAGTGTCCGAAGAAGCCTAAGGGCCCATTCAAGCCGAAGGAAAACTAATGGCACCACCTGTGGGAGGAGTTGAGCAGGTGGGTGCGACTCAAGGAATAACTCCACATGAACACCAAGTGGCGTAAACGTTACAGTCAGCGGCTCCGCATTTGGTTTTAACTATGGAAGTGAAATTCGGACAGACTACCTTAACAGAAGCGTCAGTGATGATTGATTCGGGCGCCACAGGGAACTTCTGCGATTTAAGGTTTGCCACTAGGGTTGGTATCCAGGCAATTCGAAAGGCTAAGAGTGAACCAGTGCGGGCTGTTGATGGGACAAGCCTTTCCTCGGGACCCATCGTGAGTCACACAGAGATTATCCAATTGACAACCAGGGAGGGGCATCAGGAGAAGATTCAGTTTAACTTGATAGATGCCCCCCAGTTCCAGCTAATTCTTGGCCTTCCCTGGCTTACAGAGCACAACCCTACAATTAATTGGAGTTCCAGAACTATTGTGATGGACTCGAGTTATTGTTATGAAAACTGTTTTAGTTCTGAGAATCGACTTGCAAGGAATAACCCAGCGTTGTCATTATGTACCACCGGGCATTCCATGTGCGTGATAAACGTTCAGGAAATCCCTGAAGAATATAAGGAATTTGCAGATGTGTTCAATGAAGTGGAAGCAGAACTTTTACCGCCACATCGAGTTTACGACTGCAAGATAGAATTAGAGCCCGGATCAAATTTGCCATGCAGTCGTGTCTACGCCTTGACCGAGAAGGAGCACCAACATCTAAAGGAGTACTTGGACAAATATCTAGCCAATGGTTTCATCCGGCCGTCCCAATCGCCCGTTTCGTCTCCCTTATTTTTTGTACCTAAGAAGGAGGGGGATTTGCGAACGTGCATTGACTACAGAGCTATCAATAAAATAACCAAGAAAAACCGATACCCCTTGCCATTGATCTCAGTGCTGCTAGACCAAGTGAAGGGAGCTCGAATTTATACGAAGCTCGATTTGAGGGGAGCCTATCATCTAGTTCGAATGCGAGAAGGAGATGAGTCGAAGACGGCCTTTCGGACTATATTTGGGCTCTTCGAATACCAAGTGATGCCCTATGGACTGTGCAATGCCCCGGCAGCCTTCCAACACTTTACCAATGACGTCCTGAAGGAATTTATTGATCAGTGTGCAATTGTGTACATTGACGATATCCTAATCTATTCCTCAGATGTGGCAAGACATCACGAGCAAGTGAAAGGAGTGTTGCAGAAATTAAAGGAGAACAAATTGTTTGTGAAGCTAGAAAAATGCGCTTTTGATGTGTCGCAAGTGGAATTCTTGGGCTTCGTATTATCACCTTCCGGAATTTTGATGGACCAACGCAAGGTGGAAGCAGTGACGAACTGGGAATCTCCAAGAAGCTTGAAGGAAGTTCAAGGCTTCATAGGGTTCGCTAACTTCTATCGGAGGTTTATCAGTGAGTTCTCCAGAAAGATTCTCCCTCTTACCAAATTACTGAGAAAAGGAGCCAAGTTTGAGTGGTCTGAAGAAGCGGAGGAGGCCTTCCAATCTTTGAAAAGAGATTTCACCACAGCACCAGTCTTGTTACACGCCGATCCCTCCGAGCCTTTTTACGTAGAAACTGATGTCAGACCAAGCCGTGGGAGGAGTATTATCACAGCGACACAAAAACCACAGGCCAATTGCATCCGGTCGCTTATCGATCCAGAAAGTTATCTCAAGCTGAAGTAAACTATACAATCACGGAGAAGGAGCTGTTGGCCATTAAGGACGCCTTCAAGGAGTGGTGACACTATTTGATGGGAGCCCGACATCAAGTAACGGTGTTCACGGATCATCGCAATTTGAAGTTTTTGAAAACGGCTAGAACACTTACTCCACGACAATTGAGGTGGTCTCTGTATTTTGCAGACTACGATTTCGTAATCACATTCCGCCCTGGAGCTCAAAATGGAAAAGCAGATGCGCTATCCAGGTTAGGTACTGAGTTTCAGAAGACCTCTACAGACATTCAGCCAATCATTCCCAATGACAAGATCATCGGAGCCACAACCGCCATTCAACTACAAGAGTCAATTGCAGATGTCATGAGTCCAGAGGCCATGCAGAGATGGATGGAAGAAGATGCCAGCAGAAAAAAAATTCAACAAATGCCCTATCATCAGAATGCTTTGTACCTACCGACAATCGAGTTACAACAGCAAGTAATGCAAAAGTGTCATGATGACAAATTGGCTGGCCACAAAGGAGAAGCTTAGACAGAGGAGATAATCAAAAGACATTATTGGTGGCCTAAAATGGCGTCAGATATTGAGAAGTATGTTAAGTCTTGTGAGATTTGCGCGCAGGGGAAATCAGAATGGCAGGCTCCAAAGGGGTTATTGCAACCCCTACCCACACCTCCCCATCCATGGCACACTGTTACATTAGACCTTATAACAGACCTACCCACTAGTCAGGGATACAACACCATCCTGGTGGTGGTGGATGCCTTCTCAAAAATGGCCCATTTTACAGCCTTAAAAGGGGTACCTTCAGCCAAACAGTTAGCTGCCCACTTCAGCTCCCAGATTGTCAAAATACATGTGATTCCTAAAATTGTCATTTCAGATAGGGGTTCCCAATTTGTGTTCCGGTTTTGGAAGGCCTTTATGGAAGGGTTGGGAACAGAAGTTAGATTTTCCACGAGTTACCACCCCGAGACAGATGGGCAGACGGAAAGGGTAAATCAAGAACTGGAACAATATTTGCGACTGTTCCTTTTAAAGGAAGAAGGAAATTGGTCGGATTATTTGTGGACAGCAGAATTTGCCCATAATAATGCCAAGAATACCTCGACAGGGTTTTCTCCCTTTTTTGTGAACTATGGCAGACATCCAAATGCTACCATTCGACAAATGGAAACGGCAGTTCCAGCTGTTAAAGAAGTCATGTCGCATGTGCTTCAAATCCAACAAAAGGTTATAGACAATCTACGATCAACCAAAGAAAAGTACAAGGAATATGCCGATCGGAAGAGAAGAGCAGGGCCATCCCTGGTTAATGGAGATCAGGTCTGGTTAAGCACCAGGAATTTGAGACTAAAAGGAAATAGGAAGTTTCAACCCTGATTTATTGGTCCATATCCTATTGAGGAACAAATCAACCAGGTTACTTATCGACTGAAACTGCCACCCAAGTTAAATATACACCCAGTCTTCCATGTATCTCTGTTAAAGAAAACCTCTACAAATCTGAGAAACCAATCTCCTCCGAAGCCTATTCAGTTGGAAACTGGAACTGAGTATGTAGTAAAAGAAATTTTGGACTCCAAACGATCCAGAGGGAAATTGTACTATTTGATAGACTGGAAAGGCTATGGCCCAGAAGAGCGATCTTGGGAACAGGAGGAGGATGTTCATGCACCAAGATTAATTAAATCCTTTCATCAAAGATTCCCTACCAAGCCAAGAAGGAAGGGACCTGTCTTGTTGGGGGGTACTATCAGGACCCGAACTGTAGGTTCTGTTCTTACTCATCCAACCATGCTGCTAACTAAATCAACTAAGACTGCAAGCACTTGGGTAGAGAGAGTACGGTCTTGGAGACTGAAGATGGCCGCCGTTGTTGCCAGGGTAAAGGGCAGTAGGCGTTCCAGTCTCTCTGGCCACAGCTGCTGAGGATTCTATGTGGAGCGCGAGCATCCTGGAAAATGCGCACTTCACCTACGAACCTGACTGGAGTGGTTCGTTTTCTGAGAGACGCTAATTCCTGCCAAGTATTTCTTGTATTTAGAAGCTGAAAGTCCGTAGACGCATTTCAATTAAAGGCGTCTTGAACTCGGACTCGGCGCGTGAAGCCAAGCGCGAGTTCCGAAATCAATTATGAAAGACTTTTCTTGAGGAGAATTGCGGAGAGCCGAAATTGGGGACTGAGGCGCCTGGGAGAGTTGTGAAGGCGTTTCGGTTAAGTAGTTCTCAGTGCACCACGTCGGAGAAGCTGTTCCTGTTGACACGTCCGTGTAGAAGCATTTCACAGAACCAGTCACGAAAGTCAAAAGCTAAGTGAACATTCGTTTTTTCTAAAACGCTTGTGAATAAACGAGTTGCTATCCATTGAAATTGAACTTTGCAGAAGATAACAATCTAGGAGAAAAGATAAGATAACAAAGAGTTTCCTGTCATGCTAAAAGGAAAATGAAAACACAATGTATATAAATGTAAATACTTACCGATAGTCTGTTGTAAGAAGATGAAGAAGTCAGCAACCTGCAAGAAAAGAATAAACTAGGATTAAACATCTGAATATTCAAAATACAAAAGAAACAAGATATTCTAACAGAACCCCTCTATAAAGGAAGGCTCCACTATTAGTGAAGTAAGTGCATAATTCCCTGACAATAAATAATTAGCATTAGGAGTCACCAGAAAAGGAATTAAATAATTTTGCTATTTATTTATAACAGTGACAACTAATAGAAGAGCAGAGCTTTCAATCAATTCATTAAGGAGAGAAGCAAGGTCCAGCTGCACTAGGGTGGGTGAGCGGAGTCCATACCAATAAGTAGAGTAGAATTCATAGGTTGTAGGAAAGGCAGGAATGTAATGTTGTGTTATTGCTTTTAGGTTTTCCAAAGAACGAGCCATCTGAAGGTAGAGGCCAGAGGGAACCAGCGCAGGACCATTCTCTTCTTTGTTTGTTATTTTATCCAATCCCCCCTTCCCTGAAGGTAATAAGGGAAGGTTCAGAGTAATGACCTACCAGCATTGCCGAGAGAGATTAGGGTACTAGCATCTCTGTTCCCGTGCAAGAAGTGGTAAGCCAAGATCAAGTTTATAGTTCTGACATTAGGAGAGGAGTTTGAGCAAACTCCTTGAGACCTAAGGGATTCCAGGGCCAACACCCACGGGATCATTGAAGTACTCGAGTAATCTCACCCAGGGAAGCCAGGTCCATAGGTGTCTTTTGGTGTATGGAATCGTTGTCGTTTTCAATGCCGATCTGCTGCAAATTGCTGCTGCCGTCTTAGTGGAAAGTGTCCGGGGTGATGCAAGCCTGGATCAAAGATGAGAAGAACCTGAAAGCAGAGGGGACAGAGTCTGGGTCACTTGCCAGTGACCAGGGACATGATAGTCGAATGCCCACTGATGTTGGGTCAGTCAGTCAGTCAAAATACTTTATTCGGTTCATAACAAAAACCACAAAAGTATACATGGGTCCAAAAAGGGAAAAAACATTCAGATGCAATATGGTTAACAGGGATAACAACACATCAAATAAACAAAGAAATATAACACAGACATTGTAATCTAAATAACAATTTCATGAATAAGTTTAAAAACCTGGACATTTCATCTCAATTTAAAAATTCAGAAATTGGTACTATAAAAAGAATGTTATCTGAGACTAACTAAATTTTTCCTCAGTCTCATTACTATATTTAAAAAAGTAGCAACATTAAAAATTTCCCACGTATTTGTCAACAGTTGGAGATATAATAGCGCAGATTTCACTTGTTTAAACCCTTTATCCTTCAAAAGGGGTACAATAAATTGTGTCCGTATAACCTTAAAAAAGCCACAAAAGAACATGAAGTGGGCAGTGTCCATTATAGAAAAACCATCGCAAGTGCATATTTTCAGATCTGTGGCCTTAGTCCAACTCGGGCAGCCTGAAATAAGTAGATTAATTTTATTTAATCTGAACTTGGTTAGCAAGTATCTGTGGTTTGGGTTGTTAACAATCTTCAGATATAACTCTAGGTCATTGTCTGATGTTACAATCAACTGGTGGGTTCTCACAGTGGGCTTATTCAATTCAAAGCCCTCTCTGTCCATCTCTCTGCGCCGTTTAAAGGCTGACTTAACCCATTTTATATCACCTTTGACCAGTTTAGATGGTTCCTCAAATATTTCTGGCCGCCGCAGTAAAACTGCAACCTTTCTAATATTGCTTAACCACGGAATGGAGTGCCAATGTTCTAGTTTAAGACAATCCGCCAGAATCTCATGGTTCACATCCACTTCTGGATTTAGCCAAACCGTAATCCACTTTAATAGAGGGGCGATGGCAATCCGATCCTCTAAATATCCCACCCCACATTCTTGGTGAACTATAAAGCCTGCAGTCGATTGAGGTACAGACAGAATAGACTTTAAAAATTTGTCCTCAGCGACCTGTAACTGCTTAACATTTTTAAAACCCCATAGATCTGCACCATACATAGCTATGGACACGCATTTTGCGCCGTAAACCTTTAACACTGCTTGTAGTGGTTTCACCCCCAATTTGCGGGAAAAACCCAAAACAGCAGAGATGGACCGTACAAACGCATTTCTTTTCTCGGACAGTTGAGCAAGCCAGGTGGAACTTTCATCAAAGACAACCCCAAGGTATGGGAATTTGCTTACCCTGGTTAACTTGTTCCCATTACAATGGAGTGACATGGGCTTCCTATGCCCGCCCTTTGTGCCCACAGCCATGATGTGTGATTTAGTATAATTCACACTAAGATCCAGGGAAGACATGAACTCATAAAAAGCGTTTAACAGACTTTGTAAATCAACTGGTGTACGCGCTATAAGTGCGGCATCGTCCGCGTATAATAACGCGGGAAGACAGAACTTACCCGCCTTTGGGATATCCTTACAAGCTGCACCCAGAACACTAGCTAGCCCATTAATATATAGTGTGAATAATATGGGGGCTAGAATGCAGCCTTGTCTGACCCCATTAGTTATACCAATCTTCCCCGTGCAATTCCCCTTACGGTCATATCTTACCGTAGCTGTGAGGTCCCTATGAAGATCTGCTAGAAAATATACTACATTTTCGTCAAGGCCCATCTTTAAAAGTTGACTCCATAGCTTGGACCTGTTTACCCGGTCGAATGCCGAGGACAGGTCCATGAATGCTATGTACAGACAGCCTTGCTTCACTAGGGTATACTTCCCAATCAATAGTTGGAGATTGAGGCATTGATCAGTAGTACTGCGCCCCTTTCGGAACCCGTATTGTACTGCCGATAAAGTGTTTGTTTCCTCCAACCAATTAGATAGTTTACATAGGACCACTCTGCCCAGGACCTTCACTGCAGAATCTATAAGGGAAATTGCCCGGTAATTACTTGGCTCGCCCTGATTCCCTTTTTTGAAGATTGGTACAATTACCGACTGTGACCAGGTTGTTGGGATACCAGTTTTAGAAATTCTATTAAAAACATTGGATAAAACTTTAGACCATATTGCTAAGTTAGACTTAAATAGATCGGCTGGTATGCCATCGGGGCCGGGGGCCCTATTACTTGTCATTTTACAGATGGTTTCTTCTACCTCAGCCTCAGTAACTAGTAAGGAATATTGATGAGTAACCCCTAAGGTTAAATCATCAACCCCTACGGACACATGTTCGTAGACTGACTTAAAATGGGAGAACCACTTATCCTCCTGTATATCGCAGTCTAAAACATTATTGCTTGTATCTGCAAAGTAGGGTTGATTTATAACTGCCCAAAATTTAGCGCTATTTTTTATAACATCAATGGAGGTCAATTCTGCCCAAGCATCTTCCCTAATCTCCCGCCGCCTCTGTTCCACAGCTACTTTATAAGCTTTTCTTAAAAGTGCCACACATTTTCTATCAACAGGTTTGCATTTCAAGGCCTCCTTCAGTTTGCGGTTGGCTACTGAGCAATTATGATTAAACCAGCCAACTGGCCCGCTTCTTTCGATTTTCCTTGATGCGTTAAATCAGACAGTATTTGCTGGCAGACCTTTTGGAATGCCTCCATTACCTCGCTATCTCCAGCTTCCTTATCCATACATGTATGCAGCTCAACCCCCCTACTTTGTAAAAGATTGCATTGAAAATCCTCAGGGATAATTTTACACCATCTAATTCTCCGTGCCTGATCTGAGGCTCTAATATCTTGCTTATCAACCCCGTTTAGTTGCGTGCCGGATCTACTAAAGAGACCACCAACACGCAAAAAACAGGATTATGGATGCTAAAATGAGACCAGACAAGGAAATAATCTACCACGTTATTCCCCAATGTTAGGCTTGTAAAGATAAAATCAATGGTGGTCCCTCCACCATTTCCCTTAAAAGTTGGTATATTCACCTCATCCCCCGTGGGTAACATTAGGCCATTTTCAGCTAAGATATATTCCAATAAGGTCCCCTGCTCCGTGTGCTCAAAATGTGAGTCAGCCTGTTCAATGGGAGCAAAGGGATCATTGGGCGGGCATTTATCTGGGCATCTATGAATGTTAAAATCCCCCAAAAGTATTATATGACATTCATTTTCAGGCAGCTCCCTATAGTCTACTAAAAAGGAATGTAAAGCTGTTAAGTTACTAGTAGTAGTAGCTCTGTCTAATGAATTATAAAAGTTAACAATCAAAACATTTTGAGCCCCTTTGCATGCGATTTTAACTGCCAAACAATAGGGGGAACCAGACTCAATCATCGTGTGCTTTCCTAAAATGTTAGCTGCCACTAGTGTTACCAACCCTCCCCTCGCCCTGCCTCTGGTAGTGGGGACAGCGGGGAGAGAATAGGTGGTGTATCCATCCAGAGAGATAAACGGTTAAGGGGGGGTCCGAGGGGAAAAAAATTATTATAGACCTACTGGTACCTAGTCCCCCAACTAGACACTAAAACACACGGAAGGTACAGAAGGTCTCAGAAATACAGAGGGAGAGAAAAGAAAGTAGCAAATCTCTCTATTGGGACCTAATAGTGTCCTCTTTACATGCCCAGAATACACAGTTAATCTGGAAACAACCAAGAAAACAAAAACAAGAGAAGATGCACAAGGAGAGGAAAAAGATACCCATCAGCCCACTCATAAGTGGAATCTCGTCATCTGGGTATATGTTGGTAAATGGTGTCCTCTAGGGTCTGCCTTGGAAACAATCCATAGGACTGCCTAGTGATGGACCCAGAACATTTCACCAACAGATGACAGTATATGAGCGGGAGGGGTTGAGGTTGCAGTGCTCAAAGAAAAAGAAGAAGAGAAGGAAAATAATCCAAGTGATTCTAAAAATACCTACGATGATGTCATGAAATACTTTATTAGGGCTGACCATCAAAGTGGTATGGTTAAAAACAGTATGCTGATAGCATGTAAGGAATTGCTACCCACCAATGTTGTTATTCGGTCAACATGTTTCAGCATCAAGGGCTTTCGTCAGGACCTATGGTGCTACTGCAACACTTACTTAAGTGATGTGAAAGTGGGATCTACATCTGTTTTCCAAACTGAAAAGAGTGTATCTTCTCCTGCATAGACACAATACAAAAGACAGAAACAGAGACATGGACAAATTATGTCAACAAAAAGAAGTGCACAGACTGCAAACTCTCGTTTCTATGGTCTTTATAATATGGCTATGAACACTTGAAAGACACTCACCCTTATTGTGGGGAGAGAAAACCTCACCTCACCTGGCCACTGCTCAGGAAGAAAGGGAGGCCTGCAGGAGAAGATACACTCTTTTCAGTTTGGAAAGCAGATGTAGATCCCACTTTCACATCACTTAAGTAAGTGTTGCAGTAGCACCATAGGTCCTGACGAAAGCCCTTGAGGCTGAAACATGTTGACCGAATAACAACATTGGTGGGTAGCAATTCCTTACATGCTATCAGCATACTGTTTTTAACCATACCACTTTGATGGTCAGCCCTA
This sequence comes from Lissotriton helveticus, assembly GCF_964261635.1. Lineage (NCBI taxonomy): Eukaryota > Metazoa > Chordata > Amphibia > Caudata > Salamandridae > Lissotriton > Lissotriton helveticus. The sequence continues at coordinate 1,560,821,829 of NC_136057.1, forward strand.
ATAAAGTATTTCATGACATCATCGTAGGTATTTTTAGAATCACTTGGATTATTTTCCTTCTCTTCTTCTTTTTCTTTGAGCACTGCAACCTCAACCCCTCCCGCTCATATACTGTCATCTGTTGGTGAAATGTTCTGGGTCCATCACTAGGCAGTCCTATGGATTGTTTCCAAGGCAGACCCTAGAGGACACCATTTACCAACATATACCCAGATGACGAGATTCCACTTATGAGTGGGCTGATGGGTATCTTTTTCCTCTCCTTGTGCATCTTCTCTTGTTTTTGTTTTCTTGGTTGTTTCCAGATTAACTGTGTATTCTGGGCATGTAAAGAGGACACTATTAGGTCCCAATAGAGAGATTTGCTTTTTGGTGTATCCATCCATACAAAATGTGTTGTTTGTGTCCCACGTCTCCTGCAAGGCGATGATATCTGCCGTTCCCAAAAATTCTCTCCAGATCGGGTCATCTGCTTTATTTCTTAACCCTGCGATGTTCCAAGTTCCTATCTTGATATATCTGAGATCTCTGGAGACATCCCTACCCACTGGGCTATTTACTAAATCTTTACAATTCCCAAGCTCGCAAGCGACATTAGGCAATACCCTAATATCCAAGTCTGAGTTTCCGGGGGAATCGGGGTTGATCTTATTTCCTTCAGCAGTTCCCAGTACTATTCCTGCCTCTTGTCAATCGACCCAGCCCAAATCGGACAGGCAATCATACTGATTAGACATTGGGATGTTATAAAAATTATCTGAGGGATGGGGGATGTGAGCCTGATTGTGAACGTAACCAACATTCATCCGATTATCCCTAAACCTGTCTACATGGTAGCTATTGTTTCGACTATGTCTGCCTCCTCGTCTCTGAGCTAGGATCCACCTCTCCTCGCCACCCCTATCCCAATTATAGGTGTTCCATTCCCTAGGTGTCTCTTGGCTTATTTCTCCTCTACGGTAGGTCGTATCTTTAAGCCAACTCCATCTACCATCCTGCTGTTCGTTGGGCATATAAAAATAAGACAGGGGCCTGGCTATAACCGAGGTACCTTTATTATCATTACGAGGGTTCCCCCGACAGATATACTCCGCCACCCGGGGATCCTCAAAGGTCACAACGATACAGTCTCCCTCGATTTTTTTCTTATTATATCCTACCCAGGGCGTTCTCTCCACCATTAGAATATTACCACAAATGTTTGGTGGTAAAGGGTGATTATTCGTTAACCAGTGGCATACCTTGTTTTTAAGCCCCTGAAATGTTTCTTTATTAGAGGGTACCAGTTCAGTGATCCCCGTCAGGATAATCACATAAGAAGAGGCATCTGGCGGTAAATTAATGTTTCTCCGTGTCAGGTTCTTTTGGGTTGGTGGAAGGCCGATTTTGGGAGTAGGGATGGCAGGGTTGTTCGGGTTAGCTTGATCATTAGGCCTGTTGACTTTTGGGGTTTGGGTGCTAACTTTATTAATCGGTTGGTTTGGGGGGTTTAATGGCAAAATCTTTGGTATCTTGTTTTTTACCCCGGCTGTGGGTTTGGCCGCGGGTCGAGATTTATTGGCTGGAGCGATGTTAGAGGTAACCCTGTTAGCAAGGCTACTATCATGGAACCTTATCTCCTTATGTATATCATGGAGGACTTTTTCGATGCCATGAAGCCTCGCCTCTAAAGGTGCAAGTAAAGTTTTAATGATTTTAGTTATAGTGCAACCTAAGGGCTCCTCCTCCCCATTAACCATCCCAATTGCACCCTCCCTTAACGTATCAGCAGTGGTGCTGTCTTCAAGGATGTCCACCATAGAATCATCCAAGATCGTATCATCTATGATAGCAAGGGGTAGGCTAGCGACCTCTGGGTGGGCCACTTCTGTCCCTGTATTCTCCCCAGTGGGTTCAATATCCGAGATTCCTGTCTCTGCAGATCCACCCTTCCCTTTTGTATCATTACTGTTTTTTGTCCTTGGAGGGTCAACACGAGCTTTCTTAGCTCCAATGATGTTAGTATTAGTTTGCTTACGTTTAGGGATCGCCCCCTCCCTCATACCCCTCCTTTGTTCATCGATAGACAATACCAAATGGTCAACCTGGGGATTAAGCTGGTTATGCTCCAAGCTGGTCTCTATATAATCATGAGTATCAACCTGAGGGTCAAGGGGTGGTGGGTCTAATGTACTTGGTTGACTGCGGACTTTCTCATGGATATCAGCGAGCTCTTGTACTGAATTGGCTAAAAGTAATGAGGTATCAGGGGTACGGGCAGAGCCAATGAGACCCAAAGACGATCTTCTAGCAATTGCCAATTCCTGGGAAACCCTCCTTTCCATAAGTACAATGCCTTGATTAATTAAAGAATTAGTGCGCACAATAAAATCGTCTAAGGTTCCAGTCAGTTGTTTTCTGCCTGCCGCAACCATGCTTCTGGTTTCACGGCACTCCATGAGCCTCAACAGAGCAAAAAATTACATGACAAAATAGACAACCTTTTTCTACAGAAAACAGCCAAGAGCCTTGGCCCAGTCCAGTCTCTTCCGGCCTCTGACGGCCACAAACGGTCCCGCCCTTGTCCCGGGCTGCTCCCGCGCAGCGGTATCCTATTCGTGCTATAAAGGGACGGGGGCGTGGCCAGCAGGGAGAGCGGACCAGGTGTGGACAATGGTCTGAGCAGGGGCTCCTGGGAAACGGAGTCCCTCCTGCTCTGCTCGCAGCCCTGCCGCCGATGCTTCAATGCCCCTCACGCTCTGCTCCAGGTACAAGTGAGCTCCCACCTAAAACTGCGAAGCGGGACCCGCGAAGCGGGTCTGGCGAGCAGTTAACAGTCCAGGGGGGTTAGCAGTAAAGAAGAACTGGTGGCAGCCTGCTCCCAGCGAAACAGCAGCAACAGTCAGTGGAGTGATGTTGGGTGATTTCAGGTTGAAGAGGTGAAGATTAACTCTACAGCCACGAGGACCAGGAGACGTCGACGACAACCAGGAGCTGCATTCAAGCTGTCCCACAAAGGATGTAGAGTGCTGCGGCATCGGTGACCGGATTGGACCCAACAAGCCTTGGCAACAGCAACCCATTCAGAAAGTCAAGAAATGCTTCGGTGCGGATCAGCAAGATTTGAGGGACTCACCAAGTGGTGGAGAGTCAGGGCACATCTGGACCAACCAGGAAAACCCACAGGAAGTAAAAGTGACCTTCTCAGGAACCCTCAGTCAACGGACCAGGGATCGCGAAGGTACCTCAAGCTGAAATGTAAAGAGCGGGCTCACTGAACACTCTTGGAGTGTTGGCCCTCGATCTTCAGTGCAAAAGGTGCTCGGGGTCTGGGCTACAAGTAACCCAATGCACAACCTCGAGAGTCATCGGGAAGCTGATGCACTTTCAAATGTGCGCCGGTCCAGCGGTTCTGGGTCCATGATACCCACAAGAGCTATGGGTCTCAGCTTTGCTGGGGACTCAGATCGGCCTCAGGTGTTGCAAAGTCTTCAGCATCCGGTGGGAGCTTCGGAGAAGCAGACTTAATCCGACCCACTACACACCAGGGAACTGAAATAATAATAAAATAGGGGTGGAGACTGTTTGCCATGGGCATAGCTATGGCCCCACAACAAATAAATGCATAGGCAGTCTTTATGCCCGCTAGGGGGTGGCTGGGGGTGATTAGCTCAATCTGCCAACACCCACAGGGGGGCAGAAAGCCAACTAGACACCAGGGCGATTAAAAAAACCAATATAGGGGTAGGAGCTGCCCACAATAGGCAAGACTATGTTCCAACTCCAACAACAAATGCAGATAGCCTTCCTACACCGCCTGGGGGCATTGGGGGGAATACTCCAAGTTAAAACTCCCAGGGGGGCTTAAATCTCAATAGACACCAATGAAAAAAAACAGAGGTTGAGGCTGCTCACCATGAGCATGGTCATGTCCCACCCCTGAAGGGTGCAGACAGTCTTTCTCCCCCATAGGGCAAATGGGGGTGATTATTCTCACTCTGCCCCCGGGGGGCAGAAAGTCCACTAGACACCAGGGAAAAAATTTAAAAACATGGGGGTGTGGGCTGGCCACGATGGACAAGGCCATACTCCACCTCAAACTGGCTGAGACAATCTTTTTAACACCCCTAGTTGGGGCAGATGGCGGATTACTCCCAATCTGCAGCCCAAGGGGAAAAAAGTTCACTAGACAATATAAAAAAAAAATAGGAATTGGGATGCCCACTATGGGCAAGGTCATGCTCCCACCTCAGAAGGATACAGACAGTCTTCCATCCACCCCTGAGTGGCATATGGAGGTGATTACCTTCAATCTACCCATCCCTGGTTCAGAAAGCCCAGTAGACACCAGATTAAAAAATAAAAAACATAGGGGTCGGGCCCTGCCCACTAAGGTCATGGCCATGCCCCCACTTAAAAAAAAAACCAGACTGCCTTTCTGCTCCCTTCCCCGGGGCAGAAAGCCCACTAGACACCTGTCAATGCAAACATTGTGTTGGGGGTTGGCCACCATGGGCATGGACATGACCCCACCCCAAAAAAGTGCTCAACAGTCTTTTTGCCACTTCTAGTTAATAGATGCTTATGATTACTCACAATTAGTCCCCCCTACAGGCAGAAAGCCCACTGCATACCAAAGAATGGCTTTATGTAGTATTGTTTTGGGGGAGTGGCCCCTTGAGCATGGTTCCATGCTCCCTAAGACCTCTTGGCCCTCCCAGGAGATGGGTAAGAATATTCACCCCAATCAACCCCCCCCCCCCCAGAGGTGGTTAGAAAGCTTACTAGACACTAGAGAATTCAAAATGGTTCATATACAAACATAAGGATGCCGTGGCCAACCCTGGCAGCTGCGCAGACAGAGTGGATTCCTTCCTGGTGAACGATCATTATTGAGCCTAACCGGCCCATTTTTAACCTTTATTTTTTGTTGTTTTAATTTCCTTGTAAGCGTGCTAGGTGCTTGCAGTTGCCTGGCTCCTGCAGCACTTTTGTCTTTTACTTTGCCATCACACTTTACCTTTTCTGTTCCTTGTAAGCGCACTAGGCGCCGGGAGGTGCCTGGCTCACCTGCATTGTCACGCTTTTTTAAAATACCCTATCTCACCTTGTGGTTCTCACCGCTGCGTTGCAGCTCAGGCTTATTTCATTCCATGCCTGACTGCCGCCTCGGTCAGCTGCCTCCAATCTCCGGAGTTGGAGCTGGACCTGTAGCCACATCCCTAGAGGCAGGATCCAAAGTTATGAACGGTGTGCGGCCGCACAGCGGGCGCACTGCTGGCACACCTAAGGCAAGCCCGTCTGCGTCTAGACGGCGACAGGGGCCAGGGCCGCTGCTCCGCATACTATCCAATCACCCGCCAAAAGGGTTGAAGTAGGTAGATATGGCCATTGTTCCCGATATGACTTATTAAAGCTTAACCATCCTGTGAGAGAAGCATGCTCTCACATTTTAAACTTATCACAGAAACCTAATGGCTGCAGTAGTTGCTATTTTCACCTAGGTGAACCTCACACAGTGGCCTCTACTGGTAGGATTTGCCTATCCAACAATGGGAGGAAGCAATGCTTACTACTAAGTTGCCGCTAGTTACCCAAACAAACTGGAAATAGCAGACCTTATCTCAGAATCTTGGTCTGATTCCCTCTTCTTAACTGAGACGTAGCTAACAGAAGACTCGGCCCCTGACACACTAGATGCAGTGCCCCAAAACTAAGCTATACTTCATCTTGACCATCCCACACTCAGAGGAGGAGAGCTGGCAATAATTTTTTTAAGTAATCTGTGCTGCCAGCTGCAACCAATCAAAATTGCGAATTCTGAGGCAGCCTTCTTTAGCCTAACTCTAAACAGTAAGGTTACACTGACTGGGTTTCTAATCTATCACCCACCAGGGTTCAGTAACAAGCTTTGTTACAAGCTTAGCTGACTCTATTCCGAACTAAGCAAGTCAGATATGCTAGTTTTACAATTTTAGGGGACCTCAACATTTATATAGATTATAAGGACTGCCCGATCACGAAAAACCTAATGGAAGAATTGAGAATGTTCCAACCTACTCAAATAGTTAATGCCCCTTCACATTGTATCTTGGACCCTATTTTTTACCAACTCTCACTCCTTAATAGTAGCCAAACCCATCCTGGTGGCGTGGCCAGGCCACGACCTGAATTCTTTTGGAACTACGGAACCCTCACAGGCAGTGGTACTGCCCCAAAAACCCACCTCACGTAAATGGGCCTGGATTACCCCTACCGCATCCATGGGGGTCCTAAACGCTCATATACCAACTCTTGAAAAATACCCATCATTAACTAATATGTATATTATGGGGTGGATTCATGTAGCCTTAGATACTCTAGCACCACTTAAGCCAATTACTAGCAGGCAGTCTAAACTCTCCACACCCTGGTTCTCAGAGGCACTCCAAGAAACTAAGAGGTCTTTCATAAAGTTAGAGCGAGTATGGTGCAAAGAGCATCACAAGGATCTTAGGCAGGTCTGTGTATACTATTATGCCCTACAAATTGAACTGGCGAAAAATTCCACAAGGGAGCTCTTTCAGGTAATCAAGTCCCTCACCTCCCTAGAACGTACCACAGCGACAATCCCTCCATCTACTGAGAGCTGTGATCAAATTACAGAATCCTTTGTGAACAAAGTGAACAACATCTACATCTCTTTCCCAGAGAGTGCTAGGACTTTTAAGAAGCCTCTCTGCTCCAGTACCCTGCCAGACACCCCGGGTGAGCTCCCTAACCTACAAGTCTATTTCAGAGACTGATACATTCAGTCTAATGCTTAGAGTTAAATCTGGATGCCTCTAGACCCTGCATCCCCAGCTATCCTGGAAAAGGGCAGTGCTGCCATTGAAGTAGTACAAACGGAGCTACTCAACTTGTCTTTCTGCACTGGCCTAGTCCCAAAAGAGTGGAAGCACGCCATAGTCATTCCTCTGCTCAAAAAGCCCAACCTAGACCCATTATAGCCTGAGAACTTAAGCCATATCTCATTACTACCCTACTTTGCAAAAGTGGCGGAGAGGTTTGTCAACCAACAACAGATGCAGTTTAGTACAAAATCGGCGCTACTCCTAGATTAGACTCAATACACAAAATTGCTGATGATGGTCAGAGGGCAGCCCTTGTCATGCTTGACCTGAGCGCAGCTTTTGATACGGTCTCTCATGAACTGCAACTTGATAGACTACACCATGCAGGTATAGGAGATTTGGTCCTGGGTTGGCTGGATAGTTTTTTTGGAGGGTCGCACATTTCAAACTTTTCTACAACCCTATCTTTCGTCTACTCAACATCTGAAACAGGGGGTGCCTCAAGGCTCCGCTTTGAGCCAGACCCTGTTTAATCTGTATATGTGAAAACTGCCAGACCTGTAGAACAACCATGGGGTGCAGATGGTATCATATGCAGAGGACATGCAGCTGATCCTTATTTTGGCCCAGGACAAAGGCAAAGAGGCAGAGGATTTCAAGCTCTGCCGGAAGGACATGACACATTGGATGAAACACAGCTGCCTTAGGCTTAATAGTACAAATGGGAGAGGGGTCCCAGGATACTATAGAATGTATAGTTGAGAAAGTTTAGTGGCAAAATAGAAAACACATACAATTAACTAGAATTTACATTGTTATTTATTCACAAAGTACCAGCACGTCAACACGTGTGCACACAACATATATTAACATAATGAACCAATTGTAGTGCCCAAGGTAGGGGGAACAGGACTGGAAGTGCTGGTGATAGGAGGTAGTGCAAGGTAAGGTACTGTAATACAGTGTAGGTCAAATGTACTTATTAAAAATACTATTTAGAAACTGGCTGCAATTCATACCAGAGACAATAATGCATAAATGAACAACAAGTTAATTTGGGCTGTAACCATGCGCCCTAGAATGGCAATACAGTTTCAGGCTTGGGATGGAAGCTGGTAAAGGGATCTGTTGTTGACTTTTCGACCCCACAATATGGTAGGGGTAGTTGGGCCCTTACAGGAGGGTCTTCCTCAGGACAGGGGGTGGGTTAGGGCAGACTCTCATGGGTCCCGAAGTCGCCCACGGGGTGGTTGTCAAAAATCACAAACTGTTATCTGATATAGTATGCGGTTTGGAGCTTCGTATACGGTGGGTGCATGAATCAAAAGCGCAACCCGGGCGCAATCAACTACCCGTGGTGTCTGCGTGTTAGTTCAGATGCGTAGATCCGTTGGCCGTAGCATCACTACAGGCTTAATTCCGGTAAAACAGACATCCTAGTGGAAGGAAAACAACCCTCCATCTGGTCCTCGAGGTGGTGGCCTAGGGTGTTAGGATCTCCACCTTCCCCGAGTCAGAAAAGTAAAAATCTTGGAGTCTAGTTGGACTCCACTTTATCCTTCTCTGACCAGATTTCAGCTCTCACAGGTCCTTTTTTGGGATTTTAAAAATGCTGAAAAAAATCCTAGGACTCATCTCTGACGATGCTAGAAAGTCAGTGGTACAGGTGCTAGTGACATCTAGATTGGACTATTACAATTAACTCTGTCTGAGGGCACCAAAAAGGAGCAGGTATGTGCTCCAACGGGTGCAAAAAGTGGCAGCTCGAATGCTTCCCAACATCCCTAGATTTGCCCCAACAGGTATCCCTTGGAGACTCTCCACTGGCTTCCTATTGAGAAGAGGATCTCCTTCAAAGCCTTGTGCTATGCTCACTGAATACTGCACAGCAAGGGCCCGAAATATATCCGACCCATAATACACCCCTACCCCCCTACACGTAGTCTGAGAGCAGCTGGAACTAGACTGGTCTGCATTCCTAAATTCAACAGGAAACGTTTCAGGGGTATCTCTTTCAGGTATCTGGCAGCTAAGAGGTGTAATTCTCTATCTGCATACCTAAGACAGGAGAAATCAGAATTCGTTTTTAGGAAGCAATTCAAAGCTTGGCTGTTTAGGAAAAATCTTGCTCTCTAGAGTTTCACTGTCCACTCTTGGTCAGTCTTGATCCTAGCCACTGAATGGAATTCAGCCCGGGGACACTTCGTAATGGAGTAACCATTGCGTAATAGAAATTGTCATAACATAATAATACTTTTTTTACATTATTTGATTTTTTTCCCTGCACCACCTGCCTGCTATAGGTCTCTTAGGCTATGAGCACATACCTGTACACTTTTTTAAAGGATTATCACTTTTTTCCCCCGAGTCATAATTCTCTTAATTCATAGAAGCACACCAGAATACATTTTCTACGGATTATTTCATTTTCTCCTGCACACCCTGCCTGCAATTGGCACACACAAGCATTCGTTTTTTTAAGGATGATTTGATTTTTCTCTGCACCTCCTGCCTGCCAAAGGCGCACACCAGCATTAATTTCTTTAAGGATTATTCAATTTCCCCTGCATCCCCTACCTGCCATAGGTACACACCATTATTCATTTTTAAGGAATATTACATTTTTTCTTGCACCCCCAGCTTGTCATATTCTGTTAGGCCATAGACGCATATCAGTATTCAGTTTTTTAGGGATTATTTCATTTTCCCCTACACCCTATGCCTGTCACAGGTACTCACCAGCATTCATTTTTCTAATGATTCTTCCATTATCACCTGCAGCCAATGCCTGGCCTAGATCTCTTGATCATTCGGGAGAGGAGCTGTTTCTTCCAAGGGAGCTGAAACTCGGTGGGTATGAGAAACATGCACCCAATTTGGCAATCCTCCGTACTTCACTGTAGTGTTCGTCACCAAAATGATCTGGTAAGGGCATCTCCAGCAAACATCCAAGCAGCTCTTTCTCATGTGCTTTTGGGAAAGCACCCAATCCCCTGGACTCAGATCATGACAGAGATCCCTTGATGCTGGAACGGTAGCAGCCTGCACCTGATGAGACACAGAACGAACCACATCAGTGAGTCCCTTGCAATAATCAAGGATTAGATCATCTGTGATGTTTATCAAAGCTGTCAATGGCAGTGCTGGTAACCTCATAGCCCTCCCCATCAAAACTTCATGAGGTTAAAGACCTGTTCTCCTGTCTGTTGTGCTTCGGATGCTCATGAGCACCAACGGCAAAGCATCAGGCCATTTCAGGGAGGTAGACCAACCCACCTTTGCCATTCGGGCTTTCAGAGTCCCATTAACCTGCTCCACTATTCCAGAAGCCTCAGGTCGGTAGCTACAATGGAGTCTTTGGTCAACATTAAATGCTGTGCAAAGCATCTTCATGATCTCACTATGGAAGTGTGTTCCTCTATCAGATTCCATAGAGGTCAGAAAACCAAATCTAGTTATGAGTTCTCTCAATAATAACGTAGCTACAGTGAGGGTGTCACACGGGGTTGGGTAAGCCTATACCCACCTAGAGAACACACATACCACAACCAAGATGTACCTCAACCTATTGCACCTAGGCATCTCAATGAAATCCAATTGCATTCTATTGAAATATCCCCCAACCTCCCAATGTGACTCAGTGTAACCAAAGCCTTCTTTCCAGCATTCATTTGTTGGCAAGTGACACACCTCTGACATACAGCTTCAGCCACCGCATAAAATCATGGGTTATACCATGTCTGTCTGAACACTCACACTATTGCATTTCTACTTAGATGCATGGCACCATGAATTTGTCTTGCCATCGGGTTCAACATGTCATCTGGTAACACTGCTTGACCTTCACTTGAAACCCAAAGTTCAAAATCCCCTTTCACACATCCATACTTGATCCACACACTTTTCTCTTGTTCTGTAGCCTGTTCCTGCAAAAGCTTGAGTTCATCCCAAGTATCTGCCATGGCCAACATCATGTTGAGCTTGGTTACTTCTTGGCTCTCTCCTGTGTAATCTCAGGTATAAATGCAACCTTGTTCAGCACATAAACGCGCAACTTCATCAGCATATTTGTTTCCCAGAGAGACAAAACCCGTCCCCCTCCCATAAGCTGTACATTTTACCACAGCAATTTCCCTTGGACGTTGCAAGGCTTCCAATAATAACCTCACAAACTCTCCAATCCTAATGGGTGATCCAAACGATGTAATGTAACCTCTCTGGGACCACAGCTGACCGAAGTTGTGAACCACACCAAACCCATACTGGCTGTCGGTGTAAATGGTGATTCTAATTTGATCAGCGGTCAAACAGGCACGAGTCAAGGCAATGATCTCAGCCACTTGGGCGGAGTATACTCCTTCGAAACAAGCAGCTTCAACCTCTCCCATAATGGTACATACAACAAACGCTGCTCTCAACTGACCAACACTGTCTCTTTAGCATGAACCATCAACAAAGAATATCTCATCAGGGTCAGACAATGGTTCACCAACAATGTCAGGTCTAGGCTTGGTGCAAAGTTCTGTCACATCGAGACAGTCATGGTCCTACCAATCTCCATCAAATGTGTTTGGTAACGGCATCAATGTTGCTGGATTCAAAACAGAACACCTCCTCAGAGTCACATTCTCCGCAGCAAGAATAACTTGCTCATAGCCTGTGAGTCTATTATATGTCAGGTGCTGCATTTTGGTCCTGGTCGTCAACAGTTCAACAGAATGTGGAACGTACACAATTAAAGAATGTCCCATTACAATGCTTTCACATCTCTCAATGCTGACACCCGTTGCAGCAACAGACTTGAGACATCCGGGCAACGCTGAAGCTACTGGATCTAAGGTAGCTGAGAAACAGGCAACTGGTCTATGGACACCCCCATGATCCTGAGTCAAAACTGATAATGCACATCCTTCTCTTTCACAACAGAACAGTGAAAAAGGCTTATTGTAGTCGGGCATTCCCATTGCCAGAGCACGACAGAGGTCCTCTCGTAGCTCCAAGAATGCCTTCATACAATCATTGTCCCATGGTAGCGGATCACTCACATCCTTATGCGTCTGTCTCTGCAAAGGCCTCGCCTTCAAAGAGAAGTCGGGAACCCACTGGCGACGGTATCCGACCACCTCTATGAACATCCTGACTTCCCTCTGTGTGGTAGGCATAGCCATACTCATGATTACCTCAATTCTGTCAGGTGACACCTTCCTCTTGCCTTTCTCTATTCGGTGCCCCAAATATTGCACCTCATTCAAACAGTACTGTCACTTATTTCGGGACATCTTGTGTCCATTCTCTGCCAAATGGTTCAGTAAAGCGATGGTGGTAATCCTGCACCTATCCTCTGTCTCTGACGCAACAAGGAGGTTGTCTATGTACTGCACAAGAACTGAGTTCTGTGGCAACGCAAGACTCTCAAGATTCTTTTTCAAGATCTGATTGAAGATCGATGGACTTTCTGTATACCCCTGAGGAATACGACACCACGTTAACACACGGTTCTCAGGCATAAATGCCAAAAAGAAATCGACTTTCTACATTCAGTGGTATCGAAAAAGAATGCTTGACACAGATCAATCACCGTGAACCACTCTGCTTTGTATGGGATCTTAAACAATATCGCTGATGGATTAGGTACCACTGGACAAATGGGACAACTATGTTGTTGACATTTCGCAGGTCCTGCACAATCCTGAATTTGCCGCTCGGTTTCTGCAATCCCATAATGGGTGATTTGCATGGACTGCCCCTTATCTCCTTCAGAATCCCCTGCTTAATCATAGAGTCAATCACAGGTTTTATCCCTGCAATTGTTTCCGGTGTCCGATTATACTGGGGAGTCCTTGGAAACTCAGCATTCTGCTTAACCTGAATCTTAACTGGCTCAAGCCCTTTGATCAATCCGATTTCTTCAGCTGTGAAGTCCCACACTTTCTGCGAGACTGAGTCGCTCAAATCATGTGGAAGTTCTTCCACAGTTACCACGGGGTACATTTCCATGCACAAATGCTGATTTGCAACCGTAAAGGTGGCATCATCGTCATTAGTCTGCAATTCCACTTCCTTGGGGTTGCAATAGATAGTGCAATTAAGTTTGCACAAGAGATCTCTTCCTAACAAGCAGACTGGGCTTGTGTTGCACACAACAAATTGATGTAGATCTCGGAATGTTCCTATTCTCACGGGGATCTGCTCCATCAATGGACTTGTTATTTTCCTGTTTGCTACTCCTACAACTTGGATTGATTGTCCTGTGAGGGGTAGGCTGGGAACTACTGCATATCTCACAGTAGAGCAGGTAGCACCAGTGTCAACCAAAAAGGTGGTAGGGTGACCATCAACATCAGCTTCAGCAAATGGTCCCCTCTGGTCTACTTACAAGACTGCCCCAAGAGTGCAGTCTTCCCCCCCCCCTCAGGCACCGTCATGCCAAGAGGTCTGAATAGTATCCATCGCTCCTATCAAAAAGAGGCATCTGCTGGTAAGTCCGAGTCCCTTGTGGGATCCTCGGTTGCTGCGGAACCTGTACTTGTGGAGCCAGCGTGCCCCCTTTCATCGACATTGGTCTCATCACAGTATTTGGCACCTCAGGCACCTGTACCGTCTCTCCCTCCTGCTGCAGCTGATTGGCTGGGTTCAGGGGACACTCGTGCCTCCAATGTCCGATCTAGTGGCAGAGGTGAAACGCGGTGGTCTTTTTCTGTGTCGCCACATCTACTCTCCTCTTGGGGTCCCCTGAATTTTCCTTTCCTTGATTTTGACTATTCTGTTTTCTCCCTAACGTTCCTCCAATTGGATGCATCTGAATTCCCTTATCAGCTGCTTGCATCTGGACTAACATCAATTTATCCTTAAGCTTCCTATGTTTCGAGTCCACCTCATTGCTGCAATACCTGGCATATCGCAGTATTTCATCTACCGGCTTGTTCTGCCAACAGATCAAATGCTGTTGGATCATGTGGCAAATCTCAGGCCTCAGACCCAGGATGAACTTGGAAACAAACTGCCCCATGTCTTTGGGGTCTAAAGTATCCAGCCCACTATACTGTTTAAAGACTTGCAAAAGCCTCTCAAAGTATTCATGAACTGTCTCCTTTGGTTCCTGAACCGTCCGGTCTATCTTGACACAATTAATATCTTGTGGCGATATCTTGGATTTTAACCATGTGATCACCAGCTCATATTTTTTCATAACAAAAGGTGAAGGACCATTCCTAACAGCATCCCTATCTGGCTCAGAGGTAGGCAATCGATTGCAACTTTACAAGCTGCCCACATTAGCTCGGAACTACAATATCGAACAATGTGTTCAGATCAATTCACAACACCTTCGAGATCTTAACAAAGTGATCAACCTGTTTGTAGATTTTGGCCTCGGCCCCCTCAAATCCATTGGTCCCCTTGACGAGTCTGCCATAGCTGGCAAGGCCATACTCGATTCTGTAGGTCTCGGTAAGTGAACCATTCCGCTCACTACACCATTCCCTCCAGAGCTAGTTCTCCCTTCTACTGACTGTGACGAATTTCCACTCCTCACCTGATCTGGATCATACATCGACACTATGGGACCAATGGAAACCAGTACCGTAAGGGCATCTGGCAACCACCTAGCATCTGCGTTCTCTGGGGTCTGCATTCCCATCCCTCCCGTCGAGAGCTTTCCAACTACCCCTGCACTAGGTGGGACTTGCAATTCTCCAATTCCCTCCATTGGGGCTGATTTTTCCTCCACTGAGTCTGGGTTGTATGGAGGTGGTCTCTCAGACAGCAGCCTTTCTATCAAGCTATCATCTGTATCGCTGTCATCTTTGTTGCTACACTTTTTCTGGGTGTTCCCTTCCTTAACTATCAACGGAAACAATTTATCCCCTTCAATGGTTTGCACTCTCCACCTTTTCTCCAATGCTTCCCATTGTGCATCTTGGAATGCCCTAACCGATCTCTTCACTCTTTTATGACTCCTGTCTCGTTTCCTTTCACTTTTCACCCTAATCCATGCATGTAGCGCTTCAAACTGTGTTGGTCTGGGTAAAGGTCGCAAAGAAGCCATGATAGATTTCAAGTGATACAACACTTCCAATCTAAAGGTCCCATAAGGGGGAAAAGTCAGTTCTTCATTTCCTTCTGTCATTTTACACCAATTCTCAAGCCAAAAGATGGTTGGCAATCCCACATTCGTAGCCATACAATGAGCTGGGGTATCCTCGGGCAGAGCCTCTTCTCCTCCTTGAGTAACCACCTTTTTTCCACCTCTACACAGATCTCGTAAAACTTTAAAACACTTCATGCTGAATTCAACTTTCTTCTTTTCGCAACGCTCCTTTACTTCTTGATGACAATACACCAATACCAGTGCGGCTTTACACCAACCGACCTATCGCACAACACTTTCTGACGTCACTTTCCTCCACTCTCAGCAGTTCCCCTCCTTTACAATCCACCTTTCACTCATTCATGCATCCCATTCATATGCTTAAATAACCGCTTGTCTTCCAAATATCCAAGCGGTCACTTCTCTGACTGTACGTCCACAGTCTCATGTAATTGTATACCTCTATCTGGCAACTGTCTGTCCGCAAAACGACTGGACAATCACCTCAGCTGATAGGTTACAAATGCTCGATCCTCATACAGCAACCCACGACCAGCGTCAGTTACTCACACGCTCACACATCCGCTCCCCCTATCTCGGTCTGGGCAGTCGATGGTATTTTATGACTCCCTTCTCAATGGTTAACAATTACGCTCTGGGTGTCTTCTACACCACAGTCTCTTAGACTATTCGTCAAGCCTAAGATTCCTGAGCTGCGCGCGCTCACAGCCTGATCTCGCAATCACACAACACTCACTCCAAATCCGCAAGACATCACAACAATAAACAACACCGCAATCTAACAACACATAATCCTGGCAATACTCACTCTCCCACGAACTGCTGCTTTCACCGCACCATCACTCTTTGTTGGTTTCCATGAAACGCCGTGTTCTGCTGCCAATCCGCTGGACAACCATCACTTGAATTCTATGCGACTCTGGAAATTCTTATCCTAATCTAGATCTCCCCTTACTCTAGAGACAACCATCCTCGTTTGCTACTAACTGAAGACGCCGGATTCTTATCGCGAATTTTTAACATTATCTTACCAATCTTGAGAATCCTCTTTCCATCGGACCTTTCTTGTCTGCTATGAAGTGTAAAAGTGGGAAACATTTTCCATTTGCAATTTACCAGTGGCCAAATCCATCTGATTCAAGAAACTACTGACTACGGAAATAAGTTTCACGATTTATTACAAAGCCAAAAACAGTTGTACATACAAGCACCTCAGCAAGAGGTTAAGAAAGTAAACGGGCACTAATACAAACATAATCCTACGCAGAAGTCTCATCCGACTCAAAATGATAATTAAAGTAATTTCTAAAAGCATCAGGCAAACTATTACAGTCCCTACTTGAAGAGTTGACTGCATTAAACCAAAAGAAAGAAAAGTTATTAATCTATCTCTACACTAACACTAAAGTGGCATCACCACTTAGTATCGTTGCCAGGCAAGAGACAAAAAAAGGTGTCAGCAGTGAAGACTTCCTAAGAAGTACACTCACTTTGAATAGGTAAGTAGCCAAAGCTACAGAGCTCGTTCTAAGATGCTCCTTTTCGCTTCCCTCCTAGCTCTCCTGTTATTCTGCTTCTCTTCCCTCGGGGCATTGTCCCTAATACAAAATCCCCAAACAGTAGGGCACGCCCTTCGCACACCCCTTTCAGACAGGTCTTCTTTCAGTATTTTTCCATCAAAACTCTGATTTTATCCAGAAACCGTTAAGTCAACCTTGGATCCCTGGCACCTTCTCTGCTTAAAGTATTGTCTCTACATTCCGGTGTCCTCCCCTGGCGCCTTCCCCTACCATCCTAACTCCTAAAGCAAAAGGGTTATTCTGCCTAACGAGACATGTATCCTTGCACCTGCAACGGAAAGCCTGAGAGCAAATTGACCTTGCACGCACACAAATTCTACAGTTCTACATTCAACTAAGAAAAAGAGCCTTCCCAAGGAAAATACATTTGGGGCCTGCAATATTCACCTAACATAAGAAATCACAAATGGACCTTCTCTTAAATGTATGTGCGATCATGTCTTCCCACATTTTACACATGCAATTATAAAGTTACCTTATAAGCATTATTTTCATAGTCATCTAAAGCATTACATTTCATTAATAAGAAAATCTACACGTGCAGACTTTATTATGGTGCGCATTTCTCGTTCTAATGCATCACTTTACACGTAAGTTAATACATTCTACATCAACTAAAGCACATTTTCGACTTTGATCTACTACATGGTTAAATTTCTAATCACCTTCATATATGCGGTTTAGCACTACATTCATAATGGTTACATTTTAATACAGTCCTCTAAATATGCGCGTGCTGACTATCAATGATTATACTGCACCCCTACAAATTTCAGTATAACATGGCGCTCTATTAAGTTGATTATGGCATTATTTGGGGCAGGTCTTCTGATACTTCAGAGCCGTGGTGTATTGCAATGCAGTTTTTTACATTTTCGTGTTTCTTTTACTCAGCAAGGTTTTCTATTCCTCTGTCATGGGCATGACATGTTTAACTTACTTGGAGAGTTCTACCCCAGTTATATGTATGTTGTAGTAGGTGGCACTGTAATTGTTGGCGTGTGTAAATAATCCCATATTGTTTCCTCCTGTTCTTGAGACTGAGGGTCCCACATTCTCGAACCCTGTTTTTAGGTCAACTTGTTTCACTAAAGTTGACACAGCATAATTGGACTTATTGGTTGCATCCCGCTTTGTTTTTGTTTTTGTTGTGTTTTGTTTTGTTCTAGTTCTTTCCCCCGGACAACTTCACGTTATTTTTGCCAACCAGAGGCACTGTCGTCTTCGCAGGCCTTATGCATCCAAGATATGGTTTTCAATGTGATTCATTGATTGGAAACATGTACTTTCAGACATTTCTGGTCTGTTCTCTTGGCTGCAGCGTATGTTTTCCGGCTATTCCTCATTCTATACATTGTCTTCATGGGCAGTATGGGTACGCCTGCCCTTTGTATGGATAGTGACACTAAATGGATCAGTTTTTCTTCAATCTTTTTCTTACAGTACACTGTAAAATTCACATTGACATTTGGGGTCAGGTTAGAACTACTGCCTTTTTCACCTCACACATGCAACATGTGAACTCGGCTCCATTCCTTGTGTGATTGGTATATGTATGTTGATGGTGACATGCTAATCATGTGGATGCATGCACTGAAATGTATTCCATCACCATAGATATAGCTGCTTTCGCTAAAATGTTATTTCCCAAGCCAAGGATCGTACACCTCATGTCCGTATGCACACTCTAAATTGTGTGCCTGCTTCTAAACATCTCCTTATGAATCTCGTTTGAGTTTTTGTTACATGGGGATTCAATCCCCCCGGAGTAATTGCATAGAATTATCTTTGATCTGAACTTGCCCCTGCTATGTTGGGCTAGGTAAGACAACTTCTTTGTTTCCAAATATTGCTCAGTCAGCTTTTCTACTGAGTTCAGACTGATCTATTGTATACCTTTTGCTAATAGATGAATACCACATCTCCTTCCTGATGAAGATCCCAAATTATTTATCTAATTAGGGATTGAATGAAGCATCGACTTCATATGCACCTACCCGTATCATTCTTTGCTGGATACGCAAACTCCAATGTTCTCAATATTGTGTTTGTAATTGTTTTGATCTTGAAATCTATGGGTCTGGGCTATCTGTACATATTGTAAACACTTTTTTCATGTAATTTGATATGGCTCACTGATTTTCACTTTTCACTGCACCGTCACCTGGAGCACCTGTTTGACTACAGCATGATGATTAGTCTCTTGTAAAACATTGCTTCAGAATTAAAAATTGAAACATCTGCATCTTTCATTGGACAAATTTCTTTGCTTTTTGAGAGGAACACTTGATATATTTTTTTTGTACAGTGATAAACCATGATTGTAGAAATGTTTGCTTTCAGTTGGAATCCTTGTAGAACACTTGTTTTATTGCACTTTAATTACCCTTGCTCAAGGGATTACAGGGTGCCCTGTTTCTTGGCTACTTGCTGAAGGGGATTCTATGGTAGTGTGTGTTGCATGTATCCAATGATGTTCCCTGAACCACATTGCCCTGCAAATCTAAAACTTTATCTACAATCACACATTTTTCTTGCATTTCGGTGATGGGAACTTTTGGAATTAGTAGGAAATTCACAACATTCCTACCACCTTGTGTCCCCCCACTTCTTCCGATAAAAATGCCACCCAAATTCTATGACTAAGCTGAGTGTTCGCGACAGAAAAGCATAAAACCAGGGTCAATGGAAGTCCCCTAGTGTAATGGCCATTGACCTGGGTTTGATCCACTCCTGTCACAGGCACTAGGCCTAGCCACACAAGAGGGGCAGCGCTTTAATTGAGACAATGCTGGGTAGTAGGAATATTGTGGATTCCTCCTGATTCAGGAAGTTTCCATCACTGAAATTTAAGCAAAATGTGTGATTTAAGCCAAAGTTTGAGGTTAGCACAACACTGAGACATCCTTGTGAAATTCACACAATGGGGGTCTAGCTCCAGTAAATATGTATGGTTGGTAGGTTTCCATGGGTTGCGGCACAGCAGGGCCTCAAATAGAGCAGTTCCCTCTATTGCTGATATCTCTACGTAGCCTTTTTTGTGGTGGTCTCTCAACCCACCCACACAAGTGGGATACTGTTGGTATGGTAGATGTGTGGGAACTCTGGGTGGTTCAGCATTTGTGGATCCCAACAACTTCCGAAACTTCCGGCACAGACACATGAGCAAAATGCATGTTTTTAGTCAAAGTTTGAGGTTTGCATGGACTTCTGAGTAAGAAACCTTTGTGAAATCCATGCAAGTCAGCACACCATGAAATTCCATATGTGTCTGTTTTTCAAAAATATGCAGGTTTGCTAGGCCTCCATATGGCCCTGCTAAGCTATCGTCAAAGTCCACTGCTACCCACATGACACAAAAAGGGTCAGTTTTCTGTACAAAAATGTCATGTGTCTGTGTTATATTTTGAAATCTTTTCTGTTGCTGATACTAGGCCTACCCACATAAATGGGTACCACACTTATCTGGAGAATTGGGGGAATGTTAGGTGGTAGGAAGGTTACGACTCCACAGAGATACCAAAAGTTGTCTCCACAGAAATGTGAGGAGAAATGTGTTTTTTTTATCCAAAGTTTGAAGTTTGCAAAGGCTTATGAGTAATGAAACCTGATGATAGCCATGTAAGTCACCCTACCCTGAAATCCCCTCTGTGTTTTGTTTTTTAAAATGTACAGGTTTGCTAGGTTTCCCTAGGTGCTGGCTGAGACCGAGCCCAAAATCCACAGTTACTGACATTGCAGAAAATAGTGTCAGTTTTCAGTGGAAACATCTGATGTGTCTATATTTTGTTTTGGGCCCTTTCCTGTCATGGGCACTAGGCCTGCCCACACAAGTGAGGTACTATTTTTATCGGGAGACTTGGGAGAATGCTGAGGGGTAGAAAAATCTGTGGCGTCCTACATATTCCAGAAGTTTTCCTCACATAAATGTGAGGAAAATGTGTGTTTTTATTCAAAGTTTGAGATTTGCAAAAGCTTCTGGGTGATAAAACCTAAGGAGAGCCATACAAGTCACCCCACTTTGGATTACCATAGGTGTCTAGTTTTCAAACATGTACAGAATTGCTAGGTATCCCTAGGTGCCCGCTGAGTTATTACCCAAAATTCACAGCTACCCACATTGCAAAAAATGGTCAATTTTCTATGGAAAATGTGATGTGTCTATGTTGCATTTGAGCCACTCCTGTTCCAGGGTCTAGGACTCTCCACACAAGTGAGGTACCATTTTTATCTAGAGGGAAATGCTATGTGGTAGGAAGTTTGTAGCTTAACACAGATTCCAGACGTTATCTTCCCAAAAATTTGAGCAAAATATGTTTTTAGACAAAGTTTGAGGTTTGCAGAGGCTTATCGGTAAGGACACCTGGTCAATTTTCAGTAGAAACATGTGAGGTGTTCATTTTACTTTTTGGTTCCTTTCCTGTTACAGGCACTAGGCCTGCCCACGCAAGTGAGGTACCATTTTTATCAAGAGACTTAGGAGAATGGTGAAGGGTAAGAAATGTGTATCTCCCGACAGATTCTAGAAGATTTCCTCACAAAAATGACGGGAAAATGTGTTGTTTAGCCAAAGTTTGATGTTTGCAATGGCTTATGAGTAAGGAAATCTGGTTAGAGCCGTGCAAGTACCCACAACCTGGAATCCCCTATGTGTCTTGTTTTCCAAAATGCATGTTTGCTAGCAGGGATTTAAGCGGGATGAAAAAACTGGGGGGTCTCTCAAAGGAGCATGGCCAATGTAATTAAGGGCATGGCTTAAAAACACATCAGCAAAAAATCTGTGTTTAGCATAGTGTGCCGTCTGACTTTTATTTAGCTGTTTCTGTCATTGCATCGAGAAATAGGATACAAGTAACATCATACCTACAATATGTCAGGACTATTGGCTTTGTCAATGATTGTTAGTGTCATAAGAATAATAAGCAGAAACTATGGCTTGTATATAATATTGCAAAAGATTCCACTTAAAACCCTTGTGACACTAAGACAATGTTGCTGCTCCTGAGTTTAGAAAAGAGAAGGGAAATCGAGTGAGAAAATTACTCTCTTTAAAGGATTTCCCCTCCCCTACAACGCTCACCTGGCTTGACGTCATGCTGTGACTACTCTTCAAGTGAGAAGTGAGCAGTGTGAGCACGCACACATCGAGGAGCCTGCTGACACTGCAGTCTAAAAAAAACACGCACCGCCTGTGCCAGGGCACAAAGCAGAGACCGATAGAGACCTGTTTCGAGCCCCGCCTTTAAAAAACTGCTGGTGCTCAGCACCGGTGAGACCTGGCCCACTTAAAGCCCTGTTTGCTAGGTTTCTCTAGGTGCCAGCTGAGTCAGGACACAAAGTCCACAGTTACTGACTTTTCTAAAAAATGAACCTGTTTTCAATGGAAAATTGAATGTGTCCATATTGTGTTTTGTACCGTTAACTATCGCGGGCACTAGGCCTACCCCCACAAAAAAAGTACCATTTTTAACAGCCAACTTTGAGGAATGCTGAGGGATAGGAAGCTTGTGGCTTCCAGATTCCAGAATTTTTTCTCACAGAAATGTGAGGAAACTGTGTGCTTTTAGTAAATGTTTGAGTTTTGCAAAGGCTTCTTGGTAAGAAACCTTGGTGAGAGCCACTCCACCCTGAATTTCCTTGCATATCTAGTTTTCAAAAATGTACAGATTTTTTAAATTTTCTTAGATGCCACCTGAAGTAGAGCCCAAAATCCACAGCTACCCACATTGCAAAAAAGGATCCGTTTTCAATCGAAAATGTGATGTGTCTGCATTTCCAGCCCTTTCCTGCCACAGACACTGCCACACAAATAAGGTACCTTTTTTATCAGGAGACCTGGAAAATGCTGAGGGGTAGGAAATGTGTGGCTCCCTGAAGATTCCAGAATTATTCTTCACAGAAATGTGGGTAAAATTTGTGTTTTTAATCAAACTATGAGATTGGCAAACAATTCTGTGTTATAAAACCTAAGGCAAGCCATGCAAGTCACCTCACCCTGGATTTCCCTAGGTGTCTAGTTTAAATGAATGTACAGATTTGGTAGGTTTCCATATGTGCCAGCTGATCTATGGCCCAAAATCCCCACATTGCCAAAAAAAGGATCTGTTTCCAATGGAAAAATTTGATGTGCCTCTTTTGCGATTTGAACCCATTCCTGTCATGGGCACTAGGTCTACCCACAAACGTGAGTTACCATTTTTATAGAGAGAATTAGGAGAATGCTACATAGTAGGGTATTAGTGGCTCCACATAGATTCCAGAAGTTGTCGTCACAGAAATTTGAGGAAAATTAGTTTTTTAGCCAAAGTTTGAGATTTGCAATGGCTTATGGGTAAGGAAACCTGGCGAGAGCCATGCAAGACCGCCCATCCTGGAATCCTGTAGGTGTCTTGTTTTCCAAAATATGCAGTTTTTCTAGGTTTCCCTCGTGCTAGTTGAGCCAGGACCCAAAATTCACAGTTACTGAATTTGCAAAAAAGGGACAGTTTTCAGTGGAAATATGTAATGTGTCCATGTTGCATTTTAGACCGTTTCCTATCACAGGCACTAGGCCTACCTGCACAAGTGAGGTAGCATTTTAAACAGAAGTCTTTGAGGAATGCTGGGTGATTCCAGATGTTTACCCCACAGAAAAGTGAGGATACTGTACTTTTAGTAAAGGTTTAAGGTTTGCAAAGGCTTCTGTCTTAGAAACGTTGCTGAGAGCCATGCAAGACACTCCACCCTGGATTTCCAAAAGTATCTAGTTTTCAAAAATGTACAGATTTTCTAGGTTTTCATATATGCCACCTGAGGTAGAGCCCAATATCCACAGCTACCCACATTGCACAAAAGGATCATTTTCAGTGGAAAATGTGATGTGTCCATGGTGCATTTTAGTGCATTTCCTGTCGCGGGCCCCAGACCTACCCACTTAAGTGTGATATCTTATCTGAGTACATATGAAAACATAGAATACTAGAATTTTTTATTAACAATTGGATTTAGCTGCATTTGTGCCTTCCAAATGTAAACAAGTGTGTAAGAAAGAATACAATTTTATTGTATTTATATATTTATTTTTTCATTTTATTTTTGTTTTTGTCCTCATCTCACTATATAGTGCCTGCTAAACAAGCAAGAAGCTAACCCTCCGGCCAGGGCACCCCGGGCTTCTGCTACTGCATTGGCTTTAGGCCTAACCAGGCCAGCTTCTTTGTATAAAGCTTGGTGTAATCATTGGACCGAGGGGCATTGAACTAGCCTCATTTCATTACCCCATGATAGTAGCAATGACCATATGTTAAAATTATTATCATTTAGGTGTCCCTGGTCTAAACGAGCCATACCAAATGCAGCACTCAGCCAGTTCTCATTCAAAGGAGGCCTAGGATCTTTCCACAGTTTAAAAATCTCCCTCCGGGCAATAAGGATCAGGTATAATAGCAGGCCTTTTTGAGTTGCCAACAACTAATTTGTCAGATCATTATCCATGCCAAATATGACTAGTGCAAGATTCAAATTAAGCTTAAATTTAAAAATTGCTCCAAGAGCACGCTCCACATTCTTTCAAAATCCTCTTAGGTTAGCACATTCAAAGAATATGTGAATATCGTACACCACGGCGAAATCACATAGAAAGAATTCAATTTGAACAATGCCCTTTCAATCACATGCTAGAATGGGCCCCCACACATTCGGAGATGTCCAAATAACCACGGCTTCTAAACATGCAGACAAACTTGACGCTCAAATAAACATACTACAAACAGTAGTCGGTCTGATTTCAGGGATAGATTCCAAACTGGAACATTTTACCTCATTGATACACAGAGCCCAGGCCAATACAACATCAATAGTCAAACAAGAGGGCTGTGGCTGCAGTCCTATACTGTACAACCTAGAAAAGCTTCCAGAGATACTGAATACGCTAATCGAGGATCTCAAGGAAGAAGCTAGCAGGCAACAGAACATCTCACCCTCCCAGCAAAACATCAAGGAGTTCACAACCACGAAAGATTCACAAACTAAGGACAAAGAACCCTTGCAAGATACGACAAGGGCAGTGGCCGAGCATTTACGTAGGGCTGAAGAAACTGCAATAAAAACCAGCCCCAACCCTGATAACGACCACGGAACCCAAACTAATCCAAAACCGGCAAGCCCAGACATTCACCAACTTTCTCGTAAAAAACAAGAAGAAACTAAAGAAGCTGAACAAACAGAGAAAAAATAAATCCAACAATAATGGCTCCATTCAGCAGTGGTTGCTGCCCGAAAACCAGGAGACGAAGGCCCACACTGATGATCAACATGAAACCAATATTCCACTTCAGACTCAGAACCTAAACAAAAATACCGCATGTTCAGTAATACTAGACAAAACTAACTTCGAAATTAACTCTGATGACATTGTGGATCACCCCACGGATCATCAGTTAAACCCTGTGGATGTGAGGGAACAAAAACAAAGCTGGCGCTCTACCCACTTACAAGGACAACAAGCCGGGGAAGGAAACCATGACTTACAGAGAGACCAGAACCGAATTTAAAGAGCCCCCCGTTGACTAAACCGGCGGATAAAAGTATGAGCAGCATCAACCAAGAAACTCTAAAAATAAATAAACAAATTACTACGCCAGCATCAGATCATAGGGCATCTCAAGGCAAAATTAAGTCTACCAATAACAGAGAGATGAAACCTATGCCAACTAGACCGATGGCCGAGATGAAAGTTCAGCAGACGGTGGCCACCTCAAACCGGGTAGAGGCTGAATTGGACATCCTGGCACAGACAACGCCAAACTCCACAAAGGCCCATGACCTGCAGGAGGTAATCATCCAACAAAATCTGCCATCTATAAATCACGATGACTTGCAAATATTGCTGTACCCTGAATATGTCTCACAGGGCAAGTGGGATATCCTTAACAGCAGCAATCTCCTAAAACTCTGTGCAAACATTCCAGGTCTAGAAAAGATAAAAATTACGGATATTTAGAGTGTTTCTTTCCTCACCCCAGGACCAAGTGAGGCCAATGAGACCACAGAGCTAATCTTTACCAATCTGGCCATGGTCGAGGCCTTGAAAAGAAACAATAAGCAATTGGAAAACGGGGGCATAAAGATCATGACTCAGCCTGTGCTAAAATATCCAATGATCTTGAAAAACAGCAACTCGAAGGAACCATCAGTTTCTGAGGAACAGAATATTCAAAAAAGCCATTCACGAATGACTTGACCTACTCAGTGCCATTAGCCGAGTCCATCCTTCATGGGACCAAGGGTGGCACAAAAATAAATCTTACAAACGACAGTTTAATTAAAATAACAAGAAGTTTGGGACAGGGCATCCGCTCTTGCTCAATTAAGGGGAACATCAGCAAAGAGTGGTCTTGGCTGCCACGGGCCTTAAATCCCACTCCCTAATACCCGTCCCCCTGCAAGCAAGGAGAGCGTTCAGGATCTGCCGAAAAATGGCTTAGCCAAGTTCAGCAGCTCGACAGTCAGCATTCGAAGATTAAACATCATGACCTGGAACGTCGCAGGGATTTCAAAGCTCGTGCAAAACCCAGCAACATTGGCATTTCTTGAAGGAGCCGACCTAATCTGCACCCAAGAAAAATGGGCAACTAAACCAATATCAATAAGAGGCTACGCAGAATATTGCAAACCAGCTATTAAAGACAACATATTTGGAAGACCCTCAGGCGGGATTACTATATATATAAAGCACTCTCTGAAAATACATTTCACAGAAATAAAAACAACATCAAGTATGTTTCTGGCCGGCACCCTGAAAGGCCTCTCCGCGATTAACGGCCCACTCCCAATACTCTTAATTAACTCTTAATTAACGTATATTACAATTCCCATGGGCCGGGTGCCAAGGACAAGCTGAATCAGCTGTTAAGTCAGATAGAAACTCTGATCTTACAGTTTGCACCTATGGAATCCATCATCCTTGGGGACTTGAATACACATAACATAGGGGTCACTGCAACACAAAGCAACCATTCTGGGGCTACAGATGCTGTCAACGCCCTAATGCAGTCTTATTACCTGCTAACAGCACACTCTCTGACTTTAAGGAATAAGCCAGGGGCATTGTTTGCTCCCACATATAATAATAAAACAACAATAGATTATATCTTACTAAGCGAAAGAATACAAAATCTCATGGCAAACTATACAGTGCATCCGTGCAACGAAAGTGATCATGCTGCCTTAACGACTATGTTAAACCTCACAGCAGATACACGCCACACTTTACGCTACATTGGGGTATCTAACGGAGAAGAACTGCACAAGCTATTGAGAAGAATCAAATGGGGGCTAGCACCAATTAACAAGTTTGACAAATGGAAAAAAACATGGGCAGGCTCGCAACTTAGCGCAAACAACAGGGGCGCCATAGACAAATGGGATCAGTCCGCCAGCATATTAGCCTGATTGCTCTGAGGGGACCCAACAAGCAGAACCCCCCTATACCCATCACATACTTTAGGACCCGTCCCAGCAATTAAAGAGAGTGCCAAACAATTAAATGACAAACGTAGAGCCTATCGGAAAACCGGCTCAGCATCTGCCAAAAGGCTACTTAAAGAAGCCGTAAAAAGCCACTCGAAGGAGGTCTTGGCCGTGAAACACGAATGCATTGAGGCGAAATATCTGAAGATCTTTGATTGGCTGAGACCTTGCAAATCCCAAGAGTTCTGGCGATATCTAAATACTCTAACCCAAGGAGAAACCCACAGAGAGAACTCACTTGATGCAGGCACCTGGGCCGCTCATGTGAAAACATTGTACAAAGAAGATCGAAATAGAACTTCCTTAAATAAAGGCCTTAATGCGAGTGAAGAATTATACATCACTGCACACACATCGACAACGTTGGATGAGCAAGCTACTCCAGGTAAACTTTAGTTTGTATAGTCTTAAAAAAGATCAGACACAATGGGGCCCCTGGTCCCTTTTTTATTTTTTGAAAAACAGGAAGAAACAAAAAGTTTACAAAATCAAGTAATCTCGAAGGGGCCCCTGGTCCCAACGGCCTGCCTGGCTACCTCTTCAGGGCCGACACAAACTTCTGGACTGATAATCTGACCCAGTTATATGCTGAATGCAGGTTCTTGGGAGAAGTTCCAGACTCCTGGAGAGGGTCGCTACTGCACCCAATACACAAGAAAGGGCCAAAATCCGACCCAAAAAACTACCGTATGATTGCCCTGTTGGATATCGAGGGCAAGGCCTATGCAAGCACCCTTCTGGCGGAACTCACAAATTTGGCCAGTACTGAAGGCCTTCTGCCCTTCTTCCAAACAGGGTTTAGACCTGGGGCATCAACGATGGATAACATAATTGCCCTGTCATATCTAGCACAACAAGCCGTGTCCCGCCAAAGCCTGCCGCTCTTTGCTTGTTTTATTGACTATTCAGCAGCTTTTGACGGCGTAGAACGTTCCATCCTCTGGCAGAAGTTGGCACGCTGGAATATCAACCCATCTTTACTACAAGCAATCCAATCATTGTACTTATGAACTTGGGTAAGAATCAAACTCTCGAGCGAATCTTCTACAGAGAAAATCGACACGAACCGCGGCCTAAAGCAAGGGTGTGTCTTAGCTCCGATGCTCTTTAATTTATACACCGCAGACAAGGGCCAAGCCTTGACTGGGTCCACATTAGCAACACCTAGGATTGGGTGCACTAAGATCCAACTAATGCAATACGCCGATGACCTGGTACTCCTAGACCATACTAAAACAGGCTTACAAAAAGCAATTACGGCCCTGGCAACTTACAATGTAAAAATTAAGTTGGTTGCCAATGCATCAAAATCAAAAACAGTAATTTTTGGGCAATACCCTAAAAAAAAACCAGTCAAAATGAAGGCTCAGTCTATTGACTCTGGACTGTATATAACAATACAACTACTTGGGGGTTTGGTTTGGTGAAACAGGCCGCCCAGGAGTCCATCTCCACAAAATGCAGACAAAAGGGAAAAGCCTCATTTACGCCCTCTGCAAGCTATACGCCACTCTACATAGCCCCACAACAATGGCTATCCAAAGAGTCGTGAGGGCGAAACTAATACCATCTCTTAATTATGCACAACAGGCATTCCCAGGAAAACTAGCGAAAGAACTAGAAAAAATCCACTGCACAGCCTATAAAAAGATATTCCACCTACCCGCCTGCACCAGGAATAATCTAGTGTGGTTCGAATTCCTCCTGAACCAACAAAAATTGGAAGAGATGGCCTCCCTGAGAAAATACTTCTATCTTACAACGGCGGCTCCAGAGAACTGAAGGCTGCCATAAAAAGTATCTTTCTGGAACCCGGCAATCCCTGGTCAGCCATTCTCGCCGCTGCCAAAGACCTTTTGAAACTTGCAAAAGAGAACCGGGACCCTAAGACAGTGAAGTACACTGCCATAAAAAGCACAATAAAAAACAAGTTTGCCTTTGCTCCCGCACCTTGGACATGGAATCACTAGTAACAAGAGGCTTCCACGAGTCCCAAAGCCTACCATACATAGAGTATAACCCCAAACTTCATCTTACGCAGGCCGAGGGGAGACAAGCCTTACACAGGATCTTTGCATTCAGACTACACCCTCTCCCCTTAAAGAATTATACCCCATTGGGTCGACAAGAACGGCGATCATGGAGTGCCGGCTCTGCAAATATAAACATGAGACTTTGGCCCACATTCTACTTTGCTGCCCGGCCTTGCGCTTAGCTCTCAGACTTTACCGTAGGCCCATCTTGCTAAAACTGGGCACTCGAACTGTAAAGGAGGCACTCCATCAACTGTACACACTGGGCATAGTGAAGCATATGGCTATGTTTGGCAAATTTGTACAACTGACTCGTACGAAGCTGATGGACACTCCCTGTTAAGTGATCAGGCAAGCACCTGCGCCGAGGTTACCCATCATCTTGTACTTACTGTTTAGCCTAATTAGAGCATGTACAAGTGTTGGCTGAGTTCAATAAGCTATCTTGGATTTACAGACCTTTGTATTTTAGACCCTTAGATTTTAATTACACTGTCTATCTTTTAAAATGCTTATCTTTTAAAGAATGTAGTGCTCTTTTTCACCTTGTTTTTATTGTAATGGTTTTGAGTAACCACGCAAATAAATTATTCATTCATTCATTCACTGCTTCTAAATTCCATATTTTGTTCACATTTCTGAAATGTATAGGGATTCTTGATACCCATGTTTCACTCTACATATTTCACCATGTGAATTGGTATGTACTCAGTACACAATGAAACACATTGGACAGTGCAGCTCAGTTGTTGTCTTTTGGCTCCTCAGGTTCTTGGAAAACCTACAAACTCTTTATATCCCTTCAACCAGAAGTGTCTCGCAGATGACTAGACACTGTAATTGTAAATTGGTCATGGTGACAAAATGTTACAGAAGAAAATGGTATCACAAATAGCTATTTTTCGTATTCACATTCAATATTTCTTTATTTCAACAATTAATTTCTTTGAGAAAACCTTCTGGTGCCCATGCGTAAGACACATTGCTGTATTCAGAATTTTATCCACTGTATTGAAATCTATAGCTTTCATGGACCATCCATGGGTTTCACTCTGGATTTCAACACAAACAGAAAATAGGTAGAAAGCACAAAAATTAGGATAAAATGTGCTACCCCTTTGAAAAATATCAAAGTTGTGGTAAAAAATTAGGTTTTGTGATTCAGCTCCGCATGTTCCTGACAGAGAGGAAGATGGTGACTTTAGCATAGCACATTTTTTGTTAATGCTATCTTTAGGAGAAAAAAAACCAGACACATTTTTGCAGAGAACTTTTTTCCTATTCTTCCCCAAAAACAAAAAATGTAGGTATATTATTGCCTATTTTGCCGGTCCCCACCGGGGGAATCAACAAGCCCTGTTTACCTTTAGAAACCCTGAGATGATGGAAAACAAGGATGCAAATGTTGCTTTGATACCTTATGTGGAAAAAATGTATGGTGGCCTAAGCGCAAATGACCCCAAATAGTAAAAAAAAGGGCTCAGCACCTGGGGGTTGGAGGGGCAGAAACCTCAGCAGTTAAGGAGTTAAATACTTGAACCTGTTGCTTCTGACACATCTGACTCACTCGAGAGGGATATCTAGTAATGACTTGAGGTAGTATAGATATGAATAAGACCTTACCTATTGGAATTGCCAATGTCTATTTTGAACTTCTTGCACTAGATTTAGTTTCCCCTTCATCATAGCAAAATAACAATTACCAGAAAACAAAGAAAAATGGTATAAATGCAAGAGTATACATTTCAAATTCTAAGAAATAGTAAAATAAAGAATATATATATATATTTTTAAGCAATAAAAAAAAAACATAAAGGGGCAGATTTATGTTAACTGGCGCATCCCCAGGGATGCGCCAGTTAATGTGCGCCACAGTGCGCCACAGCTCTGCCACCCATGGTGCGCCGCATTTATAATGCGGCGCACCATGGGGCAAAAACGGCACAGATGCGTAACGCATCTGTGCCGTGAAGGTGGCGCATTGCTGGAGTTGCGTCGCAAGCGCGACGCAGCTCCAGCAAGGCTCGGGGGTGCCCCATCTTAACAATGCTGCGTCAAGACCTACGCCTGCTTCAAGCAGGCGCAGGCTTTTGACGCAGCATTGGCCTGAAAGTGACTGAGTGAAATCTTATAGATTTCACTCAGCCACTTTTGCGAGGCGCACCTGCCCCGGAACGCCCACCCTGCGCCGGAACGCCCACAAGCGGCGCAGGGCTTTAAAACGTGACGCATCTGCCTAGATGCGTCACGTTGTAAATCGTTCGTAGGGATGCGCCATGTTTACGCCGCCTTGCGTGATGCAACAGCGGCGTAAACGTGGCGCAAGTGCCTCATAAATCTGCCCCAATATCTTTAGCATGGCTTGATGGAATAAAGTAGTTACCTTCCCACACTTTGCTTCAAATTAAGTGGGCAGTTTGTTAAAGTTTAAAATGGAAAACAAGGGGACATGTCCTAGGAGAGGATGGAGTAGGAAGCATTTTACCTACTCTCCGGCTCCCGGTGACCCATCAAACACCATCTGCAGCAACAGGGCAGCGAAGGGGGCCCCCTATTGAGGTGGAGTTCGCCCACACGTATGCGTCTCCGGTATTGGCACCAGCAGCGAATCACCAGAGGTTTTCAGCGGTGACTGGGGAAGACGTGTCACCATCATGCCTGGTCTGCTTTCACTTTCCCCGATCCACAGCCAGTGAGGAGGCCTGGCCCCCCGACTCGCTCCTTAGCTCTCTCGGAAGGTGAGAGCACTGCTGTTTCGCCACTAACAAGGTCGTACCGGAGCTGCAGCCAGCTGGTCGATCGGGGCCCGTGAACATCGATGCGCTGCGGCCTTAAGCCCAGGGAGTGTGCAGTTGAGTTCCACTTGTGGGACCACGGCTCCCTGGCCCCAGAACACCAGGCATGGCACCTGATTGAGGCTACCACCCAGTGGAGCTCTGAGAACTTTGTCCCCTGGTAGGTGGCATCTGATGCATGGGCATGCCTGGCTTGGCCTACTGATGCTTGACCTAATGTGTGGCCTGCTGGCATTCTAACTCGCTCCAGCAAGAGGAGGAAGGATTCGTGAGATGAAACCCCACCACCGATAAGCGTACCGGGGGGGCTGTGTGGTGACACTGCACGGGGGCCCAGAGCACAGTAGCAATAGTGTCACCCTGGTGGGACTTCTGGACCTGGGTCCTCCATGGACAAGTGGGACTGGCTATACTGGTTTGTTGGGGCTGGCACTATGTTCCCTCAACACTGCACTGTACACACAAGGTGAGAGGCAGCAGCAGGGGTGGCAGCTATCATGTGTGGTGGTGACTCCTGCAGGCTGCTGTCTCTGGGCCTGGCATGACGATCAGTGGTGGGACTGGAGAATCTCCCATCATGACTCTGCCCCTGGCCTAGTTCTGAAGTTGGAGTCCTGCTCTGTATGTGCCCTTATGGGAGCGCGTCATGGGGCCTATCCCTCTTGCAGCCCTTCACTGGGAAGCATATCTGGATGCTCCTACCTGGGGAATTCTAATTTTGTTTCCATAGAACTGGCGTTAGGCCCTGAATTGGAGACTTTGAGTTGGTGCACACACCTACATTCCTAAGAAGAAGTGGAATTCCATCCTCCCGGGGATGTCTGGTGGAAACACCGCTTCAACTGCCTGAGGAGGAGTTGTGGTGGGACAAGAGGACCCACTAATATCCAGGGGGACGTTACTTGAGCGACTGGCCTCCCCCTCCGGAATAATCCTTACCTGCAATCTTGATCAGATGCAACCCCTCTCCAATACCTTCCAGCTGCTCGCACCTGCACCCTCTCTTGGCTGCCATCGGCTGCCCCTGCCACAGCTTGAACCGCCCTCCATGGGTATGCTAAGAATAGCAATGGGAGGCCCTGCGCATCGGGACCCAACTTTGGCCCTCATCTTGCTGTCATGCCACGCTCCAAAACCGCAAAGGACAGCTCAGTGATGTCCCACTGGTCTAAAGCTGTGGGAGCTAAAACAGAGATGTCGCCCTCCCCTCTGACCTCAGGGCCTGACCCAGCAGCAACAGCACCTATTACGCAGGGTTATATGGACAGTTTCTTGCAAAAGATACACTCTGACAATGGCTCCCTTGTTACGAGATCGCAGGAAAGATGTCTCTGATATAGGAAAAAGAGTGGACGACCTTGGGAGTATGGTGAACGCTAGATCGAAAGACCAGGAGATGTTAGGGCAGCGGGTAACAGCGTTGAAAGAACAGAACATCGACTTACAGACCAAATAGGAGACCAAACAGGAGAACTTAGAAAACAGAAACTACAGCAAAAATATCCGCATCTGGGGGCTGCCAAAGAGCATGGAGGACAGTGATAATATGGCCTTCACAGCGGATCTCCTTCTGACGATTCAGGGCAATGACGACGCATCATTGCAGATCCTAAACAGGGAACACCGGGTGACCTCTGCCACTGGACGCATGGATGTGGTCCCAGATATCCTGACCAGAGTGCCCTTTTTCACAGAGAAAGAAGCAATCCTGCGGGCATCTAGGAATACATTTGAAATTGAGTTTTGGGCCACCGTATCCAACTCTTCCAGGAACTCTATCCCACCACACTGCAAAAAGACAAGACTTTAAACATGTGATGGGCAATCTCCGTGCACTGGGGATCTGTTACTAGTGGGGGCAACCCTTTGCTCTCTTGTTCACATGGGAAGTCAGGCGCCACAAGTGAGAACACTCACAGAGGAAAAACTATTGGACCTTGCTGTGAACTCCCATGAGCGAGATGCTTCCCCCGCATGGGGCCCTGTTGGAAGAAATCTCCGGCCTCTCTGGAGCTCAGTGAAACCACAGCGCCCGACAAACGACAGGCTGAAGCATCCACGCAAGAAACCAAACGAGATAATATTCACCACCTGCAAGGCCTGGTGGGAATGCCTCTCATGCTCGATCCACCACCGGCTCCCTTTGAATATAAATACTCCACCATGCTCTCGATCTCCTGCTTAAATACTTTGATACTGCCCTGTGTACCTCTCTGATTCCTTTCAGTGGCGTTGGGCTGCGGGTCCTAGGTAAGCTCTCCTCTTTATATTCAAGCTCTCTTGAGCTGGTGGGGCTGACGAGCCCGGGTTACGTACCTGCGTGCCACGAGTGGTACCGGACCTGAGGATATTTTTTGGCAGCCTACGCAGCACCCCTACATATATGCCTATTCCCTGCTGACGAGAGGTAACAACCTCGAAACACGTGTCCAGGGATGGCCAACGCGACAGTGATTTTTTGCTCAAGACCCTGGCAGAGGCGCACCCGCTGATGCTTACTTCATGGACCACAATGCTTTTGGGGCAACACGCTGATAGGACAAGCAGTGTGCGACCAATTGGACTTTCTTTTATATTCAAGCTCTCTTGAGCTGGTGGGGCTGACGAGCCCGGGTTACACACCTGCGTGCCACGAGTGGTACCGGACCTGAGGATATTTTTTGGCAGCCTACGCAGCACCCCTACATATATGCCTATTCCCTGCTGACGAGAGGTAACAACCTCGAAACATGTGTCCAGGGATGGCCAAGGTACAGTGATTTTTTTGCTCAAGACCCTGGCAGAGGCGCACCCGCTGATGCTTACTTCATGGACCACAATGCTTTGGGGCAACACGCGGATAGGACAAGCAGTGTGCGACCAATTGGACTCTTCTCTTATACTGTGTGTCCTCTCTTTTTCCTCTGATGACCTTCCCTCGGCGACTTGATCCCCTGGAGGGTGACTCCTCCAGCAGGGCTGGAGCAGTCTGGTGCCGGCAACTGCCCTCCATGGAAGTCGTGGTTTGAACCTGTTGGTCCATTGTTTATAATTGTTTTCTGTTTTCCCTTACAGGTCGAATCACTTTTCCTATGAGACTTCTCATAGATAAACAACTGGTACTAAACACAGTGAGAGGAACGGGGAGGTGCGGGTACACACTTATTGTTTTTTATCTCAGGGTCTTACCCCAATCGATCCCCGCTATGATTGATCCTATATGTGTTTTGCCTTGGTTGTTACACTTAGGGTATACATTGGGCAATAGCAGTTTCCCCTTACCACATGGACATGATGGGTCTTCCTACAATATGTTTAAGCCAAGATAGAGCATACCGTCCACCCTACCTGAATTGATGTCAACCTTGCAGATACTAAATTACTATCTTTAAACGTCAAGGCTTACATTTCCTTAACAAATACAAACAAATCCGGTGAAACATTCTACAACATGACCCTGATGTTGTTCTCCTACAGGAGACCCATTTTCTGGGGGTGGACCACCACTGAAAGGCACACCCGAGATACCCCAGAAGGCATTGGGCATATTCGACCACCAAAACACTTGGAGTGGGTATTCTCTGTAAATCAGGCTTTACACATCTGTCGTCATGGTGGTGGGAGATAGGGATAGGGTGTGATACTTAGCATTACACATCCACTGGGGGCAGCGGAAGCTTACCTTGCTTAATATATGTGTGCTAAATACCTCTCAAGACCCCTACCTTAGACACATATTACGAGAATAATTAGAAGTGGTGGAAGGCAACATTATCATCTGTGGGGATTTTAACCTTGTGTGGGATCCCGTCCTAGATTGTAGTGGTGCCATATTTCAGCATGCGAGGGCCATGACCTCTAACCTTAACCAAGACATTGAAAATCTGGCTTAGTAGATGTGTGACATTACAAACACTCAAACTTGTGGCATTACTCTTTCTACTCACACATACATACCTCTTACTCACGTATCGACTATGCCTTGGTGACACTCACTCCTCAGACACATAGACACCATAGAGCTCTCAGACCTATTGATCTGGATCACACCCATTTGGAGTTAACATGGGTGGTAACACCCTGCTTACAAAGAGCCTAACGCCCTGGAGTGTGCCCCTCAACTCCGGCAGGACCCAGTAGATGTGGCTGAAATACACGAGGGCATTGCTGACTACTTCTCCTTAAACGCTCTTCCTGAAACCCTCCTTCACACTCTTTGGAACGGCTTTAAAGAGACCATACAGGGTACAATTACCTTGATCACTATAGCCCAGGGATAAGAGGCTAGACTGGTAGATTCCAAATTAACAGGAGAAATTAAACAATTAGAGCACTCGGATAAGGCCAAGCCCTGCTGTTGCACTTAACGGCAGCTTGCGAATTTGCGTGCCCAGCTTTGCGCCCACCGAGCAGGAAAGGCAAAAGGTGCTCTACTAGTGCTGAAACAACTGTATTATGAAAGAAGTATCAAGATGGGCAGACTCGGGGGCATGGCTACAACGCGTTGCGAGATGGCTGCCTGCTAAGGGAGCTCCGCAGGCCAGGCTGCAAAATCCGGCAAAAACCATCCTGAAATTCCATCCTGCACTTGAGGAAAAAACTGCCCTGATTACTAGACCCATTCTGCTTTAGGGGTTGCAATTTGTGAGCTTGAAACAGGCAGTAGGCTCCTAAACTGAGGGGTGGTGAGGAGTGACGGAGCTGCAGAGAAAATGGCAGCCGCCTTCTGGACCGAAGCTGTGTGAGCGCACTTTTTCCGACAACCGAGAGGACGCTTTGACCTTGCTGACTGTGTGAGCAGCGCCCTGCGGCACAGGGACCACATTGTGAGGCAGTGTGTGGAAGACTGTGGATCGGAACGTGGCGTGATTCGGGAGCGGCACTCACCGTCTGCTGGAGGCTGGCGAAGTGGACTGCAGGGGACACGCGAGCGACTGCGGAGCGCTGCTGAGGAGGACTGACGGAGCTGCAAGTCTTCCCCTCCCAGAGGCCAGATGCATGTAAGGTAGGAGCAGCGGGCCCTATTTGCCTGACGCTGGGCTGAGCACTGCTGGATGGCCCGGGCTCATCCTGCTGCTGATGTGCTGCGGGGCCCGCGGCTAGTGTTCCGTTTGTTTATGCCTGAGCGGGAGTTGTGGGTCTAGCCTGCCCCCTTCATATGAGGTGCTCCCCCCTACACTGCAGCTAAGAGTTGTGCACGGAGCGCGGGGAGCTGCAGGCACTGCTTAACTACCCCCCTGCATGAATCGTGGGGGGCTGCTTTTGTGGTGTGCGGGCTGTCTGGTTCTGGTCTTCCCCTGCGCAGCGGGCAGCTGGAACCCTCTGGTCCAACGTTTGCTGCTGTCTGGTGTTTGTAACCGCGAGAGGCCTTGGGGGATAACGTTGCTGGGCTGAGTCTGCCCCCCTCCTGGGAAACACTGTTGGCTGACCACAGAAGGGCCTGTACCCTACACCATGACTGACCTCCTCTGTATGACTGCCAGGGAGAAAGCCGGATGTGGCTGGGGATGGGGGTTGGGCAGCTCGGACCAGAAGAGACTGACTACCTGTCTCGCTGCAGAGAGCACAACTTCTTGAGCTGGCCCCCTTTGCCTTTGCCGCATTCTGTCTGGATTGACAGTCCGCTGCAGCCATTGACTGCCATTCCACTGTAATGTATACTATAAACTGCAGCCCCTTCCCTGTGTGACTGCCAGGGAGCGAATTAGATGTGGCCGGGGTTGGGCTGCTCGGACTGGTAGAGACTGATTACCTGGCTCCCTGCTGAGTGCACACCTTATTGGGCCAGACTTTTACATCTTTGCCGCACTCTGTCTGGGTTGACACTCCGCTACAACCATTCACTGCCACTCCACTGTGTAATATACTACAAGTTGCAGCCAGCTGCCACGCTGGTACTCTGTGAACATGGGCAAAATAGACCCAAAAACAAACAAACTCCCATTTGAGAGCAAGAGGCACATGCGCACAACGGAAACACAGATAGAGAGGTGCGCCGTTCAGAGGACGTCAGACAATGTTGATGACCCGGAGGAGGACTTGAGGTCCATATTGCTCGAGGTCCGCACTGGCATGAAAAACATCGATAGCAAGATTGATGCCCTTGCAACCAGCCTCGACGTAGTTAAAAAAAGGTGGACGTGCATGAAACTAGACTGGATGTCTTGGATAATGGACTGTCGGATATGCCTGACACCACTGCTGAAACGAGGACACAGGTTCTGAACATGGAGAGAGTGCTGGAGGTCATCAAGTTGAAGAGCGAAGACTTAGAGGCGCGGTCATGCCGACACAACATACGGATTCTTGGCCTTCCGGATTGACACAGCCATCTCAAAAATTGAGACCTACTTTGATAACCTCCTCCGCGAACTGTTCGGCTCGGTGCTGTCTCCAGTTATATTGTAGAGAGGGCACACCGATCACTTAGTCCCCGGCCGGTCCATGGAGTGGCACCAAGCCCGATAATAGCGCGCCTTCTTAACTACGCGGACAGGGATGCTATACTTCGGGAGGCGAGGGCTAAAAGTCCCATAACCCATCAAGGCAACACTCTATCATTCTTTCAGGACTACACCCCGTCTGTGCACGCTGCTCAAAGGAAGCTTCAGCCGGTAAAAAGACTCTTGTAATCGGTTTCTGTTCCCTAGCCATGCTATATCCTGCCAAACTGAAGATCACCCAGGAAGATCAATCACATTTCTTCTCTGACTCTAAATCGGCCCTCAAATTTGCAAAACATATCTGCCCCCTCAAGTCTGATAAGTCTGCCCTCCAAAAATGTTACCTTGTCACCACCTTACAGTGATGCTGACTGATAACCTAATCACACGGATCCCCATCAGGGTTGTAGAGATATATATCTGCTCTGGTTGCTATTGTTTATCTTGCTATTAGTCTGGATTGTAAGGAGTGACTTCAAGATACGACTACGGTACAGTGTGGCGGGCTACTCATTCACGTTAGTATTTCTTTAAGCAGCAATAAAGGGATGCTCCATTGTTTATTATCCTTTCAGAGTTCCTCAAGAGGGATTATCACACTGTCAATGCAGTCTGGCCACACTGCCGACCGTCGGGTGTTCACGGCTGTTCCTCCCTCCTAGAGGGTGATCCTCTATTTAGTTGCACTTACTGATATAATTCGGGGTAATTATTGGGATGGGGAGGGATTTGTTATCTCGACCTGATTGGGAGGTTGGAGTGGGAGGGGAGTGGCTAAGGGGGCACTGTGGGTTTGAAAACAGCCATTATACCTCTACA
Source organism: Lissotriton helveticus (assembly GCF_964261635.1). Taxonomy (NCBI): domain Eukaryota; kingdom Metazoa; phylum Chordata; class Amphibia; order Caudata; family Salamandridae; genus Lissotriton; species Lissotriton helveticus. Next base: position 1,560,860,909 of record NC_136057.1, read on the forward strand.
GCCTTGACAAAGAAAGTTTTCGTGAGTATATTGACACCATGCTTGTATACCGTATTGTTTATTTGAAACACTACGACATTCAGATGATTAATGTACCTGTACAATGTTCTGCCACAAGGATTTGCGGGTGAGACCTACAAACTACTAACGTTGAACATTATAGGGCTAAACGCCCCGAAGATATCCCGGCAAGTGCTTGCATATTAAATCGCCATGGTCCCCAAATCGCATTCTTACAAGAAATGCACCTGACCAGGGCCTCAGCTACACACTTTGCGCGCAACTGGGCGGAGTTCGGCTTAGCCTCCTCATATTCGTCTTATGCCAGGGGGTCAGCAAACTTATCAAGAAAGGCATCCCATTTACGCCTCACCTAACTTACCCTGACGAAGAAGGCAGATGCGCGATGCTGCAGGGCAAACTGGGAGACACATTAATCACTTTCATAACAATGTACGGTCCCATAGATGATGAACGGGAGGTATTCCACTGCATGTACAGCACACTCCTACAGCTTTAGTGTGGGGGGGCCTCAATACATATATGGACCTTGCTCTGGATAAGTCCAACCCACAGAGCAACCGCACCCCTAGAGTAGCTCGTAGTGTTAACCAGGCTACATTGGAATTTGGATTGGTTGATATCTGGAGACTGCGTAACGCCACAATAAGGGAAGGCACAATGCCACACCAGAGCACAATAGTTGGTCCAGACTGGACTATTGGCTACTAAGCCAGAGTGCAGCGGAGTGGGGACAGAGGTTATCAACCTTCCACGAACGATCTCGGACCACACTCCTGTGCAGCTCACCCTGCACATCCCCACTCTAATCCATCGCCCGTTCACATGGCGCTTCCGATCAGAAGCGCTCCTTGACCCATTATACAATGACACTGTTCGCAAGGCAATAGAAAATTACTTTTTAGAGAACGAGGGCACTGTTGATAGCGCCGCCACATTATGGGAAGCATTCAAGGTAACGGTTCGGGGAGTTTGCATGAGCACTGCTGCTGGCATATTGAAGGATCTAAGAGCGCAACTTAGCAAGCTAGAAGCCACTCTAACAGACCTCGAGAGAGCCTATATAAATAACCCTCCCTAGATACGTTATCACGCATCCAAACTCTGATCCATGAGTACGACACGACTGCTGACACGGAAATATGATATGTTAACCGTAGAAATATGGCCAGGCGATATGGGGAGAGCTGGAGACTGGGCCGGTAATTGGCTAGAAAGATTAAAGCACGCGAAGACCATTACCATATTGATAAAATAGTTGACTCAAAGGGTGGGGAGCATTACACTTCACTGAGTATATTAGAACAGTTTAGGGAATATTACACTGGTATGTATACATCTCGCGGGACAGAACCGGACTCTGCATCCGAAGAGTATCTGAAAAATATTGCTTGCGCGATATGCGCTTTACCGAACGGTAAGGCTCCGGGTCCGGATGGTCTGACTGTGGAATTGTACAAAGCCTACATGGATCTTCTGGCTCTATATCTACTTGAGATGTATGCTGAGGCCCATGAGGCTGGTGTGCTACCTCCGTCAGGCTCTTATCTTACCCTCTTGAAGTAAGATGAGGCTCCCGAGGCCTGTGAATCTTATGGGCCTTTATCTTTGATCAACATAGATGCAAAGATACTAGTTAAGATCCTAGCCATGAGACTTTAGCCATTAATGCCGTGCTTGGTCTTGCCAGACCAATTGAGTATTATACCGGAACGTTCCACGTCTCACAATTTGCAAACATTTTTCGCTATGATGCACGTTCTTGAGCCTAACCTGCGCGCTGTGGCGGTCATGCTTGACGCAGCCAAGGCGTTTGACTCTATAGAATGGAACAACATGTTTCGCATCCTACAACGTATGGGCTTCCCGCCAGTGTTTTTGGGGTGAATTAGGATCCTGTATGCGGATTCGGCGGCCAGAATTCATGTCGGAGGGCTAACATCTGAGGCGTTTCCTATCAAGAGAGGCACCCGTCAGGGCTGCCCCTTGTCGCCACTGCTCTTTGCCATTACTATCGAGCCACTGGCGTGCGTGATACGGCATAGACATTGAGAGACCGCCCTAAATTTCAACCACCGTCCGGTCGGCATCTTGCTTTATGCCGATGATATGGTTTTATTTATGAGAGACCCTGAGCGCTATTTGGCACAGGTGCAACGGGAGTATACTACATTCAGATTGATCTCAGGCCTAACTATCAATTGGGTTAGTCACTCATCATCCCTCTGACTGCAATCACCTCAGCACCTCCTCTGAAGTACCTGATTATATGGACCGCAGACGCAGTTAAGTACTTGGGAAACTGGGTCCACCGTGACCCTGAAACAGTGGTTTGGGAGAACTATGGGCTGGCATGCACCACGCTGGACCATCAAGTAGATATTTGGATAGCACGGCCATTGTCCTTAGCAGACCGTATTGATATCATCAAAATGGTGGTACTTCCCCGCTTCCTGTATCTTTTCTCCAACATCCCAATAAAATGGACTCGGGGGGTTTTCACTACGCTACGCACTTCTATACTCAGGCTGATCTGGGGAGGTAAGCAGGACCGAGTGGCCTGGGACATTATCACGCTAGACTATGCTAAGGGGGGCTTCAGTGTGCCGGATCCGTATATATACTACCTAAGTGTGTAGGCGCAATATGTGCACTATTGGATCAACACACATGACTTCATACCCCATGTGGCGGTTGAGGATGGGGATGCATCGCCGGTCCCTCTCCACCATATCATCACACACACACACGGCACGACAACCCAAGAACGGAAATAAACACAATTGACACTACGATAGCCGGTTCGTGTGCTATTGGGCAACTAGCGAATAAACTACCACTCTATGCCCCTGCGATGACAATAGACTACCATGCTGCGCTCTCCGTGATGCAGGAAACCGCCCCCATGCTTTTGCTTAGGGAGGCGGGACTGACTACTATGCAAGACCTCTACCCGGGTGGCTCTTTCCTTGCCCCTGCAGATCTACAATACGTTATTAATCCCACGCTGCTCTTTCGAGTAGCCATACACCGACTGCGACATGCCATCAGAACGCATTACCCCACATACCCGGTGGAGCCACCGACTCTTCAATCTCTTCAAATGCTGCTGACCACCCCCACACGTAAGAAGCTAATCACGAGACTGTACAGGGCAATAAGAGATGGAAAGTTGGTAAGTCAGACGTGAGTCCGGCAAGGTGGAATGCGGTGCTGCCCACGCCTCTGACGTTGAAGGATTGGGAGCATGTGTGCAGTCTCACTACCAAACTCTGCCCCAATGGGAACCTCTGCATCATACATTTTAAATACTTACACCAGAAATACCACACGCCCCTGCATCTACACAAATGTGGTCTGAGGGACGATAGCAGATGTAAACGTTGTGGGCAGATGGAAGCTGACTTTATGCATCTCGCCTGGGAGTGCGGGAGGGTGGCTTCGTACTGGGAGCGAGTGGTGCAACATATAAAAGAAATGTCGGGTTCGGATGTCCAGTGTACGTCTTTAGTCTGTCTTCTGAGCTAGGTCCCTCATGTAGAAGGAGTCCTGGGGAAATGTATACATATTGCCCTGCTCGTAGCTAAGAGAGGAGTTGCCATAAAATGGGGCAGTAGACGAGCACCAAGTGTTGAGAACTGAATCAGAGACATTATTTACTGTAAAGAGACACTGGAACTCTACGCTGACGAATTGCTGCTTTCCTCTAAGCCCAGGGATATTTGGAAGGCGCTACGTATTTATTTGCAAAGACAATCCAGTAAAGCCACACAGAGTGCAGCGGACTAAAGCTTGGGTGTATGAGTGTCTCGTCCGACTTGTGGAACATTGGCTGTTGAAATCTGATTTGTCATATCTCTTTATTGTGGTATTGGTTGATCAAGTGTCATATTTGGCTGTTCTGAGGCAAATGATAGTTTGCAACGAAGTCTTGGTGTTAATTATTTTTGAAATGCAAATAAAAAGTAAAAAAAAAAAAACAAGGGGCAGACTCCTAGCGCATAGACTTTGTCAGGCGCGCGTCAACACACATATTGCCAAGCTGTAAAGCAGAGAAGGGGGGTTGGGCGATAATGGAATGGGACAAACTCCAAGCTTTTCACAATTCTTATCAAGCACTGTATTCTGGCAATGAGCCCCCCTGAGCAGATTGAAGGCTATTTAGGTGCCTGTGAATTGGAACCCTTACACCCATGCCATGCGTCTCTCCTCGATAAACCGATTACTCTTGAAGAAGTTTGAGCGTCGGCTAAAGCTCTGCCCCTGGATAAGTCTACGGGCTGGATGGCCTCCTGGCTTCTTTTTATCGTCTTTTCCTGCCTGATCTACAAGATCACCTAGTGCATCTATTTAATTCTTTCATGCAGGAAACAGGCCATATGCCCACGATGACTTTAGCTAATATTTCAATTATAAGGCGGGCAAAGATCTATCCTTGTGTTCTTCCTATCGTCCCATTGCCCTAATCAACACAGACGCAAAACTATTTATCAAAATATTGACTTGAACCCTATCTCCTGGGCCTTGTCCATCCAGATCAGGTCGGTTTTATACGACACAGACAGGGTGGTGACATCATCAGCCGCATAGTCTACCTCGTTGAGAAGTCGCAACGTTACGATATTCCAGCATGCCTCCTCTCGCTGGACTCAGAGAAGGCCTTTGATAGAGTAAATTGGTCTTTCTCCGTGTAGTGCCAGTAAAAATTGGGCTGGGGCTGTGCTTACTTTCCAAGATAATGGCCCCATACATGTTGCCGGTGGCCACTGTATGGGTCAAGGGGAAACATACATGTCTGATAACCATCTGTCAGGAAACGCTTCAGGGGTGCCCAGTGTCACCCTTACACTTTGCACCAGCTGTCGAGTACCTCGCTATCGCAATCTGTGACGCGGACATGGGTAAAGATTTTCCCTTTGGTGGCCAAACCCATAAGATCAGCCTCTTTGATGATGATCTCCTTCTCACACTCTCTCAGCCTGAATTCTCCCTCCCAAGCGTAGTGGCCTGCTTACAGTCTTATGAAGCGGTCTCAGGCTTCCGCATTAACATGACTAAATCATCTGTGCTAAACTTGACCATCACAACTCCAGATCTTCCTGCTCTGCAACACCTAGCACCTTTTCAATGGTCCAAGATGCTATCAGATACCTAGGCCTTAACATCACTCCCACGCTGCCAATCGGCCCCAACTGCGCCGCTCCATTCTAGCTGATTTTCAAAGATGGAAGTCCCTTCACATCTCCTGAATAGGGCGGGTGAATGTAGAGAAAATGATTGCCCACGGGCCCTTTACCTTTTCCAGACTCTACCTACATTGATTCCACATGAAGACATCTTGCAGCTGCAACAGGATATCTGAACCTTCATATGGAATGGACGACGGCCCTGGGTAGCCAACTCACTTTCGGGCCAGAGGAGGCCTGGTGTGCCCTAACCTTCTTGAGTATTACTGGGCGGCCCACTTGTTACATTTCGGAGTGTGTGGTCCGACTGACAAAGTGAGAAGCACTGGTTCCATATGGACCGAGCAACAGCATGCAGGTCCCTGTGGGATCTAGCTTGGTTGCCCAAACATGCTAGACCACACAGTGCCTACATCGCTACCCCCACACAGACAGCCTTGGACATCATGGAAAATATGGCCTTTAAAAACGGTCTGACCACTTTTCCCTTCCCAAATACACCAATTGTGGGAAATGTGGATTTCTCCCTGGCTCTCTCACCCCTTTCATTTCGCGCATAGAACGATTAGAAATGTTGGACACTTCGTGATCTTTTCACAGGAGATGTCATAAAGACCTTTGACCAGTGCCGAGCGGACTATTAACTGGCGAAGGCCTAGAACCTTCAACATAATAACTTGCGGCACTGGGCCCTACATCCAACACTGTCCACACCTGCACTACTTCTGAGAAGCTGATCCGATCCTATAGTGCCTCGAGAGGCCTCATATCCAATACATATCATGCACTTCAGCACTCCCCCCTCTGGGTACTCATGCTTACCAGTTCACGTGCACAATACCTCACATGAGGAAATAACGCCCAAACAATGGGAAACATTATGGCGAGACATACCTACAACTTACCGCAGACTGTCCCTCAGAGAGACAGGGTATACATGAATGTTCTACTGGTACCACACTCCAGCCTATTTCGCTACTATCTACCAGAGTACTTCCCCGTTTTTTCCTGGCATTGTAAGGAGGACATAGGGGACTTCCTCCACATCTGGTGGTCCTGCAAAGTGATCACTACATATTGGAAAGAGATACTGGGACACATAAAAGAGATAGTGGGCTACCCGCTCCCTGCCTCTTATCTTACAATTATTAGGGCGATAGACTGTCCAACCCTAGTTGCGATGATGCATGTGGACTGGAAGTTTATCAGCTACCTGCTCCTAGTAGGGCGGCAACTCATCGCACTCATGTGGAAACAGGCAACCCTTCCCTCGATGTTTAGCAATGGTTTGGTCGCGTTTGGCGCATCCTAGCAATGGAATGGGTTTCACATAATAGAGGTAGGACAGAGACAAAATTCCAACACCTGTGGAAGCCCCTAATTCACTATCTTATGCATATGGAATTTACATGCTTCAGCCCCGTAAAACTCCAAATGTTCTAGCTCTTCGATTAAAGCTGAACTTTTTTTACCCTGCATATCCTTATACTGGACTAGGCCAGTAGGGAAAGAATACCACTCCCCCCTTCCCTACACAAATCACTACTGCCCCTCCTCATGTCCTCCCTGTAGTGAATATCGACCTATACGTGTCCCATTTGTTTTGATCCCTTCAAGTTTGCATGCCAATGATTTTCATTTCTTCGTAATGAGTGTTCCCTGCAGAGCAATCATCCGGGAGGTGTTTCTAAAGGCTTTAATATGCTTTTGATGTAGGCTATTGCATTACATCATATTGTGTCTGATGATACGTTATTAATGCATAATTACCTGCACAGTCTGACCTCTGCTATTGTATTATTCTGACAGAATTATGAATCATGTCTTTGACGCCAACACAGACGCTGTGCTCTGCATGTTTTGCTTCTTTTGAAATATAATAAAACGATTCTGAGTAAAATGGGAAACAAGAGCATCATCAAAGGGTCAACTTTAGTTTTGTTTATTGGGGATGCAGGCTCCAAACGACTAGCCTTCTTGAAGGATATGAACAGGTACTTCACAGTAACACAGAGTAACAAGTAAGTGCCTTCTGGGTCCCTGTGCTTTATCTGAATCAAGCAAATCTACTACACGGTTGTCCTACTCACTAAAGAAGCGTAATTAATAAAAAACGGTGTCATTCTCTTATCTACTGAGGAACGTTTTTGTATAGCCTTTTACTTTGCACTTTTCTGTATGTGTAAAATATACCTGACTAGTTTCATTAGTGTCTAGGAGTATTTCCGAATTGTACAACATTTTCTAACATTCTTTTTTGCTTGAACGTGAAATGTATGTTAAGGACAGTGATGCCCTGCCTGGGTCTATCAATATTTATTAATCTGTATATAAATAAATAAATAAATAAAAGGTTCTCTGTAATGAACAAAACATACTAATAGGATCAAGCCCAATAAATAACCTAATAATACTTTCCCAAATTGTTGGATGCGGATAGGGCCGGACTGGCAGTAGCGGACACCCGGCATTTCCCTGGTGGGCCGCTAGGTGGGGGCCGTTTTTGTTACAGGGCCGTTTTTGAGGATAGCTACAAAGTCGGCCCCTGTATCAAAATCGGCCGAAAACGGAACTGGCAAACAGGTTGCTAGCTCGGGGGGGGGGGGGGAGTGGGGGTGCGGCTGAGCTCCTTGCCAGGGCCAGTTTTGGTTCTCAGTCCGGCCCTGGATGCGGATTAGATCTTGAAAAGATATCTTCCATCAAGATGTCACATTTAGCTTTGAGGTGGAGTAAAAGATTTCCCTATTGGCAGCATGACGACGTTCTAGACTTAATCCTTCCAGAATCAACAAGCAGAGTGCCATACACTCAGGAGATAAAGAGCTTGGGTTTCAGAAAAAGCAAGACTTAATAATAGTAACAACGTATTAACTAGAGATCACTAGCACCAAAATCAATTTTTACACTTTTGTATTGAAAATAATTTATCAGGCCTTATAAACCTTTTGTTTTCAAAATGGACGTATTCAGCTATGTAGTTATCAATGGTGCAGCATGTGCTGTTTGCATCCCAATTGCGGATTAATGTCTGTAGAAAGGCAGAAAAGTTCTCTTTCCCCCATCTACTCAAGAACAGGGATTTAGGTCATGGTGATGCATTGTGACAACAGCAAAGACTTACGTAGTCAACATCCTATTCTACGAAAGTTGGAGACCTAGGGGCACATGCATCAAACCGTTTTGTAATCGCAAATAGTGCAAAATGCAAAATTTGGTTGTTTGTGATCGCAAAACGGCCTTTTGAGATGCATGTACCTTTTTTGCAATTCACAATTTTTTTCCATTCCCTTAATTGTGAATGCAGTTAGGGAATCGCAAATTGCGATCCCCTAAATATGATACATTATGCAATCGCAAATTGCATTTTCGCAATTTAGAATCGCTAATTACCATCAACTTCAAGTTGATGGCAATTTGCAATACCTTTGAAAAATTGCAAATAAATGCATTTTTCAAAGTGCATTTTTGTGCATACCTACCTTGTTTTGGGGGTGCATCAGGGTGGCCTTTTGGCCTCCCTGGCACCCTTCAAATTGCATGCGCTATTTGCGATTACCGATTTGGTACACGCAAATTGTGCATGCAATGCCATTAGATGCCCATAGGAATGAACGGGAAGCCATTCCTTAATTGTGAATCGCAATTTGTGAGTCCCAGTTGAGGAATGCGAAGGAATCGCAATTTGTTTTTGATTCCTACATGCATAAGGAATTACGATTCCTTAAAAATTGCAATTTAGGAATCGCAATTCCTTACTTTGATGCATGTGGTCCCTTCGGCCTCATTTATGAGGTTTTGACATAGGGCAATACCGCAAGGAATCATGCTGCACTGCCCTCCATCAAAACAAAAGGTCAGAAATGTGCTGTATCTATGTGATGTGGTGAATTCCTGCCCTTTTCCCCAGTGTCTGTGCACAATGGGCTGCTATGCGCCAACACAGGCCCCCTTACACCATGGTACAAGGGTGCCTGCGTTGCAGGGCTGATTGATTTAGTGCAGGAAGAGACACTTTCCTGCACAAAATCAATCACAGGAGGCGATTTCCTTTTGTACATGTGCTTCATTCTGCAGCACACTGGGAACACAGATTTGTAAGGCAACAGTCTCGCCTTTAGTTAAGCTTAAGCAATTCTGTTTGTAATTAGGTAGCTTTTAGCTCTGCTTTAATAAGTGTTTTTTTAAACGTTTATGTACATACCATGCATATGTATGTATGGATGCATTAATATTGGTATTTATATAGATATGCAGATGTTTATATATGTTTATATCTGTATGTGTATATATATATACTGAGGACTCAGACTTACCCATGTGGTTGAATAAAGCCGTTTCCAAACTGTTCCCCTCTTGTGGTTTCTTCGCTTTGGCTTCGGTTGAGGTGTGGAGTAGGATATTACAGCGCGGGTTCCAGTTACGCGCAAAGAAGCCCCCGCTTCGTTAAGTTGGTTCTGGAACTGCTGGATCAAGGAGTTTATCTGGGTTACCGGAACTACCAGAGCCCCCCTGCCAGTTCGGGACACGGTATGACGGTGTTGGGGTCATTCAGCCTCACGCTGGGCGAGGTCAGTTCAGCCTTGCCCCCGTCCAAAGTCTGTTCCCGATGACAGCAGGGTGAAGCGGTTGGGGACACAAGGAAGCGGCGTGTTCCACTAACATGGGAATAAGGAAGGTTCCCCTCAGCAAATCTGTGGATCCGCCCCACGCATCAGCCTCCAGACACATACATGAACATTGCATCCTGGGACTGGTAGGCGTTTGGACATTCAACGAACTACCAAGGCTGTTAGCGCTTAGGTATACACCTTTAAGGAGCGGGACACTGTGCAACCTATCAGGAAGGGCTTTAATTCAAATCTGAGCCAAACGAACCTTCCTGAAACATTTACACCCCAGGCGCTGAGGAAGGCAGAGTATATGCCGAAATGCATTCACCGAATGGGGAGGTTGGAGGACTGAGACTTACCCATGTGGTTGAATAAAGCCGTTTCCAAACTGTTCCCCTCTTGTGGTTTCTTCGCTTTGGCTTCGGTTGAGGTGTGGAGTAGGATATTACAGCGTGGGTTCCAGTTACGCGCAAAGAAGCCCCCGCTTCGTTAAGTTGGTTCTGGAACTGCTGGATCAAGGAGTTTATCTGGGTTACCGGAACTACCAGAGCCCCCCTGCCAGTTCGGGACACGATATGACGGTGTTGGGGTCATTCAGCCTCACGCTGGGCGAGGTCAGTTCAGCCTTGCCCCTGTCCAAAGTCTGTTCCCGATGACAGCAGGGTGAAGCGGTTGGGGACACAAGGAAGCGGCGTGTTCCACTAACATGGGAATAAGAAAGGTTCCCCTCAGCAAATCTGTGGATCCGCCCCACGCATCAGCCTCCAGACACATACATGAACATTGCATCCTGGGACTGGTAGGCGTTTGGACATTCAACGAACTACCAAGGCTGTTAGCGCTTAGGTATACACCTTTAAGGAGCGGGACACTGTGCAACCTATCAGGAAGGGCTTTAATTCAAATCTGAGCCAAACGAACCTTCCTGAAACATTTACACCCCAGGCGCTGAGGAAGGCAGAGTATATGCCGAAATGCATTCGCCGAATGGGGAGGTTGGAGGACTGAGACTTACCCATGTGGTTGAATAAAACCGTTTCCAAACTGTTCCCCTCTTGTGGTTTCTTCGCTTTGGCTTCGGTTGAGGTGTGGAGTAGGATATATATCTATATATGCATGTTATGTACATGAAAGTTTTGCAAACACTAATAAAAGTAAAGCTACAATGCCACCTGTTTACAAACAGAATTGCTTTAAGTGTAATGAAGATGAGACGTATGTATTGCATTGACCCTGCAGGCGGCTGCAACAATGCGGGCCAGAGCAGCCCGTCGTTAAAAACAGAAAGGTGAAATACTGAAACAATGTGCGATAGTCGGGACAGGCTTTCCCATCATGTGTTGCGCTTTTCACACACTGTATACATATCGCGATACTGCTGTGTGTTGGTGCCGCCAACCTGTTCTTCCAGACATGCCCGAAGCTGCCAAGAACTGCTGGGAGTTTGGGCAAGAACCTGTGTCCGGGTTTGAAAGGATCATGCATCGTGCACAACTCTCGTGTATGGTGCCTCGAGGTACATACAGAGTCACAGCGTGCAGGCTCGCGGTTCTCACCACCAAGTGTGGTACCAGCACAGCAGCACAATATTGTAAAGCGCGTAACTGCACTGCATCATAAGTAAATCCATTTAGCACAGCAAACATCACCGACCCTTGACAAAAGCCATCTAGTGTAGCGCCCTGATGTACAGCAGCAAAACGTGCAGCACCCGGCATTCTACTAAGCGGTACACGTCACATCACCAAACACAAAGCGCAGCGCCACATGGCATAGAGTCTGTGCGTACCCAGCATAAGTTGTGGCACAGTGGTGTTCAGCAGCTTAATACGCACCAACAAATGTTACAGCGCCACAGAGTGCAGCGTAACCTTGTACAGCGCCACTGTACACCAGTGCACGGTGACACGTTACATAATCGCCGCACTGCACAATCTCCTCGTGTGCAACACTACAACACACCACATTCTGCAGAAGCACGCACGCACGGCTTGCAACAACCCACCGCAGCGCCCTAAAGCGGAGCAATCCCTTCCAATAGAAAGACGCGTGTGGGGTCCCTCGGTGCACGCCCAACACTGCACAAGTGGGGCACGAACACTGCGGCACTGCACAGCAGCGACGGCTGAACCGCCCAGGCCTTCGGGCAGCGACCGTCCATCGCCAGCGCTAGGTTGGAAACGTGGCCCAAAAGGCAGGATTTCTGCAATCTTCATGTAACTGTAATGAAAAAACGTGAACAGGAAAAAAAGAGCGATTGACGAGTTGATGGAGGAGGAAGGAAGCCGGGCCAGAGTGAGCCCAGAGCATCGCATCATGAAAATATGCGGAACAACAACAGAGTTCCAATGAGCTGTGCAACTAAATTACCTGTAACAGCGCCACAAAGTCTCTGGACTATACAATAAAGCGCTACAGAGATAAATGTTATATGATTGACCATTAACGGATGGAGCCAGGTGAGGGTGGGAGATGCGCACCTGTCCTCGGACAAATACAAATCGAAATACAATATGCTGCGGCCCGTCTATTGCACAAGTGCCATAGAAGAGAACACATGTCGGAAAATGTAAAAACTTTGCATTGGCTTAAAATTGAGAGCAGAGTAAAATTTAAGACTCTCTGTTTCATGCATAAGATAAAATTTGGTTCTGCCCCAAGATACCTAAAATCCCTAGTTCATGTCTATCTTCCCACTCGGCATCTCAGATCCTTTTCTCAGGGCCTCTTTAACGTGCCTAAAGTCCGGCTTTCCAGAATGGGAGGCAGGTCCTTTTCCTACCTAGGTCCTAGGTTATGGAATTCCCTCCCCCTAGAATTGCGCACTGAAACTAATCTCGTTACTTTCCGTAGATCCCTGAAAACCTGGCTGTTCAACCAGTAAACCTGGCCTGGCTATTCATCTCCCTCCCCTCCTTTCCTACACTCAATCTCTCTACCAGCGCAGGGAAACCCTTCTTGGGTAGCTGTAGCGCTTTACAAATAAAATAAATAAAATAAAATTAAATAAAATAAATATGAGGCCCCAAAAAGCAAATCTTCTGTCCTTAGAAGAGCCACACAATTCAGAAGCAATGCCGCTTAAATTCGACATCGAATCGGCATAAAATGATTTTCAGGGACGTTGTGTCCGTCACCCCTAATATTTATCTACATAGTGCTGGGGTCCACCCCACACAGCCGGACGCACCTGTGCTGTGCGCCTCTTCCAAGCCTGGCGCGCAGCCTTCTACTGTGTGACCTGCGGCAAGAGTTCCACACTCACGCCTTGCATGAAACCCACAGTTCGGTCCAGCACGCAGGGATTTCTTTTCACGAGGTTGCACGCGCTCTTGTGAGCTGTTCGACAGTAGGGATGGGTCTGCTTGTTTATTGTGCAGTGGGGGTTCGACTCTCTCTCCTACTATGCTCCCTGTCCCTTACAATGCACATTAGTTGCAACACTTCTCTCGATTGTCAAGCAGCAAACCGACAGCGCCCAGCGGGTCAGAATATTGAATAAAACTGTGCAAGCGGTGTATGTACCTCGTCCAAACCATGTGAGCGTGTATGCATTGTGTACAGTTTGTGTGCCCACAAATTACTTGTTTCGACATGGACAGCTGTTTTGTGTTCTTGCCAAAGTAGTGAAAGGGTGTTTAAAACGGAGGTATCGTGACACAGGGTTTTGGGAACGTTTAATGGTTGCCTTTCTTTACTTAACTGCCTGCGCACAGAAACAATTCATGTGAGAATGCAGGCGAGGTATTTGTATTTGTATTTGTATTTATTTTACTTGTAAAGCGCTAACATTCATCCTGAAAGGACATCACGGCGCTGAGAGAGAATTGCAAGTGACTTGATGACAGCAGTAATTGGAAATTATTGATCTGGCCTGGGAAAAAGGAATGTTTTTAGTTGTTTCCTAAATGAAAGGAAGCAGTCAGTAGTTCTGAGTTTAGGAGGTAACTCGTTCCACTTTGTTGCGGCAATGTGAGAGAAGGCCCTCTCTCCCATCCTGACAGTCCGAGCTCGGGTGATAGATGCTCTTCCTGAGGTCATAGATCGTAGGTTTCTAGAGGGTTTGTGGAATCTAATCCTGTCATGTAGGATGATGGGGCCTGTATCGTGAAGGACTTTGTGAGAAATACACAACAGTTTAAAAGTGGCTCGCTGTCTCATTGGGAGCCAGTGGAGCTCACGCATGCATTTTTTTGCTGAGTCGTATTTCCTTTTATTACAGATGGCTTTGGCAGCGGCATTCTGAACCAACTGCAATTTGGAAAATAGGTAGTCTGCCATTCCCACAAACAGTGAATTACCGTAGTCCAACCTGCTCATCAGTAGAGCTTGGACTAATGTTTTCCTGCAATCTGTCGGAACCCAAGGAAATAGTCGTCTAAGCATCTTCAAGAGGCCGAAACCTCTGCCGCAAACTATGGAAACATGAGATTTCATGGATAAATCTTTATCCAGTGTTATTCCTAAATTTTTAGCTTTTATAGTTGGGTTAGGAGGCAAGCCCAAATCACTAGGCCACCAACTGTTGTCCCAGACATGTGTGCTTCTGCCGAACAGTAGAATTTCAGATTTGTCAGCATTAAGTCTAAGACAATGGTCCTGCATCCAAGTTGCCAGTTCAGTTAGGCAGTTCGTCAATCTAGTTTTGGAGTCATCATTTTCATCAATGGTAACCATCAGCTGGGTGTCATCCGCATAGGAGCACATTTCGACACCCCACTTTTTGCCGATGGTTGCCAACGAGGAGACGAACACGTTGAACAAAGTTGGGCTCAACGATGCCCCCTGAGGAACTCCGTATTTTATAGGTCGTGGGGGGGATGTATAATCACCCAGGCGAACTGATTGGGTGCGATCCGCTAGGAACGATTGTAGCCATCCAAGTGCTTTATCTTGAATTCCTTTCTCTGCCAAAGTATTCAATAGTTGATGGTGGGGTACGGTATCGAAAGCCGCTGATAAATCAAGGAGTATCAGAACGACTGTACTACCTTGATCTACCTTGGTTCTAATACTGTCTGTCACCGCCAAGAGAGTGGTTTCGGTGCTGTTATTTGTCCGAAACCCTGTCTGTGATGCGTCCAGCAGACCATTAACTTCCAGAAATGTGGAGAGTCGTCTGTTGACCAATTTTTCCAGGACCTTTGATAAGTAAGGTAACTGGGATATTGGTCTGTAATTGGCCGGATTGTTCACATCTGGCGAGGTTCTCCGCCCAGTGTGATCCTGTGAGCCTTCTTTCAGCACCACATCGATGGTATGCCCAAGTTGGATTCAGGGAGAAGCCGATCCTATCTGCCAGGTTACACCGCAGAGTCGTTTGATCAGTTTAGTTAAGCTAGCACGTTCCCCACAGCGATCTGGTGCAAGTGTGCAAGATTTTACTTATTTTATTTTATTTTTTATTTTATTTTATGCGTTTTTATATAGCGCAGACTTTACCTGAATGTGTCAGAATGCTTCACAATAGTAACAGTAATGATACATGAGGAGAAAATTACAAGCTAACAAAAGAAGGGAAGGAGCTAGGAGGAAAGTTGAATATCATGTCGTGGAACATAGCGGGCCTAGCCGGAAAATTTGAAAATACAGATTGGAGAAATCAACTTCAGGGCTTTCATATATTAGCTTTTCAAGAGACATGGGCAGTTAACCCCTCTCCCTACCAAATAGAGGGCTACAAGTGCTTCTTTGTGCCAGCACAAGAAAGCAGAGTGGAAAGAGCGAGAGGTGGGTTAGCACTTTATGTCGACCTAAGCCTAGAAGGTAGATGGTCAGTACCAGCCTGGACGTCACATACTCTTCAAGCAGTAACGTTCCAAGGCAGAGGGTTGAGGTTACAGCTGTATAATGTTTATAACTCAGGGCCAATAAATGGGAAGAATGCTGTCCTACGGGAGTTAGATGAAAGACTTACAGAAGAGGCGGAACAGAGGAAAGGGGGGGACCAATTGTACTATTAATGGGTGACCTCAACTGCCACCTCTGTCCAAACCAGTCCCCCATATTAACAGACTGGGACATTTGCCCGCTTAAAAATGGGCCACATTTTGAACATAGCCACGAGAGTACAACATTAACTACACTGATAGAAACCCACGCATTAGTACACACAATTGATTTGACAATACCCAGAGGTGGAGGGCTGTTGGACAGGCCCCATGAAGGGCTCGCTCCCTCCCCGCAGGACAGGGCCCGGGCCACCGTCAGCACCATTGCCCGGCCCAGCCGCCATCTTGGACACGGCACCACGCGGCCGCGCGGCTTCAGCCCGACCCCGACCCTGGGCCTGGCCAGGCCCCGACATCCCGGCACCACCATCCACCCAGGAGGTGAACGGACCACTTGGCAGGTCAATGGGAGTAAGAAGTGTCGATGGCTCTCCCCCGCCAGGTGCCGATCACCCCCAGCCTCCTCGGGCGCTGGCTCCACCCCCCTGCTGGGTGTCTGGACTCCCTCATTCCAGACCTCCCGACCTCCAGGAGCGAGGGTCCGGACATCAAAGGGCGCCAGACCTATAACTGAGGCAGCCCCAGGACAGGAAGGCAGTTGTATCCTGGAGTCGAGAGACACCGCGACGAACTCATCCTTGACGGACTGCTGGCGCTGCCACAGCCCTGCCTTGTGAACTATTGTCCTGCCTGCTGGCGCTGCCGCGGCCCTCTGCAACCTTCATCCTCGTGGGACCTGCTGGCGCTGCCGCGGCCCTCTGCAACCTTCATCCTCGTGGGACCTGCTGGCGCTGCCGCGGCCCGTTGTAACCTTCATCCTCGTTGGGACCTGCTGGCGCTGCCGCGGCCCGTTGCAACCTACGACCTCTTCGGGACCTCCTGGCGCTGCCGCGGCCCGTTGTAACCTTCACCCTCGTGGGACCTGCTGGCGCTGCCGCGGCCCGTTGTAACCTGCATCCTCGTTGGGACCTGCTGGCGCTGCCGCGGCCCGTTGCAACCTACGACCTCTTCGGGACCTGCTGGCGCTGCCGCGGTCTGACCCGTCCGAACACCGAGCTCGAGGATTGCGAGCTACCACCGTTACACCTCAGTACCTGTGGGTACCAAGACTGTCCCGCTACCCCCTTTCCGTTACTAGAGACTAGAATTGAGAGGATCATTGTGTCCTGATTGCCTTGTATCGTACCACTCTCCTCCAAGAATTGCCTATAAAAGGTGTTACCCTGATCTTCGTGTGGTGTCCATCTGTGGGGGGGAAGTTACCTGTCTGTGCGATCGCTAGAGACGGTCCTCACTGGAGGCCTCTCCTTTGTGCTCGGCCGACCCTCCAGGTCCCCGTCTAACATTGGTGGCCAGCGGCGCGATCCGAACCAACGCGTACCGTACAGACAGTAACTCACCCTACGACTAAAACCACAATGACGACCAAAGAGAGCGGATCGGCAGAGAAGTTCCAGATGGAAAGGCTGGAAGAATACAACCACCGAGAGCTCAAAAAATTTTGCATGGACTTAGGCATTGCTACCACCGGGCTAAGCACAAAAGAAGACTTCAAAAACGCCCTAGAGGCCTGGTCAGAGACGAATACCGCAACCCCCCGGGACCCCGTAGCCCCGGAAGTCAACACCACCTTGACGGAAGAACGGAGAACAGGCCCCTCCCGAGAAGAGATCCAGGAGCGGGAAAAAAATAGATTACACGAGTTAGACTTGGCACGACTCAGATTAGACGGAGAATTGAAGCTGGCGGAACAAAAAATAAACTTAGAACACTTACGGCTCAGAGAAGAGCGAGAGGAAACACAGAGACAGAGGGATCTCGAAGAAAAAAGACTGGCATACGAGCACGAGTGCAAACTAGCGGAGATAGAAATACGCAAACTGAACAAAAACCTAGGGGTGCCCGAGCCACCGCACTCCCCGGGTACTACCGAGCAGAAGGTCCACATCCCCAAGGATGTGGTCCGAGAATATCACCGAAACGACGACATACAGCAGTGGTTCAAGGCCTATGAGATCGCCATGACCGCCCACCGGGTCGCTCGAAGTGACTGGGGAGCCGGTCTATGGGGGAGATTCGTCAACGAGGGCCGGGATGCCCTGCTGCAGCTCCCGGACCATCAAATGACATCCTACGACCACATGAAGGCCGCCCTCCTCAGTCGATATGGGCTTACACCCGAAATGTACCGCCAGAGGTTCCGCAACTGCACCCGGATCCCAGGTACAACGTGGTTGGAATACGTGAACTATTTCAGCCGGGCCTTCGAGGGATGGATCAAGGGTAACAACGTAACCACTTACGAACAACTCTTCAATCTCATTGTGTGGGAGCACCTCTCCAACAACTGCTTCGTCGAGCTCAGGCAGCACCTCCTCGACAGTAAATTAACTGAACCCCGGCAGCTCGCCACCGAGGCTGACCGGTGGGAGAGCACCCGAGTGGCCCGGAGTGGGCCGAATGAGCAGAACAGAACCAACCAAGGTCATCATCGTCCCCGAGGAGGAGGAGGAGGCCCGGGCCGGGGCAGGGACGCCGTCCCGGCCGCTCCCGCTAACGCCACCCCGCCCCCAGCAGGCCGGGGAAACCCCCCGATGCGCCCGGGGTTCCGAGCCAACGTGATGTGTCATCGATGCCAGCGAGTCGGCCACTATGCCAGTGACCCGACCTGCCCGAAGAACCAGGTTCCCGGGCCCCGCCAGGTGGCGGCCGCCGCCCTAGGAGAAGAACAAGTCTCCGAAGACACTGAGGCCTATGAGTCGGAGCAGTTCGAGTGGGAACCCGCCGCCATGACCCTGGCATGCCTAGGAGGAAGAGACATGGTCCCGCGGACTCCCCTGCCCGCCAACACTCGGAAGTACAGCCAATGGGTGAGCATAAATGGGCGCAAGGCCGAGGCCCTGCGTGACACCGGGGCCAGTGTGACGGCCGTCCGTTGTCACCTGGTGACCCCAGAACAAATCCTACCAAACGTGCTTTGCCCCGTCCGATCGGCAGATAACTCGGAGAGCCTGTGTCGGATGGCCTGCGTCCCCTTCGAATGGGGAGGAGTGTCCGGCATGCTGAAAGTAACTGTCCGCGACGATGCCCCCGTGGACTGCCTCCTGGGGAACGATCTCGAGAGCTCCCCGTGGGCAGCTGTGGAAAGAAGAGAGCATCTGGGGATGTTAGGTCTCCCGGACTGGGCGTGCGTGACCACCCGGTCCATGGCCACCCGCACCATCCCTAGACCAGAAGAACCCGAATGGGCAGCACCTCCGCCCTCGATCGCTCCAGAAGAAGACTTCCTCCAGACCGACCACCCGGACCCCACCACAGAGGGGTCCACACAGCCCCCCGAGCTTCCCGACCTGGCTCAGTGGCGTCAAGAAGGGGGGCCCACCCAAGAACAATTCCGGCAGGAGCAAAAGACCTGCCCCTCCCTCGAGGGATTGCGACAGCAAGCGCTTGCCCAGAGCCAAGGAGACACCACCGGGGCCCACTGGGTTTATTGGGACAATGATCTCTTGTACAGCGAGCAGAGAATCGCAGAACTGGGGGCCGGGCGAGTGCTGGTGGTGCCCCTCCACTTCAGAGACTTCCTGTTGAACCTGGCCCATGATGTCCCCCTGGCCGGGCACCTGGGGCAAGACAAGACCTACCACCGCCTGATGACTCACTTTTTTTGGCCCAAAATGAGAAATGACGTCTCCAACCATTGCCGGTCCTGCCCGACCTGCCAGGCCAGCGGGAAGAGCGGCCGCAAACTCAAGGCACCCCTACAACCATTCCCCGTGGTGACCACCCCGTTCGAAAGGGTGGGAATAGACATTGTGGGGCCCCTGGACCCCCGAACAGCACAGGGGCATCGCTTCATCCTGGTCCTGGTGGACCACGCTACCCGCTATCCTGAGGCGGTCCCCCTTCGTACTATAACAGCCCCAGTAGTGGGTCGAGCCTTAATGGGGATCTTCTCTCGAGTGGGCTTCCCCCGGGAAGTCGTCAGCGACAGGGGTACGAACTTTATTTCAAAGTATATGAAGTCCCTCTGGCAGCAGTGCGGAGTCAATTACCGATTCACAACACCCTATCACCCCCAGGGGAACGGACTGGTCGAGCGGTTCAACCGCACCCTCAAGGGGATGATCATGGGGCTGGAAGAACCCCTACGCCGCCAGTGGGACGTGCTACTACCGTGCCTCCTCTTCGCCTACCGAGAAGTCCCCCAGAAGTCCCTCGGCTTCAGCCCCTTCGAACTCCTGTACGGACACCCCGTTCGCGGGCCTCTCAGCCTAGTGAAGGAGGAATGGGAAATGGCCCCCCTAAATACCCCTCCAGACGTCTACAAATACCTCCTGACCCTCCGCAATCAGACCCGGAAATTCAGGGAGATCGCTAAAGCCAATCTGGAGGCCAGTCAAGAGGACATGAAGAAGTGGTACGACCAACATGCCTCCTCCATCGAGTTTGAACCGGGTCAGCAGGTATGGGTGATGTCCCCCATCGAACCGTGTGCCTTACAGGACAAATGGACGGGGCCCTTCAAGGTGATCGAGCGCAAGAGTCCCGTCACCTATCTCATCGACCTGGAGTCCCCCCGGAACCCCCTCCGGGTCCTCCACGCCAACAGACTCAAACCCCACTTCGTGCGCTCAGAGCTCAGCCTGCTGATGGCTACCGACAGTGGCACAGAAGGAGACTCTGAGCCCCTCCCTGACCTACTGAGGACCCGGGAAAGAGATGGTTCGGTGGACGGGGTCCGACTCTCCGAGGCCCTGACCCCAGAGCAGCGTCAAGATTGCCGGGCCCTCCTGCTGCCGTTCGCAAACCTGTTCTCCCTCGCACCCGGAGTCACCTCCTGGTGCCTGCACGACGTGGACACGGGGGACAGTCCTCCTGTCCGACACCGGGCATACCGAGTACCGGATCGGGTACGTACATGCATCCAAGAAGAAGTCTCCAAGATGCTCGCCCTCGGGGTCATCGAACCTTCGGACAGTCCCTGGGCCAGCCCGGTCGTCCTGGTCCCCAAGGCTGCGGCACCGGGCACTACCCCGGAGCTCCGATTCTGCATCGACTATCGGAGGCTGAACGCGGTCACCCGAACCGACGCTCACCCTATCCCCCGAGCAGATGAACTAGTCGACCGCATGGGGGCAGCCCGCTACCTAGGCATCTTCGACCTGACAGCGGGCTACTGGCAGATCGGCCTCACCCCCAGGGCCCAAGAACGTTCCGCTTTCTCCACCCCGGACGGGCACTACCATTTCAGAGTGATGCCCTTCGGCATGAAGAACGCTCCAGCCACTTTTCAAAGACTGGTGAACCAGGTATTGGCGGGCCTCGAAGAATTCAGCGCCGCCTACCTGGACGACATCGCGGTATACAGCCGCCACTGGACAGACCACCTCCACCACCTCAGAGCGGTCCTGCAGGCCCTCCAACAGGCCGGCCTCACCATAAAGGCCAGCAAGTGCCAAATCGGCCAGGGGTCCGTGACCTACCTCGGACACCAAGTGGGGAGCGGTCTGGTGGCCCCCCTCCAACTAAAGGTAGCTGCCATCCAGTCCTGGCAACCCCCCAAAACACAAACCGAGGTCCGAGCCTTCCTGGGGCTCACCGGATACTACCGGCGGTTTGTGAGGGACTATGGCAGCATTGTGGGGCCCCTCACGGAACTCACGTCGAAGAACCACCCAAAAAGAGTCAACTGGACTCCCGACTGTCAAGCGGCCTTCGAGACGCTGAAGGCCGCCATGTGCACCGCTCCTGTGCTCCAGGCCCCCGACTACAGCCGCGAGTTCATCGTGCAGACCGATGCCTCCGACCATGGTATTGGGGCCGTCCTCTCCCAACTGAGCCCCGAAGGAGTGGACCACCCAGTGGCCTTCATCAGCAGACGCCTACTGCCCCGAGAACAGCGCTGGAGCACCATTGAGCGAGAGGCCTTCGCAGTGGTATGGGCCCTCAAGAAGCTCCGGCCGTACCTCTTCGGAACCCATTTCCGGGTACAGACAGATCATCGGCCCCTGCAATGGCTCATGCAGATGCGGGGGGAGAACCCCAAACTATTGCGATGGTCCATCTCCCTGCAGGGGATGGACTTCACTGTGGAGCATCGCCCTGGTCAAGACCACGCCAACGCGGACGGCCTGTCCCGCTTTTTCCGCCTCGACGAGGAAAGTCCCCAAGAAGATGGGTGACTCTCCCCGCCTTCAGCTGGGGGGGACGCATGTTGGACAGGCCCCATGAAGGGCTCGCTCCCTCCCCGCAGGACAGGGCCCGGGCCACCGTCAGCACCATTGCCCGGCCCAGCCGCCATCTTGGACACGGCACCACGCGGCCGCGCGGCTTCAGCCCGACCCCGACCCTGGGCCTGGCCAGGCCCCGACATCCCGGCACCACCATCCACCCAGGAGGTGAACGGACCACTTGGCAGGTCAATGGGAGTAAGAAGTGTCGATGGCTCTCCCCCGCCAGGTGCCGATCACCCCCAGCCTCCTCGGGCGCTGGCTCCACCCCCCTGCTGGGTGTCTGAACTCCCTCATTCCAGACCTCCCGACCTCCAGGAGCGAGGGTCCGGACATCAAAGGGCGCCAGACCTATAACTGAGGCAGCCCCAGGACAGGAAGGCAGTTGTATCCTGGAGTCGAGAGACACCGCGACAAACTCATCCTTGACGGACTGCTGGCGCTGCCACAGCCCTGCCTTGTGAACTATTGTCCTGCCTGCTGGCGCTGCCGCGGCCCTCTGCAACCTTCATCCTCGTGGGACCTGCTGGCGCTGCCGCGGCCCTCTGCAACCTTCATCCTCGTGGGACCTGCTGGCGCTGCCGCGGCCCGTTGTAACCTTCATCCTCGTTGGGACCTGCTGGCGCTGCCACGGCCCGTTGCAACCTACGACCTCTTCGGGACCTGCTGGCGCTGCCGCGGCCCGTTGTAACCTTCATCCTCGTTGGGACCTGCTGGCGCTGCCGCGGCCCGTTGCAACCTACGACCTCTTCGGGACCTGCTGGCGCTGCCGCGGTCTGACCCGTCCGAACACCGAGCTCGAGGATTGCGAGCTACCACCGTTACACCTCAGTACCTGTGGGTACCAAGACTGTCCCGCTACCCCCTTCCCTTACTAGAGACTAGAATTGAGAGGATCATCGTGTCCTGATTGCCTTGTATCGTACCACTCTCCTCCAAGAATTGCCTATAAAAGGTGTTACCCTGATCTTCGTGTGGTGTCCATCTGTGGGGGGGAAGTTACCTGTCTGTGCGATCGCTAGAGACGGTCCTCACTGGAGGCCTCTCCCTTGTGCTCGGCCGACCCTCCAGGTCCCCGTCTAACAAGGGCACATACGTCCCAACTTTTAAAGGAAGAGGTTACTCCACCATTATAGATTACATATTGGTATCTACCTTTGCTAAAAATAGAATTACAAAGGTTAGAACGCAATGGAGCACCTTTAGTGATCATAACCCCTTAGTTATGGAAATAACACACACTGGCTGGGGGGGTAAGAACAAACAAGGGGACATTAGCCTGCAGCCCACAGATCAGGGGAGGCGACTAAGGTGGGCAAAAATAAACCCTCAGGAGTTTTATAAAACTCTAACCCAAAAAGGCGGAAAACAGGTTGAAGACTGTCTGGACCCTCAAATAGAAGGACCAGAGCTAGTGGCGACATTTGGGTCTTTGACAAAACTGGCTGACAAATTATTGGAAGCAAAAGGTCCAAGTAAGGGCACTAAGCAACCAATATGGTTTGATACAAGTTGCTCCAAAGCATTAAGGAACTTAAAAGTATGCCTTAAAGCTAACCCAAGGGATAAAGTAGAAGTGGCCAATTGCAGACAAGTCTATAAATCCAAGGTAAAGGAGAGGAAGATCACCCTACAAGCAGAAGTATGGGCTGATTTGAGAGAGGCAGGAGAAAACAGGGATTTCACAGAGTTTTGGAGGATTGTAAATAGGCCCTGTTTTCAACACAACACCGCCCGGTGATTAGCACCAATATCCTCCCAGAGCAATGGGTTACTCACTTTGAGGGTCTTTACAATAACTCGAAGGTAGCAATCCAAGCAGGGGGCTGGGTGGGCACCCGGAGTTCTGAAATAGATTTTTCTTTGGAGGAGATAACAAAGGCGATCCAAGGTCTAACCCCGAACAAAGCTCCAGCGCCCGATGGTACTCCACCAGATTTATATAGAAGCAACAAAGATCTTTGGGCCCCAATCCGAACTAGGGTCCTAAACGCGGCTATTAGATCAGGTGTACCACACTCCTGGTCCACTGCATTGATTGTACCCATTTTTAAGAAAGGGAGTAGGGACGATCCAAAATGTTATAGGCCGATTTCATTAATTGATGTCTCTGCCAAAATATTAGGCTGAGTGATTCTGAATCGGCTTATGGAGTGGACAGAGGAGCACCGCACTATAGTTGACATACAGTAGGGGTTTAGAGCCGGTAAATCAACCAGCGATCAGTGTCTAAATCTGTACTTGCTAATCGCCAAATGTACCAAAGCCAGTAATGGCACGGTTTATATGGGATTTATGGACCTGGCTGCGGCCTTTGACATCGTGAACAGGAATAAATTGTGGGCTATGATGTACAAGATAGGCATAGATGGGGGTATGATAACCATCTTAAAAGAGTTGCACTGGAACACTACTGCTAGGGTCCGCTTTAGCCCAGAGGGGGGGCGTACTGACATATTTCTGTGCTCGGGAGGAGTAAGGCAAGGGTGCATTCTCGCCCCTTTCCTCTTTTCGCTTTACATTAACGCCTTAGAGAGCACCCTCATCTCCCTGACTGTGGACTGCCCCAAAGTAGGATCGCGTCAAATCCCAGTACTTCTGTCCGCGGATGACGCGGTTCTGCTTGCCCGAACACCAAGGAGTCTACAACAACTGGTGGACGGATTTGTTAAGTTCATGGCCAACTTAGACCTGTCTGTAAATCTGAAGAAATCCTTTGTTATGGTGGCCGGCAAAAAAACTTCTAATAAGTTTGTGTTTAAAATAGGGACACACACCTTGGATACAGTAAAGACCTTTCCCTATTTGGGCCTTTTATTTGATGGTGAAATTCAATTCAACCCACTGGTTGAGGAACACTGCACAAAGCTGGTCTCTTTAAACGGTGCAATATTAAGCTTTCCTCGTAGGCTGGGACGATGGTGCCCTGAACAAGTAATGACTCTATATGGCTCAATTAGTATGGCAAAGGCCCTGTACGGTGCTGAGGTGTGGGGCTTCAGGGATTCTAAACAACTACAATTAGAGGAAAATAAATTTCTCCGCAGAATCCTGAAAATCCCACACTCCACCTCCGCCGAAATTGCTCATACAGAACTCGGGATCCCATATATTCTAGACCAAGTCAAGATGAGGCCAATTATTGCATGGATCAGAATATGGACCAACCCAGAGGCAGCATTGAGCAGGGAAATTGTCACAGACTGTTTGCAAAGGGATAAGGGGTTACAAATTCCCTGGCTAAAATACGTTAAAAGCACTTTAGAGAATATAGACCAGCACCTCCTTTTTAGCGACCCTTCCTCAATTTCTATCAGCTGTAAATCAAGGGTCAAAAAGTTGCTTATAGAAAAATTCAAAACTGTTAGACTTGGTTCTGGACACTTAAAGAGATCAATAGCAGCTCACGGTCTAGTCAGTAATGGGGAGGGCATGGAACCCTATCTGTTCTTGATGTATCACCAGCATGATAGATTTTTAATGTGTCGTTTTAGGCTCAATCTGTTACCTAATATTTTAGCGTATCCCTCTGGTTTTACTGTAACGATTGAGCAGAAGGGTGCCTGCGGCTGCGACAATAGGTCTCCGCAGGACACCCTTCATTTTGTACTTTTATGTTCATTTTACCGAAACCCTAGGCGTAGATTTTTGGTTGACCCCCTCAGGAAGCAGAAATTTCGTCACGCAAGAGCTGCACTGCTTTTCTTACAGAGAGCTAGTGACACGCACACCTTATGCTCTATTGTAAGTTTTTTAAAAGTAGTAGTAAGACTGAGAAACACAAGAAATTAACCAACTTTTGTACATAATAATTATTTCTCTCTATGAATTATACCCTCTACTCCTTGTAGTTTTAATTTGTCATAAGTTCAGAAATGTAATTTAATGAAATTTTTATCATATAATGTATTTTTATGATGGTTTTTAATCGTCGAAATAAAGATTTACTGAACTGAACTGAAGTTAACAAATTACAAAAGCAAACGTTAAGTTACAAGAGGCAAAAGTGACAATTATGAGCAAACAAAATACATGAGGTAGCAAACGGTACATTACAGGAGAAAAAAGTGACATGTGTGTATGTTACAAAAGCGTACAAAGTACAAGTAGAGGTATAATACTGCACTAAATGGCAGACTCTCAAACACAAGAACAAACGTTACGTAGGACACGTTTGTAACCGTCAGTACTCCACGAATTGTAGGCTGCTAATGAAAGCACGCGCTCTCCCCCATAGACCCTGTCACCCCATCCTCCTCTCGAACCCGGCATGCCACCAACCAGCAACTCTTCTCTCACCCCTGTGCCAAACCCAGAATCAACACCTCCAGAGCATCATATTTGCCCCCAGCGTCCTGTGCAGGCGGAGTAACTCTGAGCCCTCCCTCTCCTTCCCTCGCCCACTGTACCCGGACCACCCACCAAGGACTCCAGCAATTCCCTTCATCCTCTCCCTATGCGGGCCGGATCCTACTACCCCCCCCATATTCCTGACCCCAGGATAGAACTCCTCCTTCTGGATGCCACACTCACCAGTGCGAGGCACCGGAACCCAAAGCCTCCCTTAAAAGCTGTAAATCGACTCTGTCCCATCGCCAAACTCGACTGTATTGGAGCACTACACCTGAGCATCCGTTGCGTCACACCAGGACAAATTCATTTTGTGGAACTCATGGCTGATATCGCCCTGACCTGCAAACACTACCATGTAAGCAATCCTAGCAAATTACTCCAGCGCAACTCAAACTGAGCTACAGGCCGCCCGAGAAAAATGCCCCCTTCACAAGCGATGTCCCTGCACCAAACCCTTCTGCCTACCCCCCATGCGTATGCATTATTCTACCATTCTTCACCCCTACCCCAAAAATTGTACTCGGGCCTCCCAAACACCCCACTTGCTCTCCCTGCGTATTTAAACTTCCCTGGACTCATCCTCATCCATTGTGCATGCACCTGAATCCCTGCCCTGCTATCTCCAGTATTTGCTACCGCCAACCTACCACACGCTAAACCTCCCTGTTCCCCCTATCTCATACATTCCTTTACTCGAACGGCCCCCTTTCCATGAAACTAACCCTCCCACGCTGTGCACTGCGTTTTACCAAAGCCAGTGTACTACCAAATCCCAAGCATCCCCCACGGAGGGAGAGGGGGCTAACATCTCCGCTGCCAGCCCCCACCGTCCAACACTGCACTGCAACTCCCAAACCCACCAACCACTAGGGCAGCGCCCCTTCCTTCCTCCCGACCTGCAGCAGGCATAGGACTCTCACAGAGACACACCCACCCACCCCCGCCGCCATGACCCTCTCCTAACTGAATCCCAATCTTAGCAAACCCCATATCCGCACAGCAGCAACCCCCCACGGTTCTCACTGTCTGGGAATAAAGTTTATATTATTTACTTTCTTCCCCCCTGGATGCCCGCAACCCCCCCAACCCTGTCACCTCAACCGCCCATGTCTAACCCTAACGTCCTGCGCAAGAAGGCACTCTGATAAACAAATGATATTGGACAGATAAGGTTATTTTTAGGGGTCTGGGCTTTGTATCACCTTTATTAGTTGGTCATGCCGGCTCTATGCTCCCCCTTCGAGTAAAATGTATACTCTGAGGTATTTACAGGCAGATATTTTCACATATGGACTGCAGTCTATGCCCTTTCCCTTTTTCACGCCCCCCCCTCCCCAGGAGTGCTCCTCCTCAGCACCAGGGTTCCCACTCTGCGGTTCCACCGCCTCCACACTCCGACCAAGAGCCCCATCCACTGCAACCCCTCGTTCTCCGGAGAGAAGCAAGAACAGAGGGAGACAATTAAGAACTACCAAATTGTACCCGTATGGGAGGGGAGGGGGAGAGCAGAGAGGAAAGAAGAACCTGACCACAAGTATTGTGTGCTGGAGTGTGGGCCGCATCCTGGCGCAGCTGCAGCCTCCCGCACATGATACATGCAAAGGGCTCCCCACTTTACACAAAGAACACATCCAACACCTTTCACCAAGAGCTCAGTCAGCGCTTTTGTGCCAAGTGTTGCATGCAACGGCCCCCCGATCACCTTTACACAACGTGCCCACCAAGCAAAAATTCGCACCCATGAGTGAAGCCTTCTTGCAGTTTGCTGACGGCGGCCTCCTGCATACTTTGTAGCGTGGAGTCTGGCACTTTCACCAGGGGGCGCACCAGCCCTCTCCGCAGCTGCGGCCTTGGAGCGCTCCCAAACCTGGTTTTATCTGCTGGGAGCTGCGCAGTGTGGGGGGGTTTCCTAAACGGTACGGGGCAGATTTATGAGGCCCTTGCGCCACGTTTACGCCGCTGTTGCGTCACGCAAGGTGGCGTAAACGTGGCGCATCCCTACGAACGATTTACAACGTGACGCATCTAGGCAGATGCGTCACGTTGTAAAGCCCTGCGCCGCTTGTGGGCGTTCCGGCGCAGGGTGGGCGTTCCGGGGCAGGTGCGCCTCGCAAAAGTGGCTGAGTGAAATCTATAAGATTTCACTCAGTCACTTTCAGGCCAATGCTGCGTCAAAAGCCTGCGCCTGCTTGAAGCAGGCGTAGGTCTTGATGCAGCATTGGACAGATAGGGCCCCCAAGAGCATTGCTGGGGCTGCGTCGCGCTTGCGACGCAACTCCAGCAATGCGCCACCTTTACGGCACAGATGCGTCACGCATCTGTGCCGTTTTTGCCCCATGGTGCGCCGCATTGTAAATGCGGCGCACCATGGGTGGCGGAGCTGTGGCGCACTGTGGCGCACATTAACTGGCGCATCCCTGGGGATGCGCCAGTTAACATAAATCTGCCCCTACGTTTTTTAGGGGAAATGGTCCGTGACATTCGTTTGCATTAATTGCCCTCTGGAAAGGTCCGCGACATTCGTTTGCATTATTTGCCCTCTGGAAACCCAAATGCTCTCACCTGTAGACTAATATGTGGCCACTGGCCACGGTAACAACATTTCATGCAACCAACCAATACGGCAGCCTCTAACAGCACCCCGGGTCTCATTCCAATGCCTACATCCCGAGCATCGCTTTCTCAGAGCCCCGCAGTATTTCCTTTCTGCCGCCGATGATGCCCCGCACTTCAAAGACACTTCCGAATTCAATTCACGCCCTCTCCACCACGTGAAGGAAGACCTTCCATTACTGCAAGGTTCCCGAGCTGAGTTGCTGCTGCCATCTCAAAATTCCACACAATACATGCGTTATCACTGAATCCGCAATGTGTGCTGCGAGGGAGCAACAGCAGGCTGGTCCGTGGATGGAGGGAGTGAAGCTCCCCAGACTCGAGAGAAGTCTCCTATGGCAGGACAAGCGCTGGCCATGACAGACTTTTCTCTTTGTAGTCCGTGACTCGGCCGGACTTCCTGCTGATGTTAAAGGTTCCTTATCTTCTTTATGGGGCCATCTGTCGCCCCATAAAGAAGATAAGAAAGCTTTTACGCCAACAGTAAGTAAAGTAAGCCAGTCTGAAAAGGACGGGGCTTAAATAGAAAGAAGAACGTCACTAGGACCTCTTCTCCAATGGCTGGCCACCGTTTTGCATGAACGATGACGCCAGCCAATGGAAAAGAGGGGCGGGGCTTAACCTCGCTATTTAAACTTACAGAATATCACATGTGCGCAGTCTTTCGCAGGCCGAGACCTAAAAAGGAATGCACAAGGAGAAAGAAAAACATTTTTCCTTGTTGCGCCTCCCTAATGCCACCTTAGGTTCTGACGTATTCCAAGTTTACGATATTTCATACATCTGGGCATGTGTCAGGTTACATGGGTGTTGCGTGGGAACACCTACAGCAACACCCATGGAATGCCCCTTTCAGGCAGTTTTCTGCATGAAAGAGGCACATATTTATAAGATCACGAAACTCCAAGTAAAGTGGCTTCACAATATGCTGTGGCACGTTGCGCCACCGGAATGTCAAAAAAGTGATGTTCTGGTGGCACTAAAGCTACAGTAGGGCCTCATAAATGAGGACCCTAGTTACTAGAGTCTAACGTAGGAGTACAGCAGTTTTACTCAACAGGTCTGGCATTCAGAGAAGGTGATGAACTTGTGATTGCATTGTTAAAAGAACTGCAGAACATCAATTTGTTGAGGAAAACGGTGGGAAAACCACCAGGTTTAAGTCTGGGGCCTCTTTGTTCTTAGGTCGAAAAAAAGTATCAAAAACACTTAGGTGATTTAATCAGCTTGTGTTAGATAGGATAGAAGACACCTAGGAAGTTTTCTCATTGGATAAAGTTGAATTTGTAGTCATCAAAAGCCTCGCAACCCTCAGACTTCTAACAAGAGTAACAATTAAAGATCGATGAGAAAAAGGTAAGTTTCTACTGGAAACACTTAACATATTGAGATGGTAGTACTTTAGGTCAATAGGTAGGCAAGTAGCTACATTGAGGCGGGTGAAGGGGATTGATAATGAATGTGTCCAGGCACTGACAACCCAGTGTACATATTAGTGTCCAGCACATATATCCAACTCACATAGTCACAATTCAAGTCACAGGGAGATTGTGAGATTTATTCAGATTCACATGACAAGTATTTTCAGTATGAGATCTAGGGCCATATGTATGAAGATCACGATTTGCGAATCGGAATTAGCGATTTTTACCGAATCGTTGATTCTGAATCGCAAATCCATATGTATGTACCAAATCGCAAATAAATAGCGATTCAGTAAAAATCGCTATTTAATTGCGAGAATCCGAAAAGCGATTCCTTAAAAGCCCAAAAATTGCTAAATTGCGATTCCTCAACGGGAAAAATCGCAAATTAGCGATTTTCGCTAAACAGCCAATCAGAAACCTGGTGCAGTTTGATGACATCACTACAAGGAAGTGACTGACTACCCATGCTGCAACAGTGCTGCTGAGGGACAGTCAAGGAGAGCGAGAGTGGGAGATTTGAAACTGCTACAGGTACACCATGGCTGAATGTGGCAACATGGAAATGGCTGGAACACAGCAGGAGCAACAGCAGGAAGGAGAATGTTCCAGGAAGAGGAAAATGAAATTTTCTGAAGCAGAACTTGAGACCCTGATTCAGGAGATGGTGCCAAACCACGATGTGCTGTTTTGGAGGAGTTCCCTGAAGGTGCCAGAGGCCAGGAAGAGAAGCATTTGGGCAGCCATACAGGCTAAAGTGAATGCGGTGGGAGTGACACACCGGAGTGTGGACGTACTACGCAAACGCTGGTACGACCTGCGCCAGCGCTTGAAAGAAAAGGTTGCTTCCAGGCTGGAGCAGTCACGAATCACCGGTGGAGGGACCTCAACTGTGCCAGAATCTACACCTCTGGAGGAACTAGTGGAGGCTACTCTGGTACCAGAGAGCGTGACGGGCGTGGCTGACCTAGACAGCTCGGACCAATAAACATCCAGACCAGGTAAGAAGCATGCCATCACACACCAAACCCCACCCCCCTGACCCCCTGCAGCAACCTAGAGGGTAGGGGAACCACATTTCATGCTAGAGCAGGTACAAAGGCAGTAACAGCAATGCATTATGGGAAATGTAGTCACATGTAAATCAAAGTTGTGCAAACAACAAGCTAGGCAACATTAGCATTTGCAGGTCAAGTACGGGGAAAGAAAAAGTAATTTTAACCCAAACTGTGAAAAAATGTATTTTAACTTTGAAAATGATTAAAAAAAATAAATGTGTGCTGTTCTGTCCACAGCACCAGCAACTACACAGCCAACAGGCAGTGGAAGAGTGAGGGAACAACCAGACACTGGAGACACAGGGCAGGAGCCAGAATCTGATGGGGAGGATAGCCCTGTCAATCCACCGAAGAGACAGAGGCGCCACATAGTGAGGCCACTGCCACCCATGGAGGACTAAGCAGAGGACAGCAACAGCAATTTTCAGCCTGAAGACACACAGCCACAGCAGGGGTCCAGGCCTCAAAACAGCCAATGCCTACAGGGCACAGCCAGGCGCAGAAACCGCACAGCCAGCAGTTTTTGGGACCAGGCAGATGATTCAGTGTTTGCAGGCTTGGAATTGAACATGCTCCAGGTGCAGCGCTGGAAGCAAAAACATAAAGGCGTTACAGCAAGAGGGGTGCCATGCAAGCGCTTTGTGGAGAGCTGCAAACAGAACGTGCAGCAAGGCGCAGGGAGCTTGAGCGCACGGACCGTAATACACGGGCAATCAATAGATTGGCCTCTGCAATCAACGTCCAGAACAGGCGCAGCATCCTAATGCAGCGTGAGTTCTCACATGGCATGCGAGATATCGCCACTGCAGTTGTGCAGGCAACATCTGCTCTGGACGAGCTGCGGGCCCTCCGTACTGCAGGCCCTGGAGTACTTACTCCTAGTGAGGAAGACGCACAATCAGTGCGGAGTAACAGCACCCCACCACCCGTCATGGAGAGGCGCCGTAGTGGCAGGAGCAATAGGCCTGCTACGCACAATTAGAATGACTTTGCAGTCACACCGGTTTATTTGTTGCACTGTGACTTTAACATGTGCATGTTATTAGGATTGTGAGTCATTGCAATGGAGGAAATGTGGCATTGTGACTGCTTCTATTAAAACACAGTTATACACAATTGAGTTGTCATTATTACATACCTAGAAGTAGTTGCGCATGATCTCATCACGCCTCTGGTGGCCAGCTGCAGCACCAGCGACACCAGCTGCCCTGCCTCCAGGTCCCGGCTCCTCCACGTCAGAGGATTCAGATTCGCTCAACTCCACTGATGTGCCTTTCCTGGTGGCGATATTGTGCAGCATGGCACATGCTACCACTATTTTGCAACATGTTTCGGGGCTGTATTGGAGTGCTCCTCCGCTTTTATGGATGCGTCGGAATCAGCTCTTCAGTATGCCAAAAGTCCGTTCAATGGTGCCTCTTGTGGAAATGTGTGCGCGATTGTATCACCGCTCCCCAGCAGTAGCAGGATTGAGGTAGGGTGTCATGATGAAGTCCCGGACTGCATAGGCACTGTCACCTGTGGTTTGAAATGTAAATGGTTAGTCACTGAATTGCACATGGGAGTCAGTAGAAATGTGCCCTATGTTTAAATGCATTTACCTAGTAAGTATCCCTCGCCAAATTCACCTCTTGTGAGTCTACGGTATAGCCCACTGTGACGAAAGATGAACGAGTCATGTGTGCTGCCTGGATACTTTGCTACTATGTAGTGGTGATGATGTTTTTAGCATCACACACCACCTGTATGTTAAGTGAATGGTAGCATTTACGGTTCCTGAATATGTACTCATTGTTTGAGGGGGGTGATATTGCGACATGTGTCCCATCGATACATCCTATGACGTGGGGAAATTGGGCAATATTGTAAAAGTCCTGCTTGGTCTGGGCTAGTTCCTGTGGGGTGCTGGGGAAGTGAATGTGGTGTTGCATCCTCTGTGCCATGGCATCGAGGAACGCATGGAAAAAGCGCGACAGGGCACTTTGTGACACCCCTCCTGCTAAGGCTATCATCCCCTGAAACTACCTGAGGCCAGCAGGTGTAGCGAACACAGGGCCTGGATGTGAGTGGGGATGGCTTGTGTCCTGCGTGTGGGGTGTTCAAGATAGGGTCTGAGTTCTTCAATTAAATCTAGTATACTGTCTTCCTCCAGTCTGTAGTGGGTGTAGATGTCCTCCTCAATGCGCTGGTAGATTGTGGTGCGCACACGAAAAATCCTCTCCTGGCGTCTCCTCCTCAGCGCAGCAGCTCTCAGTCTTCGCCTCCTCGCAATGACGTACAGCCCAGACATTGTGGAAAAGAGTCTGTTGCATTGTGGGCTTCCTTATAAACTTTGCACCTGGTTACCACCTGCCCCCACTTGGTGGTAATTGCGATTTCTAAAATTGCGATTTTCGTGAATTCGCAATTTGTGATTTTTTGATACATTCCATTGCGATTCCTTATTAGCGATTTCTGATTTTGCGATTATTGCTAACTGCATGTTCGCACAATCAGGAATCACAGAATTCTGACTCACGCAATTTAAGGAATCGCTATTTTAGCGATTCCTTAAATTGCGATGTGATTTTGGCTTCATACATTGGAAATTGCTAATTTATTTTCGCAAACGCTATTTTTTGCGATTCGCAGCGTTTGCGAGGAAAAATTAGCTTCATACATATGGCCCCTAATGTCTCCTGTGCTAAGGTAAAAATCTCCTAAAAAAGAATTCTCATATCAGGGGAGGTAATGTCAGAAGAGGATCAGAGCTTAGGTCCCACGGCCTGCAGGTCCCGACCTTGTGATTTCAAGATAGCCACTTACTTCATTGTGATCTCTACATTAAAATTACCAATGATGTTCATGATAGCGGGCAAGATAAATAGAGTGATAACCTTGATTATTAATTAATGTGCTTCATTTTAGAAAGGCGCAACCTACTGCCACTGTGGGAATAGTGGCATTCTCAATTATGGTGATTTTACTGAAGCCGCTACATTATTTTGCTACAATTCTATTAATATTGGCCCTGAAGCGGTTCTTGATGTCAGTCCACTACAACTGATATGTAAGACTGGAAGGCAGAACGTATATGTGTATAAACTCATGCTTCTTTTTTTGGAGAGATCATAACATTAAGGGACTAGAACTAAATAAACAACCACAATAGACAAGGAACTAGAGAGGACACAACGTTAGCAAGGTCAAAGGAAAAACAACGGGAACAGTTTGCAGAAACCAAGCAAACACTCCACACAAAAAAACTGGTAACTAAGGCAACAGGGATACATTAGCACACTAAAAACTGGAACTCAGTGAGGCACTACAATAGTGTTAACTCAAGAAACAAGGATGCACTGCAAGACAGTGTTAGTTCAATTGATGATGTTCCTGTTCCACAGAAATGAGGAACTCTGGGATCAATGAGTAGGCAAATAGGAACATTTCATCAATGACCAGTACTGGACTGAAGGAAATAGAGGCACAAAAAGACTCACAAATGATCGCATGCCTGAGGTGTGATTGAATTAGCACTTACCAGCCACAGGTGTGCTGATTCCTTCACCCAACCTTCACCTGCAAGGGTGGAGAGGAAGTAGTGAGCAGGGAATTCGAGGCATTCGAATTTTAGAAGGAAAAGTATTTGGGCTTCCACAAAAGCCATAGTGGTGTAACAAAACTTAAAGGAACCCCACTGCAAAGTACATAAGGGGCCCACCACCTACCTCTTTCATTCCAGACCTAGTCAGTATACTGTGTTGAAAAGGCCCCCTGGAGATCGGGGGGGGGGGCCATACTGCGAGGGCTAATGTTACGCCCCTGAAAAGCCATCATAGTTCTGGAATGAAAGAGAAGCTGAGAATATTGACCAAGAAGCTGGAAGTGGATGCATGGATATAGCACAATGCCAGCAAGCTTAGATGAAAACTGGCAAGTCGCCCAGGTATGACCATTAGTGGTCAGCAAGAAAGCAGAGTGATAGAATCGTGAATAGTGTTTTTTTCTCCAGGTATTTGTGTCTCTTTGCCTTTTTCTACTACCATTTTTGACTCATGTACATGTGTATCCCAAAAATTTTCTCTTCCAGGCCTTTTTCTCCCAGTGTCTGCCTTTGCATGTCTATGTCTCCTTTTTCAGAATCGAGGTGAGTCTTAACCTCTGTAATATTGCAGAAAAGTAGCAGTACAGTGTAATACATCTGCATAGTTTGACAACTGAGTGGTGTGGTACTCAGGGAACACTACAAGTCAAATTAGAAACTAGTGCATTCCAGTCAGCAGGATAAAATCAATCAAGATTTAGTGGACGGAATTAGGCAGGAAAAAGGGTAATTGAATACACGTTATTCAAAGAGAAAAAATATTATCTAAATTCTGGAATTTCTAATTGATAGCATGGATGTTAATAAATGGTCGACAGGGACACCTACCTATGTGCCTCAGATTTCAACGTTTTGCCTCCATCTAATGGTGCTTGTCTTTTGATGATCAGTCTATATCTCCCTCTCCTACCTCTGCTCTTCAGAAGAATATACACATTGTGGAAGCCATAGTACTTAACCTCACATCTGGGATACAGTACATGCTAATTGGGGTTTTGACCCTAGCTATCTAAATACAAAACCCTTTCATAGGTAATACACTATCCCACTCTTGTTGCATCATTCAAAGCAGCTTCACTTGTACTAGAGAACTTGCAATGAAGTATAAAAAAAATGGATGCAGTCTGGGGCAAAATGTAAATGCTTTAAATAGCAGTCCAACATGTACTATATATTATGGGAATAACCTGTGTCAGACCTGTCAGATATAGGGTGATCTTCTCCCAAACATTATGCCTTACTCCTCCATTTTTTTCTGATCTCGTCTTTGATGGCCTTAGGACTCTGTGCACTTTACAACTGCTAACCAATACTAAAGAGCGCTTCCTCCCTCCCTAAAACACAGCTTTCCAAACTGTGTGGCATGACACGGTACTGTGTCGCGATCCACACGTAGGTGTGTCGCGCGATGCGACGCGATGATGTCTGCCGGCCGGCCGATATTAAAGGAATGCGACTCTAGCCCCCTCACTCAGTGATCGCGACGTGCACACGACGTGAAGGCAGAAGGCGGAGCAGCTGCAGAGTGGAGCCTCGTGGACAGGAGCTCCAGTGAGTATTGACCCCCCCTCCGCCCCCCCCTTCGGGAGTGCTACGTCATGGCCCTAAGCGCGGGGTCTTGCTGGGACACTGATACCTCCTTTTGCTGTCTCTCCTCATCTACCCCCTCTCCCCGGCCTGTGAAATTCTGTGGTAAACGCAGCAGTCTATCAATGTCACTTATGTATGAGTCAGAACCGTTCCGCCCTCCATCCTATCGCAATCCAGTCCTGAGATTTCCGAATGCAGCAGAGTGCATGTCCATATACACCACACAGGGCAAAAGCGCAGCTCAGAAGTCCAAGAGTTTGACCCCACACGACATGGTGCAAAGGGCTTGATAATGAGGTGTTATTCGCTCGCAGAGACAAACATCTGTTGCTCTCAACTAGAACATGTCCTCTCCCAAAATGGAGGCTAAAATATATCTCCCACTATTTTGTCCCCCGGAGTTTGGCCACAAGCCATCTTGCATTTGTTGCTCCTCTCGAAGGACCAGATTACGTCTGAGTGGGGAGCTGAAGAATCATAAATCCTTCTGCTGGACGCAGGCGTATCTGACAGACACAGAGGTCACAGTGAAGAGCAGCGCAAATGTCCTTTGGGTTCCTTTATTCTCGCTTTTTCGGACATTCAATTGGGTGGATCTCAAAGTGGGAGGTTAGGATCATGGCTGTAGGTGAAAACAGTGCTTTGCAGAAGGAGGGATATTGCTTAATTTGCTTTAATCCTGTATATCCAGCCAGTGTGATAAGAAGGATTTTGGGGGCTCCAGGCAAGAAGTGTTTTGGTAAAGTAAAATGCCAGTTAAAGCAGGAAACATAGGAGTAGATGAGGTGGTAGGCCCCTCCCACCCCGCACGATTAATTTTGAATGGAATAAAAGGAACGTTAATTTGATAGGAATACAGATTTGCCATGAAAATGTAAGTGTAAAGAGCGCATCACAAACACATGTTAGATTTCTGCAAGGTTATTTAACCCATTCAATGCTGCGCGAATTTCGCTGCAGTGCTGAAGGGTCATAAATCACATTGACTCATGACGGAAATGTTCCGTCATCAGCACCGGAGCACCGACGCTGATGACGGAACCGTTCCGTCATGAGCATGGAAGGGGTTAAATATGCTATATAATACTCTGAACCATGTGAGGAAGAACAAACCAGATCTTATTTTCGTAGAAAACAAGTAGAGTAGAGTGACACAGGCTGAAATGTAGAAACGGGTATACAACTTGGTGAAGGAAAATAAAATGGTAATATGTCCGTCGAGTCATTTTCTTTTTACAAACAAATGTTATTGTTTTACAAGAAAGTAGGTAGTGCTTCAGACACAGTGATTGCCTGTTAACATCAGCACCTTACCTTGCAGATAGTAGATCTTCCATATACTTCTTCAGCTCATTACTCTATCACAGCTAACATAGTGGAATTATTTAAGGCAGTGTACTTGCTCTGACATTAACAGCAACAATTGCGGTAATCTGGGCCTTTGAGATAAGCCAAAAATTGGTGATAACTTGCTCAAACTATGCGACTCTTGTGTTTGGTGGAGATTATTAATCGCATGAAGAAACATCACAGCTTGTGACATCACAACAGGCCTTGTTCCCAGGACTGCTGTTGAGTGTCTCTGAGTTATATTGATTTTTTCCCCCTGAATGTGGGAGTGTGTGTGTGTGTGGGGGGGTGTGTGTTGCGGTTGTGTGTGTGGCAGTATGCAAGGGACATCATGGTGCATGACATTGCATGAAGTAATATCACAGCTTGTGATATCACAACAGACCTTGTTCCTTGTCGAGGTGGGCAGTCCCAAAGGTTTTATGGACTGCTGTTAACCCGTTTACTGCTTCGAACGTTCCGCGCCAGTGCGGAACGTTCGAAGAAACGGGTGCAGCCGTGTCGGCCGTTGGACGTGCGCAGCACCAGGGAGGTAGCTCGCGCGATGTCCAACGGCCGACGGCAGCAGCAAACGGGTTATGTGTCTCTCAGTTATATTGATTTTCCCCCTGAAAGTGTGTGTGTGTGTGTGGGGGGGGGTGTGTTTGGGGGGGTGTGTGTGGGGTTGGGTGTGGGTTGTCAGTGTGGGTTGTGTGTGTTGGGTTGTGTGTGTGGGGGGCTGTGTGTGTGGGGGGCTGTGTGTATGTGGGGCTGTGTGTGTGTGGGGCTGTAGGTGTGGGTGGGGGTGTGTGTGGGTGGGGATGTGTGTGTGTGGGGGTGTGTGTGTGGGTGGGTGTGTGTGTGTGTGGGGCTGTATTTGTGTGGGGCTGTCTGTGTGTGGGACGTGTGTGCGTGGGTGTGTGTGGGTGTGTGTGTGGGCGGAGGTGTGGTGGTGGAGGTGTGGGTGTGGAGATGTGGGGTTGTGTGTGGGTGGGATTGTGTGGGTGTGGGTGGGTGGGCTTGTGTGAGTGTGTGTGTGTGTGGGTTTGTGTTACTATCCTTGTGGGGACTTGGGTGTGATAACACACTCACGCTGTGGGGACTTGATTGCACTGTGGGGACCTGAACCCAGGTCCCCACAAGGTAATGTCCTTTAAATAATAAAAAATGGCTTCAGGAACATCTGTGTCAATTTTTACAACTTTAAAAAAAATTGTCTTGTGGGGACCTGTGTTTCATAAAGTGTGTTTACATTTTTGCTCTCTCTGCCCCCGTAGACAGGAGGCGGTACTGCAGTCTTAAACACACTGCATTTAAACACACTTTGTTCACCAGGAATACAAGTTAGCAGCAGAAAGCACAGATATTTCAAAGGAAAAGCTGCAAAACTCGGGGTTAAAAAATATTTTTCAGGCAAAGTAACATTTTCCCCATTTAATAAAGTAAAACTTTATTTCCATGAAAATTTTGAATTCAGACTATTTGAGTTTAAAAATTGTTAAACATTGTTACAATCAATTTGGATACGATTTGAATCCCAGATCCCACATCACACACACCACATTCCACACACACACACACCGCACACACCACATTCCACACACCACATTCAACACACCACATTCCACACACCACATTCCACACACCACATTCCACACACATTCCACATTCCACACACATTCCACACACCACATTCCACACACATTCCACACACCACATTCCACACACATTCCACACACACCACACACACCACATTCCAAACACCACTTTCAACACACACCACATTTCACACATTTCCACACACCACATTCCACACACAACATTCCACACACATTCCACACACCACATTCCACACACATTCCACACCACATTCCACACACATTCCACGCCACATTCCACACCCATTCCACACACATTCCACACACCACATTCCACACACCACATTCCACACACACTCCACATTCCACACACCACATTCCACACACCACATTCCACACACATTCCACACACCACATTCCACACACATTCTACACACATTCCACACACATTCTACACACATTCCACTCACCACATTCCACACACATTTTACACACATTCCACACACCACATTCCACACACATTCCACACACCACTCACCATATTCCACCCACCACACACCAAACACCACATTCCACACACCACATTCCACACACCACGTTCCACACTCCACATTCCACACATTCCACACACCACATTCCACATTCCACACACCACACATTCCACACACCACATTCCACAAACATTCCACACACATTCCACACACCACATTCCACACACCAAATACATTCCACACACATTCCACACACCACATTCCACACACATTCCACATTCCACACACATTCCACACACATTCCCCACACCACATTCCTCACACATTCCACACACATTCCACACACCACACATCACACACACCACATTCCACACACCACATCCCACCCACATTCAACACACCACATTCCACACACATTCCACACACATTCCACACACCACATTCCACACACCACATTCAACACACACCACATTTCACACATTCCACACACCACATTCCACACACCACATTCCACACACCACATTCCACACATCACATTCCACACACCACATTCCACACACATTCCACACACCCCACACACCACATTCCACACCACTTTCCACACCACAGTGTTACAATCAATTTGGATACGATTTGAATCCCAGATCCCACATCACACACACCACATTACACACACACACACACACCACATTCCACACACCACATTCAACACACCACATTCCACACACCACATTCCACACACATTCCACATTCCACACACATTCCACACACCACATTCCACACACATTCCACACACCACATTCCACACACATTCCACACACACACCACACACACCACATTCCAAACACCACATTCAACACACACCACATTTCACACATTCCACACACCACATTCCACACACAACAATCCACACACATTCCACACACCACATTCCACACACATTCCACACCACATTCCACACCACATTCCACACACATTCCACGCCACATTCCACACCCATTCCACACACATTCCACACACCACATTCCACACACCACATTCCACACACACTCCACATTCCACACACCACATTCCACACACCACATTCCACACACATTCCACACACCACATTCCACACACATTCCACACACATTCCACACACATTCTACACACATTCCACACACCACATTCCACACACATTTTACACACATTCCAGACACCACATTCCACACACATTCCACATTCCACACACCACACACCATATTCCACACACCACACACCAAACACCACATTCCACACACCACATTCCACACACCACGTTGCACACTCCACATTCCACACATTCCACACACCACATTCCACATTCCACACACCACACATTCCACACACCACATTCCACAAACATTCCACACACATTCCACACACCACATTCCACACACCAAATACATTCCACACACATTCCACACACCACATTCCACACACATTCCACATTCCACACACATTCCACACACATTCCCCACACCACATTCATCACACATTCCACACACATTCCACACACCACACACCACATTCCACACACCACATCCCACCCACATTCAACACACCACATTCCACACACATTCCACACACATTCCACACACCACATTCCACACACCACATTCAACACACACCACATTTCACACATCCCACAGACTACATTCCACACACATTCCACACACATTCCACACACCACATTCCACACCACTTTCCACACCACATTCCACACACATTCCACACCACATTCAACACCACATTCCACACCACATTCCTCACACATTCCACACACCACATTCCACACACACTCCACATTCCACACACCTCATTCCACACACCACATTCCACACACATTCCACACACCACATTCCACACACATTCCACACACCACATTCAACACCACATTCCACACACATTCCACACACCACATTCCACACATCGCATTCGACACACAACATTCCACACACCACATTCCACACACATTCCACATTCCACACACCACACACCACATTCAACACACCACATTCCACACACATTCCACACACCACATTCCACACACCACATTCCACACACCACATTCCACACACCACATTCCACACACATTCCACATACATTCCACGCACATTCCACACACCACATTCCTAACACATTCCACACACATTCCACACACCACATTCCACACACCACATTCCACACACATTCCACATTCCACACACCACATTCCACACACCACATACCACACACATTCCACACACATTCCACACAC
The DNA here is from genome assembly GCF_964261635.1 of Lissotriton helveticus. Classification (NCBI taxonomy): domain Eukaryota; kingdom Metazoa; phylum Chordata; class Amphibia; order Caudata; family Salamandridae; genus Lissotriton; species Lissotriton helveticus. Next base: position 1,560,903,224 of record NC_136057.1, read on the forward strand.
CACATTCCACACACATTCCACACACATTCCACACACCACATTCCACACACCACATTCCACACACATTCCACATTCCACACACCACATTCCACACACCACATGCCACCCACATTCCACACACATTCCACACACATTCCACACTCCACATTCCACACACATTCCACACACATTTCACACACATTCCACACACACCACACACCACATTCCACATTCCATACACACCAAATTCCACACACATTCCACACACCACATTCCATACACCACATTCCACACACATTCCACACACATTCCACATACCACATTCCACACACACCACATTCCACACACATCCCACACACATTCCACACACATTCCACACACATTCCACACACACCACATTCCACACATATTCCACACACATTCCACACACATTCCACACCACATTCCACATAAATGTCACACACCACATCACACATACCACATTACACACACACACCACACACACCACATTCCACACACCACATTCAACACACCACATTCCACACACCACATTCCACACACCACATCCCACACACCACATTCCACATTCCACACACATTCCACACACCACATTCCACACACCACATTCCACACACATTCCACATACCACATTCCACACACATTCCACACACACCACACACACCACATTCCAAACACCACATTCAACACACACCACATTTCACACATTCCACACACCACATTCCACACACAACATTCCACACACATTCCACACACCACATTCCACACACATTCCACACACATTCCACACACCACATTCCACACCACATTCCACACCACATTCCACACACAATCCACACCACATTCCACACCGCATCCACACACATTCCACACACATTCCACACACCACAGTCCACACACCACATTCCACACACACTCCACATTCCACACACCACATTTCCACACACCACATTCCACACACATTGCACACACCACATTCCACACACATTTCCACACACTACATTCCACACACCAAATTCCACACACCACATTCCACACACCACATTCCACACACCACATTCCACACACATTCCACATTCCACACACCACATTCCACACACCACATGCCATACACATTCCACACACCACATTCTACACACATTCCACACACATTGCACACACCACATTCCACACAAATTCCACATTCCACACACGTTCCACACACATTCCACACACATTCTACACACATTCCACACACCACATTCCACACACATTCCACACACATTCCACACACCACATTCCACACACATTCCACATTCCACACACCACACACCATATTCCACACACCACACACCAAACACCACATTCCACACACCACATTCCACACACCACGTTCCACACTCCACATTCCACACATTCCACACACCACATTCTACCTTCCACACACCACACATTCCACATACCACAAACATTCCACACACATTCCACACACCACATTCCACACACACATACATTCCCACATTCCACACACATTCCACACACCAAATTCCACACACATTCAACATTCCACACACATTCCACACACATTCCACACACCACATTCCTCACACATTCCACACACATTCCACACACCACACATCACACACACCACATTCCACACACCACATTCCCACCCACATTCAACACACCACATTCCACACACCACATTCCACACACATTCCACACACATTCCCACACACCACATTCCACACACATTCTACACACCACATTCCACACACATTCCACACACACCACACATACCACATTCCACACACCACATTCTACACACAACATTCCACACACATTCCACACACCACATTCCACACACATTCCACACACCACATCCACACCACATTCCCAACACCACATTCCACACACATTCCACACCACATTCAACACCACATTCCACACCACATTCCACACAGATTCCACACACCACATTCCACACACCACATTCCACACACACTCCACATTCCACACACCACAATTCCACACACCACATTCCACACACATTCCACACACCACATTCCACACACACTCCACACACCAACATTCCACACCACATTCAAACACCACATTCCACACACATTCCACACACCACATTCCACACACCACATTCCACACACCACATTCCACACACCACATTCCACACACATTCCACATTCCACATTCCACACACCACATTCCACACTCCACATTCCACACACATTCCACACACATTCCACACACCACATTCCACACACATTCCACACACATTCGCCACACCACATTCCACACACCACATTTCCACATTCCACACACCACATTCCACACACCACATGCCACACACATTCCACACACATTCCACACACCACATTCCACACACATTCCACACACCACATTCCACACACATTCCACACACCACATTCCACACACACCACACACCACATTCCACATTCCACACACACCACATTCCACACACATTCCACACACCACATTCCATACACCACATTCCACACACATTCCACACACATTCCACACCCCACATTCCACACACACCACTTTCCACACACATTCCACACACATTCGACACACATTCCACACACATTCCACACACATTCCACACACACCACATTCCACACATATTCCACACACATTCCACACCACATTCCACATACATTTCACACACCACATCACACACACACACACACACCACATTCCACACACCACATTCAACACACCACATTCCACACACCACATTCCACACACCACATTCCACACATTCCACATTCCACACACATTCCACACACCACATTCACACCCATTTCACACACCACATTCCACACACATTCCACACACACCACACACACCACATCCCATACACCACATTCAACACACACCACATTTCACACACAACATTCCACACACATTCCACACACATTCCATACACCACATTCCACACACCACATTCCACACACCAATACCACACACCACATTCCACACACATTCCACACACTACATTCCCCAAACCACATTCCACACACATTCAACACACCACATTCCACACACATTCCACACACATGCCACACACATTCCACACACATTCCACACACACACTCCACATTCCACATTCCACACACATTCCACACACCACATTCCACACACCACATTCCATGCACATTCCACACACATTCCACACACATTCCACACACATTCCACACTCATTCCACACACATTCCACACACATTCCACATTACACACACCACATTCCACACACCACATTCCACACACCACATTCCACATACATTTCACACACCACACACATTCCACACACAACACACCACACACACCACATTCCACACACATTCCACACACCACATTCCACACACAACATTCCACACACATTCCACACACCACATCCCACACACCACATTCCACACACATTCCCACACACCAGATTCCACACACACTCCACATTCCACACACCACATTCCACACACCACATTCCACACACCACATTCCACACACATTCCACACACCACATTCCACACCACATTCCACACCACATTCCACCCACATTCCACACACTACATTCCACACACCAAATTCCACACACTACATTCCATACACCACATTCCACACACCACATTCCACACACATTCCACACTCCACACACCACATTCCACACACCACATGCCACACACATTCCACACACATTCCACATGCCACATTCCACACACATTCCACACACATTGCACACAGCACATTGCACACACATTCCACATTCCACACACATTCCACACACATTCCACACACCACATTCCACACACATTCCACAAACATTCAACACCATATTCCAAACACATTCCACACACATTCATACACATATCCAAACACATTCTACTCACATTCCACACACCACATTCCACACACATTCCACACACCACATTCCACACACATTCCACATACCACGTTCCACACTTCACGTTTCACACATTCCACACACCACATTCTACATTCCACACCACACATTCCACACACCACATTTCCACAAACATTCCACACACCACATTCCACACACCACATACATTCCACATTCCACACACATTCCACACACCACATTCCACACACATTCCACATTCCCACACACATTCCACACACCACATTCCTCACACATTCCACACACATTCCACACACCACACATCACACACCCATTCCACACACCACATTCCACCCACATTCACACACCACATTCCACCCACATTCAACCACATTCCTCACCCACATTCCACACACACCACACACACCACATTCCACACACCACATTCAACACACACCACATTTCACACATTCCACACACAACATTCCACACACATTCCACACACCACATTCCACACACATTCCACACACCACATTCCACACCACATTCCACACCATATTCCACACCACATTCCACACCACATTCCACACCACATTCCACACCACATTCCACACACCACATTCCACACACACTCCACATTCCACACACCACATTCCACACACATTCCACACCACATTCACACCACATTCAACACCACATTCCCACACACATTCCACACACCACATTCCACACACCACAATCCACACACCACATTCCACACTCATTCCACACACATTCCACACACATTCCACATTCCACATTCCACATACATTTCACACACCACACACATTCCACACACATTCCACACACCACATTCCTCACACAACATTCCACACACATTCCACACACCACATTCCACACACCACATCCCACACACCAAAATCCACACACATTCCACACACCAGATTCCACACACACTCCACATTCCACACACCACATTCAACACACCACATTCCACACACATTCCACACACCACATTCCTCACACCACATTCCACACACCACATTCCACAAACCACATTCCACACACCACATTCCACATACATTCCACACACATTCCACACACCACATTCCACAAACATTCCACACACACTCCACATTCCACATTCCACACACATTCCACACACCACATTCCACACACCACATTCCATGCACATTCCACACACATTCCACACACATTCCACACACATTCCACACTCATTCCACACACATTCCACACATATTCCACATTCCACACACCACATTCCACACACATTCCACACACCACATTCCACATACATTCCACACACCACATTCCACACAAACAACATTCCACACACATTCCACACACCACATTCCACACACCACATCCCACACACCACATTCCACAGACATTCCACACACCAGATTCCACACACACTCCACATTCCACACACCACATTCCACACACCACATTCCACACACCACATTCCACACACATTCCACACACCACATTCCACACCACATTCCACACAACATTCCACACACATTCCACACACTACATTCCACACACCAAATTCCACACACTACATTCCATACACCACATTCCACACACCACATTCCACACACATTCCACACTCCACACACCACATTCCACACACCACATGCCACACACATTCCACACACATTCCACATGCCACATTCCACACACATTCCACACACATTGCACACACCACATTGCACACACATTCCACATTCCACACACATTCCACACACATTCCACACACCACATTCCACACACATTCCACAAACATTCCACAACCATTCCATACCATATTCCAAACACCACATTCCACACACATTCCACACACATTCTACACACATTCCACACACCACATTCCACACACATTCCACACACCACATTCCACACACATTCCACATGCCACGTTCCACACTCCACATTCCACACATTCCACACACCACATTCTACATTCCACACCACACATTCCACACACCACATTCAACAAACATTCCACACACATTCCACACACCACATTCCACACACCACATACATTCCACATTCCACACACATTCCACACACCACATTCCACACACATTCCACATTCCACACACATTCCACACACCACATTCCTCACACATTCCACACACATTCCACACACCACACATCACACACACCACATTCCACACACCACATTCCACCCACATTCAACACACCACATTCCACCCACATTCAACACACCACATTCCACACACATTCCACACACATTCCACACACCACATTCCACACCACATTCCACACCACATTCCACACCACATTCCACACCACATTCCACACCACATTCCACACACATTCCACACACCACATTCCACACACACTCCACATTCCACACACCACATTCCACACACATTCCACACACCACATTCCACACCACATTCAACACCACATTCCACACACATTCCACACACCACATTCCACACACCACATTCCACACACCACATTCCACACTCATTCCACACACATTCCACACACATTCCACATTCCACATTCCACATACATTTCACACACCACACACATTCCACACACATTCCACACACCACATTCCTCACACAACATTCCACACACATTCCACACACCACATTCCACACACCACATCCCACACACCAAAATCCACACACATTCCACACACCAGATTCCACACACACTCCACATTCCACACACCACATTCAACACACCACATTCCACACACATTCCACACACCACATTCCTCACACCACATTCCACACACCACATTCCACAAACCACATTCCACACACCACATTCCACATACATTCCACACACATTCCACACACCACATTCCACAAACATTCCACACACACTCACATTCCACATTCCACACACATTCCACACACCACATTCCACACACCACATTCCATGCACATTCCACACACATTCCACACACATTCCACACACATTCCACACTCATTCCACACACATTCCACACATATTCCACATTCCACACACCACATTCCACACACATTCCACACACCACATTCCACATACATTCCACACACCACATTCCACACACAACATTCCACACACATTCCACACACCACATTCCACACACCACATCCCACACACCACATTCCACAGACATTCCACACACCAGATTCCACACACACTCCACATTCCACACACCACATTCCACACACCACATTCCACACACCACATTCCACACACATTCCACACACCACATTCCACACCACATTCCACACAACATTCCACACACATTCCACACACTACATTCCACACACCAAATTCCACACACTACATTCCATACACCACATTCCACACACCACATTCCACACACATTCCACACTCCACACACCACATTCCACACACCACATGCCACACACATTCCACACACATTCCACATGCCACATTCCACACACATTCCACACACATTGCACACACCACATTGCACACACATTTCCACATTCCACACACATTCCACACACATTCCACACACCACATTCCACACACATTCCACAAACATTCCACAACCATTCCATACCATATTCCAAACACCACATTCCACACACATTCCACACACATTCTACACACATTCCACACACCACATTCCACACACATTCCACACACCTCATTCCACACACATTCCACATACCACGTTCCACACTCCCACATTCCACACATTCCACACACCACATTCTACATTCCACACCACACATTCCACACACCACATTCAACAAACATTCCACACACATTCCACACACCACATTCCACACACCACATACATTCCACATTCCACACACATTCCACACACCACATTCCACACACATTCCACATTCCACACACATTCCACACACCACATTCCTCACACATTCCACACACATTCCACACACCACACATCACACACACACATTCCACACACCACATTCCACCCACATTCAACACACCACATTCCACCCACATTCAACACACCACATTCCACGCACATTCCACACACATTCCACACACCACATTCCACCACACATTCTA